>NC_087519.1:7787500-8387500 GCF_963921805.1 Phalacrocorax carbo
TATCAGGGTGCAATAACAGAATTTTGCTTCTGAAGTGATTTTCACAGCAGCGAGGAGTGATGCAGCTGGCTCAGCTACAACTGATGGCTTCCACAATGAACTAACTTTAATTTTATACACAATATTTTTTTTCAGTTTGCTGGACTTAATACTCTGGCACAGAAAATGGATTATTGGAAAATAGGCTCTGGCAACCAGTGAGGATGCTGAATGTGTTTCATTAGGTTTCTATTTAAGGAGGGATATTCTTTGGGAAATTGAGCCTCACTCCTAGTTAAAGACTGTGATACAAGCTTATCAGCTGATGGGAGGTTTAGATAACATTTCAGCTAAACAGCTGCTAGTGGTACAATGCCCCCTGATTTTAAATGAATAATTGTTACATCCAGATTAGACTTAAAAATGGAGAAAACCAGACTCACAGGGCACAGGAAAGGAAATCTCATTTTGGTTTAATTGGGAAGCAGCAAGAAGACACGTCGTCCTGTGGTTGTCGGTGGGATCTCACTATCTGAGTCAGAAAGACTTCAATCATGGGCATGAAGAAGCAGCAACAGCACCAGTTCCGTGCAAACCTGCATCTCCTGGTTGGGGAAGGAGGAATGAAGTATCTGGTACCTCCCTCTCCCCCATTTCCTACAGCCTGCCACAGATGCGGTTCTCTGCTGGTTAAGATAAAAGCCATTTAGTTCAAATGAAAATCAAGCTTTAAGTTGTGAGAATAGTGTCTTTACTTATCAGTTGTCACAGATCTGCACCATGGGAAAGTCTCCATCAGGGTGAAATCTATCTCACAGAGCGTATGATTCACCAGAGACTAAATTGACATGAGGAATATTCTAAAAGTATCCCATTTAGCTCAGGTGTAAAGCAGCAGGCAAGAGGTTAAGAGGAACATTTTCAAAGAAGAGCAGAAGATTTAATGGTGGAATGTCTATTGACATGAAATCCCAGACATTGCTTTGAAAATTTACCACCTAAGAGCTACCTTAAATCCATAATGCAGTAATGGTATTAAACAAGGCAGGGACATTAAAGCACTGGCTTAAATCTTGGATTGCCATAATGCTATTAAATAGGGTGATAGCAAACCTAGCGCTTGGTCTTGATTAATTATGAGAAGGATATGCCAGACTGACCAGCACTATCTTATCAAATTGCTTATTAAAAAGGTTATGATCTTTTTTTCATTCCCAAATACCTTTTAAATGTTCCATCAGCTCCACCTGAATGGAGAGGGGACATCATTGAGGTTACCTGCAGGTGAGCATTCCCCCAGGACAACCTGCGGGCTTTCCTCTACTGCTGGCCATGCCAGGAAAGCAGGACCAATCTTCCCTATGCCCACAGGTGTCGCAAAGCAAAAGGTGTTCCCTGTCCACCAAGCAATGCTTTATAGTCTTAAATTGCATGTATTTTGTAAGGTGAGGAGCAGACAGCTGTTGTGCTGGTTTTTGCCAGAGAGGATGAGGATCAGGAGATGCCTTGCTGAACAATCCCAGCATCTGCTTTTTAAATTTTTTTTTATTTTTTTATTGTTGGGGTTTTTTGGTTTTTTTGGTTTTTTGCTGATGTCTCTGCAGAATTAAATCCTTTTGCTTTAAGACAGAGAGATGAAAGGCATCAAAGACAGAGGTGAGAAAAACTGATATAAAATAGCTACCCAGGACCATAAGTAATTCTGCCCGTACCAGCCAGAGAGCTGGTGGTTGAGAGAAAAAGGATCAGTGGTCCCAAGTGGCAACCTCACCTGGACTGTGTGTTATTTCCTCTGAGCTCAGCTGGTGTTGGGCTTCTCCTGCAGAGGAGCAAGAAACCTTGTTGGAACCTGCTAAGCCAGTGGAAATTTGGTGTTCAAGAAAAAAAGCTGCGTTTGCCTGTGTTCAATAGTGCTGGTGTCTCTGTTGGCTGATGGAGGCTCCCATGAAGTAATTTAAGCCAAAGGAGGTTTGTGAGCATCCCCATCCCAAAGGTGACCAGAGAGGGTAAAGACTGCTGGACCCCAGGGCTTGTCGAGACCTGTTTCTGGCATTTCTGGACCCTCCCAGGTGTTGGAGATCTGAAAGGAGAAGGAAACCAGCCTCATGTTCAACCCACAATGCTGGATAAGCACATTTTTCTTTTTCTGTTTTCATTCTTCCTTCTCTCCTTCAATGAAGTTTGTCTGCAGAGAGGATGCCAATATCCTTAGATGCTGTTTTCATAAAATAAAGCAGAGCTGCTAAAATGTTTCGACTGTTTAGAAAAAGTTGGGTTTTTTTCCCCTGAGAAATGCAGTTAAAATTTGTTTGAAGCTTCTGAGAAGCTTAATGAACCATGGCTATGCCTGTAGCTTTTTCACATTTGAAAACTTTTGTTGCTAATTAACTTCATTAATAGTACTTAGAGGCGCATTGGCCAATATTTACTGAGCGCTGGCATTCCTGCAAAGTGCCAATGGACTCAGTGGCTCAGCAAATGGATTCCCTACAGAAAACTCTAACAGAGTTGAACTCATCGTGGCCAGATTGTTTCTCCTCTGCAAAAAAATTAAAGCCTTGTTGATGCTGTTGTTTTAAAAAAAACCACAATTATGTTAAATGAATAGAAGGAACTCCCTAATCCTGCTGTGGCTATTATCAATAGCTGCATTCCCACAATGAATTCGCAGAGAACGCAGAGAGCTCGCTGCAGGGTCATGGCCTTGAGCTGAACATGGCTGCACGAGAGCAATCCTGGCTCTACATAGACATCTTAGTGCTCAAGGGAAGATGGTGCAGAAACATCCATTCCCAAAAGAGCTCACTGACCAAGATGTGCTTGGAGGCACCCTGGGACATCGCCAGGGAGTCTGGCATGGCTCTCGATGCCTGGCCTGTTGCGGTCTGCCTGGGTGGCTTCAGCATCAGGCTGGCAAGATTTTTTATGTCTTGGTGTCCGCTGGGTAGTCACCAAGTGCATCCTCTGTGCACAGTGGGATGGTGGTTTTTAATGAGATCACCCTACAAAAGAATACGGCTTCCCTGAGCAGCTGAAGAAGGAGTTGCATCAGATTCTGTTACAGCAGTCCCCCCTGGAAACACAGGTTTCTTGGGAAGAACAAGCTGAAGTCCAGCATGAAGTCCAGCTAATTGGACATCACTGCAGCAACTAACTGGTCTCCTGTAAAACTGCAAAAATCTGTCATCATTACAAGAACAGTAGCTGGAACTATTTCTCCCAAGGTTTTTCACTAATTTCTCCCTATTCTTCTTTCCTTTTCTCTTTCTTTGTTATCTTTTACCTCTTTCTTAACCCCTCTTATTTACAGTACATCCTTAAGGGGACACTGTTGAGCTATCCACTATAAATCTAAAATATATACATCTAGGCTGGTGTGTATATATATATATATGAAAATAGATTAGTCTCTCTAACTCATATTCTAGTCAGTCTGTCCACATTATTGTGTTCTATGAAGGGACTTCTGAGCAGAAAAATGTTTAAACTACATTATCTTTTTAATATCACAAGAACATTTCCATTGGTATGACGGTTCCAGGACATTTGTCTCCAGCCCTTTTGGCTTTTACTCCACTGACAGGTTTTCAGTATGTTCTGGAAGCTGCTGGGAAGAAATTTGCTGAAGTCACCTGGGAGCAGAATCGTCCCCGTCTGGTTTTGCTGCAGCTCTTCTTTCTCTTTCAACATGAGAGTCCAAATCACGAGGGATTGCTGAGATTGTGAGGGCATCTAGAAAAGCAGGAATAGCTTAGTGGGCAAAGACCACAGAGCAAGGAGGTTTATTAAAACTTTCTATTATCCACAACACCAGATCCTCTTAGGTCTTATACAAAAAGGGGTAATGCAGGAATTCATCCCCTAGTATCTTATATCATGGATGGATGAATTTCTCTTAAGAATTATGATTTTTCCTCTTTTATTGCCTATGAGGGTGGGATGTGGGAGAAATCTAGAAAACAGGGAAAATCCTCTTCATGGATGCCATAGTTTTGGAGCATTGCTGAAGGTCCCTGGGTGCTGCATGTACTGATGTGGAGGAGTCTGGCTCGGCCCCTCACTCTCATGTGTCTTTTGTCTTTGGCAGATGATAATTTTCCTGTGACTGCAAGGCCACGTTGACATTGCCTGAGGTCCCTTAACACGCTGCTGCCTGTCAATGAAGTTGGGATCATATTCCACTTCTGCATGAAAAGCAGAATAGGCCTGTGCACAAATGGAAGGTTGGATCTCGGAAGAGCAATATTCCTCCAAGGTTTACATTAGGTATAAACACCCCCTTTGAATTTTTCTTCTTAATTTTTTTATTCTGAAAAAATTGAAGGATTTAAGATTTTTTTTTTCTGCGTGTGAGACCTCACAGAAGAAAAATGTCTGGTACTTTAATTAATAACTTAAAAGCCAGGATTCATGCTGGTGCTTTTTCAGATGAGGAGGGAAAGATCAGTATTAAATATGGTTTTCAATAATCCAAGAGGTATGTGGAAGGAAGACAGGAACTTAGGAAATGACAGTGCTTTAATGTAATGCATCAAAATGACTGAAGAAGAGTCCTTACGCAAAAACCAAAAGGAGGAAACACTTGAACTGCCATCTCAAGGCCCAGTTCTGCTCCTGCCTAGTTAACACCAGCCAAACCCCCAGAAGGTGATTCTGCAAATACTCTGTACAAGACACCTCATTTCTCTTTGTGTCACTGACTTCAGTAGTCCAGTTCTGCTGCTGACACTGCTACGCGCAGGATGGGATCACTGCTGTCAATGTGAAATGAAAAAATAGCCAAGTTGCTGCAGTTACAGGGACTGGAAGAGGTACTTGATGCAAACAGCAGCAAGACGTTTGGTGTGCTCCTAAGGCCTTTCCATCACTGGCCAGCCTCCATGGGCTGTAAATGGGTCTAAGGCTTTGGAATGGTTTAGCCACCTCTAAAGGGCTGTAGGGGTTTTATCCACTTCAGCTCTCTTAAGCCTTTAGTGCCAAATCCTGGTCCCTTGTAAGTCTCCCAACAAAATCACCAGTGGTTTCAATGGGTGCAGGATTGGGTCCCTGGAGCACTTGAAGTAATTTAAACCTCCCTAAATCCTCGAAGCAGCTTAAGTGATAAGCTACTTGTTCCAGAGTTTTCAGCTCGCAGACCCAGCTTGTCAAATGCTCCGGGCAGTTCATCATGTACTTAACTGTGAGCACACACAGATGCATCTGCTTTAAAACACAGAGATAACGTGATGAGCCTCTGTTATCAAACTCTCAAAGTGTTTTACTTCTAGGGAAAGTGGGAGTTTTTGTTATTTTTTTAAAATGTAGAAAATAACCATTTCCAGCAGCTATCAGGTGAGAAACTGTTCCCCGAACTCAGGCAGGAGAGATGGAGCCGAAGGCTCTGGGGTCAGGCCCTGCTAGCAATGCCACTCGCTGCTCTATTTCCAACCAGCCTTTGTGCCACCAGGCGCACCAGAGACTTTAACGTAACCCTCTTTTGAATGACGATCAGAAAATAAAATAGCTGGGAAATACTTCACAAAAACCCTTCTGTAAAAAACTCCTTTTGTATATTCAACCTGTAAGGGATCCTGCATTCCTCAAACCAAGTGACCTGGAAGTTTCCAGGTGAAGAATGCCCTGCACATCTCCCCTGGCCTTTGCCAATAGCAGTGGTGTAACAGATGAGGGAGGGAGGCTTCCCCCTCTCTCCCAGTGCAGGTACTTCTGTGTCAGGATGAGGCCTCTCTATAGGAGAGAGGTTGAGTGGTGAAGCTGCCATCATCCCCAACCAAGCAGCACCTATGAGACAGGTATGCTTCTGTTACAACTGGGACTGTCCAAGAAGAAATCCAAGGATTTCTTCACCACTCTCAATAGCACCAAGCTCTGACAAAAAAGAATGGCAAAGTCATAACTGTTTCAATGTCTGCCCGGACGGAACCGAGTCTGTAGTGATAATCTCCTCTATTTTCCATAGGAATGGTTGCACTCACGTCATCTCCTCCATCTCACAGGTTAGGAGGGAAATCAGGACCCTCCATGGAGTCCTTGTGGTTCCTGGGGAGTTACCAACCCTGGTTACTAATTTTTATCTGACTGAATAAAGTTTGACATCGAGTATATGGTGGAAGAACCAAATGTCTCAGTGGCTGGTGGGAGGCAAGAACCTGTCAGTCTGTGGGCAGCGGTGGCATTTGCGGGTCAGCAGTTTTCACCTCATGGGGAGAATTGCTGCTTCTCTCAAACCCTAATTCAACATGACATGACGCCTCCGCCTCTTTGTGTCAGAGGTTTTAAGGGAGCAGCAGCTCTTCCTGGTTGTCCCAGAAACCCACGGAGAAGGAGGGAGAGGGCAACAGATACTCGCTAGCAACAGTTAGTGACAAAGCCACAAGCATTTCTGAAAGCTAATGACAAACTTGAGGTTTATCAGCCTGCAGGTTACAGAAAGGTGAGAATCAGAAACATTGCCCTTTTCTCCAAGCCCTGGGAAAGGAAGGGGTCAGGCACTGCAGGGACAAAAGCATATTTCAGTCTGCACCGGTTCCAGCCACGTTGAAAGTCCTAGCAGATCACCAAGCAGCTTCTGTGCAGGACTGCTGCAAACAGATAAGCATGTTTAAAGGGAAAGGGAGGGAGAGAAGCCAGACAAAAATTTCACTGCTTTCCCATCTTTTCATTTGCATGACAGCACCTGTTTCACACTTGTCTTTTCAACTATTTTTTTGCACATCTGCAAATCAAGGCAATTATGGCCAGGCCTAGTCAAGGGGATATTTTAGGGAACTTATTAAGTCTTGCTGAAATCACAGCAGTTTGCTACTTAAAGTATAATGGCAGAGACTGAGATGTTGCCTGAAACTTTAGCCAAACTGTCTCCCTGGAGATGGATGACTCCCTTCCCTGCAGTAGATTCAGTGTTCCTGTAGTAATGTGGGAGGCTCCAATGGTGCCTGGCTTACATCTTGGTGAGCTCCAGAAGCAGACATGGAGATACAGTCACTGTACTCTCTATTGGCTACTGGAATATGAAACCTTCGCTGTGTCTGCTTAGCATCATTGCTAAGCACCATCTCAATATTTCTTCTCTGTCTCTTTTCCCCTGCTAGTCCAAACTCCTTTCTTCTTCTGACTCCTACCAACTTGAAGACACCAGAATTTTTCCTTCCAATTTTGCATATTCCTCTGCTGCCTCTTTCTCTTTCCCCTTTCTCATTCCTTCCCACCATGCTCATCACCCCCTGCTTCTCCCTACTTCCTACACTTCTCTGTCTTCATCAGCCCTCTCCTTCTCAAACCCTCTTGCTTGTCTCTGGATAAACATCCTACACTGAATTACAGCTGCAGACCGGAGCCCAGGATATCTGGGTCTGATCCCTGCCATCATTTGTGAGCTTTTGTGACTCAGCCTCTTCCTGATGCTTCACCCCATCTGTAAGCTAAATCTAGAAAAAAATAAATCAGGGCTGTGTGTCCTTTGATTCAGAGCACCATATAAACAGGAGGGTATGAGTGATATTAACCTCTTCTGTGAGGAGAAGGTGGGCTGGCCAGATTTTCTGCTGGATGCCACTGGCTGCCCTTCTTGGCTGCCACGTATGCCATTCCCGTGCAAGATTTTACTGAAATTATTTTCCCCCTTTTGCCTCCCAGGCTGTGGTGTGCTTGGCACAGGAGCTACAATCCATGCAGTATTATGATTAAACAATAAACAGAACCTATGAATGATTAAAACCCAGGCAGAACTGGTGGTATTGATTTTCTTTTAAGCTCCATAAAGCATTGCAAGGAGGTTTTTTCTTAATGGGCATCACTAGGACAACCCAGGTCATCCATAGGGAATCTTCAAAATACCATTCTGCAAGGATGCAAATACTGAAGGTTTTGATTTGCAGAGTCTCTTGCAGAGTCCCGTACCCTGGGCTGCCACTGCCAGCAGCATTGATAGGGACAAGGCATTAGCTCCAGGGGTATCATTTCTCTAATTTCCACCCTTACAATGAAAATAAAACTGCCGCCATGCTTGGAAGACCAGACAGTGGAGCCTGCAGAGAGAATGCAGGAACAGATTGTGCAGACACTGATGGATGTTGGCAATATTTTGTGCCCTTCTCCCTGGAGTTTCATGTGCTGAATGTCTTCTGGCAGAACCCTTCCTCCTCTCCTACCTACTGTCCAGCCCCAGCATTCTCTCCTTCTTTCCTGCCTTCTCACTGTCTTCCTGTCCTCAAGGTACACCATCCCTGTTGGCATGATATTTACAGCCATCCACTTTCTTACTCTGTATATACATCCTATCCATGTCTTATTAGTCCTGCAGGACAGACAATGTCCACTTGACCTTCCTTAACAAGTGTACCGAGACTTTGTGCTGGAGCAAATGAGGAACGCTCACGCCTCTTTACCAGCTCATGCATTACACCAGGTAGCCTTTCACCATTTAAACTCACAACCTTTCACAAAGTGATAACACCAAAAAACTGATGACAAGCAGGCTGTTTGAGAGGGGGCTCTAACCACTGTAATTTCCATAGAAGCAAGGTGGGATGCCTCTTACCATCAGACTCTTGTCCCTAAAAGTTAATAAAAAAAAAAAAAAGACTTTGCATTCAGATGTTCTCTGTTCAGATTAATATATGAGTAATTTTGTGTGCAGAGAAATAAAGAAACATTGCAGAAAAGTGCCTAAGGTATATATGGGAATTGGATCCTCAGCCCTTATTAAAAGTCAGCAAAGCAAAATTGGTGCCTAAGAGAGGTTCATATCTTTGAAAAGCTCTCCTTTTGATTTCAGGAGAAGGCAAAAATGAATGGGTCCTCCTGTGTCCAAGTTTCTCAGTGAAGACAGAAAACATTCAGCTTTGAACACACCTGTGTGGCTTGGGAGCATTCAACTTAAAGTCTTAGAAACCAAATCCCATTTTAAGTCATCTACACATGTCCAGGCCCTGCTTGGGAAAGTGCTCGGAAGGTGCCTCTGCACATGTAAACCTCTCATCCTGCACAGCTTTCGGAAACCAAAAATTGAATGCACTGGAAAGCAGTGATCCTCTGGGTGTTGGATGTAATCTCCCGGATGGTGACCTTTGCTTTGATAAATGGTAAAAAATAAATATAAGCTCCTTTGCAGAACAAGATAGGGCCTAAAACCCAGACTGCCAGCAATGCCGGTGAGAATTTGAGTTATGCACGTGTGGAGAGAAAAACACTGGAGCAGTGAACAGGAGCAGCAGAAGCCCCTGGCACCATGCAAGAGCTCACTGGGGAGGAGAGACCCAAGTGACATATCTGTGACCAGAGACAGTTTTAGTTTCCAGGGGTCACTTGAAAAGAAACCTTTCGTGAAGTGGAGTTAATTTAATCTTGAAACAATCAAAAGAAAAATCACTGCCAGCTATGTTACTTCTAAATAAGAAGAAATACTAAACAGTTCTGCAGATTTCAATGGGCCAAGATTTAGCATCCTTTATAGACCCATCTGCCTAAAGGCCTGTATCTTATCTGATCATTTCCATGGCAACGGCTCTGGGATTAGAAAAGGATGAACGTTCAGGAATAGTTACTGGAATTTTATGGAAGATGATGAATTGAGGATTACTTCACTACCCACGTGTTACCATGGAAATGCGCATTTACAAATTGCATAGGATTTAAAACACCACCATTATTAGTATAAATTTGTGCTGCTTTTCTAGAGAGCTCCAGGAAGAGAAGGTAACTCTGCTGTTTCCTTCCTCTCTGCCCTGTTGAACACATACATTGTGCAGGACTAGAGCAGTGGTGGCTGGGGAAGTGAAAGCAGTTGTCAGGTCTTGGACCCTCACTAGACAACCTCTGAAAAGGGTTAAAAGATTAGTGTACCTCACACACAGAAAAGCCACTAATCAAACCAGAAAACCCCCTCTCAATATATGTGTATTTAATAGAATTTGATAAATGGGTTTATTATATGCCATATCTGACTCGATGGCTTGGAAGACCCTGTTCAGTCTTGCAAACCTAAGGTCATTTTTAAGACCAGTTCCCA
Source organism: Phalacrocorax carbo (assembly GCF_963921805.1). Taxonomy (NCBI): domain Eukaryota; kingdom Metazoa; phylum Chordata; class Aves; order Suliformes; family Phalacrocoracidae; genus Phalacrocorax; species Phalacrocorax carbo. Next base: position 7,797,489 of record NC_087519.1, read on the forward strand.
TTGCTTTAGGGAAATTCTTAGTTTAAGCGTGAAAGAAATCTACACATTCTTTTTTATAACCTATTCATAATATATTCCATATTGTAGTAACCTGCTATGCCCTACCTCCAGGACTGAAGTAGGACTTGAGACTAATTCTTAGCAAAGACTCAGAAAATAGACAGTTCCCATCTTTGAAGCCCAGGGCAAAGGAAGGCAGAGAAATAATCCCCACCCACAAGTAAACCATGAAAATTCAGATGGTCAGATAAACAACCGCTGGAAAATTTTTATTACAGACACACCTATTCTTCAGTAGGGCCCAAGGAAATATATTACTGTACAAAGAACTGCAAATATCATGACAACATAAAACAGAATGACATAACTCAAATAAGAATATTGTAGCTGAACTGTGAATTCCATCTAAAGGGCCCAGAGCACCTCTGAAACAAAAACGAAGATTTGCAGCACTTTGAGAAGGAAGTATTATTAATGTCATTTTGTATATCAGGGAACTAAGTCCAGAGAAGCTACCCAAGGGTCAGCAGCCTGGCCAAGGTTGTGGATCCAGTCTGGCATTATGCAAAACTAACTGGTATTTGCTGGTTATAAGTCTTCAATAAGGGACAGGTGTTGTACTGATGTATGGGATAGCAATGCAGATATAAGGATCTCCTTGGGTGAGAAGTAAAGGTGTCCTCCAAGGAGCTGTGTGGCTGAGACAGCTCCAGAACAAATTCATCAGCACTGACAGTCCCAATAATACCGAGTCTGTATTTAGACCAACATCCTCATTCCCTAAACCTGGGCAATCTATGCCAGGGCGAGGTCTTTCTAAGCAAGGCCAACTTCTGTTCATCCAGCCACCACCTTCACTCTCTTATTCTTCACAGCCCTTTATAGATCCTGGGCTTGCTGCAGGTACACCGTGATGATACAGTGTGCTGGCTGTCTCAGCAACCTGGAAAGGGCATGGAAGGAGAAGATAGGTTCTCCCATGGAAGGTAAGAGGCCCATGGGCTCACACCCTCTGCACAGACATGTCCATGCTGCATTTTTGTTATTAGCAACCAGTAAAAACCCAAGGACGTAGTGGCTCTGAGGACACATTGCCCACTTGACCTGCCCATGACAGTGTAAAGCACTCAGTGGTGGCCCAGACATGAAGTTAGTCAACTTTGTGGAAGCTATCATGGAGTGGATCTTGTCACTCCTTTGCACTGGGGAAGAAGAATCCTCCTTGCTGATGCAGCATCTTTCCAGGCTGCAACATCCTGCCAGACCCACCGGTGTGTGACAGGGAGCCCCCTCATCCCTAGGTTTAACGACACATTTAGGTGTTGGCCGGCAGCCAGCTTGAGGGTGGGCAAAAGGCGAGCTTGCTGAGGAGTGAAGGCAGCTGGTGGTGCATGGGTAGGGAACTAGCTCCAAGAGTCACACGTTGTCACGCAACTCAGCCTACCAGCAGCGGATCGCGTTCGCCTGGCCCCCACCCTCCGAAGCACAAAACTTCCCAACAAGCCAGGGGCAAAGGCACTGGCAGCAAAGTAAAAAGGGAAAAGATCTTTGTGCTCCCTGGAGGCATCCAGGCAGCCATCCCTTGGTATTTTTAAATTGGCCATCCTGTCCCATGGAGTGCATGTGGCAAGGTGCCAGGTGCTGAGCAGCTCATGGGGCACTCTGCTCTCCACCCCACGCCCACTTGAAGCCCACCAGCCATACACGCAGCACCATCAGGGCTGAGGGCTGCACTTGCACCCTCCTCTCCCCTTACTCACGTGACAAGCTCTCAGGCTAACACAGACGATCAATTAGCCGGATTGCATTACACTCAGTAACATGATTTACAATAGCTTTAGTTTGTTTTTTTTAATGTTCTCCTTTCCTACCTCTTTCTTGCAGATTTTTTCCTTCCTTAAGGCACCTGGGTTTTTTTGTTTGTTGGCCTTTTTTTTTTTTTTTTCTCTTATGCCAGACAAATAACTTCTGGGCTATGTCTTTCTTAAAGAAGGGTGGGGGCAGATCCCCCTGCCCACCTGGAAGCCCTGCTCCCCCCAGCTGACCTCCTATGGACTTTCTCACAGGCAATTAGGACGTACGTGGAACAGTCAGAGCTGCAAGGAAGAGGCAAGGAGGCATGGCATCTTCCCAATGGTGAGAAAATGAGAAGTGAATCAGATGTTTTTAAAACCTCCACCCCTTCCTCTGAGATAAGCTCCACCACTGGATATAAAGCCAGAGACAATGAAGGAAAAGAGCCGGGGTGGGGTGGGGTTTCCGCTCCCCCCCACCTCACCCTGACCTTTGGGAATAGCATTTCCAAAGGCTGCGAGCCCCTGGCTGACTTCACTGCCCTGCTTTCTTACACTCAGAAATACCCCTAGCACACCAGAGCAAGCATGTTATCCTGGAGCCCAGCCAGCCAGCAGCGCATGGAGTATCAAAATGCCACTACCTCTTTCAATGCAACTGCACACACTTGCTCAGAGGAGGTTCTGCAAGATTTCAGGTGGCCAGCAGGAGAGAAGTTGCTGCAGTAATGTGGTTTTGCCCATGGAAGTGGGTTCCTGCCCAGCACCTGCCACCCACTGCCTGGGGGAAGTGGGAGCAAGCCTTAGGACAAGCTCCTTGCACACTTCTGAATTGCCAGCTCTATTTTTGGCTGCTGCAAGCTGGAGCAAGTGGCACAGGGAAAAGACACTCATTAAAGCTCAGGCAATGAGATTCTTCTGTTTTTCTTAGCAGTTTGTTGACAGTTTTTAACTGCTGAATTTTAAGTATTGCAGGGCAATAAAAGGCTATTTTGGAGGATGGGGTGCAGCCAATAGCTTGAACCGCCTTTTCTTCCAGTTCTGCACAGATAAAACACTTGTAACTTTCCACACACAAAGAAACAAATGGATTTCAAATTACAAAAAAGGTTGGCTTTGAAATCATCAAAACCAAAGCAGCAGGAGGCCAGCCTTAGGGACAAAAGTGCTGCTCTTAACGGCAGGGATTTGGGACCAACCTGAACCCAACCCTGCTGCTTACCAAAGGCTTCTTGCAATGTTGGGCAAGGCCCTTCATCTCTGTGCGCTGCACCATGTCACTTATAGCACAGGGACAGTCACTATTTTGTACCTGCCTTCTGCAGTGCCATGGGGTGTTCGTTGTGAGACCATCTCTTCCTGCAAGCCTAGCGCAATGGGAGCTGACCTCAGTGTCACACACACCATGAGACAGTCAACCCTCCCCTCGTAACATGCAGGAAAATAAGCAAACCTCTTTTGAAGATTTTTTCCTGTGAGTTGTTTTGTGCAGAAAGAGAGCTGGGGAGAAAATATATATTTTCACAGGAAGAGAATGCAATCAAATACCTCCAAGATGTTTAACCTTGGGAGATGAAAGAGACCCCTAGTTGTTGTCACCTTCTCTAAATCATTATCAGAGCAATTATATGTGGTTTAGTAGTTTGTTCTGTTGCAACACAATTTTCTACATTGTTTGACATAAATAGAATTGCATACCTGGCCCCCATGTGACCTCCCTGAATCTGCTGCACGGGACAGGTGAGAAATATAACAGCAGGGTAAAAAAAGCCATGGGAGATACATGGGATTGAGCTGGTTCCTGTGGGTTGCTCCACATGTCCTTAGCAGTCACCAAATTATCAAGGGGGATGGAAGTTACCCAGCGTTAAACAGGGAAAACTGACACCACCATCCTTGAAGGGATGGGAGGAGGGTGTGCCCGGGCACAGCAGTTCTTCTCTGTCCTGTAGGTCTGAGCAGTTTGAGACAGCAATGACTGCCAGGCAGCTCCTGTTGCAGGAGGGTGTGGGAGATCCCACTGCAGGAGGGAGCCACTGCCTCTCCAGCAGACGCTGCTCTGAGGAGTGATTTATGATAGGCACAAAAAGGTTTAAATAGGCATGATTTTCAGAGGCTAAGAATGGGGGCGTGTGTGTTTGGGTTTTTTGTTTGTTTTGTTTCAGTTCTTAGCAATTTGGGATTTAAAGAGATAATTCCTGAGCTCTGTGTTTGTTCCTTTGGAGTCCACAGGACAGTTCCAAACTTTCCCCCTCAGCCATGAAGGTTGAAAATATCCTTTCCTTTTCCAAATTTAAGGAGATAGCATTCTCTGTGTATCATATAACTCCAGGAGCTGGATCTCACTAAATACGTCAGTGCTCAGGATAAAAATGCTGCAGGTTTCCAGCTTTGCTAACCTGAACCCTAGAGGTCCTCACTGTTGACTGGCGACCTCCAGCCATGCAGGCTTGCAGGGTTTGGTGCTTTAGAAAAAAGCAAGGAGGCATTGGCTTGAAAGAACAACAATGTTGAGATTTACAACTGCAAATTTACTTCTTTACAAACACAGACCTCGTACATCCCACTGCAGGTTTCCTATACTAGTAGCACTCCTACAGATTTAGATTACTACCGCAAAACATTCACACCACCACAGGCATGACTCTACAGGGCGTTGATCAGCCACAAGCATGACTCTACAGGGCGTGGATCTTGAGGTCCTTTACATCCATGCAGCAAGTCTTTTACATTAGCATAGGACAGTGATCCCTACACGAACACAGGTGACTATACGAGTTCAGGGATACAGAGGCTGCTGCAGCGCGGGGACTGCACAGAATTGCCCTGTTCACTGATGAAGTACGAGGTCAGCTTGCAACTAACTTGTAAGCAGAATGTTCCTGTTCAGTTCCTGGGGAGAGGAACAGCAGCAAGAGAGGATGAGAGGTTCAACACACCTCCCAGTAAAGCCAAAACACACTGCAGTTTGCCTTGTTTGTCTCTAGCATTGCAAGAAAGGAAATGAAGTGGTGAGGACTTCCACCAAAATGAATGGCAAAGCTCCTGGTGACATTAGCAATTCTGGATTAAAAATCCCCTTAAATCTTGCTTCCCCCCACCCCCGTTCTTTCTGCGTGCTTCTAAAATAACTATAGGAAGTAGAAGAAATATGACTCAGACAGACTCTTCCTCTTAAGACCCAGCTTCCTTCCTTGAACAGTTGGGAGAAGTTTCAGCTACACATCTCTGCGAGCAGCGGCTTTACTTGAAATACTCCTATTGTAGGAAAACCCCATCAAAAAGCCCATGGCCTCTACAGACATCCTGGGTCAGGCAGGTCATTCATGGAGTACAGGATCTTGTTGCTTTAGGGTACTATTTTATCCAAGAAAGCAGGATGTGAGATTTGACCTGGCCTTTTACTCTTACAGGAGCAAGGGCTTCAGGCTTTGGTCTCTGCAAGACGATGTTCTGGCACAAGAGCTACATTTAGCTGTATAACTCAGCACAGGCAGATTTTTTTCTGCTCACATGGCTTGCATCAAGCACACAACCTGTATTATTTGGCTTCCCAGACAGGGTAGCCCGGTCTTTGCTGAGCACAGCTGCCTGGTGGAGGCACAGCCAGGCTCCATGTGAAGCATGAGGGCACAGGAGCCATGCAGTGCTGATGCTCACAGCTGCAGTTTAGCATCCTCCCCAGGGTGTATAGCTTCAGACAGCTCCTCTGAAGAAAAAAACCAAGAGCGTGATTTTGCAACAGAATTTGAGATTTCAAAGTTGTACCAGTTCAAGGGTTCTTAATGGACCTGTCTTGGGGTGGGGATTAGTTCTAGGGGTTTTTTTTTTGGTGGTGGTTTTTTTTTTTGGCAGGAAAGCTTATTTAAGCCATTTCCAAATCATTACTAGAATGTTTTCCATTACCAAAGATGACTTTTTTAAAACTAAAAAAATCTGGATTTTGGTGAGAAATTTTGGGAGGAATATTTAAATCCCTTAAATAGTTTCTCAGTAGAGCTCAGACAAAAACACAGCATTTCAGCAGGTGTGCAGGATTTCACTGATTACAAGGGTTTCCCATCCCTCTTCCAGACAACTGACTCTTCTGTTTATTACTCCTGGTGCCAATTCATCCTCCTAGTCAGGCCAGAGGCATGTCACAGGGGAGCTGGAGCTGGTCCAAAGGAGCAGGCAGCTGGGGGGCAGCAGCTGACTCACATCTCTGCACTGGGAATCCCCAGCCTTTACATCTTCTGAGACTGAGCATATGTTAATTTCCACAGGAAGGTTAAATTCTCCATAAACTAAACAGACAAGGAATATGCTGTTTCAGGGGCTCTAATCCACCTGGAATTGTGAGACCAAGAAAAATTATACCAGTCAAAACCAGTGCTGTTTCCCATTTTGCAAGGTAATCCTGGCCCTTTTCTACATTCTTGTGAGCTTCTCAACCCTGCCAAATGGCCATGGGTACTGCTTCCTTAACCATGTTACATTTACAAGCATGAATATGCTGCCAATTGAATTTATTCTTGAAAGCAAGGTAAAAAAAACACTTCCCTGGAAGGGTGTGGAAATCGGGAAAACCTCACATTATTGATACCATGGCTCTTACGCCAGCCTACTAGGTTATGTGCCCACCTACTCAAGATCACAGCCAAGCACAAGCATGCTGTAAACAAAATATCACCTTGTTCAAGCTTAAAAAGCCTCTTGAGGCCATTATCAGCCAGCAATGGTCACGGCAAGCTCTGAGGAAAGCTGGATCACAATAAAGTGTGCACAAAAGATACAATAGAAGGCTTAGCAAAGGACACCAGAGGAAACCTCAAGTCTTGCTTTTTCCAAAGCTAAGGAGTCTCTGGGAGGCTTTGCAGTGATGTTATTCCCCAGAACAATCCCAAATCCCTTGCCTAATTCTAGTAATTACTGTGTCTTGTGATTTATAGAGTATCTCACAGGCTGTGGCAGGGCAAGGTCACTTTGGATTGATAATGTGCTTCTAATTGCAGCAGTTTGTCACTTGAGGAGGAGCACAGGTCAGCTCAGGGTAGTAAAGTGTTGTCAAATTCAGGTGTTTGTGCTTCTTGGAGGTGCCATCTGTCAGCAGAGCCGGGTGCAGGCAATACACTTACCCTGCAGCCTTGTGCTTCCACCAGCATCAAGGGGTGGGGACTTGATAGTTGCACGCAGGTAGCTGCATTGCCACGCAGCTGAATATCCCAGCGACACATACACTCAGTGTCACTTTGAAGACTGATTGGAACAGATGCTGTGCAGTGCCAAGCCTCCAGATGCTCCCCCATGCCACACTCACTCTCCTTTGAAATAACATCTGACCGTGTCCCTCAGTAGCAGCAGGGTGGGAATGAAGTCAGATCTAGCCCGATAGTGGTTTCCCTTCATCAAGCCCTCTACCGCATGCCTTCTCTGCACATCCCAGACAGGATACCAGCTCCAAGAATACAAACTTAGCTGGGGCCTTTGGTCCCTGCTGCTGTGGAGAGTTTGAATGCTGTGAGTAATCAGTTAACACAGACTAAAAGAACAAAAAGCCTTCAGGAAGACCAAGGCTGCCAACTCTGAAATTTGTAGTACCAAGGATATACTTTACTGTGAAATAAGGGAAATGTAGAAAGATCACAGCAATGCATATCTTAGTCCTTCCCTAGCTCCGTACTTTGGCCTTGAAACCAGGGGTTTTGGCTTTATTCCCTGCAGCAGATCACTCTATCTTGCTGTGGAGCAAAAGCCTACAGCCAGAGCCAGCAGCTCAGGGGCTCCAAGAACAACTCTGAGTTTGTAAGAGTTAAAAAAGCTTTGGTACAAAGATAGGTCATCATGGCATTGCTGAGGTGCTGAACAGGCAAACCTGGGAAGAACAGGGAGTGGGATTTGTCCTTTTCACATTAGTTTTCTAATGATTTTTTCCCTCCTAGAAATACATTGCAGAAAAGCACAAACAAACCATTCTCACAGCTGAGGTGCCAGTCCTCAACCCTGTTACTTCGAACTGATTTGACTTCATTGTTATATTTGATGGACCATAGCTGGAGCTTTGGAAAATAAGTATTTGAAAAACCATTTATGTTTCTAATTTTTCAGTTCCCAGGAGGTTTTTTGCCACCTAGAACACTCTCACTTCTGTTTTGTTGGCGCACTGGTGTCATGCTCAGAAACACCAACAGTCATGGCAAAGAACAGTTATCTGAGCTTTCCACAGCTAGTCGAATCTAATGCTGGTTATAGTATTTTCTGTCTGTACAAGAGTTTACTTGTACCTCATTAGAACTCCTTGTAATGCTGTAGAGAGGGCTCAAACTCTCATTCTTGCCTCTGGATGAAGAAAGAAACTGAGTCATGCAAAATAATCACTATTTAGGTCTGTATTCAGCAAGGCATTTAACAAGATGCTTAAGCCATTCTCCATTTCATAAAGCATTTAAGCACATCCTATATGGGATAAGCCATCAAGTTGTCAGTTGAAGAATGTATTTTCCAAAGCACTGAGCACTTGGGAGCGTGACCTTTAAGACAAATTTCATCCTTTTATTTCTAGCCCTGTACTTCCACGTTAGTGAAGTGAACAGGTGAAAGCATGGTAAGCTTAGTGGGGTTTTCCTATTCTGAAGTTTGGGGGCAAAGGGGAAACACTACCCAAACTGGGGCCAAAAAACCTGAGATGAAGTTGTAGAAAGTATGCTATCTGTGTGAGCACAAAGGGCTTTTTCTGATCTAAATGGCAGCATGAACTTGTAGATAAACAAGAAAAAGGAAAGGCAAAACTGCCTTTTACCATGCTGAAAAGTTCACTCAAGCCTTCCCTCCTCCTTGTGCTTTCAAGTCTAGCAGAGGCTATTTCAGAAGTTACGTCTTTCAGGAACCTCATATTCCCTTAATGAGCACACCAGAGTGACAGACCTGTATAAAATATTTTCTCCAGGATGATGCCTCTCCAACTAAGTACAGTATATTCCCTCTTCAAAATGCCAGGTGGGTAATATACTACCCAGACTGTATTTGTCACTATCAAACAAGGCAGTGTTTGCACACTTGGGCATAAGGTAAAGACAATTAACTTCTCGTATACTTGAAAAGGATGTTCCACAGCCACCCAACTGATTTATCTTCATTATTTTTCGTTGTGGAATTATGTAAGTAGCAATTTAGGGAGCCCAGAGGATTCTGAATATTCAGTTTAATAATTTGTAATTGTTTAATTGGACTGTAAACTGGCCCCTGCAGGGAGCTGAGCACAGGTACAAGGATATACTTCACATTCCTACCAAAAACTGCTAATTGTTAGCTTTTGTGTAAGCAACAGCTTCTAACCTCTCCCAGCAGCACAGCACTGCTGAGTATTAAAACTACATTAAATTTCAGCTATGGAATACATTGCAGTGCTTTAGCTTGGACTGGACATATAGGTATTTGCAGGCAACAGAACCTAACCTCAGCGTACCCACCGTGAGCAGACCTTGAGGACAGCATGTAGGGACAAAAATGCCATTAGCAGTGAGAGAGAAAGTTTTGGCCCGATTCTTTTACAAGCTCCATTGTATAGAAGCAGCACATGGTGATTTAAAAAAGCAGGAGCATGTCAAATCCACCAGCTTCCAGTGAAGGTATACCCAATATTTTGGAGACATGCTCTGTGTTTTCAATGCGAACCACATCTGGACAGATGTTTCTTAGATGCTGACCAACAGCTCTATAAAGCCAGGAAATATTTAAGTTCCCCACACAAGCATCAACGATCTCAAACCCAAAACAGGGACAGTGCTTGCCTCTGAGCTGAGGGTCCAGCTACACTCCCTAAACCACCTTCTCTCCCTCCCAGCAAGGATGAATGGGGCAAGGAGATAAATCACTGCAAAAGGGCAGCAGGTGTCTGGAGGAAAAAAGGCCAGAGAACCTGAGATTATTTCTGCAGCAGGACTAACTGGCTTGACAAATGAAACATAATGGAAAGTGCCGACTCTGCTCCACTCTCCATCCGCCTCTCCTCTGGTCATTTACCCTTCTTCTTCTCAACAAAATAAAATGAAATGAAGTGCATATTTTACTGTAAGTGTCTTTACAGTGCAGGCTGCAAGAGGCCAGAGGACTTCCCTAAGGGGAACAAGCTAACCAGGTATTGCTTCATCCTTTAATTCCAAAGGCCAGGGACTTTTGTTTTCAATATCTTTTTATCCAGGGTTTTTCATTATGCTCCAGTTGCTCCTCCACACCCTTTGAGTGACAAGTGTGTGCTGGAAGGTGACAGACACACACCATGTGTGTGGCCAATACTAGAAACATCACAAAACCTGCTTTGTAAATCAAAAGATCTTGATGAGTTTCTGGATTGTCTGATAAGGTTTGTCCCTGTATTGAGACATACAGCTGGGCATCTCACTGTCAATTGTGATTAAAAATATCAAAAACACCTAGGGTACTAAGAGATCAGATGAGTAGTTATCAGTACCTTGCAACCAGTTCTTATTCAGGAGAAAACAGATCTGGCAGTTATCCAGCAGCTGGTTTTTATGCGACTCTATGGCCCCCTACTTCCATCACTTGGTTAGACAGGACAGGGCAAGGGAAGTAGGTTTAGGGATACATGATCGGGTCCTTGACTGTCTGCCTCTCTGCAGAGCATTTTTCTTTTCAAGCCATCCATCTTTGCAAAATATACATTATCCCAAAGCATACATTACATTAGCTCCCATTACAGCCTGGCTAAGACACCTCAGACCTTCAAAACCAGCAATTACAGCACACCCTGCATAGCAGGGAATTACTTCCTTCCTTACCATATAGAAAATAACTTTATAATTTACATAAAAGGAAAACAGCCATGACAATTTAATACCATCCAATATACCTGTCCTTATTAATGGCCAGGCAGGCCAAGTCTGACAATATCATGTTTGACTCAAAGACAACCAGAAAATTTCACTCCATAAATTCCTTTGACAAATTGCTGGCTCTGAGCCAAAGTGTTGGCAGAAGACTATCATCCACTGCAATGCCATAAGATGTCACACACACATATGCCATCACCTTCCACTGTCAGTCCTGATTGACAACAACTTTCCATACCAAGTGAGTTAACCATCAGTTAATCTCACATTTAGAGATCCCCCCTCCCCAGTATCTCAGAGACCTTTGCAAGTTATTCCATTCAAGAGAAAGATTTTCAGGTGTATTTTGAAGTTGCACAACTGAGTATTATAATCTCTTGACCATCAGACAATACTCTCCTGAGACGCTTATCCAGCAAGTATGACCCCTGGGGAAGGGCCACTTGAGAACCAGCACTGGCGAGGGTGTTAATTTGAATGGACCAGGTAGTCCAATCCTGCACAGCAATTATGCATTATACATAAAACATATATACATTAATATATTTGCATTTACATATACATACAAAAGTGTCATTCTACAGGGATTATTACATTTCTGTTTGCTTGAGTTAGCCAGAGGTCAGCATCATGTGCTATTTCTAGAAACTCCCAAGCATGGCATAAATATGCAGAGGGGAATCCTTACTCATCTTCCTCCATAATTAATTCCTCAAAAATATTATGTTGCATGGTCATCATGCAATTATGTGTAAAAAAGGAAACTGTAATCACATTACATTTCCATGAATGGAAGATGCATTACATCTATTATTTTACATTTAAGCAGTAATTGAATACATGAAGAACTAATTACTGTGATATATTGAAAACATCTGCAGCCCAAAACTTGCCATCCTTTTGTCTAAATTCAGAGAAACTTGGACTTTCCCTGCCTGTGAGGTGTTTAATTACTGTTGTTTCACACTTTAAACATACCTTGGCTTATTGTGAATTTTAATTACATGACCATTTAAGGAAGTCCAAAAGACTTGGCTTAAGATTTTAATTTCTTTTTAGATATTTCAACCAGAATATTGAAAAGCCTATGAAAACCCTAAGCTTTTTTCAGCCATCACTAACACACACTTCAGCCTAGTGCCTGGTGCTAGCTGAAGAGAGGTTAAGCAGCAAGGGCAAAGGAAAGACACCATCAAGTGAACATGTAGAAATGTGTGCTGCCTTCCAGCTCTGCTCTCCTCCATCTCCCATGGCTCAGACCTGTTAGATGTAGCTGAAGAGCCAAATTTAGCCTAAGACCACCTGGCTCAGACTGGATTAAAGTCATGATTAAGCCAGGAACATTCTCCTTCCAGATTCCTTTGAAGATAGCAATAACCCTGTGCAAACTGGGAGACCAAAAGTGAAGCTGTTCAGTGGCCAAACTCTTTGAATTTGCTTTCAGCTCTCAATTGCAAGCATCACATCTTTTCCTTTCTACTTGGCTCCTGGAAAATAGAAGCAGCCAGCCAAATCCTGCCTTCAATTTTCTGATTATAAATCCTAAACAAGTTAAAAGATTTATACCAGTATAATCCCTTTGTAACTGGTCAGAACAAAAGGCTGAGAACTTCCCTCCATCATTACCTTATTACACCATTAAATCAGATAGAAGTTAGGTGTTCATCAAAATGATACTCCACATTAACAAAGCACAGGATCTACCCTACATGCAGGGAGCCCAGGTGGTCCCAAGCTCTGTGGCATCCCTGAAGTCCCCACTGCCTGTACCGAGCTCAGCCTGCTGGGGCCAGGCTCACTGGCAAGCCCCACAGGCAAAATATTTAAGTGAAGTTATACTGGTTTCACTAAGGGAGGGAGGAGGGAAGAAAGCCTCTGTGCAGCCTTGCCCTGCCTCACCTGTGCAAGCCCTTTATTTCGTAGCACCATTTCCTAATCTGGTACTGAGCTTCTGACCCAGCAGAAGGCAAGCTACACTACAGCGGGAAAGCACTGCCCTAGGAGTATTAGCATTAAGTACAATAAGGACTGCAATCACCGAGACCCTCGCTTACAGAGCAACGGAGTGTAACTGCTAATTCCTCAAGGTTTTGTGGCTGCACATTTGCCCTGATTTCTTTTAAGAGGTGAGTGCAGCTGCATTTCAGGGAACGATAAGCTGAGAAGTAATAAGGGATATTCCCCATTTTTCCATAACAGATCAAATCCTTGATCATTCTAGCTTAAGAACAAAACTGGCTCACTGATGCAGACTCCTGATATTTTTGGTCAAACACCCATAATGCACCATTTTGCAGTGTTTACACTGAGGCGGGCCTGCATGGCAAGGCAGTTCCCTGAAGCATAAGATTTGATTAACCTCGTTAGCTTGCCTTGCAGAGCTGCAAATGTTGTTAGACATCATGAAATTATCCAGCCCTATTTAAAACCCAACTGGAGTATTTGGCCTGCTGACCTCCCCCAGCAACAAATTCCACAAGTAAAATTAACCGCTACTTTCCACAGCCCAGAGTGGTTCAGTCCCTGATCCCAGCCAGCAGCCACTTTTTGCACTTCATCCACAGATCAGTTTCTCCCATCACCTTACCTTTCCCCACTCAGCTCGCAGACATGTCTCCATTTCAGTCCTCAAAGCCTGAGTCAGTCCAGATCATCTTTAGAAGCATTAAAGACAATAAGCGGCAGCAGTGTGTCCTCCTTTAAAGTGATTTACAAAACCCAAGTACTTAAAAGCTAAACATGGAAGAATTAAAAGCATTATTCTCAAACTTCTCTGGAAGTCACACAGCATTATGGTGGCTGATGATGCTCAGTAACTGCCAAAGACTACCTGCACTGACATCCAGGGAAGTACATGTTTATATACAAGTCAACACACGTACGACTACTTGTATTACCAGAGTGCCTGGTCCATTATTTGTATTCTTTACCGACAAATTTCAGTTCTAGATCAGGGCAAGACCCAAGTACCTGCTTCAAAAAGCAAAGAAGTAGACCTTGCCTGATAGCTGGAGTTTCTAATCTAAATCACACTAGAAAGATTAGACAAACATGGTAATACGGCTGTAGGGTTGCGAGAGCTAACGACAGGCGCAGCTGGACAGCTCCAAGTTATGGGGAGGGAGTTTCTCCCCATCTTGCCGGTTTTCCTTCTCCGTAAGCCTCCCCACTGATTTGCACTGGATGCTGCTTTGGGCCCCTTCAGAGCCACCTCTTGCTCTCCCTGACTCATGACAACAATAAGCATTCAAAGCCCTTCTGTTGGAGGCACACACCAAATCAATTACAGCAACATATCCTTCTTAATCAAGGTTAATTTCAGTGGGTAACATTTTTCTCTGTTGGAATATTGTCAGATGTTTTTAGACCTCCAATTTTATATAAATTTAGCCTCCAAATTCTCAAGGAGAGAGTTGCTAAGGTAACCAGAGCCAGCCATATTGCTGTACGTTCTCCCCATGGAGCTTCATTAGGGCCAATCAGTCATTTCCAGGATAATAGAATATGTTGCTTTCAGAGATAAAGATACATCTTTTTATAGTGACAGAAGATTTTTATCAAACGTGTTAACCCCTTTCTTCAGAATTGTAATACCCAAGAAATAAGATTTAGGCAGGCTGATTGCTAGCCATTGAACACCTAAGGCCAGACCAGAGGAAATCAGCATGCCTGGAGTATGTTGTCTTGCAATAGCAAAACCAGGAGTGGTTGTGGGCAAAGATCATTTTCTGCTGGCAGAGTGCCAGATCAACTTTATATCCTAGTAGCCAGACACAAAGCCTGCTTCTGAAATAGATCTGACCTGCATGTACCAAGGGGTTTGGTTTATATTTTTGTTCCAGTCTAGACATATGGACTACCTGCTATGTTTGTTCTCATATCTGAGCATCATTGTCTTTCAGACCTAAGAGCTAGTTCACACCTGTTCAGTATTTATTAGCAGCTACATTGGAAGATTACTTAGAAAACACTGCTGGTATCAGACCAATTCCTAGAGCTGAGGCTTTCATCTCTTCCCAGAACCCAGAAACCTGTCCAATTGCAGCTAGCTGAAGATAGCTCAGCTGAAAAAGGCACCTTCGGTCAAAAAGGCCCTGCCTGTTGTAATTGTCACTACACCACTCTAACTATTAAGGCTAATTTCAGAATATGCGTACCCCAGTCTCATACTGAAGCTGTTTTCCAAAATTTATTTTCTCCAAAACTTGCCAGCCAGTCCTGAGAAAACCCCTCCATGTGCCTGCTAACAGCTTCAGAAGAACAGCTAATGTTTGAGTGAGCCACACTTGCTTATCTATCTTCTTAATCCATGCCTCCAGCATGGGGCTGCTCCCCACTTATTTCTTCAACTCTGCCAGTTTGTAGCAACACATTTATCCCTGTGCCTTCTTCTAATCAATAATATGAAGACTCTCTGAGCTGGACCTGACTGGTCTTCACCTTATGTAGACAATTTCTGATAAATAGCAAGAAAGAAAACACTTGCTGCAGAAGTGGTGGAAGAGCTTGCTAGCGGCTCTGTGCATCTTGGTCTTCACCAAGGTCCTGGCGGCAAACCAAGAGCTGCAGTCATAAGACACCAGAAACCCAAAGGAAAAGTTTCCCCCCCTTCCTCCTCTGTTAATCTCTAGAGGTTCCTCTGTGGTGCAGAAAGATATAGTTACACCTCATCACTCCAGGTCTTCTGAACACCATGTCTATCTTATTAAATAATGGATATAACACTCCAGCCAGAAAGGACAGCATCTGTCAGCTGATACCGTATTTATTGTTTTCTCTTGAAAGAGTCCATTATTGTAATCCTGTAAGAGGTTGACTTGCAGACAAGCAGAAGTCTTACTTAAAAGAGGCAGGATCTTTTGTGCTGGAGAAGCAAAGGCAGCTGGGCACTGTCATTTTTTTGTCTCATGATTTTTCTTGCTGTTATATATTCACTAATAGGATAGGAAAAGCTAATTATTTGAAATTTGAAGAAAATTAATGAGGTAATGGCAACGCTGATTTTAAAAAAATGGTTAAGAAAACCAGCGTTTGCAGCACAGAGGTATTTAATAACCATCTGAGTAACAACTCCAATTCTTCCAGCATGAATTCACAGTTCATGCAAGCACATGGAGATCAATGATATTCAGAGCAACCACCACATTTACATCTGGTTTGAATTTGTTTCTTTAAAATAGACATGTAGAGCATGAACATATATTTGAATATAAGAACAGCAGCAGTGGTGAATGACACCTAGACAAAAAAAGTAAGTGGGCAAGGTGTTTAATTTTGGTATTTCTGGGGACATAATGCTCACTTTGTCAGCTTTTTTTTCGTCCTTATGATGCTGTCTCACTTGCGTCCTAAAAATGGCATCTGCCCCTATAGCAGGGGCTACAACGAGCCTACAAGAGTGGACCCAAAGCTTCATTCCCAGGGTCTCAAGAGTCAATTTACCTGTGCATAATTGTCACTGCAATGGGGGAGTTCTGTGTGTCCAATTGCAGGAGGAAGGTCACCTCCCCACCTCTCTGCTCGCTCAGCACTACTGCGAGGTCTGCTCCTGCAGCCAGCACGCAGTGTGCATTGAAGGAGGATGAGCCCCCTTCACACGGTTGCTGCAGTACAAATCCAAACTGTCCTGCTGGTGCCCATCTGCCACCCCAGCAGCTTCCGATCTTCCTGCTCTTCCTTTCCTTGGACATGGAGTTTTGAACTTTGCTGCAGTTGCTTCCCCAGGCCAGGGGATCCAGCTGCAATGCTCAGTTCAAGCAGGCATCCTTCCTCACTAAGCAGAGACAAGGTACTGGCAACTTTTCCTTTACTGTGGTTGTGGAAGGATGCAGCATTCCCCCAAATTACATCACTCTGAGCCTTTCACTTGCTGCCACCCCACTCCAAACTGTGAGATAGGGCTGGCAAGAAGTGGATGCAAGCTCAGCAAGATCCCTCTTTCTTTCAGTTTCCTAGAGGAAAAAGTCATCAGCAAAGAAAGCTGGAGACATCTTCCTCATCATCATTACCCAAGCTAATGAGTGCTTAGCATTCAAAGCCTGACTGGTGTTGCAGCTGAAGGAACACAGAGCTCAGCTCAAATAGAAAAGGCCCAGCAAGCTACAGGGAAGATGCTCAGAGGCCAGGCTCCAGGGGAATACCTCTCCATTAGTAATCATTAAGCACTGAAGGAGGAAATTAGAAACAGAACCACTTCTGCTTTAGTCATCTTTACCAAATTCCCTGGTACACTGGCTACCCAGGTTCGGTCCTTTTTAGCTTCTTTTCATCAGTATTTTGTTAATCTCTAGACAGGCACGGAAATCCTGGACAGGCTGCAGCTCTTGGGAACAGTTTCTCAAAACCTACACTCTCCAGGACTCTCCCCTTCTATAGCATGTGATGGTTTCTCTGCTTTGCAAATCAAAACACATTTCTAGCAAAGGAAAAAAAAAAAAAAAGCAATAAAAAGGAAAATTAACCCCCTGCAGAAAAATCTGTGTTCCTGGGCCTGAACATCTGCCTTAGCTGCTTTGTGAAACAGTTAAGTGCTACTATGAGTATAATCAGCCTCAGAAGCATTGTGGGTTGAAGCTGGTTGACTTGAGGGCTCTGTGGAGGATCTGAGATCACAGCTCACATTTGAGCTGCTACCCTTTGGTGCAGAAAGGCAACTCTCCTCATCTTGCTTCATAACCACCAGCACTTCCCATTTATCTCTCGCTTAGGGCATGATTCACAGAGGCCACCTGACTTATGTTTTCCCCCAGGTCTATTGCCTCTTAGCTGAGACATCCTTAGACATCACCCAGCACATCCTGGCTGCCTGCTGTAGTGCTTTTGAAACATAGATTTCCAGGCACAAAGATCCTCCTTTCCTGCAAACACACCTCATCTCCATTTAACTACAGGCTGCCTGCTGCTATGCTGGTTCTCTGCAACTTTCCATCAGCTGTAATGATAGCCATTCTTCATAAGAAAGGAACCTAGGATAAATATACACTAAAAAGTATGAGTTCAATACAAAAGGCAACCCCCCTTATTTTACTCAACCAATCCTTAACAAAAACCCTTGGGACAATAGGATGTTCTTTGCAGATCCATGCTGTGGAAAAAGTAACAAAGCCCATGGTAATTATGTGATTGACACCAGTTATCTTGGAGAGGGCACCCATCAAAAGCTTTTTTCAGCTGTTGGTTTGATGCAAAAAACTGAGTCCTCTCTAATTGCAGTTATGCCTGTACCAGCAATGAGAAGCGTGAAAAATCTCGTGGTTTTGCCATGTGCAGGTGGTCTCTCTCATGGGGTCTGAAAACTAAGGTAACAAAGCTAATAATCAAATAACGACAGATGAGAAAACAGAAGTATTGAGGGGAAGTTTACTTCCCCCTTCTTTCTCTCCAATGAATTGTACTAGTCTATTATGTGTCTTTTTTTTTTTTTTCAGATGTGGAAGTAGAAAAGCATCCCACTTTCTGCAGCTCTGCAGATCTCAAATGGAACTTCTTAGGCGCTGTTGCTCAGCTGGAGATTACGAACAATTCACCAACTGTTTAGGATTTCAAGCATCCTTCATTCCTGCTGGAGTTAACGTCATGCTGATAAGCACCCAGGAAGTTTGAAAGCTTATGCAAAACTTGTCCAAATAAACTATCTAACCCCCTTTGATCTGCAAACCACAGCAGGAAAATAACATCTAAATCAGTCTTCCTTATATTCTAGCACTTCTGCTTCTGGCTAGAATTAGGAAATGCACAGGAACAGCTTTTTCTAACGTCAAAATAGGAGACCTTTCCGAATAAGTGCCACCTTAGGCCACCCTCTTGTGGCCAGGGATAATTTTGCAGCCATCTTGTCCTACTTTTCCTTCTCCATCGCATCGACAGCTTCTACTCTGCTCAGCATGGGAACTAACAATCAAGTTATTGAACCCGTTCTCTTTTAGTTCCTTTGCAGACTCCCCCCTGGCCGCCAAAGAAGCTTCCCGAGGAGTTGCATCAATGCTGGCAAAGAAAATTATATAGAAAAACTCAGTGCACAGGACATCACATTCCTAGGGTGGAAGAAGGCGAGTGGTAAAGGCTGGGAGCAAGGGGAGTCTGTACTTCCCTCCATGCACACTGGTACACCCTGAGCCCAGTCTTACCACACTGTTCCCATTAACTCTAAAGAAGCCAAGCTGCTCCTTGCCTTGGGTGGTGCTGGCTTATAAGCAGCCTTCTCAGCACACCTTTCACCCTGCAGCATGGCAATAGGCTGGGGAAAGACCAAGTGGTTTCTGCATTGCAAGGGCTCTTCAGCCTTGCAGGGTATTCAGCTGCTGAGCCTCAATGAGTCAGTTCAGTGAGCTGAAGTGACAGGAGTGGGGAAAAAAAAGAGAGAGTCTTCCAGGAGATCAGTTTCTTGACCTAATTTGCCCTGAGCATGTCAAAGGAAAGTAGAGGGAGGGTGCAGCTGGGAGCTGGTAGGGAAAGGTGATGGCTGCACTTTTCAGTAGCAGGATTCTGGTTAGATGCAACATCAATCACTCCCTAAACCTATCCCTGCAATCAATGCATGCCCGCGTTGTCACCACATCATAAATATGTGACTTTAGCCAAAGGCCATGGTAAATTGGCATTTGGGGTAGACTTCCTTTACTCTTTTTATTTAAACCTGTTTATGTACTTTTGCAGAGTAATAGCAACACCTCTCCAACCCTCTCCACAGGATACTTATTAATACCAATGAAAGGGAGTAAACAAGGCAGCAGGAGAGACAATCAGGGTATTTTACTGTATCTAATCCTCCTTTTGCATCATTCATATTTATACAGGCCAGAGACCGATTTTCTTGGTCTGCCAAGCATGGCTGATATATACACTGCAGACACAGAACATACCCTTGCTCACAGTTGGGTTTCTCAGTGTCTCACTAGAGTGCTTTTTATTTCATCTCGCTCTGCACCTTTGCAGTGAGACAAAACATTACAGCTCAGCTGGGTGGGCAATTGTTAAAGGAAGAAGGAAAACAAAATACGCAGTGAAGCTGATCTAGGAAAAGGATATAGACAGAGCTAAGCAGTAAAGACATATATTGGATTTAGGCACTAAGGACCAGGTGGAGCATTTAGGTACCAGCAGCCACTGGAATAAGGAGGAATTGATGCCTGGCTCCCTTTGAAAAAAATCTTAAACCTATGCCAAAAGCAAGGGGGAAGAGAAGGGGACAGCTGGCTTTGTGCTGATGGTAGAAAGGTGACGGGATTTCCTGGCATCAGGACATGTTTTTGCTGCATAAATTCAAGGCAACAGCTTTTTACTCTCTAGTTCTCTCCACACCTAAGCAAACCTCTGGGCCAGGGCCCTGCCAGTGGCCAAGGCTCCAGAGGAACTGCCCCAGTCAGTAAGTGCAATGCGGTGGTGCATGCAGTTGGGATCTATTCCAGTTCATGCAGCAGCAAGGCCTGAACTTGTATCTAAATCCATGCTACCTTTTTCTCACCAAGCTGAGATGCTCTCCCAGAGAGCCTTGAAATAATTTTTTTCCCCAGAAAGCAGCAATCCTAGTTTCTTTTCACCTTTCACTGCACATCCTTATATGCTCAAGGTGCACACTGCTTTCAAATGCTTAGCCTCAGACTAGGAGTCAGAACAGCAAAAAGAAAAAGCCTGTTCAGATTTGTGCAACCAAGGACTCTGTCTCGGTCTTATTTTGCTGCGTGTTTGATTTAAGCCCCCCCCTCCCAGACAACAACAAAGTTAACTGCCATGTCCTGCAGAGATGGATGTATCTGTACAAGACTCAGATAGTTGCTCAGATAAAGTCTTCATCAATACTTTTTATTGTCAGACCCATCTTGCATGCACAAATAAATCCTCCCTCACTGCCCTATCTTTCCCTTTTGTATTATACTTGGTGTAATGATAGAGCAATATACGCTTTACAAATGCCTACTGAAACATGAATTTACACTGCAAAAGCCTAATTCCCTCAGGGAGAGGAAGAAGCTAGGCAAACAGAAAAGAGCCGATGTCTTACATCTCTTTTGATGCCCTCTCAAGAGGCCTCCAGACTCTGGTGCAGCAGAGGCCAGTTGAGACCTTGCACATGCGGAGCTGAACAACTCTTGGCTCTCACAGTCAGGAGACCAACCACCTCAAGTGATAACTGCTGAGGGCAGCATCTCTTTAGATAAATAGGTCCAGTACTTTCCTGGTCTAGGGGAAGCAGGGCCATTGCATGGCAGGCTACCAGGGTGCTCTGCAGAGCAGAAGCAGGTGTTATTTATTGCTCTGGACTCATTATAAATAATTTGCTGAGCAGAGCTGTGCTGGTTGCAATGAAATGTTCAGCTCACTGATTGCAGTGAGCACATTTATAACAACTGGTGGCATGTGATAGAAGCTACCTGGGAAGGGGCTAAAAGGATAACTAGGTCTAACTCTAGTCACCCCTTCTAACCATCTCCTTGTGTAGTAGCAACAGAGGAGCTTCCTAACACCTAGTTACCGGTGTCCAAAACGTGGACTGGAGTTAAACCAGGTTGTCAGCCCAAATCCTAAAACATGACTCAGAGGGGCTCCTGTGACCAAACACAGAGGTTGGGCTGGACAGAGTAAAGCTGTCTTGCACCCTTCTTCCTCTGGACTTGATTAGTCAGGATGATAGTGGCGCCACTTTTCCCAATGCATAAACACAGCTGATTATTTTGGCACTGTTATGGGCCAACTCCATGTGTAGGGCAGACAGCACAGGAGCTGATCTCTGCTCTGCCAGCATCACCCCTGTGAGGGCTGAAGACTCAGTCTTGGGGAGCAGGCAAGCATCCAAGGGGGTAACAGGAAGGAGCCATACAGTTTCAAAGGTGGTCAAGCCTAGATTTGACATAGAAAATATATGTTTCTATCTCCTCCATCATATGTGCCCAGAGCTACTGGGAAAGCAGACAGCCAGCACATTAGTTACTAACCAGCCCCAAGAGGACCATGTCTTCCTGTCTCTGTCCTCAGGGAAGTGTGACCTCTTAAGAGGAAAGAAATATTGATGCTTAAGAGCTACAGTATATAAATAACTTTGGCAAAGGTCTTTGTTTTTCCCTCAAATTAGGTGCTTTCTATTACACTGATTTATTCCTTCTGCTGAGGCTCACACTCCCATTTTTCTTAATTATTCCCAACAAGCTGTAAGAGCTATGAGGTTCCCATAAAGATATCTAAAAGAGCTTTCTCCCACTGATGAAAATAGGTGATGTTCAATAGGCTTTGGTGCTACGGAAGGCAGGGTAAGGAAAAAAAATCTAAAGGGAGCAGAAAGGCATTTCTGTGTGCCTTGTAACCCCAGGCATCCAATATGGACATAAGGTGTGATCCCAGTTCTCTAGAGCATCATGGCAGAGCAGGGGACGTAGGAAACACATGGTCCTGATGCCAGGTCCTGGCTTATCTCTACCAGCAGGAAGGACAAGCAGGTAGTAACAGTCAGAATGGCTTCACCAGGTATCTGCCCTGATGGCATGACAGCTAAGGGGGACACAGAAGTCCCCTAACCCCTTCCATCCCAAGCTCTGGATCTCCAGGCCAGAAATATTCATTCTCTGCAGCTACATACATCTGATTTTACAAGGGGGAAACTGGACACAGCAGAGCAGGGTGAGAGCGAGCACACCGCTCCATCTGTCCTAGGCTTGTTAACACTTGCAGGCAGCACTCAAATCAATAGCCTCTTCCAAGGTTTTAAGTCTCACAGCAGGCCATTATTTGATCTGTTAAGACAACTTCTATGGTTTATTACTGGTGACAACAAAACTAGAGGGAAACATGGTTTTCACCCTAGCTGTGACCAATGGATTGCAGAGGAGAAATATCCAGAGTAAGTGAATGAGTAATTTCATTAGGGCACACATTAAACCCTGACTTGGTTCTCTGCAGGAGGAGGGGTGCATTCCAAGGAAAATATCAAAACACAGCAAAATGAGTTTAAGAAATAAAATAGTGATAAGGCTCCTAAACTGGCACTGTTGGAGTGCTCTGTGATATCGGTCCCATCCATATCCCACTTCCCCATCACCTTTGAGGCATAGGCAGAAGAAATAAGCTGTCTAAACCCCTACCGTGCAACTTCAGAGGGCAGGAGTTTCTAGCCACCCCGTTGTCCATGCTGTTTCTGCAACACCTGTACTCACATTAAGCTAGTCACAGCTGTGCTTTTTTCCCCCTTTGATACCCAAAGGGATTTCAGTTCACGGTTTAAGTCACCCATGTGTGAGCATCCCTTAAGCTACAACCTACAAAATATACTGTGTCCAAGCCCCTACAGGAGCCTAGGGCTGAGCAGAGGTGCTAACCCAATTTAAGCCCTATGAAGTTTTAAACACGATGAAGTTTTCACTGCTGTTTCAGTTGAAGGATGTTTGGTGTCAGATACAGCTGGGAAGGGTGCAGCATCCATCTGCCTCTCTACTGGAGCTCTTACAGTTTACACCTCAACATTCACAAAAAACCCACTTCTCATTTCAGCTGCCATTAATACTCTGCCTATAAACTGTGGCACTCAGGAGCACACACGCATCCTAGGGAGATGCCCTGCTGTAGGGCAAAACCCCTCAGCAGCACTAATACTCACACCAGTAACAGCACATACACTTTCAGCTGTATAGTGACTACCGCTGTCCCAAAATTAGCCTGTAACAGGCACTACCCTGAGCTAAGGATAATACTTATTTCACTCTTTTACCCTTTTCTCAGTGCAGGTATAAGGCAAAGATCCAGAAAGGTGGTAAATAGCTCCTCAATTGATACCAAGAGGAAAAAAAAAAAGTACTAAGTCAGCACCACTTGTTGGAAAAGCTTTCTAAAATAAATGGGATCAACTCAGCAGAGCTGAAATATAGAAGTCCTCTCAGCTTCTGCCCTAGCACTCACCTCTCCTGCTAATGCTTCATGGATCACAGCTCTCAGGTGATTACAGGTGGCCTTACTGGCCCTTAAAAGCACTATGGTGTGAGCTGGTTTCCTCCCTCCTTATGTGAAGAAGGCTGGGTCAAACACCTGAGATCAGTTTGTAATTGCTTCACAGAGCACGTGGTTTCATTAGTCTTAATCAAACCAATTAGGAGCTTATATTCTCCTGGGTGACATCCCTGAGGATGGGAGAGAAAAGAGGTTATTTTCTTTAATGTAATCCCCAAAAGCTTGTGACAATTCAATTTCTGAGTATGTTCATTTTCATCTAAAATTTTTGTTTTACTGGAATTAGTGGGCTGGAGACACAGAGTTGAAGTATCTGTCCAATATCTGTCTGGAACACATGGAAAGAGTCCTATTTGTGCCACAGCAAATCCTGTGGACTCACTAAAGCACACAAGCTCGGGAAATGTTGGACAGTGCTGGAGAAATTTTGATCCAGCAACACCTGAATCAGATGATTGCTATATTTTGTCTTACATTTGTCTTAGAAATGATCGCATGAACTATAAATATTATAAAGAAACGGTCTTCCTTCAGTGCTTGCTCTGCGTTTAATGAAACTGATCTCATTTGTGAGGGTTTCTTGCCTATAAAAATATTTGTTAAGTCCTAACTCATGATCTATGGCTGTTGCAGGCTGCTCACTGTCAGAAACACATACATCCCGTTAGTGAGTAAACCAGAGCCACTCATCGCATCAGCTCTCATCTCACGTGGATGCAGCAAGACTGTTGTTGGGAACTGGCACAATGCAGCCCGCAGATGAGAACACAGATGTCCCAATATTCATCCCAACAGGTGGGGAGCATTTGCGCAGAATGCTGAAGACCTGGACATAACAGTATCAAATTAATGAATTATTTTTAATAACTATAGTAGAGGCTTTCACTCAAAGGAACTCTGAAATGCTGCTCACAGCTGTATACTAGGGGTGTGAAAGAAAACATGTTAAATAAACTTCTGTAAGTTTTGTTGTCTCTGGGCTTGTTGGACAAATTTCTGTGTGTGCACATAAATGTTCGTTCTTTACCGAGCTCTTTAGGCAGCTACAGTTTCAGTGGAAGACACTTCACAACCTTGTTTGGATAAGAAAGAAGACTGTGGCCAGACAGATGCGCAAATACTTCACCTTGGGAAAACTGCCCGCTGACTTTTCCAGCCTTCACACTGCCAGTAAGAGGTAAGTTTCCACAGGCTTGTTTGCCATCTCAAAAGCTGTCTCCAGTCCTGTGGTGCTCATGCAGAGTTGCTGAGGAGCTGCAGACCCACGTGCACCACAGGGTTAAGAGGAAGCCAGGCTGTAAAAGCAATTCTAGCCCTTGCTAATCCCATCCACTGAGCTGTAAGTCTGTTCTCAAGCTTTCCCGGCACAGCTCGTTACTACGTGTGCCTTTATATTATAGCAGAGCGCTTTATCTTTTGGCTGAATTTTTGTAAGGCTGAAAATAGTGATGCTTCAAGCTGCTCTGCCCAGATAAAGGACTGGGGCTGGACTTCTTGGAAATGCAGGATTTGTGTCCCCAGTCAGAGTGTTTTTCCTCCTGGAATGTGCCCAAAGTGCCCGTAACCTGTGTGTTGAGGGAAGAGATCAAATAAAGTTTCCAGGGACCTATGTGGTGGTCTTTCTGCTGCTGAGAGCAATGTACTCTCAGATATTTAGAGATAGACCTTCCTCTTTGGGGGTTGCTCCCCTGGGGTTACCCTGGACTTCTCTGGCTCACGGTTCTCTCAGAATCTCCTGACTTGCATGTCTTCTGGACACCTCCCGTGCTTGTCTCCCATGGGATCCACCTCAAGGTAGGTGTCCTCTGGCCATCTTGCACTGGTGCAGCTGGAATAACCATGCCAAGGATGCTGACGGTCAGACTCCGATCTGTAACTGGGAGGTACTGAAGGATCCAGAAAATGGGTGTGAGGGGGGGAACGAGCCAAAGGATGGGGACCATGGTCGTCCTTGTGGCTGGTGACTGTCTCTCCCTGTAAAGAGCACTGGGCAGCCGTTAGGTGTAATCTCATTTCTTCTTGGTCTTTCTCTGGCACCTCTGACCACTTCTCCAGTTTAAAGCCCAGCTGGAGATTTCATTAGGGAGGGCATAACCTTTGCTTGTCCAGTGCCCAGGGCAATGGCATCCTCATGGCTTTTGGAGCACTGTAGGCTCTACGGCAACAACAGGATCAGTTATGACAACAATGTTAACCTGGACGTGGTGAGAGGATTAATTTTAGATTTCTCTGAAGTTAGACTGGGTTCATTTCCTCCCTATCTCTCTGCAAGTAGTGAAGGTAGGACGACCTATGGCAATGATGTTTTGAAAAGGCAATCCTGTGCTGATTGCAGCCTGCCTGGCCAAGGGCAGCATTAGGCAGTCTCAGGAAGAGACTTACCTTCAGTGATTTACACACCTTTCTGTGCATCCAGCAGATCTGGATGCTGAGGACACAGACTGACTCAGAAAGCTCTCAAAACATTTTTTCCCCCCATTTCATTCCCATAGCCCCTGATTTTGTCCTGGTCATGACTGGAAACACTGGCTTTTTTTCCTCCCCAAGTATTCCTCTTACTCCAACAAGACATGGATTGCACTTCATTGTTTACCTGAACTGAAGCTGTAAACTATTTAAATGATTCATCCATTAATATTCAAGGTGGATGCTGCTTTCACATGTTGCACTGTACACAAAAACAAGAGATGCACATGTTATTTTAATGAATCAATAATTACTGCTCATAAAATGCTGTGAGGATATGGTATACCACTAATTATTAGATCATTATTTTAGGTTGTTTCGTTTAATTTGGGGGACAAGCACTAGAATTTACGTGTGAAAGGAAGGTGCTTTTCCACAGACAGTTGTGAGTCTGTTTCTGCTACCCTATGCAGGTAGCGATGCGCTAGTGCTTCATTAGAAGAGGCAGGATGCCAGCCCCAAGTAGTGATATGCAGACCTGCTCTTACAGAGCATTTTGCCAACCATGAGGGTTTACAGCCTGCAGATAACTTTGTTCAGGCCCAGTAGTTTCTGGAAAAAAAAAACAACTACCAAAAAAAAACCCAAAAGCCAACAAAAAACCAAACCGCCAAACCCGATTGCTTGCTCAGGCTCAATGCCAGGGTAGCTGGACAGAAAACGGCTGGCTCAGCGGAGCATCTTGTCTCAGCCCACCTCACCCTTGCCCGTGCTCACTCCACACACTTGGTGCTGGGGCCCCTCTGTGTTTTTAACAAGGAACAATTCACTCTGTGAAAAAGGAAGGCGTCAGGCCATAGACTAATTGCTGAGAACAAGGGGACTGGATGACTAAAGCCCCATTTAAGTGACAGGAATTTTGCCTTTCATTTCAGTATGGCCAGGATTTGCTCATAGGAAAAGAGGGGAAAGTTTCTAAGTTTTCATTCAATTTGGATAAGTACCAATGGTTTGTTTGGTTATCCCAGAGCCTTTTATCTGCAGTAAATACAAAAAGAAAAGGCCTTTGAGCAGACAGATTGAGAGGGTGTTAAATAAGTTGTTACCCTTTTGCTTATTCTGAGTGCAAGTAGCCAATTTTCATTGATGGAGGCTTTACAGGGCTGCCTACATAAGATCAAGTAGTAGTAAATTGTATTTGAGTTTAATGATGGAAGTTTAACATGCTGCTTATGGCTGACCCTGGACAAGCCAGTGGATTGATGCGTGAGGGTCATGCATTATTTTAGCTGAAGAACTGTTGACAAATAATGTTGAGGTTGCTGAAGACAGTTCAAGAGACATACCTACATAAATAGGTACAGGCAAGGAGTGCTTTTTCTTTATCAGAACTTGCCAAAATCTGATTCTGAGTAGTCTCTGCTGCAGTGAAACTTCACCTCCTGACTCTCACCTCCAAAATTCTCTGGATTTCGCCCAGAATGAAATTCTGTGTGATGCAGACGGTGGTCTGGTTTCAGTGTAATTCTCTGCTCTGGTGCCAGAGAGGTCTAGTAGCAACCGTGAGACTGAATCAATATTTGCAACAAACACATGGAACTTTACCTTCAAGCTTTCTGAGTTCAGCTGTCTTTTAGATTTGGCAGAAATAATTCTCCACCATCAACTCACCATTTTTAGCAGTAGACCTGAACAAACAGTCCTGGCGAGCGGGCAGATGATCCGGTCCCAGCTGCCTGTGCAAATTTGACTCTGTATTTGCATGGTGCCACATAAAAAAAGAAGTAAAAGAGTTTTGAGAAGCTGAAATACATCTGTGTAATATCATTTGGGTCAGGTACTCTAAACATCGAATATTTCTGTGCAGCTAATTTACTGTTCTTAAAAAATATCCTATGGTTGATCATGAACATTTAAAGAGTTTCCTATATGGCAATTTTTTCTCCTCCTGACAGGATATCGATATCGATCCAGCCATTCTGTCAGCTCCTGTACCAGTTTAGTTACTACCACAGTTACGCTACAGCAGTAAAACTTATTGAACAGGCATTCTTGATCTACAAGGTGGAAATGAAGGGCTGTGTCTACTCATTCCCAAAAAGCATGCTGTAACTATCTTAGGAGGTGAAGAGCTTTGAATGTTTATGGAGCTGCAGACTGTATTTGCAAAATTGGATGCTAGGAAGGACAACCCAAAACAAATCACAGAGGAAGCAGGAAAGGCAAAATTCATTTTTTCAGGCTCTCACTAACCACTGTTTGCTCTTCTGGCTACACAAATTGCTTCCCGCTCCTGACTAGTGTGAAACTAGCTGTGAGCTCTGCAGGTTTCTCCCTCTCCCTCTCTACTTTTGCTCATACTGTCCCTGGTAAGTGCTGCACAAGCTCTGCGAGGCAGCTGGAAAAATCCATTTATATGAAATGATATGACTGCAGAGCAGAGGCGTTTGGATGAAGGTCTGTTCTGCACCCAAGGCCAAATGCCTGCTTTGCATCCTAACACACGCTGCCATAATCGCCAACTTTGCCACTGTTGTGCCGCTGTTACAGACACGGAGAGGAGAAGGGAGTGAGAGGGACTGCGTGTGTGTGGAGTGGGATGTGGTGGCATTTGGCAGCTGTTGTCTCATTAGTTTTCCATTAACTATCAAGAATAACGTGTGATGCATTCCTATACCCCTCTGTCTGTCAAAGGTATTAATATGCCCAGTGCCATCTGACTGGGAATGTGAAAGGCAGTGGTGGAAAGGCAGGTCACATTAAGCAACCAGGAAGCCAAGGGGCCAGCTGGTATCTTAAGACGGTGTCATTTGTAAGGCACAAATGGGTCTACGTGAGCACAAGGGAGGCTATGACCCCGAGCGCTGAAGCATGTACTTCTTTTTAAGCAGTTAGTGATTCCACTAAATTCATTGGCAACAATATTTTTGACCAACACTTTTCTGTGTCTAATGTTCCCTAGATAAAAAATAGAAGTGATAATATCAGCTTGCCAGTTGTTGAGGCTTACAGGCTAAATGTTTGCCGAGTGCTTTGAGATAGGAACCTAGGAAACAGGCCCAAAGGGGACTCCAAGGGTACCAAATCTCATAGGCACATCCACTGCTTAATATCTTTGATAAATTTAGCAAGCTCTGTCCTGAAACCTGTCAAATTTCTCACCACTAGTTTTTTGGCTGGCAAACTATTCCCAAATGTTACCTTTCTGAGGATTAGAAACAGGGCTGTTAGTATGGGCAAATGATGAAAAAAGAAGAAAAGCCAATTAAAAAAAGATTATCGACTGCATTATAAGCCAAAAGGAGCAAGTGTACTCTGAACAGTCCATTTGCTTCCTGCCGGGCTCTGGGTATCATCCCCCATCCTCTGCCACCGTTATGTCACTGTTCTCCCTCCCTTGCTATTTCCAGGCATTATCCCCCCATTACTCCTTTCTGCTGTCTCCAGGCACTGCTCCCTCCCCATCTTCTTCCTGCCAAGTTTTGGATCCTCTCCTCCACCACCTGATTTTGACCTTCAGAAATCCAGTCTCCCCTTACAGCCCTGGAACATGGACATTTACCCTGTCGCACCAAGCTCCTGGCACCCCATTAGCACCCAGCCCAGTCCCAGTCCCAGGCTGGGGCCAGGAAAGACTCTGGCTGCAAAGAAGACCCTCTACATTTGATGAGGTAGCATTTTTTTCCCTTCGTGCTGGCTGATGAAATAAGCTGTAGGGAGAAAATGGAGAGCCTGATAGAGCAGTGTGTGGGGAGGGTAGTTGTACCATCAGCCCGGGCTGCCGAAAGCTGGCAATAACCATGGGGGCAGGGTGGTGGCTGAGCCAGAATCAGGAACCACAAAAGCAGGAAGGAACCAAAACCACAGTAACAAACTATTATTTTTTTTTTTCTTTTCAGTCATTATTCCCTAGGACAAGAAATTGCTTTTGTTAAACATTTTAAAATTGAGGCCACTTTCTATGCAACAGTCGTGATCCACCTGTCATTCACATCTGACAGCGGGGAGGGGAACTGGTTTTGGATATCATCCATCAATGACAGATTCACACCACTGTGTGATGAAGGGCAAGGCGGGGAGGAAGGAGAGGGGGGGAATGGGAGGTGCAGGGGGCTGGTAAATAGCATGTAGAAATTTCATTTTCAGTTGCCAGCTCAAAAACAACCCCAGCTTGCCGTGGCCCAAAGCCATTTCCTGTGGAGTGTAATGACTTTGGTAGATGTTCTGCACTTATTAGACAGGCAACCAAAAAAAACCAACTGCAAAAAGTAGTCTTTGAAAATGAAGCAGACATTGCTAACAGCAGCTATCCATCTTAGTCTCCATTTCCCCCCGGAAGCAGATCCCAGTAATTAGCAAGACTCCTGCATCTGTCATGGAAATACAAAAAAATGTTAAATAGACCCCAAACCTGCCTCCGTCTCTGCGAACATCCTCAGAGGGAGTGAAATCCCGGGGATGAGTTCACAGCACAACCAGGACCTGGCACCGCAAAAAGCCAGTTTGCTCCTCGGCAAAAGCGTTGCGACCGCCCTGGTGCGGGGCCCCGGCCCGGGGCAGCGTGGCGGCGTGAGTCCCCCTACGGCGGCTGTCGGGCAGTTACAGTCCCGCGGCTGTCCCCTTCCCGTGTGCGGTCGCATCAGGGCAGTGAAGCAAAACATCCTTAATCCCGACCTGGCAGCATTTGAGGGAGTCACTGTCCATCTGCTGTTCTGCACACAACACCTTTACTTTTGTCTCCACCTGATGAGCTCCAAACTGGCAGCCAAGAGCAATGGCGATGGCCCCGTGGATCATTTCCTAGTGGAACAGCTGTGCTGGCGGTGCCGATTAATGTTTCAGGATAACTAACTTCCTCCTCATCTGTGATTCCTCTGTACCCCTTAGTCTGTTCATGTGGAAATGGCTTAGCGCTGGATTTAAACAGCGCTTCTTCCGCAGACTAACTTTGTCTGCTCTTTGTCCGTGTTATGGCATGTATCCATGTGAAAGAAAAAGCATGTTGAGGGTAATGGAGCAGAAGGACAGAGGGTCATCATTATTTTTTAAGCTGCTTTGGGGGTTCTGAAGAAATCACTCGTGTCAATTATGTAGGCATTTTGATGTGGCTGCCTCGCAGAAGGAAGTTTGGCTCCGCCGCACCTTCCCCTCGTTCAGATTGTTTTCACCTGAATTTTAATGATCTAAAAGATCCTTCTAACTTTGGAAAGATAAAACCAATAAAATATTTGATGTGGGGAGATGGCACAGGGTGACCCCGAGTGCTGTCCTTTGTGGATGAAAAATGTCTCATTCAAAGTGTTTCAGTTTGTGGATCTCTCCCAGAAATGAATTTGATTTCCTGACTTCTGCATTCACTTCTGATTTCAGAGGAAATTGGCTCACGCAGTCAGGCCAGGACGAGGAGATGGATCCAGCCTGGTTTTGTGCACAGACACTTCACCATCACCTGACAGAGGTGTAATGGGTGGTCTCCCTCCAGCAGCCCTGGTCGGCTGCTCCATAAATAGGAGGGCGTGCATTGTGAATACCGAAGCTGTCGCCGCTACCAAAATATCTGCATCGGTCCTTAAACCCTGGCCAGCTAAAGAGGTGGTGTGCAAAGGGCTGGAGATCTTCAAGAGATGAAGAGACATTTTGTCCCCACCAGAAAGCAGCTGATAGGAAAGCACAGCCCATGCCGTGCTGAACATCTGCATTCAGGTTTTAACTTCTCCATCCCCTTAGAGTCCTGATTTAGTTAATTGCCCAAAGGGAGATAAAAAATTATGCCTTCCTTTATTATATCTGTGAACTGTTGGCAGCAAGGAGTGCCTGTATCTTGCAAACTCTGATGACCTCTCTGATTTGAGGAGTTTGGCTGCTCAGGCTTCTTGTAGCTACATTTGCTTTTGGCCCAGAAGAGGTAAGAGCAAGAGAAAAGAAGTCACTTTGCTGTTTCAGGTAATGGGGAACCAGTCAAACAGCCTGGGATCCTACCCAGAGCTCTGCACAGGGGACCCTGCCCACACAGGGCTTGGTGCTGTCCTGCTCATTCAGTGGGATGATTTCTATTAACTGGAATTTTGTATGATCTAAAACCATTCAGAAATAACCTGTGTGAATCTCTTTCAATAAAAGCCTTTCCCATCTTTTTATAAATTGAAATACCCTGGATTAGTAATGTAAAATTCACATCCTGGAGAAAATTGATGGAAATATATTTTTTTTCTTCACTGCCAAACAGAGTGAAACTCTCTGACTCTTATAATAGTTCATGTTTTTCTTAGCACTGAAACTCCTGCAGATGCGTGATTAGATAGAAATCTCAGCTACCGGTAAAAAGGAGTACATTTTTAGCTGGCAGGATTGCACAGAGAAGGTTGAATTCAATGCTTTGGAAGCAGAAGGTGCATTAAAAATAAGTTAAAATATCATGCTTTCTTGGAATCTGACTCGTGCTTTGGGGATTGGAAATTCTGGAAATGGTTAATTAGTGAAAACACTGGGGCATTCTCAGCTAGAACATCTTCTGTGCCAGGATCACAGAGGGCTAGGATTGAATCTACATATACCACAGCAATGGGAAATACGCACCCTGCTGTATTTCAATATCCAGCAAGACATAACTTTGGCATGTTTAGATACCTCCATAGCTCTGCACATGTGCACCTTTACTTTCCTTTAGATCAAGCTAATCAGTACCTGTGGAAGGCACAACAGTTGATTTCAGTACAATTTATTAATATAGTATAGGTCATTATTTCCCCCCCCCCCCCCCAGTAATCAGTGCTATTGCATTTAGTTACCTTTGGTTCCTGCTTATAGAGGAATCACACAGAGGTGCTGAGCACTGGGTCATCACATCTCAGGCCTCCTGCACCAGAGTATACCTCGTCACTGGAGGATTATCCATCTGTTATTGAAAGTGATGGTTAAAGATCTAAAGATGTACACTAAATGTTATTTCTGTTTTCTTATGTGAGGTCACGTGTTCTGTGTGAATAATTAAGAATCTGTAAACCCAAGAGACTCATGTAAGAGGCTGAGTACCTATCAAAGCTTTGGGTCAATCCCAAATTTAACCAAACCAGTAAAGAATGGGTGAAAGAATTCTACTCATTGCTATATAATATCAGTTTAAGATTTAACTGGATCAAGGGAAATAGGAAACAGAATCCTTGACAGTTCATACCAGAGCTGCCCTTATGAGCCACAAGTCCTGTCATTTATTTGCCTTGTCCTTGATAAATACACACAAAAGAAGGGAAGATTTTACAGCAGAAAATATCAATAATGTCTTAAGGGAGCCAGGCAAAATTGTTTTGTCTATTTACAAATCAATACATAAAATCCTTCATAAAGCTGCTACTTATTTGACTTTGATGCCTGAGCATTACTGCGGGCGTGAAGAGTTGCTCTCTGTGATGTGTAATTGCATGGAGCAATGAAGCTGCGTGCTGCGTTGGCCTTCTGGTTTTCAATGTGCGTGCTCATGTCAGCGCAAGCCACGAAGTTTCGTCGGGGTCGGGGGCTGTGGAGGTGTGCTGAGCAGCACGCTATGCCAGGAATCCCTCACGGATGTGCTTCGTCTGTGACTCAGGGACCTCCTAATAACTTCCTCTCCTGTCCAAATGCTCCTGCCATTCAGTGCCCCTGTCCTATCAGGCAAGTCCATTGCAATGTTTCCATCAATATTT
The DNA here is from genome assembly GCF_963921805.1 of Phalacrocorax carbo. Lineage (NCBI taxonomy): Eukaryota > Metazoa > Chordata > Aves > Suliformes > Phalacrocoracidae > Phalacrocorax > Phalacrocorax carbo. Next base: position 7,831,125 of record NC_087519.1, read on the forward strand.
CCCAGAGGGGAAGAATTTTCCTCCATATGTTTTCATTGCCTTGTATGAGGCAGTAATTAGACACAAAGCCCCATGTCAGAGGATGAGGTTAAAGTCCCATCGCGTGCCCTGTGTGGGAAAGGCAGCCCACAGAAACAGAAGAGCTTAGACTCTCCTGGCATCAGCTTTCCCTGGAATATTGGCAGGCTTTTGTATGATGTTGTTTTCTCCAGTGCCGGGCAGATCCAGCATGTATTCCCTAGGGCATGGGAACAAGTGGAAAAGGCTGGGCAGGCTCCTGGGACAAGTGAGGTGATGTCAAGATATTTCCACCAAAACACGGGGAAGATATTATCTGTAAACTCTACTTCCCCTTCCTTCAGGGAAGGCCAAGATCTGTCCCTGGGAAAAGGGATGTTTTTATATCCATGCAAGACTTTAAATAGGAAAAGGAGCCCAGAAAGTCCAAGGGCATTCTGTGTATAATTATTAGGAATCTGAAAAGTTGCCCAGAAAAGGAGTGAGGGAAGATGCAGAGGGAGAAATGATACCTTTCTTTAAATTAGCTGAGCAGACCAGTTGCAGTACAGCAGAGGAATAGATAAGACAGCTGGCTCTCAGGCACACGAGCCCTTCTGTAGGGTGAAGACAAAACCTGCGAACTTGATAAACACAGTCACTATACACAGCCAAGACCCCCAACATCAGTTTGAATGCTACAATTATGAAAATACTGCCCTTAACAATTCAAAAACGCCACTTGCAGGATGTAGGTTCAAGCCTAAGAAATCAGTGATAGAAAAACTGATTGGGTAGAAATTCCATAAAATAGGGGTCAACACCTTTTCTGTTTTCTCCATCAGGATTTATAAAAAACATAAATTCTAGGATATAAAGGCCAACAGCAAGAAAGAAGATTTTTTTTTTCACAGCCAGCAGTAAACAATGCACATCTTTCAGAAAATGAGACATGTCCCAAGGAATTTGAGATGGATCATTGCCTTTTATGAAACATTAGATGCGTCTGGAAGTTAACTCTGAAAATTAGAATGCAGAGAATAGACAGACCACAGGAAAACATCATTATGTGCAATGTATTGACTTTCCTTTCACAGCGGAGATAACAGCATTATTGTTTAGGTAAGCAAATGGGAATTCAAATAGGAGACCAAATCCACCTTGGATCTCTTTTTTTTTTTTTGGACAAGAAGAAATTTGCTGCAATGTCCTGTATTACTGTGTTATGCATTACTGCCTGGAGGAAAGTTTCTCCCTAAACAAGCAGATGAAAATATTTTGAGAGAGATCACAAAGGCGCTTAGAGCAATGAGCAAACACTAAATAGGCAACGTAAGCATGATTAATTTGTTTCTGCCTGCTCCCCCATTCAGAGAGGGATGAGCTGGGAAAAACATGGTTTATTTGCAAAAGAAACAGATTTCTATCATGAAGAGAATGGGGACAAAACTGCTTTGAATTCTCTTTGTTGCCTTTTGTGCAACAAATTCTCCAAAACAAAGATGTAAACCTTAAACCTCCTGCATGCTAGAATGCTATCACATTGCTATTTCCAGCAACAGTGGTCCGTGTTCAGATGCCTTTGCTCTCTGTATCTCCCTTCCCCTCTTTGTGTGCTCTTTATTTACAGTTTTCTACCTGTTGCTTAACAAATTACTGTGTTACTTGAGTGGGGAAGACTGGATCTCTAATAAAGGGCTTGCAATGAGCAGAGATGATGCTGGTGGTTTGTTCTACAAGGTACTTCCTAGACAATTTGTGCCACAACACGTACAGCCCCGGGAGGACAGCCTTTCTGAGTCTTAGATATTGTTGTTGCGTGATGCCCGGGTTGGTGGCTACATGAGACATGGTTTGAAGGTGAAGGCAGTCTAAGAGGCATGTCGCCTCTCTGCCCTGGTGGCACAGCGGAGGGGGTGGTGGATGGTGGTGTGAGATCAGGAACCGACAGCCATGGTACAACTTCTCGACCTGGTTTTGCTGCTAAACTGGAGGTGTGAATAGCCATGCCCTGAATCCAGGAGCGAGAGCTCAGTTGTTTCAGGTCACCTACTTTCCGAGGCTGCCCACCCCTGTTCTCATGATGAAGAGGCTGTGGTGCCCAAGTTAGACACATCTAGTGTGCAGTCTGACTGTTGCAGGAGTTGGCCTGAATCTGGCCCTCAGTTTTGCTGTGCTGCCGCTCCTGGGTGAGCAGCAGGGATGCTGCTGCTTTTTCTGCCAGCCCTCGCTGCCCAGCGGGGCTGTGGACTTCTAGGGCAGCAGCAGCCCCATCTCCCTGCTCCTCATGGGGGACCCGACCTCAGCTGGCTCCCAGCACCTGTCCTCCCTGCTGCCACCTCCCAGCCTCTTGCCATTGCCTTTCTGCTAATCTATCCAGGGGGTTTATCAGACCGTTTGTGGTAACCTGGCATTTGTACTGACAGCGAGCCCTGAAAATATGAAAGCGAGTGCCTTGGATTTCATAGGGATTCTGTGTCATTTTGGTCCCTTTTAGAGCTTTGTTACTCTTTTTTTGTCCCTGAGATTAAGTCCTGTTTGTGCTGGTGTTAGGCCCAGCAAGGGCAGCTCCCAGATAAGTGGGGAAATATGCAAACAAAGATTTGGAGGGAGGCAAGAGATTTTTCTCAAGGTTTGTGTGCTTTTATGAAGTGCTGAAGACCAGTAAAAACTTTATTTTAAACTAGAGTTAATTTGTATGACGTGAGATGAAAAGAGATCAAATGCACCAGCCATGGGACTCTATGGTATGGCTTTTTTTTACTTCAAATCACAATATAACCAGCCTTAAAGAAAGCAGAAACACTGCAAACGGTTTTCTGGGGACAAAGTGAATTGCATGTTGCTCAGCTGTGGTTTAGAGATTTCTTCCCTTTTCCTTCCCCCATCCATTCCTGGGTTGTGTCTTCCCTCCTGGTAGTTAGCAATAAACTAACACCTCAGGGATGGAGGGAATGACTGAAAAACCATGAAAACTTTGAAAGCCTTGACTCATCGCCAGCAAACCACCTTCCACTGCAACTGAATATCACTTGTATTTGAATATTTGATGGAATCTGGGTTGAACTCAAATGAAACTGTTGTTGGGAGAGGAATAATGGTACAGCAATCTATACTAATGATCCAAAGTAGTGCCATTTGCAGCAATGGCACTGTGTTACTGCGTGTCGCTGCCGCATTGTTAATGAGACCACTGAAACACACAGAGCCTACTAATGACAGGGGAAAAGCCTGCAGGGAACTGAGCACCCACGGTTTTCGGAGGCCCTCATCTCACATCCTCAGTGTCAGCTGTAGAAGTTTCCACTCAGCCTCCGACACACAGGGATTGCCACCCCCTCACATCTCACAGCCGAAAAGCTCATGGGAGCCCTTCCTAACCCATTCCAGTGTGCAAAGTCTGGGATTACAAAAAGCCTGGTACTTCTGCAAGGGGCATACTGAGGGAGAGGTGGAAAGGCAGGATCTCCCCTCTCCTCTGACAGCTTCTGAAATTACTTTGCTTGCAATCCGCTAATCCCTGTGCAACTAAACAGTTTCATTCTCCTGTACTGCAACAGTTTTTCCTCCTTCTCTCTCACCGTCATACAGCTACCAAAGCCAAAGACAGATCAGTTATAGACTTCCTTAAAAAAATAAAACCAAACAAAAAGAAAAACTCACCTGGCTCAGTGGAAGCAGCTGAGACTAAACCTGGTGTTAAAGCTGACCCAAAAGTCATCTCTGAACTCCTGCAATGGCTGAAGACATGCATCACTCATTTCTAAGCTGGGTGAGATGCTACAGAGGTCATTGAACCAGGGGAAAGTGCAACTGGTAAGGTGACAAATGCTACCAAAAGTCTTCCTCAAAGTGAAGAGGAGCCAAAGGAGAAGGGTAATCACATCCTTGGAGTGGCTGGCTTCATGCCAAATGAAAAAGAGATGTTAGGCTGTCACCGCTTCCTCCAGCACTGCTGAAGGGGTATTGGCAGGAAGAAGAAAGCAGACTTCTCCTCAAAAGCTCACCTTGATCTGAGTAATTGCACTTCCATTAAGCGGCGCTTCCTGCTGTCCCCTGGCTCACAGGTGTTCCCATCTGTGGTTGCTGTCTGAGCACTACATACCACCTCAGAATGGGTGGCTGCGGAGGCCCTTTCAAAGACCTGTCACCAGGCTGAACAGAAAAATCCTTGTTTTTCCCATTTCTTCTCCCCGCCCCCATTCAGTGTTCAGTGCCACTAGTTGATGAGCAGCAGCTGGGATGGGTGGCTGTTTCCATTTGGGTTTCGTTAATGGCACTGTAAATAGCTGTAGTGAGTTTATCACTCCAGCTTTCCCTGGATGCAGAAGAGGATGAAATCACCTCTCATCTCACATGGCAGAGAGCTTGTGCTGTACCTGGAGAAGGAGCTTGTGAGTAGGTTGCTTATGGATCTAATCCTTGCCAGGCTTCCCTGAATCTTCTTCTGAGTTATGAGGCTCTCCCTCACCTGGCACAACATCAGAGATGAGACAGGTCCTGGCCTAAGCCGGCCTGGCTATTTGGGCCTGGTTTCCTACAGCTGAGACCTGCCGTCAGATCCGAAGAATGACATTTCTGCCAGCAGTAGCCATTTAAACCCAAATTATTTATTCATGGGCTTTATTAATTTGGGGAAATCGTTAGTGGACCATATTTTGAGACATGACATTCAATCTGGACTTGTAATACTGATTTCAGCCTTCTGCTCGCAAGTGGGGCCTTTATTCAAGTTTGGCCCTTGAAAAGGGTCACCATGCCCCTGACCTGGAATATTTCTATTTGCTTTCAATTGCAAATGAATGTTGTATAAGGGCTTAATCTCCAGTTTGCCTTGTAGAAATTGATTTATTACTTAATAACACCCTTGCTGTGATGGGGCAAGAGGAGGCAGAGCCTGAGCAATAGCTCTATTGTGCTGTCAGTATAAATTAGAGCTAAAGATGTTACTCTTTAACCACAAGCTTTGGGGTTTCTGGGTTTTTTACAAGTGCAATTTTCAGCTGACAAAAGGCTTTTTGCACAACAGATTCTTTCCTGTTTAGGGTTTCATCCCACACAGTTTTCACAGCCTTGCTGCCCTCTGATGTCCTGCAGGCAGCAGCAGGCAGGGGAGAGGGGATCAAACTACAGGAAAGATAGTCTGCTTTCTGCTCTGTGAATTGCAGTGTACAGCTATTGGTGAAAATTATAGGGGAAAAGGCTCATTGATTTACACCCTTGAAACTGAGGTCTCAATAGACCCAGGGAAAGGAAAAAATAAACTAAGAAATCTGTTCTACTTTATCTGTTATTAGAGAGGAGGGAGCTGACTTCAGGTGTCTGTCATGGAGCTCCAATGCAGAGCTGTCTGAAGAAAGAGCTTTACTTCTAAAGTACAGACTGTCTTATTTTTACTAGGATCTTACCCCAAGCTGAGTAGCTGAAAAGTGGATTAATAGTGCATCAGCTCTGTAGAGTTGGCCTTGTCCTGAAACAAGGGTTCAGATGGAGCCAGGAGCAAGATCAGGACATGAGGACCACTCCTAGGTTTCGTAATATGGGCATAGCCTAAATGTGCTGTAGATTTCTTCCTCTGTAAGTAGACTAAAAGGATGATACAGTCAGTAATATTCAGTCTGTAATATCTGGCATTTCAGTATGGATAGAAAGAGTGGTATCAGGATCTATCTAAAGCTGAGAGTTCTTGGTCTCCTGCCTGGCTGCAGATACAAGAATCCTGCTGTAGCTATTGGTACAGTTCGGTCATCCAAGGGAACAAAGACTGCCACATTGGCAGACTGGTGTTTTTATGCAGAGGAGCTGAATTAATATGAGTGGTGGCCTACAGATAAAGGAGGCCAAGTCTAACTCAGGGATTTTCCACGGCTGGAGACTCCTCTCTTTTTGTCCTGCAGCTTGTTGTTAACTTCCGTTTTGTCTTTTACATTCAGCTTCTGAGAAGCTCACATGAGCTGTAGACTCAATAATCCCTGATTTCACCCAGCCCAGGACCCGAGGGTAGAGTCAACCAGCCTGTAATTCCTTTAGCATAAACAGGAAAAAAACCCCATACTCTCTAAGTAATATAAACCAGGGTTTATAGGGTTAACTTACTATGGCATAAAGACTCATAGAGGGGAGAAAGATTTATTTATAAGTTAACATTTTTATACACACACATGCATATATATACTCATTAACTTGCTAGAATGTATATTGGGAGCTTTTAATACATACCTCAACAGCTGAGAAATTTCTGTTCAGCTCACGAATACATTACCACAGTGAGTGATAATGAGACTTCTGCTGTAGCATGCAGCTCCTGGTGAAGGACAGGCTAGCAATCGCCACTCTTCCTGACATTAAGGTTAGAACGAGAATGTGAAAAAATAAGTTAACCCTTGTCATTTTTGCTAAGTGTGCCTATAATGAATCATACTAAAATCAGAAAAGTCAAAGCATTTTAAAAAGAAAACAAAACACAGAGTTGATGTACTTTATTGTTATTAATTAAAGAAGAACTAATACAAAGCAAAACTTTTCCACATTTTCTTAAAACTTTCATTCTCACAGTCTCTTTGGTCTGGCAGAACAAAGCAACAAAATTTGGGGAAAATCTTCCAAAACAACTTCTTCTAGGAAATAAATTACTGAATTTACATATTCCTTTACATTTATGTCACAGCACTTTTGGGATACCTTATTTCCATAGTTAGCTAATTCATTTGTAGTAACATCATTTTTTATTCTTATCACGATTCCAGTCACAGTGATCTTACAAATGGTTTCTCAAAATCACTTTTGTTTTCAGCGATTGTACTGATACCTTATCCATACCCTCAATGTCAAAGTCTCTGTCTTAGAAATTACTTAGAAAACTTTTGCACTCAGTACACATTCTAATCAACAAATTAACATTTAACAAGCATTCAAGGTCTTTTATACAAATAACAAAAGAAAATGCTTTTCCTGTGTCAAAAGCAAATGTTCTTTTATATAAGGGGAGGTAGAAATAAAAAGCCCAGAGAGGCAGTCTCTCAGCAGCACCGTTTCTTGCTGTTATGACCAAATGTTTGGTATGTTACCAAAATCCTTCATATGGCCACACCTCTCTCTCCCTTCCCATTTTTCAAAGAAAATGAAAGTCTATTCTTTTAAAGATGGCTTTACCGGTCTCTATGATCTTCCACTCCTTCTGTTTGTTCTGGAATGGAAAACACCATTTGTTAATAAAAGATATTTTTTTTTATTTTATCAGAGATACACAGATTTGTACGTCAATGAAGAATTTGATACTCTAAACAAGGAAACACTGACCATATTCTATTTTTTTGCCTTGTAGGTGAAATAGATCTTTTTTTTAATTTCTCCATTGTCTTAAAAACACTTTACAGCATAATAGGGTACTTCCCTCCTTGAACTAATAGCCCAGTCATTTCAAACCCATGAGGTTGAAGAAGCTCCAGTCTTTCATGAGCTGCTGAAGAATGCACCAACTTCAAACATTCAGTCAAAAATATAATTAAGCTATCTACTAAGTAATAGTAATGCTCTCCTGCATTTTCCCAGATGCTTTGATCCTTGCAAATAGTATATTACAGAACTCTCAAGCCTCCTCCTCTCTCCCTTTCTTAAAAGAAAAGAAAAACTTGCTTTGATGAGATAATTTGCTATTTATTATTTATTTATTTATATCTATTAACTTTTATTTTAATTTAACTTACTATTTATCAATGAGATCATTTTAGTAAAGAATGCATGGCTGGGTAATGTGTATGTACACTCATGAACGTATTTCTGGACTAGAATTTCTTTCTCTGACCACTGAAGTGCATCAGTCTCTTAACTGCACTCTACAACTTTGCAGAATAGTTTTAGCCCAGGAACCGGAGTGAGGTCATTTTACCCAACTGAAATTCAAAATGTGCTTCTAACCCTCCACATTTTGCAATAGTATGCAAAAACCCTCCAAACCAGCAACAATTTTTATTCTACTGTCTATGCAGGAGGCCTCCCTTTTTACTCCCTTTTTTAAATTAACACATCTTTAGAGACAGGGTTGTGAGTGCTCACTGAAGAAACTTGACTGGGCAGGACTTGCAAACAGAAGCCCTGAAAGGCGTAGGTGGGCAGCAAGGCGAGCGTCACTGCATCCGCACTTCGTGTTGGTAGCCAGCCCACACGCCGGTGGCATCTGTTCATCTCTTCATTTGAGCTTTTCTCTCCCTGCAGTCCCTGGGAGAATGATGCCTTAATGCAGGCAGGCCAAGAAAATCAATATAAAGTATGTCCCTTTCTATTTTATTTATTTCTTTGCTTTTATCTTTTTTAAGGGAGGAAAAAAAACTCTCTTGCTTGCCCATCCCTTATGAGGGATTTTAAGGTAATCTTTCATCAGCTTTCCTACCACCATGAGAAAAAATATATCTCTCTCTTGCATTCTTACTTCAGGCAACTGAAGCATGAAATGGGAAATCTCATCCACAGTGGAGCGCAAATGTGTCACCTTATTTATTAATTTCATGATCAGCTGAAGACTTTGATTCATCAGACAAACCCAGAGTGCTTTTGAATAAAAGCAAGAATAAGGACTAGCTCTGGAGAAGGTTGCTGAGTATCTCCTTTTGATTATTTACACAGAGACATAATGAAAAATGTAGTTTAAAATCAAAAAGGAAAAAAAAACCACTACAAAACCAGAAGTCCGTATGTCCTTTTCCCTCCTGTGGGAAGTTTGAAGGACTTACCCTTTTTCTGTGCCAAGTCTCTCATTATGGCCTTGGTCACATCACATTAAAGCCCATGCCTCAGCCTGCAGACTGTGGAGTGCTGTACCTCAGGTTTGTGTAACCCTCTGTCTGGTTTAGCTAAGCTGGCCTCCTAACGCAGTGAGTTGGGACCCTGGAGTCCTGGCTTCAAGGTGTCATTAAAGTAAAATGAGCAGAATTTAAAATATTTGCAAACTGCTTACATAGTGCTTTGGGCTCTCAGGCACTGTGAAAAGGTCTGGTATTTTCTTTGCGAATGGGGTTTGCATGTATTCGAACATTTAAAATCTCGCAAGAAAAGAAGTCACTACAACCAGTTACAGGGGAGAGACTAGCAACTGTGCCAAAACCAAATGTCTCTTACATTATGTTTAATAACTTTCACAAAAATATCCTTAGTCTTACTGGGATTTGAAAAACCCTTTTTTACACAATATCTACATAACATGGCTAAAAAAATATCTGTCTACTACTGTTGTGACATATCCCCCAACTAAGGAAATTCCCCATTTTCCTGGGAAACACTAGAGTAAGAATTTTTGGCATCTAATCCTAAACTATGTAGTTTGACACCATTATCCAGCACCTAATTTTACCTGATGGGTCCAGAAAAGATGTTTATGGTCTAACTGGCAGTAACAAAACATGTTGAGGTCCTGGTGAAACCACAGCCCTTTGAGAAAGAAAAGAGAATTAGCAGGTACAGGTTTGTGTAGATGTTGTGGTTTAACCCCAGCCAGAACCAAGCCGCTTGCTTACTCCCCTCTGGTGGGTTGGGGAAGAGAATCAGAAGAGTAAAAGTGAGAAAACTCATAGATTGGGATAAATACTGTTTAACAGCTAACGCAAAAGCCACGCACACAGGGAAAGCAAAACAAGGAATTAATTTGCTCCTTCCCATGGGCAGGCAGGAGTTCAGCCATCTCGAGGAAAGCAGGGCTCCACCACGTGTAACAGTTACTTGGGAAGACAAATGCCATCATGCTGAACATTCCCCCCTCCTTCCTCCTTCCCCCAGCTCTATATGCTGAGCATGACGTCATATGGTGTGAAACATCCCTGGGGTCAGTTGGGGTCAGCTGTCCCAACCCAGAACAAATCTAAAACACAGCCCCGTACTAGCTACTATGAAGAAAATTAACTCAGACCCAGCCAGAACCAGCACAGTAGAATAAAAAGGATTACTGAAGCGCAAAATTAAGATACCCGATTTCCATGAAGACACCTCTGGTGAAACCTCTGCGCAATAGTCAAAGGTGCTTGGTAACATATCAGAAAGCTGACCTCACATTTATTTTGCTGTATTTGGGAAACAGAACATGTAAGCCTATCTTTCAAAAATGTACATTTTCTTCTTTTCTAGAGCAACCATAAGGCATCTTGCACACTGAACCAGCTTCATGTAAATGACTCCAAACTTGCAAAAATAGTATGTGTGACAGCATAGTGAAGGAGCTCCCTATGCAACACTGTAGCCTGAGGTCTTGGATATAAAATCAGGAGAATAGTAAAAGCAGAGAGACTGTTTCAAGTATGGACATTGGCTCAAGTGGATGCCATGTCCCAGTATGAAGCTGGTGAAGGGTCTAGAGCACAAATCTCATGAGGAGCAGCTGAGGGAACTGGGGGTGTTTAGTTGGGAGAAAAGGAGGCTGGGGGGAGACTTTATTGCTCCCTGCAGCCACTTGAAAGGAGGTTGTAGCGAGGTGACGATCAGTCTCTTTTCCCAAGTAACAAGCAATAGAAAAAGAAGAAATGGCCTCAAGCTGCTCCAGGGGAGGTTTAGATTGGATACGAGGAAAGTTTTCTTCACCAATAGAGTTGTTAAGCATTGGAACAGGCTGCCCAGAGAAGTGGTTGAGTGACCCTCCCTGGAGGTATTTAAAAGAAGTGTAGACATGGTGCTTAGGGACATGGTTTAGTGGTGGCCTTGGCAGTGCTGGGTTAATGATTGGACTTGATGGTCTTAAAGGTCTTTTCCAACCTAAATGATTCTATGATTCTATAATGTCTCTGCTTCAAGGACACTGAAAAATTAAAGAGGGTTCAGAAAAGTTGTGAAGATTGAGCAACCTGATAATTGTTTAAAAAGCAAAGGCATCTAATCTGTTTAGTGTATTGATGATGAGCCTAAACGGCAACCCATCATCATCTTTAATAGCTGCAGACGGAAGAAAAACTCAGAAGTGAGGGCTCTTCAGAGCTGCAGGCTAGCGGAGGGCAAAATCCAACAGCTAAGAGCTGAAGCTGGATCTGTCTGCCCTCTGACTAAGAGATGGTTGTTAAACAACGTGGCCACTAGCAACATTTCCCCAGGGTTATTAGTGGATTATCTGGTGAGGGCTATGTTTTAACAGAGAGTGGACATGTTTTCCAAACCTCTGATCTTCATCCAGATGTTAATTCAGAGATGCTTTCTGGTCTGTTTTATACAGGGGAGTTGGCTGAGATGATCTTGGCAGTCTCTTCTGGCATTATAATCCATAAGCCTTGTCTATAATTCATGCCATTCCTCCAGACTTCATGATGGAATCACGTCCGCAAAGGACGTGATGAAGAGGAACAAATCTAGCCCTGATCTTTGTTCAAAGCTCCCCTTTTAAGTGGAAATACATATAATGGTTGATTTACCCAGACCTCCCTCCTTGACCCACCATTTAATCAATTAGGGGTGAAATACAGGCTGACATTACAGATGTGCACATATGCAAATCAACCTGTTTTATTCCTATAAGGCAATTAAGCTCATAGGTATAAAACAATTATCCTTTAAAGTTTGCTTCTTTCCTTAAAGAGAAGCCTGTGGCATTTAAAAAATGCATGTTTAGAATCTGAAAGCCATTGTTTTTTGCTATGTTTAATGGATGTTGGGCCAGAGGCTGAACTGAGCTGTTAGACGGCTTTTCAGTAGGCATCAAAAGAGCATGAATGAGTCCCAGTTTGACAGCTTGTAGATAAACTGTAGATGGGAGACATAATTTATATGTATTTTAAAAATTCAACAACAACAGCAAATAATTCAAGGGACTGTAGCCAGCTGGTCTTCCTTCTAAAACTGGATATGGAAAGCAGGGAGCCTTTGCACAGCGATGATGACATGCAGAAACCTTCTATATAAATTTACACATTTATCAAGCCTTTGTGGAATAATAAGCTACAATCTAGCCAGCCTGGGGCAGCCTGCTGTAATTGTTATGATTTGTTTTCCAGATACAGTACAAATTCCTTGGTAATCTTTCCTGAATTTTAATAAGGGGAAGGGAAGACTTAATTAAAGAATCCTTTGTGCTGTTCTATAGCGACTGCCATCTGCAAGTGCTTCAGTTCTGGGTCTTATCTGCATCGTGCAGCCCGCAGTTTCTCCTTTGTAGATGGTGGTGGCAACTTAGGCTCAAGGAGTGAAATAACTGAGCAGCATGGTTTTTGGGGAACATGCACCACTCTGGCATCTTCAGTGGCTGCTGTGGAGAGGCAAGGACCAAAGCCCTTTGATCTGCTTTGCCGCGTAATAGCGTTTATTCCAAGATAAATTAGGGAATACCCAGTTTACCTACAAAAGAAGCATGAACCTTTATTTTTAAGCAGTATGTACAACATAATTGACTTCTATCAAGTGCAGTCCTTGGTGTCAATAAGACCTTTTGTACAGTCAGTTAAAAGGGCTTTTATTTTTACAACAATGAAATAGGGAAAAGTATCTTCCCAGGGACTCATTGGGCACATCCCAGAAGCTGGTAGAAAAGAGGTGAGCTTCTCAGCTACAGCTATATAATAGGCAAAGTTTATGATTTATTTGGAAATAAATCTTCCCTTCCCATGGTTTTGGGAATAAGCAACTTTTATAACAGGAGTCTGTAGTCAAGGCTGGCTGTCCTAGTTTACAAGACCCTGAAAAACTGGATAAAACGATGGATTTCTTCACAAATGTGACCTGGTAACTGGCTTGGGTTTCAGAGTGGATTGTGTTTGACAACTGGCAACAAGAACTCTAGAAACAAACTCTCCTTGCCTTGATGCAGCGAGAGCAAACTCCAGAGGCATCTTATCGAGCCCTTGCTCCTTCCTTTTAAGCTATTAGAAGTTCTCTGAGCTCCTAACAGGTTTTGGGGCATCTCAGTCCACTGACATGAAAATGTCTTAATGTGAGCTGTGCAGGAGGCAGGCAATGATATTGAAGAGACTTATTCCACTGAGTGCTGTACATGGCATACACTCCAATTCTGTTGTGGTAGGGAGACAGTTAAGTAGTTCCGACTATGTCATTGGTAATTTGTAGACAACCCTATAGCCACCTGTTTGGGATGGAGCTCTGTCTCCACATACAGATAGATGTTGGGATCCAATTCTTATTTTCATCAGGAGTCTCCATCAGGGCAAGACCTGCCTGTCCATACCACTCATGGGATCAGGTCTTTGGTCTGAAAATAACCTTTACAAAGGGCATCCTTTGGCTTCTGACATATTTCCCCTTAAGAGATAAAAAGTTTTACAGGTCTGTTCCCCTCCAGCAGCTGAGTCTCTGTTGTCATCTGCTGGTTAAAGACAAAATCTTCACTCTTCTGCTTGTGTTTACAGCCAGAATACTTCATATTTTCCATGTATTCAGATCAGTCTTTTGAAGTACTGATGAAGTAGAGTCAATAGCTGCAAATAGCTCCAGGACAGGGCCGGTTGGTGCAGATTGTGCCGCCTTTCCAGTGAGACACAGAAGAGATTTTAAACTTTCTTTTCTAAGCACTAAACAAAGTTCAGCTATAATGGCTCTGCTGATTTCAGCAGCCTGGCAAAAAAGGGCATCCGTCAGTCATATGCCCAAACCACAAGGCAGGTGAGGTTTTACAGATAAAAATAAATAGCGGAAATGCCACCTAGTTACACACAGAAAACTGTGAAATTGTTTGCTTTGATCATCAACCTTACCATACGCTACTAAAGATATTACTGTGCTTCCTTAAAATAATTTTACTTGGAAAAATGCAAGTCTATATATTTTTATGCACCTTTGCTATAAGAAATTAAAGGTTTGGCCAACATCTCATCTTCCCTGTTCTGTTTAAGGATGCCTAGTACAGTTTTGGAAGCTTTGCTATTCTTCTGTCTTTGTGATCTGTCCTATCCCTCTCTCTCCTATCCATCTACCCTACATGCCTGACTGGCTGAGGAACTGCTATTGCCCCCACTGCTGCTGTCTATATGGGAATCCTCAGCACTTAGATTGCACTTTCACTGTGAGTTCTTTCCCCAGCAGTAGCCAGGATGCTAATTATTAATCAATTAACTTGGTGAATGGAGAGTCAGAAATGTAATCTCTAGATAACATCCATCCAACTTAAACCCGTCCTTAATATGTGTGTGTTGGAGAAGTGTCTTGGGGCTTTCTGTCTTCTGTTACACCTTGATATCACAGCACAGGGTTCCCCAAGGGAGTGGAGAAAAGCAACGGCAGACCTGATAGCCAGGGTTTCATTCTTTCCTTTCTGAACAGAGACTGCACATGTGACATGATGCCATTGCTGTAGCTGGTGGGTGAATGAAAGCCTGAACTGTGGACAGAGGGGCTAATTTGTTAAAAGAAAAAAGATTTTCCTTTGCCTTTTTTCTCTCCTCTTTTTGTCCCTTTGCATCAAAACCTAATCAAGCAAACAACTTTTTTCTACACCTAGAAACATTCGGTTTGTATTTTATTTTTAGTGCAGTTTTGTGTCCTTCTAGCTCTGTTAGGGTAGATCAAAACAATATAGGAGCATATGTTCCTGTCAGATTTAATGTGCAGACCTTCTTAAATCCCCCAAAAGCCTTTTTAGATGTAGACTTACATTTAAGTAAACAATTAATTATTGCATCACTCTTCCAATGAAAACACGATTTGTTTGCAATTTAATCTGCAATTCCAGCTCTTTTGAAGTTTCCTGTCTGTCCATTTCCAAGCTAAGGATTGTGCAAACTGGATCTCAGGCACTTCCTGTCAAAGCGTCAAAAGGCATTGGGAGGCCTCCAAGTGTTCAGGGACCGGGCAAATTCAGTCACACATATCTGTGTATGAAAACCACTGAACTAAAACCTCTGTCTGAAAAACTTAAACCACAGTATCTCACCTGAAAGGACACAGCCTTCCTATAAAAAACAGAAGAATATTTAATTAATCTTATGACCTCCGAAATGTCAGGCAAGAGGGTGTGCTTGGGGAGGGAGAGGATTTGGGAGTGAAATGGTGGTTGTCCTGGTTCATGAGTCAGGACAGAACTCTGGAGTGATTTTCTGAAGAGAGGAGGTACCTGAGATTGAGCTGTCATGTTATCAACTGTTCCTGGAGACCCAGCACCCTGACAGGGCAGGGAAATACTATCCACCAGAGCTGGGGGTGAAATATGTCTTTCTACTGGAAAACTACAGACAGTACGATAGCTTGTCATGCAGTAAATCATCTTCACTGTGCAATGCATCACCTGCTCCTAACCCAACAGAAAGCACTAAAGCCCAAGTACAGAAAGACCCATAAATACACAGAGAAAAATCAGAGGATTAACGCAGGGCTTATTGTGTTGGTTTTTGAAGGAGGGCATATAATTCATCACTTGGGGGCAATCATGAGAGGGATATTTAAATTACTTAGAGAGCACAGAGCATATAAATAATAATGAACAGAATAAAATGCAAATGGCCTGGAAGAAATCAATAGTCATGAATGAAATCAGCCCTCAGATCCTAATTGAAATGAAAATGAGATGCATATTCAATATGTGCTTAATAGAATACACATAATGTGAGCATCCTGAGCTAATGAAGAAGACCTTTCCATCACACAGATGCATACAGGCAGGCACCCCTCCTAGGAAACAAATGCCAACAGATTAACCCATCCCTACCATATTTCCATGTATAGCTATGTACGTATACATATACATATAGTATAATGGAAACAATGAACTTTTAACCTGTGCTAGATCTGAACCACATGCATCCATGAAAAGACCAGCTGTAGTTTCTGAATATCCTTGAAGCTGTGGTAGGTATTTTGCATACTGCTCCAATATAAATCGGAAGCTTTTGTTTGTGTCGCAAATAGCATGTGCCAAGGCTTTATTCTGCTTTGTGTTTTAGGCCATTGTGCGGTAACTGGTTGGGTACTCACGTACTAGTTGATCTGGCTGGTTTCTTGGTAGCCTTTCATTGGACATCACTGACCTACAGAGAGCAGTGGGAGCTGTTACCCTTTGAGTCCAGTTACAGAGAACTGAATTGTTTCCTGGCACAGACCTGAGCTGGGGATCTCCCATTATCTCAGCAGAAAGCAGATGTGCACTTTTGTGGGTATGACTTGCTCTGACGTGTTAAACACTGGCACACTCCCTTGAAATAAGAAAAGATCTGCCTTTTAAAAATAGATTTCTGGTGTTCTGAGTCTTGGAAGAATGAGTAGCAGAGACAGGGACATTGGTGGCCTGTGCAGGAGTGCCTTCGTTAGGGCTGCAGATATTGGCAGCCGTTAACACAGTACTGCTGGGGCAGGAGCACAAGATGCTCCGTGGCCCTGGGACCCAAGAAGTTACAACAGCTGGGCAGGTGTGAGCCATCATGGCTGGGAGGCCCTGCTGCTATAGGACCACCACGCTGAGGTCCCACCAACCTCTTGTTGGAGAACACAAGTTCAACATACCTAGCTTGCTGCTGAAATGCTGATTAGCCTTTGCCATGCTGGTTACCTCACCCAGCAAAGCAAGACTAGTCATATTCTGCTGCTCGGTTAAAACCCCAAAGCCCAGGAGTGCTAATTGCAATTCTGCCATGGCTCATTTTCAAGGTGTCTCTCTCAACTTCTCTGCCTCCATTTCCTCATCTCCACCCCACATCTGTCCGAAGGGCTGATTGTTTAACATTGCTATGAGGTTTTGAAAATGTTCTGTGCTAAATCCTATCTTAAAGTACATAGCAGTTAAACAGATTGAGCTTGTTTTATTGCTTTGCAAAGCAAATGTCATCTGTATTGAATTTCTTGCTTCATCTGCTAACAAACTGCTCCTCTTTGCTTTCCCCCCCCCCCCATTTCTGTGGAGGCAGAGTTGTTGGGGTGGGAGCTGAACACAATAATTTAAGGGCTAAAATTCTCTTTCTTTCTTTGGTATCCAACAGTAATGCTACAGCCTCATCACTACTGAGCCAGGATCCCAACTGGATATTGGACTGATGAGGTCTTTATCCCAGACCCATTACTGGAAGGAGAGACATTCTTCTGAATCTGCACCAACTTTATGACTGTGTGGAGGCACTCACTGAAAGGGAAAAAAGAGAGGTTTAATTATTTCTTACATTTTGTGTATTATGTGTAATAGAAAGCTGAAGTAAAATTATCCCTTCCTTAACACAGCACAATAGCTCTTCTGACATAGTGAAAGGCTTTGTCAAGGGCCACTCATAGTTAAGCTGCTATAGAAGTCTCCATGGGTTGTCCTCATGGGAAAAATGGGTCACAATTATCAGTGGTGTAAACTACACTGGTTTTAGCTGTTATCTCAAGGATCAGTGTAGCCAGAAATCTTCCCAAATCTGTTGACAAGTCAGGGTGCAGCTTGTGCTGTTGCTCCTTGCTGACAGTTTAGTGCAGGAGAATAATTGCTGTGAGGGACCACAGTGGTTGTGGCTGTGCTGCCGGGTGGGATTGCACTAACCCATCACATTGCGTCACTCTTCCTGGTCTCGGTTGAGGCGTCTCCATCCTCAGAAGTGAACACGGCTATTTGGGAGGAACTTTGGCTAAAAGCTCTTCTTGCTGGCAGCTGAGTAATTTTTCCAGTTATATTCCTTTCTCTTCCAGCAGATGGTCGTCTGTAGCTGTTCCTTTGTAATTTTGCTCCTTATTTACTGACTTCAGGCAGCGGGAAGCCAAGAAAATGGAAAGCACTGACATGATGGATCTGTCCTCATCACCTGGTCTGCATCCTGTCACCCTGCTTGCCCAGAACTGCTGCACTGGGTTCCAGCCCATCCTCCCATGGTCCCTACAGCCTCTGCATGCTCAGGAGAGTGGCTCTGAGTCATACACAATAAGCTTGCAAGAACTTGAATCTATTCTACGCCACCACTGCCAGGTACAACAGATGCTATCTATTAGATTTTACTTTCCCAGAAATTCCTCTGATGCATAAAACATTCAGGATTATGGACCCCTATTTTGTCCAGTCCTCCTCCCCTGCTGGGTAGGTTTTGGCAGTGGAAGTGTGTACGAATGACTATAAAGCTGGTCTTCTCCTCTAATATCTTGTTTGGCCAGAGCAGTATTTGCTAATCCATGAGCCTCCAGTCCAGGGGAGTGTGCAAGGCATCAGGAAGTGATTTTCCATATGAGAGGAAGAAAGAAAAAAGAAAAAAGAGTTTTTAAGCTATATACACAAATTCCCATGGATGCAAACAAACAAAATAGAGAAGAATGAATCCAATTAAAGAGCATTCAAAGTTCAGCCTTATTTTAGGCTTTTATAAGTGAAAACTCATGTAGCTACACTGCATCAGAGTGTCCTTGAAATTTCTTTCTTTGTATTTCCTCTTTGAAATTAGACAATCCTTCGGTAAAAAAGGTCAGAGCACTCTGGAATATGAGCTGAGAATAAATTCCTCTTGCTGTCCTCCCCAGGGAGCAGCACTCCAGGGTGGGCACCTGTCCCTGGGCAGCTGAAGATAGCAGCAAAGTAGCTCTCCACACATCCTTTAGTACTTGGATGAGGCAGAGGAGAATTACAGGGATTGGGCTGGAGCATGTGTTATTGCTGCTGGCCCTGGCAGGGGCAAGCACGATCACAGGCTGAGCACTGGCAGCTCGTGGTGTCACAGCTTGCAAGGAGGCCACGTTCCTGACATCCCTGTCTGGGGGGCACACATGGCGACGAAGCTGAGACCAGGCCTGAAAACCTGCACCCACACCTCATCTACCAAATGGCCCCTGCTGCCAGTGTTAGAAGTTACCAGGACTGAACTAAGGGATGTGAGAATGGCTTTGCATAAAATAAATTTACTATTTATCAGAACTTTCCCTAATTTTTGGAATATCAAATATTAATATGTGATATACATTAATAACATACATCTATCTCTAAATCTACTCATGCTATTTAGAATAAGAGTCATTCACACAGGACCCACAGGCTGATGGATGGGGAATGCTGGGAGTTTTAGGGAAAACTCATACAATAAAAACTGATCTGGAATCAGTCAAACATTCAGGTTCGTTGTTACCCCATTCCCCATCAAGTCGTCCTCATCTTCTCCAACTAGACGTGTAGTATGAAGATTACCAATTTCTCTCTTCCCTAGGCCAATGTCACCCTCATCTCTTGGAAGACTCTTTTGCACTGGCAATATCAAGATCAGTTTAGCACTTATGTTGGTTTCAGATTTCTTCTAAGCAGAAAAGATTTTATTTCAAAAAATGAAATTACCAGATGGGCAGTTAATTTAATAAGTTGATAATATCTGTTTATTTTAATTAGAAGACTGCACATAGAGCTGTCAACTTGAAACACAAGCTGACAAAACTGAAATATTCCAAAATTGCCAGATCTGATTTTTTTTTTCAAGTAGGGACTTGAGAGTACTTTAATTTCTTTAAAAATGCATTGGAGAAGATCATGTTTCATTTACAAAGGCATTCTTTGAAGAAGACTGACTCAGGCACTCAGAGACATGGAAAATCACAAAGATAAAACCAAATGAGTTGATAAAGAGTTAAGACCATCAAATGAATGTAGCAAATAAAATCTGCAAAGAAACAGCCCAGTTTTGCTATCTAAACCTTTGTTACCTTTCTATAAGCCATGGGCAGAATGCTACTGTGATTTACAATACAGAGCTTATTTTAATATTCTGCTCTCTCTACACATATATTCCACAGTTGGGAGAACTGGGCTTTATCTCAATATCATCAAAGTGTTTCCATTATAAAAATAGCATACAGAAACCAGACTGACTGGAAATGAGTACAGAATTCATGGAGAGAAAAAACCAAAGATCTACAAACGTCTGATAAAAATCAAGATGTACCTTCAACAGAGAAGATTATATAGACCCCCCCAAACATAAGAGAGTATTCTGGTTTTACACGTATCTACTTCCTAACTCTGTTTCCACTGGAGGAAATACTAAATTATTTTTAAAATTCCATTTTAATCCATGCAGCAATCTCAGAAACTTATTAATGGACAGGAAATGTTGGCTGATACTAATGTGGTTAAGAAGAACATTACTTTATAATTATTTTACCTGGGTTCAGATTAAGATTTTAAGTCGCAGAAGAAATTATTTCTCCCTCTTTTCTTTGTCAGAGACTGAGTACTTAGAGCAATTCAGAGTGGAGATAATCCTTGCTGTATTTTACACAGGGAAAAGGTTGAGGTAGAACATGTCACAGGGAAACAATGGATGAAGTTGCTTCTATTTTTTGTGATGTGGGGGGAGAGAGAGGAGTCTACCTCCAGACATGTTTGATTTCAGGGAAGACAGTGATTTTATCAAAAGTAAATGGGAGAAAGGGGAATTTTCCTTGTTTCTAAATAAAAACATCCAGATTTTTTTCCCCACCACCTGAAACGTGATGCAGTCAATGTGAAATGAGTTATCGTTCTTCAGCATGCCTGCCTCTGCTCCACCAGCTCTTTCTTAGTTTGATTTCATTGCAGAGCCCATGAAGACTCTATTCCCTCTCTCTGCTATGGCTGCTGTAACTGATGCAGGTTTCAAGTAATACTTCGCTGTTGTCCCTCAAGACTAAAAATCAGCGTTGGCTTCTTCTGTGAGCAATAGCTGATCTTCACATGAGCTAGAGGCAAACCTTAGGGTTCATTCCACATACACCCTTTTGTGTGTGTGTCTGGTCTGATTGCAACATACAAAAAAGTGTCACCTACACCTGTCATCACTACAGCACTATCACTTACCCAGGGAAAAATGCCTGTAGACAAAAATGATCCCAGGAATAATTGCAGATCCAAGACAAAAACGTCTGAGTGACCTCCCTTTGATTACCACAGAAGCATATTGACAAACCTTTACAATTAGACTGTAAGACAAATATCCATCCACTCATGGTTAAATTTCAAATGAACATGATCTAACTAATCAATTGTTGTTTATTTAGCATGCTCTAACTGCTCAAGTAAATCTAAATTAATGGCATGAATAATTGGATTCATTTAAGACCTTGTATTTCCTTTCCTTGTGCTCTGCTGCTCACTGCTGCTTAAATGGGAGCAGCCAAACCATTTTCTTCTGTGGGCCACAGAGGTAATACACTGATCACCAGAATCTGTGTCCCAGCTGCCCTTTTCAGCATTATTTCTCCACAAGCTCAACATCTCATATGTGGCATACCTAATGATTATACCTGCCAGGACAATTCAAATCTGAGAAGATTTCTAGCAAAGAAAAATCAGATGTACAGAAGAGAAACTAGCCAGGTTTATTCCCACTACTGGGAGAGGGAAGAGGTTAGTTTGAAGTTAAGAACAAGACTGGAGGCCTTGCCATGTGGTATAAATATCTTCTGGAATAAAAGCACACAGCTGAGCCTTCATGCTATAGCTCAGTATAAGTAGGATGTGATGTCTCCTCTTGCCTCTGCCATAATTCATGGAGTAGCATGTAGAGGAAGAGAAAGTTATCAGAAGTAGTCAGCACGGATTCACCAAGGGGAGATCGTGCTTGACCAACCTGATAGCCTTCTGTGATGGCATGACTGGCTGGGTAGCTGAAGTGAGAGCAGTGAATGTTGTTTATTTTGACTTCAGCAAGGCTTTTGACACTGTCTCCGATAACAACCTCATAGGTAAGCTTAGGAAGTGTGGATTGGATGAGTGGACAGTGACACGGATTGAGAACTGGCTCAATAACAGAGCTTAGATGGTTGTGACAATGGGGCAGAGTCTGGTTGGAGGCTTGTCACTAGTGGTGTTCCTCAGGGGTCTGTGCTGGGTCCAGTCCTGTTCAACATAGTCAGCAATGACAGAGCATCCCCTCAGCAAGTTCGCTGACGATACCAAGCTGGGAGGAGTGGCTGATACACCAGAAGGCTGTGCTGCCATCCAGCGAGACCTGGACAGGCTGGAGAGCTGTGGCGAGATGAAACTAATGAAATGCAAGAAGAGCAACCGCAAGGTCCTGCACCTGGGGAGGAACAATCCCATGCACCAGTACAGGCTGGGGGATGACCTGCTGGAAAGCGGCTCTCCTGGGAAGGACCTGGGAGTGCTGGTGGACAGGAGGTTGACCATAAGCCAGCAATGTGCCCTTGTGGCCAAGAAGGCCAACGGTATCCTGGGCTGCTTTAATTAAAAGGAGTGTGGCCAGCAGGTCGAGGGAGGTTATCCTCCCCCTCTGCTCTGCCCTAGTGAGGACACATCTGGAGTGCTGCATCCAGTTCTGGGCTTCCCAGCTCAAGAAGGACAGGAAACTGCTTAAGTGAGTCCAGTAGAGAGCTATGAAGATGATCAGGGGACCGGAGCATCTCTCTTATGGGGAAAGGCTGAGATACCTGGGTTTGTTTAGCCTAGAGAAGACTGAGGGGGATCTTATCAATGCCTGTAAATATCTGAAGGGTGGGTGTAAAAATGATGGGGCCAAACTTTTCAGAGGTGCCCAACGACAGGCCAAGGGGCGATGGGCACAATTTGGAACGCAAGAAGTTCCACTTAAATATGAAAAAAACTTCTTTACAGGGAGGGTGAGAGAGCAGTGGAACAGGCTGCCCAGAGAGGTTGTGGAATCTCCTTCTCTGGAAATATTTAAACCCCACCTGGACGCGTTCCTGTGCCCCCTGCTCTGGGTGTGCTGCTCAAGCAGGGGGTTGGACAGGGTGATCTCCAGAGGTCCCTTCTAACCCCTGCCATTCTGTGATTCTGTAAGACATTGTTTACTGGGGATTGCACAAGAGCCCAGGTATGCATGGGATGGATATTCTAGATATTGAAGTAAATAGCACTTTGCACCTCAGGGCCTGCAATCCTTACTTTAATATCCAGTCAAGTCTGCTGTCTTGCAGGTCTCCTCCCTTCTCCCATCCCACGAATCCATGTGCTGTGATGGGTCTATGCATGCACAGTGCCCATCTAGATTTCCATTCTTTTCTGGGATATGGTTCTGCAATATTCTTGGCAACACAGCATGCCTGTAGCACCTTTCTCTGCTGTGCAGCAGGTAGCGTGTGCAAGTCCTTGCCTCAAGCACCTGGAGCTTCAAATGTTCAAAGCAAATTTGCATTGCAGGAATCTGAAACATTCTTTTAACTTCCCCCTTTTTGGAAAGCCAAGGCTTGGGGGAGTTTTTCCACTCACAATTTTCTGAAGGATGGTTTTAGGAGAGAATCACTCCACTTTGGCTGCTCTTGTTTACACTGAAATGGCCTTACAGGTCAGCCCTTTCCTGTCAGTCTGTTTCTGCCTCTCTCGTAGATGAGATCTTAAAGCCCTCCTTCCACCAGTGGACTCCTCTACTTGCTTCTCATCCAACAGCTTCTCCAAACAGCAACAGAGTCCTCAACGATCTGCTTTGCACAGCTGCTCTGCCCCCTTTCTAAGGCAAAGGCAATCATACTCCAAGCATTTAGCTTTACTCCAGTCCACAGAGAAGGGAACACATGTCTTTGCTCTTTTTTCTGATGCTGCTCTGACTAACCTGGTGTAACTCAGGTCTGGGGCAGCCAAGGGTGCCAATTCAGTTCCAATACAACATAGGAGAGGCATATATTAGAAATAGGAAAGGCTTGAGTATTACTATCATTAATATTATTTAAAACTTTAATTATCCCTAGAAAATCAGGAGTACTTAGCACATATCTTAACCTTAATCAAGCAGGTATATAAACTGCCCAGCTCTTGCCTGCTGCTCCACTCTTCTTGAAGCTCTCTAGGAGGTTTCAGCCAAGCCTGGAGTCATCTCCACTTCCACACCTAGGAAAATCACTGGGTACGCTGAGAGGAGTCCGTGGCCAAGCCTAACATCATTCATAAACTACATCCAACCTCTCCTGCAAGAGGGGAAACAGCTACCCAGAGAAGCCAACTCTCTAAGTACACAGCAGCATCTCTTTCAAAGCCTCAACTGCAAAAATTAACTTCTCCCTCAACTCTTCACTGCCTAATGGTCACAGACAGCAGCTGCGGGACTCCTTTCTGTTCTCCTGGATGTGAGAACAGAGAGGAGAGCCCCTCCACAGCAAACAGCACCACCTGGCCATCATTTAAACCAGGCCTGGGGTTTCTGGTCAGTCTGTAATCCAGTTATTCAATTAGTAATCAGGAACAACTGCACTCTTCTTTCATCCTATTGTAAGGAAGGCTGGTGCCTCCTGTTGCAGCTCTATTTATAGCTTCCCTACACCCCCCACTCTCTCTCACAGGCAAACAGAGGAACAGAAACCTGGAGTTGGGGGCTGCTGCATGGAGAATGGTAGTTATTTAGTCAGGGGCTGGGATGTGGGGTTTTAACAACACTGTGTCACTACTCATGATACTTCTGAGCGTCTCTGTGGAGGCCGTCTGTTTTCTCTCAACAGGGCTTTTTGGTAAACTAGACCTTTTACAGAAACAAGAGAGTTTTCACCTAAAATATCAAGGTTTTTGCAAGGCAAAGTTGGATCCAAAAGGGAGGAAAAGTGTTACTTCCAGTTGAATGTTTCTAGGAGAGAACAATCGCCTTCTAGACCCTCTCAATAGTTCTGTGCACTCTGGGTTTTGGTTAAAACTGCTCAGCAGCAATGCAAGTTTCTTTTCTCTTTAGCTTAGCTGGATACATGAGAGTGTGAAGTGCATGAGGATGGACAGGCAGGAGAGCAGGATAAAGTAAGGGCTTTTGGGGCTAGAAGTAAGCTGTATTATTAGAGCAGCTGATTTTCTAACTCTGGCAGCATAACTGCTGACTCTGTTTCATATTATTGTTCCGTACTTTCTTTGAGTCCTAATAGGCTATAAATAAACACACAAAATCTTACTGCCAGGGAAAGCTAATGCCTGTTGCATATACTGGGGTTTAAGTCTTTCTTTTCATAGCAGATTAAATTGCTGGAGTGTTTGCTGTAATTTGGTGTATAGTAGCTTAAATCAGAGCTTTGCTTGAACCAGCTCCCAGAACTCCTTTGGTTCTTGGATCAAAGATCCTAGAGTGGATTTGCAAGAGGCCAAAGGAATCAGGTGCCCACAGTGACTCTCTTTAGCCACTGGGCTGACTAGGTTTACCTTACAAATACAAACCTCGAAAAAGTATGCTGTTTTCAACACCAAACCTATTGAACAGTCTTCTGAACTAGTAGAATTGGTTTTTTCCTTGGACTTTTACTTGAAATCTTCCTTTGCTTCTGGTCTGTGCAGCAGGCAAGAGGTGCCAGTGTTGAGAATACCTGAAGTGCAATTAAAGGTAGAAGTTGCTGAGGGCCTGTTTCTTTTGCCCTCCCTGAAAAGGTTTGTGGAAAACTATTTGCTTTCCCTGAGCTGCTAAAGAAAATGTTAGACAAGCTATGGTTTTGTGCAGAGGTGTGTGCCTGCCCTAACCTCTTATGTCCATTTGATATCTGCAAATCTATTGACAAATTATTTCCTATCTGCTTTTCGCAGTTGCTAGATTCGTGGGATGAGAAAGTCTTTATTTCTTTGCAGGGCAGAACTGTAGTCAACTAGATTAGAAAATGTTACTTTCTGATAGGTTTTTTCCCACTCTTAGCTGTCCTACAGAATGCTATACTGAGGTGCACTGAAAAAAAAAAATTCCACACCAGAGATAGGATTTTTCTATTAACCTTGTGTCCCCCCCCCCCAACTTTTTCAGAGACATTTCTTTTTTTCCTATGGATTTGTACAGATTTTTTTTCATGAAAGTTGAGTAAGTTTGCAGGTGTCAGCCATTCTTATAATTTCCTAATGCTAAGATAACTTTTCATGGCTTTTAAAATTAAATTCCTTTTAAATATACAAGCATGTCAGAGGTGAGGTCTTGTGAGCCTCAGTGGATGAGCTTAGAGAGCCCTTTGTTACCAGGCTTTGGTTAGGCTCCAGCTCTGCGTGTTACTGGTATAAACTTCTAGAAAAGTCTTCCAGGAGCTGCTATTACATGTAGTTCTCTACAGAAAGTTGGCATTTTGTTAAATGGAATGGTAAGCAAAATGGTGCGTTGGGGACGGGGTTTTCACCAGCCCACGTGGAGCGAGCCTGCAGCACTTCTTGGCCAAGTTCACCAGCAAACAAGTCTGCCTGTAAAACACTGCCACTAGGACAAGCAGGGATGTGGAGACAGGTTCTATTAATGAAACTTTCTGGGACCTGAAAAAAAAAAAATCTATTTCCTATGCGGCAAGGGCTGAAGACAGCCCTGTAGAGGAGTTCATCCCTGTTCCAGAGGGGACTTCCCACATTTTGACTAGATGAATACTTAGAAGAACAATACATGGAGTGCTGCCATCAGAGTCGTATTTGCAATTTGCAATCAAATGCAGCCTAATGCAACTCTGCTCCTTGGGTTTGGTTTTTCTTTTATTTTTTATTCCCTCATATTTTCTTTCTCTCACTCTTCCTTTGTTGTTTATTGTGTCTTTTCAGGCGTTAATTTCATCACTGCTACATATAATTTCCTACTGACTGAGAGACAATGGCAGTCAGGCCAGGATTTACACTTCCACTTTAATAAAACCAGTGAGAATGATTTGTTAAATCAATGAAAGAAAAATGCAGGAGGGGAATTTCAAGGATCCCCGAGTTCATGGGCATGATTGCATAGGACGGAAGAAATAGCTTTGATTTCTTTTGATATGAACAGTGTTCTCATGATCCTCTCACAGTGACATTTGTCCTAAAGTGCTTTTTTATAATGTCCTTTTTAACATCAGGGCCTTTTACTCCCTTTAGGATAACTTCATACTAGGGATGTCCTTCCTTCTCTGACCTCTCTGCCCAGTACACTTTTTCTTTGTGAACGTGTTCTAAAATTTCATGTTGATTCAAAGAAGGCTTTTGTAGATGTTCAGATTAATGGGCAACTGTGTACAGTACAACTTAAATTGATCAAGTACAAGATAGAAATTTGGGATAATAGCTCTTGAAAAAAAAAAGACACAGTAAGTTTTTAACCTGTCTCCTCCCCGCTTTTGTTTTGCAAAACTTTAAGGTCTCTGGTAGATTCTTGTGACAGGCAACTAAAATTTGTTGCAGCAATCAGATGTTTGACATTTATTGTCTACAATTTGGGATTTTTTTTTCCTGAAATCTGGAAAAGTACTTAATTTCAAGAACGCTCATAGCTACACCTAAATCAAATGATTGAAGATAGCTTTTAGAAAAGGCCAATGTAACAATAACTTCCTCGAACTCTGGCTTTGAATGTGAGCAGCCGGACTTATTTCTGTTCAGAAGGCACCCAACAAACTTATTAATCTTATTGCAGTAGTTTAGGTATTGATGCCTGTAGCAGTGTTTGTGTTGTTAGTTACTGTGTTAGAAAATCAAGGATACAGAAGTATGTCTAGTTGTTAGTGATTGCTGTGGAGTAACAGATATTTCTTGCTGTTTGGACTAGACCATGATTTTACCAAGGTAGATATATTTGACTTCATGCTACTTTCCTTCTTCCTGGTGCATTATTACTGGTGCTGTGTTGCACTCATTCCTCAGGGAGAAAGGATTTACTAAAGAGAAGAGTTGTCATTCCTGTCCACATGTCATTGTGTTGTAACACTGTTATTTTTCTCTACATTTTATCTATTGTTTGTCTAGGACATGTGAGGCTTTGGCAACAAGCACATGAAAAAGGATGCTCTGAAGAGTTTTTGGTCTTCCTTAGTTATAACAAATAGCAGACCTGCATGCAGAGGTTGTAAGGAGATGTGTAAAAGGGAAAATGGTTTGGCAGATAGATTTCTTGTTAGGTTTTCTTATGCCTATGCTTTTATTAACTTATTCTATTTAAGTAAATGCCACACCCAATCCCATGGCAACGTGGTATACACATACATGCAGACATACAGACGCTGTTACCAAGGCATTGGCAATACAGACATTCTGTTGCTATGGTGACAGCAAATGTTATATGCTTTTTATATGTGGCTATATATGTATATATACAAGCATACATATTTATTTTTGTGTATACATCTGTTCTGGCTTTAGGCCTAAATTCAACAAATCAGTTGAACGCATATTTAAGTTGCAGTAACTTAACACCAAAGAGTTAAGCTCAGTATGGTGAAAGTTAAGCACATGCTTAAACTCCGTTTTTGATGGGAACCTCACTATCCTAGTAAATCTGGGAGCTCAAGGACAGTCAGCAAGCCAGGAGCAGTCACATTATCTAGGGTAAACTAGTGCGAATTGTCACTCTCCATCACAGCTTCCCAGGTACTGCTGGTGCTGTATGCAAATAGGGCCAAATCCTGCAGTCCTAGAGCTGAGTAGTTTTGCTGTGCCCTTCGAGGCTCACAAGTCAGTGGGGTTTTCCTTGGCCATCTCTGAGACCGGGTAAATACCTCTGAATTTTGTTTGCAATCCAAAAAGCTTGTTGAATTATGTTTTTGTCCAATTAGCTACAAATATTGCCCTTCATCATCCATAACCCCCAAAGCCTTTTACGAATAATTAACTGGTTGGTAGCCAGCACATTTGCCTACACAAGGCCAAGCCTTTCCAAGTTGATTAGGAGAACATAAGAAATAGCTTTCATAACCAAAATTGCCATTAGTCCTCCATCTATTTCCCATCTTATCTCCAGGTTGTTGCCCATACCAGATTCCCCAGCAAGGCTGGTCTCACGTTACAGGAAGAACCTCATCCTCTTTGGAGGATGTCTGCTTCCTCTGGCCCCACACAGATAAAATGACGACCTTAAAGCAGAGTGCAGCAATTACCCATGCAAGTGTTAGAAGCTCTGCCTGTAGATTTATTTACTCTCTCTGCCTTTAATTTTGTCCTTGTTCTGCCTCCTGTAAAGGTCCCTGTCATGCTGCCAGGCTTTCAGTGCCTGTTATTTATTTTATTTACTGTTGAGAAATGCAAAGACGTGTAAATCCATAAATAGCTAATGCAAGAAATATTGCTTCTGTGACATAAATCTGAGTCTTTCATGGCGCTTGCATCAAATTAATGGCCCAATGGCCCGTGCAGCTCCATCCAAGTGTCCCAGGACCTGGTGACATTTAAGTAAAACTTAGCTTTCGGGATTAGGACAGGAGGGGGAACCAAATGAGTTATGAAAATATAAATTAAACTATACTACTATTGATTTACAATAGCCTGGGCCACATTAGACAGCTGATGTGTCTGTTCCAAGACCGTGTCTTGTTACTTTTACATTTATGTAAACTTATTTCAGTTAAAAAGAGAACAAGAAAGGAAAAATCAATTGAAACAGAGGATGGAGATTTAATTTAGCTGGGGGAAAATCAGATCAAGGAAGGAAAATGATGGAGATAAAAGTAACCACTGTCCCAATGCAGAGAGAGAGGAGCTGGCTGTCTGATGTTCATTAGAATTAATTAACAATGTTCTGCTCCACTGGGGCCTGGGGGGCTGAGGAGGGTGGGATTCGCTGCTGTTTTAAGAATGAGTAAGAAACATAGGCCAAAGGAAAAGGGAGCTAGGGTTACTCACTCTTCTTTGTAAAAAGAGAATGGGTTCGAAGATCTGGATTCAGATAGACAGAAGTGAGGTGGTTTAACCATAGTCCTTCCTCACCACAGCAGCGATGGAAAAGGGCAGTGACTGATGGGGCTATTGTAGCTTACAGTAAGAGAGCAGAAGATGTCACTGAATGTAATGGGGACAACAAAGTCTTGATTAACAGAAGTCTTGCAGGCCTGGATGAATCTGCAGCCAGACAAAAGATGATGGTTTCTAGCCAGTGTACCCGAGAAAATTAGGTTTGTGATCCATGCTATGTATGTGACTGTTTCTTCGCCTATGGCTCCCTGAAAATCGTGATGTCCACCGGCTGATTTAACCAGATATGTGAATGCTCAAAGATATTAAGTTCCCAGAAGGAAATAGGCCAGCAAGTAGAAAAGCATCTGTATTTATTGTCAGGCTGATACTAGGGCTGAACCCACATTACTTATGTTGATTCTCTAGTGCCTAATAAGACAGAGCTATTATTAGCATCCCAGCAATGGGAAAAGCTGCAATCCAGGCTCTTAAACCCAGGATAATCCAAATACCAGACACAAAATGGCAGGAAAGAGGTTTCATAAATTCATGTGGGGCTTTTTTTCCTCATCTATCACCAAGAAGTCCTGCCAGGAAGCCTGTTCGCGCCAGCCCTGAAAATACTGTGCCTGCACTCACCGTGTGCTGGAGGAGGAAAGGCAGCCAGTCCAAGAGCCTGAGCTAACCAACGAACCTGCTTCCAAGAATGCGGTAGGCAGCTGAGTATGGAGGGATACAAACTTTGTTTGTTTGTTTTGGACTGAAAACGAAAGTTCATTTTAAGCTTCATCAGGATTTTTTGAGGGAGGGAAGAAATCAGCCTTTTCCAAATGCAGGGGAAAAGTGACTTTTTAAAACCTGGAGGGGATCAGGGCTTAAACAAACAAAGAGTCACTGAAATTAAACCATGCAAATGTACTTGACAGATTCCCTGTTCAGAAAATGGTGCCCAAGAACAAATAGTTCTTTGGCTGTTGAAATGTTACAGGATATTGGCAGCTTAAAGGAATTAAAATAACCCTCTGAATAAAGACCTTCTGCATAGCCTGAGCTGCTGTGCTCCTGCCCTGTGGTCAGGATGTGTGAGCGCTATCATGATGGTGATGACTGCAAGATTTACAAAGTCCCTTTTTCAAAGGATGCCTTCACAGGTACTTCCGTAAAGCTGATCCCAGCCAACCATGGCATCAGTCACTGAAGACTGTTCCCATGTGACATCTGTTCATTACAGGAAAGCAGAGTGTGGGCCACTGAAATCTTCATTTACTGCCTTCCCTCACCAGTTAGAGAGGGGTCAAATGTGAACAAGATAAGCGGTGTTCAATCCAGCATTCAAGAAAAACCTAAAAGCAGGTGAAGTAAGGGGATGGGGACAATGTGGAAGGTTGTGTTGGTGCTTCTGGCTCTACTTAGAGCCATCCCTCCAAACCTGCTGCAGTCTCAAGCCATAATAGTTGCCTCTTCTGGGTGGGCAGGCTGATTTCAACAGCCTGGGAAGGTATGACGTTGTTGGGAAAAAATGCATCTTCATTAGGATCATTTGCCCAATGGAACAGTATACACAAGAAATACCTTAGCTGGACTCAGATTTGATAAGTGGAAAAAGGAGAGGAAAGGAGCACAAAGCCTCTTGGACTGCACTTTGACAATCTGAAAATTTGCCAGCCATTTTGACTACGAAGCTACCCCAAGACACACAAGCAGGATGAAGCATGAATGCAGAGCAAGATCTGAACTTGATGGGTCAATCTCTCTTCACTGATTCTATCACACTGAATTCAATCTTTGGTTCAGAGTAGTGGCACAGAGCTGAAAATTGAAACTCAGCTACAGAAATTAAGTCTCAGGAAGGCAAGAAAGCAGCCAGGCACAGAGGTAGAAGAAAATAATTTCTTAAATATCTTCCCCTTTGATTTCTCTAGCTAAAGCCAGTGTTTGCCAAGAGATAATCCATGCATAGCTCTCCTTCCTGTGCTTAGGAAAGTAATCCACTACAGGCCAGATTTTGAAACCCCAGCACCCAAGTATGAACTATATTGCTGAACAACATCTTTCATGACTAATCCTGCCGGCTGTTCTGGTAGGAAGGGGAGCCCTTCTCTGCTTGGGAGAAAGGAAACTCAGTCTGTGCCATGGTTTGCACACATAAATGAACTTGGGAGCAATAGTCAGTGCCACTCAGTTTGGTGCCACCAAGATGTCCACCTACCAGGATTAGCTGCTCAGTTCTCAGTAGAGTTGAGGAGGGAATGGATAGAAAGTAAATTGCTCTCCCACCCTATATGTTGCACAGAAAGCCCAGCCAAATTGTAGAGCTCTATAGGGATTCTTTAACATCCAGGGCTGCCACCTATCCTGGAGCTGCTGTGGTTCTTCAGGAGCCAAGGCCATGGCTCTTTGTGGTCCTTGGGGACAGTTCAGGTCTCGGTGTGAGGAGTTCTGCTTTGTTCTATGAAGTCATAATAGTTTGGTCATAGACTTCTGCACTTGAAAATATTCAGACATGAGAAACTCCGAATTCCTCCTTTTGCAGGAGCATTGGGATTACCTCGCTTCCCAGCCTGGGAAAGCTCTCGCAGGCATGGTAGAGATTATCAGTAGTAGTTAAAGCAGTATCTATGCCTTGTATTTTAAAACATCTTGCTTGAAGCATTCTGCAAAGAACCGGTATTACAATAATAAGCAACAATTTAGAAATTATCAAAGTGGAAAACCAACATAGATAAAAACTGGAGAGCCACAGGGCATCATTAGAAGGAGGGGGAAGCTTCCTTTTAAAATGCAGCCATGATGCAGAAAATGCATGTTCATAGTTAACTTTAACCTGGTCCCTCTTCCCTTTGAGGAAAATGTGCATTAGAATTTTACCATTACAGTGTCTGTGTTAGAATTCAAAAAGCAAACACAGCCACGAGCTTCTGGTTGTTTTGAGATCTCGTTCAGCCTAGTTCTCTCCTTTTAGATCTTATACATGTTTAACAGGCTGTAAAGGAAAGCAGAGCTATCTCAACAGCAGCAGGGGTCAAAAATGGTTTCTGCTCTTGCTTAAGTGAAAGATCAGGATTTTCATGGTCTTGAGGTAATAGTTAAATTACTACCAGCCACAGTTTAACTGGTTATGACCACATAGCCCAATAGCAGTGACCCAAGGAGAGAAGCAAGGTAGCTTTGAAGTATTCTAGGCACAATTTATGATGCTTCTTAGGTTACTGTGACTGTACAGATTCTTACAGCAATCAGAGTTTTTTCATTAAAACCTATTTAAGAGAACATTTGTTTTCACTGGAGGAAAACATGTTAAAGACATCTATATTTTCCTTCAAAGTCTGGGCAAGTTCCTGAAAAATAATAGGAGTCCCAAAAGAGAATATTCTAATTTTTAGCTGGAAAATACTGGCCATTGACTGCCAACATTTCAGCTTAATACAGAATAGGAAAAAGCAATTAAAATATCTTTGCAAGAAAATCAACATCTTTCTATTAAAAAAAAAAAAGCCAACACCTTTCTGACAGAAATGTTTTGTTTTCCTCTTTGGTAAAGCTTTTCCCTCTTCCTCTGTGTTATTTTTACCTGGTCACTGGTACAAGCTATGTTCCTTTTCTCCTCTTCCTCAGCTGCTCCAGAGCATCCTTTCCCAATGCTGCTGTTTCCCTAGAAATGCTCACCCCTGAGAGTTTAACTCCTACGTGTGGGAGCTGAAGGCCCTCGATGCAGCACGAGCCTGGCAAAGCCCCGGGTAGTGCTGATCCGGGGCGGTGCTCTGTCATTCTGTCAGCTGAGCAACCCTCCCACCAGCGATGAACATTTTCTAAGGCACCTCTTACATCAGTTTCTATGTGAAAGGTGTCCTATGCTATACGTGGAGTTCAAGGACACAAGAAATCATTAGATATTCTCATCAAACTTCGGATGTCAGATGTCTCTAGACTTTGTCCAGTTAACTGAACTGAATGTGCAAACACTAGTTAACACAAAACTTCTGATGGAGCATCTAGTCTTGTTTTAAAGACCGTGGGAGATGGAATATCTGTGCTACTAAATTACTGTGCTACTTAACTATTTTTCCTGTTTAAAAGTTTGTATCTTGTGTTCAAATTGAAATTCTTTTGCCTTTTGACATTTGTTCTTTTTAATATTTTCTCCAGAACCTCCCCCCCAATCTAGTAGTCATCTGCATTGTAAGACATTCTTTTCATCCTAATATATTTTAAAATTCCTGAGTTCTGCCTTCTGTGGATTTTTTCCAGACATTTTTTCATTCTCACGTCAATTCTCCACAGTTCTTGATGTGTTGGTTGTCCAGACCTCTTATTTTCCACATATAACACATTGTCTATATATTTATATATATGTTATATACGTCTAGTTTTCAGCAGCTGGTGCTGAAGCAGGATGCCAGTTAAACCAAGGTGTCCTTAGCCTAGGCTGTTGAGTGGTGGCTCTGGCCCCATCTATTTGAGACAGCAGCAGCTGCTCCTCAATTTTAGGACCCCATTTGCATCTACTAAACTCTATCTGGTACTTCTGGGGATTATGTTGGTTGTTTAGTAAATGCTGTAGAGAATTTCAAAGCCACTGGTGAAGCCTTTTCTGGAGATAACCAGGACATATCATTTGTAAGCAAAGCACAGTGAGGACTGTCTCTCCTCCCCTCATCCAAGTGGCTGAGCACATTTCTGCCTTTAACGGCTTGATGTGGGAGACAGGCTGGCAGGCAGAGCCAGACCTGTCACATGGTGCTGGAGAAGGCTGACCAACAAGCCACAGGTTCCCAACGCCACATTGTCAAAAGCAATGTTCCCATTTAATCACTCGCACTCATTGTCTTTCAAGCCTCATTGAACTCCAACAGGGGTAAAAAAAAGTCTTTGTGATGAATGTTACCTTCATCTCCAGGACAGAGACGTTTAGAGGATGTCATTGCCATCACTCTGGGGTAAGGCTGGAATAACTGCTGTCGATCCCATGATGAAAACAGGACAGAGGAATGTTGTTAACAAGGAGCTGCCTTCAACATGTCTGAAACTCTCCTCTGAAATAAGGCCACTAAGTTTTCTCTAAATCTTGGGCTGGGTGTGCGTCTCACTGTGAGCTGCGGGTCTCTCAGTGGTAGGGGCTGTCCAGAGCAGTGAGTGGTACAGCAGCTGCCAGGACCCCAGCTGAGGGTGACAGCTGTAAAGACATCGTTATTTCCTACCTCCCACTGCTCCACGCAAGCTACTGCTCCTTGTTACAACGGGCTTTTTATTTTAGTTTAGTTTATATGTGACATAATTTCCCCATAAAGGAGGGCTGATTGTAAATCCAGATGGAAATGGAACGGTTTGCATGAAATGCACTTTAATTAATTAGCTAAATGTTTGTGAAGTGCTTTGAAGATATAAAACACCATACAAGTGTTAAATGGTAATAATAATAAAATAACAATAATTAATTTCCCCAGGAAGCATGTGTACAGCACGTGCCCAGAATATTCCTATCCAAGAACATAAAAAAAAAATAATCCCACTTTACCTCTGACATTTTGTGGAGGACTGAGTACTGCAATAAAATAAATTAATTCACTTATTCATTCATGGTGACTTGAGTTTGGATGTAGTTTAAAGTGAAAATAATGGCTACAGTGCCCATTAGTCAGTGTGGTAGAACAGAAGTGTAATTTAGAGCAGTTAAGCAAGACAGGGCTCTTTAATGATGAGGCATCTGATAAGGGGACCAAGTATGACTGCTTTTCAGTTTTCTTTTCCTATAAAACCAGCAACAAGGTGGCCTGCAGTGGCTCAAAGTCTGGGTGTTCTGAGTATTAACTATGGAGGAGGCAGGCAAAAACCTGGGCTGCTATGTATGCTTTTACACATTGGTCCTGACTGGAGTCTGGGAAATGTGGTTCCCTTCCTTTGGAAGAAGTGTTTGTTTCAGTGCTTGCATTCCCTTAGAGTTGATTTCTGCAAACAATTAGACAGTCTTCTGCAAGCAAGGAGTTACTGAGAAGAAAAAGGCATTGCAAAAGCTAATGCAAATATGCATTTACCAGAGGATTTGCTCTGGAGCTATTTCAAGGTTGCCCTGAAGGCTCTGTGGGTCTTCGGAGCAAATCTTCAGCTCAAGAGCCAACTTTCCTTGTACTGTATCACCAGGATTGCATTTGCTAAAGGAAAGTGGGCTAGATCATCCTCACTTTGAACGAAGGAGTTGACAGTACAGAATTCTTCCTTCAGCTTTGTGACAAACTTTCACTTGAAATCTCTCAGACTTGTTAACTTACCCGTGACATCCCACAAAGTGCATCTGCTTGTGCAGGTCACTGCAGAGACTAAAGGGGAGGGTAGAAAAGCTCTGTAGATAGTCTGATTTTGCCTTGCATTTTTCATGCTTTACACGAGTGCATAGATGAATGGTGAAAGTTTATGTCGTTAATCAGTAGCATATACCCAGAGCATTAGGGATTTTAAAACTGAGGAGATAATGTGACAAATGAAAAAAAATGATGTGAATTAGTGCAAAACTGACTTTTCCCCTTGGTGTTAATTCA
The DNA here is from genome assembly GCF_963921805.1 of Phalacrocorax carbo. Taxonomy (NCBI): domain Eukaryota; kingdom Metazoa; phylum Chordata; class Aves; order Suliformes; family Phalacrocoracidae; genus Phalacrocorax; species Phalacrocorax carbo. Next base: position 7,867,062 of record NC_087519.1, read on the forward strand.
CTTCTATGGCAAGGGTGCACTTTTAGAGTGCAATCAGGTTCATTAAGAGGTTTTGATGGATATGGAGAGACAGGAAAGCACCATTTATCACTTGAAAAAGCTTCACAAGGCACAAGAAGGGCCCCTTTATGGTGGCATAACTACAGGAGGTGTTATCTGCTATGGATCCTGTGTGTTGCCTCTCTCCCCCCATCGGGGACATGCAGATTGCAAGTGAGACATTAAACTTCCCTCCTGAGACTGGGTTCAGAAGTTTACTTTTAATCTATTTTAGAAATAAAAATTGGAGGAGGAGAGTAGGAGGGCTGGGCTGCTTTCTGCAAAAGGACTTTGCCACCAGATTCAACAACAAAGAGCATAGGTGAGATTCACCTCTTCCAGAGCAGAATTTTATGACAAAAACCATCAGTTTTGTTCCAAGTTCTGTTATGTATACTACAGTATCATATAACAAGAGGCAGAAAAATGACACACTTTAACAAAGCCAAACCTGGACTTTATCTCCACGTTTATAAGCAAATGGAGTCACAGCAAATGGCTCTGGATGTATCTATAATGTTGTCACCAAAATAGGGGAGATACTCATTCTCCACCAGAAGTAACAAGAAGCATTCAAAAGGATTTTTGAGGCCAGCCGTTCTCCCTAAAGCACATGCTCAGCTCTTTGCCAAAAAACTGGAAGATTATCTCACTGTCATCAGTGTGAATCTTCATGAAGAGGGTGCCTGTAGTAAGAAGAAAGAGCTGAAGGTTCTGAGCATGCAAAAAATATAACTTTGCCCTGATTCTGAATTCATCTTGCTTTCAGAGAGAAGCAATGGGGATTTGAAGTCTCCACACAACCCTAACAGCACTGACTGAATAAAAAGAATAGGATTGACCTGCTGAATCTGACCATTATTTTACTGAAAAATTCCCACCTAAGGAGTAAAGGATTTGGCCCTTGGAAATCCAACTTGTATTTGCAGAGCTGTTTTCTGACCTTTCCTGTAAGCCATTGTAGTCACGAGCAGTAAGATCAAAGGCCTGATGAATGTCTGATGTGAAGAGAAAAGAAAAAGCTTCAGGGTCTTTCCCTCAGGGCCTGATGAACACTCATTTCCAGTTAATTTAATAGGATATATGCTGAAAAAGGGACTCCTGTATACAGTACATTGAACACAATCTCTTATATTTTCTCTGCCTAAGTGGCCAGTCTGTCCTAGTGAGTCTCTGTGTTACCACATACCAAATATTATGTTTGTCAGATGAATGTACCTCTTCAGGGTCTTGGTTTGCAAGGCACTGGATGTGCTACACTTCAGATCTCAGACGCCCGCAACATGCTGCAGGTTCAGGATGGAGATAGAAACCAGGGATATAGCTGGTTTGGGACAAACAGGAGATGACGCAAGCCTCCAACGGGGTAAACCAGCAAAGTTTCATTGATTTTGGTGTAGCAGCAGTGATTATGGTCCTTGATGGTCTGACTGCTGTTTCAGGTCAGTTGACGGTAGAACAATTAAAGCAATGACACAAAGACGGAGCGTGTTTTTAAGGCAGTAACACCAGCATCAGACTTAAAGCTGACAAGTGAAGTTTAATAACGCATCTCCTGATATGTAAGCATTTTAGTTCTGAGCCATTGCTGAGAAGTGGATTTTGGCATAGGAACCTTGAAGGAGCAGCAGTGAGCCCAGGGGGAGGCAGCACCCCTGCCTGTGGTACAGCTCAGCGGGACCAGCTCTCCTCACGTGCCTCTCAGCAATGACTCCTGCATGTTCCACAGGAGAGAGGAACACACAGAAATGTTCTCTGAGTGTGCTCACTGATAGCTCCTAGCCCAAAACCCTCTATAGAAAAGCAAAGTCAGTTAAATAAATCTGAAGACGACATCTTCAAAAAGCTTTTTCTCTGGTTCCTACTTGCAAAATAATAATCCATCCCCATATATGATGACTTTGGGAGGGACATAATGAAAGGAAGAGGGGGGGAAGTTTATATTATTCAATGAAACCCATTTAGTGAAGCTAAGCATGCCACCTAGCACTTCATTTTGCATGTGTCAAGTAAGTATACGAAAATTGTATTTGCAGTAGGCAGCAGCCCATTCTTGAGCCCACGTAGCTACATTAACGTGACCAACTGCTTTAGGATTTTCTCCACTGGGATGTTATTATGATCTAAAGCTTTCAGCTGTTAATTTGCTGTGCTTCGCAGGATGGTGAGGAAGGCACAATAAGGGGAGGAGACGCTTAGATGGGAATTGGACACTTAACTGCATTTTACTGCAGTAATTACAAAGTTGAGTATTTCATATACTCTCTGCTTTTGATGGTTACTGTGATGCAAATACTTTGTAACTACATCATCTTAGGTGAGTCAGGAAACAATGGGAGTGTCCAGCTTTCAGGCATCTGTACCCCTGCTTCTATTGCCTGTGTGGAGCTTAAGTTTGGGTGGCTGTCTCCCCTAGGTCTACTGAACAGTGTCAGGGCCACAAAGGAGACTGTTCTCTGTTCTTTTAGGAGCTAAACAGAGGTCAGAAAAGCTTCGCTAATTTTTGTCAATGTAGCTGGGATCACCAGGGCTGTAAAATGGCTCAGTGCTCATCTGCACTGTTGAAACCTACCGGAGACAAAGTAATGCCAGAAAGCCTCTCCATTTACCTCCACAGAGGATCTGAAAGGAGACATGCTCCTGAAAGTGCAGTTTACCAGGGAAAGCTACAGCAGCTATATCTATGCTAGCAAAGTGCTTCTCTTTCAAATCTAGCCTAGGATTCATGCTCTCTTCCCAACATTCAGACATTCCCCCACTGCATGAGATGCTACCAGGCTGGTCTCTGAGGTCTGGAACACCTCCAGGAACACTATAGACTAGGTCTGTTGTAGCAGATCTTAATTGCATGGGGACAAACTAAAAGTTTGCCATGATTATCCTCTGCAAATCAGGGCTGCAGAGGCTTCTCTGCAGACGTCCCTGCCTGTCATGCTCACCGCTATCACTTCATTGTTTTCTTATCCTTCATTCTGTTTTCTCTTGGTTTAGTCTTCAGTCCCAAGCACTTTCATGCCACCTTTATTCTGTCTTTGGAGAGTGGCAGAATGTGGGTCTTTACAGGCTGCTGTTCTTAAGCAGCAATTCTACAGGCTATCTGCTGTGAGTTAGAGATGCTTCTACTTTAAGCAAACTTTGGGCCTTCAACCGGAAAAATAGAGGTGTCAGCAAGAAAATTAACTAATTCAGGAGCTTCAGTCCTTCCTGCCCCTAAATCCCATTGCTAGTCTCAGTGGTAATAAATTAGTGTTTAAAACACTTTAGCTTTTCATCATCCATTAGACTAAACATCCGCTACTCATTTATTTTCCTTCTGCAGTATCACCGTCTTCTCAAGTCTGAATGAATTGATTTCTTTGAATTGGGTTGGGTATCTCGAGAGGGCTAAATATTCCCACCAGATAAGAACAAGAACTGAGTGTGTGTGTGTGTGTGTGTGTGTGTGTGAAATAAATTCCCATCCAGAGAAGGGAGAAGTGACACTTCAATACAGAGCTGCTGTTACAATCCTGGAGTGACAGGAAAACCACAAAATTACACATATGTGCAACACGGGAAGAGGTTGGTTAGAGAAGCTGTGGATGCCCCATCATGGGAATCGTTCAAGGTCAGGATGGATGTGGCTTTGAGCAATGTGATCTAATAAAAGATGTCCCTGCACATGGCAGGGGGTTTGGACTAGATGGTCTATGATGGTGCCTTCCAACCCAAACCATTCTATGATTATATGGCGCCTCTTAGGTAGGTAGAGAAGTATCACTATTTTGATTTTATAGGCAAAAATGGAAATCCAAGATGGAAGTCATTGTTTGTGAGAGATCAAAAAGCAGAGAAACTACATAATCCTCAAGAAAACCCAAGAATTCTGGACATCACTCTTGCTCTGTCCCTTCTCAACTGCATTACCATTTGAATGTGTAAGAAAACAAAATCTACAAAATGAGTTTCAGCCATAAGTCAATGAAGCTGACATGGCAGCAGGTCCCTCAGTTTTGCCTCTCCAAGATGAATCAAAACCTGAAAAGACAAGGGAAGTTTAATTTCTTACCAATAAAATGCCATTATAGTGTCTGGCAATGACAGGTTTTCCATACACAGACACACACATGCATGCACATGCATACAAAGTTGTTCCATAATAACAGGTTTTGTGGCTTGGTCTCAAGCTGACATAAATCAGAAGATCAGGAGCTTCTCCTCTGCTAGTTTATGGACTATGAATAAGATTGCACTTATCCTGATGATCCTTCTATTAGGCCATCATTCATAACCATAAGATAGACTGTCCCTCAGAAAGAAAGGACACATCCATACAAGGGAATCTGTCAGGAGGACTCAATGTGTCACTATGAACATGGCCATGACCCATCCAATACCTATTTGTCTCCCTTCTTTAATCTGTTTTTTTCTCTTTTCTGATTCCTTTCCCTTTTCACCTGCTCACTGAATGGAAATTGCATTGATAGGAAGGCAGAGATACCAGCTGCTCTGTAACTCTCTCCATTTATCTCCCTTAGGTCTTGAATCAGTCAGGTGCTTATGTGCATGGTTAACAATAAGTACCTGCTTGAATCCATCCTTATTCAGTGAAACATTTAAAACTCATTCTAAGCCCCGCTGATACCAAGTGGAGTTAAACACAGTTAATGTCATGCTTAAAATTCAGCCTAGATGAGTAGTGCTTTGTCAAATCTTTATATGGCACTGGATAGCAATGTAGACCTAAATAACCTCCAAAAAGCTGCTTATTACAGTTGTTCATAGTAGTTAGGGGTAAATACCTTCAGGTGCAGTTAAGATCTTTGCCACTCACAAGCAAAAGTTCAAGGAAGCTGAAAGGACAAGGCTCCATTGTCTCTCAAAAAAAAAAATAAAAAAAAAATCACAGAAGCTCTAAGGAATAAATGCACAAAAAATGCTGCTTTTAAAGTTTTCAGGTTAGCAATTGCTTACAGCTGCCATAAAACCCAGAAGAATTCCATATATTTAATTTTATCTGCCTAAAACCTAAATTTACTTGTTACAAAATCTGAAGGTAACCTAGGGATGCTGTTTTGTAGCTCCTTGCCTACAATTTCCAACACTGGAAAGTCATCATCTAAGGAGACGATTTGAGAGGAAAACATTCAGTATCTCGGTTACTCTCTTAACTCATCATAACCCACTGAGATAACTCATCACTTACAGAAACAGTTCATTTCAGCAGCAGAAATGACCTCCTGAAGGATGAGTAGTGGGCTGGCTATGAAAGACCCTATGCCAGAGTACAGGGAGCGAGGACTCCAAAACTGTGTGTGCAGTCTACATATTGTCACAAACATAAAATAACTAAAACTGCCCATTTCTAGTTTGAAGAAAATTTGTTTGTGGTATTTGTAGGAGCCATCTGTTCTCCAAAAGTTCATTGACCATTGCACAAATGGAGTGGCAATGCCTAATGGGAAGTGCCTAATGAGCAGATGAAGAGAGCGAGCTGAACAGCTCGGTCTCTATTAAGAATGGGCTTTGGTTGGGCTGCCTGGCTGAATTGCCAATAGCTGTGCTATTAGAGGGCTCAAGATGTTATCTATAGATAGGTTTAGGGTTCTTCAGCAATTTTCAGCACTCTGTGGCTCTTTCTAACCCTCTATAAACTCTGCCTATTCTTTGGAACTGCCTGGAGCTTTGTATAAGATCAGGCTAACACACTCAGAATGGGAGGTGTACAAGAGCCACAGAAAAACAATAGGTTTGGTGACAGGAAACATTTAAGCCTATATTGTATTTTCTCTAAGATGCAGCCACTAGTACGTACATCACTGAACACACCAGAAAGTCCTTTCAAAGTTCAAGGAGTCTCTCAGGACGGGTATTATGTGGAGGCAGCAAGACCCCAGTGCTCACTGTGCCATCTGCAGGCAGCATTCCCCAGTGTCCCACTTCCTTCGGCTCCTGGAAAAGGCTTATGCCTTGAAAGAGCTCCCACGGAGTGCAATTCATCCGCCTAGCAATACACTTACCATGGGCTTGCCAGAGATTACTCTACTTTGTACCACTTCCCCTGTTCAAAATGTCTGCCAAGATATTTATGCTTGGCTCTTTCTATGTGTAAAATCTTCCCTTAGCCAGGGCCCTTGAAACAGATTTGCTACAAGGCACTGGTGAAGTTCTGAACTCGTAAAACAAGCGGTGAGGCAGGAGGCACACCTCAACAGCTTGCAAAGAATAGCAGATGTCACCACACTCACCCAAAGCTTCCTAAAGAGCTCGTTCGTTTGAGTTCCCTCCATCACCTCTTTACACATCCACAATTGCTCACACACACAAAGCCGAAGAACGACTACATGGAAACAAACGTGCACCTGCTAAAACCCAATCAAACTACGCTCCTTCTGCCAGCTGGAAAATGGCAGTCGGAGTATTTCTTGTTTTCCCTATTTTCTACCCACACAGCAAACACTGGGATACCAAATAAGTACCTGTATAGAAAAGATGGAGGAGTATAAAGGGGACATAAATACCTGAAAAAAATTCAGCTGCTTTGCCCAGGAGGAGTAGCTATTTCACTTCAATGCCTGCCGAAGTTGTGGATTCCTCCCCTGGTCTCAGCAGTGATTTTCTTTCCTTAATTAATCAATTACACATGTAACTGTGGTCCATTAGCAAGGCAGATGACTTTCTTCAGACTCTGATTACTGGTTTTGGAAGAGCCCAAAAATATTTCAGTAGGATGAATAAATTTCCTCTATGAGGTTTTAATGAGACCATTTAGCTTTTTTTTTTTAAAAAAAAAAACAAGAACTTAAATGGGCATAATAAACCAACTCCACCTACATCATGCACTTGGGAGAAACAACAGGCCCCAGTTTTAGACCCTGTCTGCGCTTAATTGTACTTGGAAGAGTACATAATGGAGGACTAATAGTACCTATGCGTTTAGTTCACTTAGCAGCACAGAGGGGATGATTTCCTACATGCGGTATAGCACTTTGGTTGGCCGTTTTATAAGATAATGATCAGGACACACACATCAGTAATAGACTTCCAGGACTAGCATGTCCTGGGTTATAAACCCTAGCTGGTCATGATCATAGTTATTAATAATAACAGTAATCTGCATTTATAAATCACATCTGACTGCAAGAACTACCAGAGTTTGTTTATATAACATACATAATGCTGTAAGTCTAATTTCACCTGTGTATAAATATAGGGACATTTTTGAGTGCGGGGGCATGTTTTCAAAGAAACAAAAGCTCGATTCTTAGACCAAGTCAGTATACTGTGCTGCACACAAAAATACAGCCAGGATTTCAGTACTTACTTTTCTGACATCTTCCCATAGTATACACGGTGTGTCTATTGGTTTCATTAATCCATTATTGACAAGAAGAGCTCAGGACTGTGATTTTAAATGTCATCTTGTGCTGGTTTTGGCTGAGAAGGGGTTAATTCTCCTCACCGCGGGGGGGCGGCTGCCTTTCCAGCTTCCCGTGCTCTGCCGCGTGGCGGGGAGGGGGGGGGCTGGGATGGGCGGGGCCATGGTGGTGGCGGCTGACCCCGACTGGCCAATGGCAGGGTCATTCCATACCACGTGACACCAGGACCACTATATTAAGGGGGGGGCGGCAGGTTGCGGTTTGGGAGTGGTGCTGTGTCAGGTTGGTGGGTGGTTGTGTTTTGTGTGGTTTGTTTTGGTGGTTTGTTCCCTCCCCCGGGGCTTTGCGCCTCTCGTTGTTCTCCTTGGCATTGCATTTCTGTTGTTGTTTCTTTTAATTATAATTATTAAACTGTCCTTATCCCAACCCACGAGCGTTACCCTTCTGATTCTCTCCCCCATCTACCGGTGGGGAGTGAGCGAGCGGCTGTGTGGGGCTGAGCTGCCGCTAAACCACGGCACATCTGAGATTCTGAAACCCTCTAGTCTCCAGCAAGTGCTTGCCTCCAGGTCACTGCTACTATTACATGCTGATTTGCATTCACATATTTTGGTTGGAAGCTGCATTGTATTTGCTTTCTCCTATCTGAGTTTCTTTCTGACACTGAGAATGAAAACAGTGATCAACATGGGCCATCAACAGCAGCTCGCAGCTGTCTCCATCCTGGTTACATTCCCTCAGCCTTTCTTAATGTTTTACTGATTATTTTTTCAAACTGTGAGGCTTAAAGCCAGGAAATTCCTGAAAAATTAGTTCTGAACTCAAGTGCTAAAAAAACTTTTCATATAATGCTGAAAAGACAAAGTGATCCCTGCTCTATATTTGCCAAAGAGTCTCTGAAATCCAAATACATTAAACTTCTTATTCACTCAGCATTGCCAAGTGGTACAAGCATCTTGTTCTCCTCCAGTGGTGAACTTTGGATGACAAGAACAGTGGCCTCATTCTGGGACTTATTCAGGTAATTGTTTTACCAATGAGGCAGGCACCAGGGCCTTCAAATGTTTTTTTGGAGCAGTGTCCTACATTCCTGCTAGAACATCTCCAGAGCTCCTGGTGCTGCCCCAAGCTGTGGAGTCCACTGGGCTTTCGCTCCTCTTTCCTCTAAGGATATTCAGACACCATTGAGGAGTGAGATGTCAGGAATATATGGATAGAATGGCCCAAAAGCTGGGATAAAGGCAGCTCGCTAAGAAGCAATTTGCATTGTAAAGAGGTCTTATAAGTATGCAGCTTATTAATAACTGCCTCCATTTGTGACAAATGTCACCAGGCTGATTTGAGCTGCTTTGGAGGCGGAATGGATAGCAATTATCTATCACCCTGGAAGATGCTCTCAACAAATGATTCACGTTTGTAGGGGGCTGGGGTAGTATTTTCTTTTGTTTTCCTGACGAGTAATTTCAACACAAAAGTCATGGTTTTCAAAGGCTTTGGACTTAGGCCCACCTCTGCAGGACATCTGCATCTCCCCAGCCCATCAGCCCTATTACACTTTGTGTTGCACAAACTTGAAAGCAAAATGTGAAAAGGATCAGAAAGTAATGGAGAAGATTAAGTCTTTGGGCGTTTACATATCTTTAGAGCTATGATGGCTGAAGAAAGGCTTGCTGTGGCACCTTGGAAGGGCAGCAGTCTGCAGATGGGTACTGGCTTTTGGTTTGACATTAGCTCTGGAGTGGGAGAATAGCCCATGTTACAGCTGCATCCTCAGAAAACACCTGCTTAGGCATCCATTCAGTTCTTTCCAGGTATGGGCATAGATAGCACCAGAGTGTTAAAAGAGGAATACCGGTATCTATAGTCAACACAGATCTTGCAATGTGCTCTGCTGAATTGACTAGAGTTTCCTGGAGTTGTGTCAGTATGGTGTCTTAGAGACCTGACCCCTGAAGGCTTCTGCTGCAAGCAGATTCAGATCTGTCATATGAAAATGTGAGGAATCTGAACGCTGGGGTGTCACAATATCACCTTTTTAATCCTGACCACCTGTCAACTTCATTTTGCAGCCACTGTCTTGTCCTTCTGCCTCCAGCCCACTGCAGCAAGGTCTTCAGTGAACAAAGTACCTCTTGCACATCTGTTGGGAAACACTTCCAAACCTGTGTATTTCTGCCCCTGCTTTTCTGACAGCTTTCTGTATTCCTTAGGACACAGAAACACTAGGTAGGAAATTCCTGGGGTCTGAATAGTCACAGAGTGCTGACTTTTTGACATATTTTTTTCTCTTCAAATTGCACACATACCATTAATACGCAATAAACTTTGGATCTTGAGTTAGGGCACTTGGAGTGATGAATGAAGATTCAGGAATCATTTGAATGTGCTCATCTAGCTTATTTATATTTGTGCTTAGTTTTGGGAATAAAATGTGAGTGAAACCGAGTGTCTTACACAAGCACTGCAGTGTGTAGCTTGTGTAATTTCAGATGTGAGTTTGTGAAAATCTTCTGGAGCTGCCTCTGGGAGTCTTCTTCAGAGAAAGGTTTTGTGATTACCCGACCCTCACCATAGTTTGACACTTTTAAGCAATTTTTCATAGAAGTGCTCTTACTGAACCCAAGGCATTCAGTGGGGGAAACACTCCCACAGAGGCAGAAAAATTGCTCTGATTTGCCTGGTGGACTCTCAGCAAAAAGCCCATGAAACAGATCCCATTACCCTGTCCCTGACTTGGGGACAAAATGAACAGAACCGGTCACTTCCCTGGAGACGTCTGTAGATGGGAGCTGTCAGTCCTTGAAACACCATGAATCACTAAAGACAGACAGCAAAGTGACTGCAGTCGTTTCAGCTGACTTCACTTGTCCCTGCAGATGCATCTTAAACCATGTTGTTTGCAGGGAGAGCCCAATTTCATGCCACCTGCCAGTGGCTGGATCTCAAAATCACCATTCATATTCTGCAGCAAGCTGAGATCTTGCTGAAGTCAATGGACTTGGCTCTTTGCAGGACTGGGTTTTCTGCTGGTAGAAGTGAACTCACGAGGTGTTGTAACAAGCCAGGATCTGATCACATACCTATCCCAATCCAAGCAGGCACTGGCTACAAGCTTGGGCTATGTGAATGGTTTTATATCCTATTATAAAGGTACCTGTTCCTCACTGTCATCCAGTCCTCACCATCTCTCAGGCAGTTTAAGAGACAGTAATGGCAAAGTTATCAACACCTTCACATTTTCTGTTTTGTTACCTCTAGTACAAATATCAATTACACAGTCTGACAAGGAGAAAATGAAATTGTGAAGTGTTAGGCTGCAGGTATTTAGTTCAATGATAGGAGCTGTCTTTAAAACATTATAATGACACCATCCCAGCCAGATAACAGAGAGATGGGGTATTACGTGCATTCCTACACTTTGAATTTAAATTAAAATTTGCTGTGATTTAAGACGTTATCTCCTTTGAAGGTTTATGCTTTCCTTGGAGAAAATAATTATTCTCAGCTAATAATGCTAGCCGCTAGGCTAGTCATTAGTATATTTGCAATAGAGTAAATTAGCTTCCTATTGTCAAAGACCCAGGTGCATTATTTACTGCATTATAATCTCAATCTGGAAGGAATCTTTGAATTGAAAGGACACCTATTCTTTAAAGCTCACCATCGCCTTGCCCTGATTTTGCTTATGCCTCAGTTTGGAAAGTACATTTTTCTTTGTGATTTGCAGAAGTCATTACCAAATCCTTGAAAGTCCACCAGCCAGGTTTCCTTGATAATTTGTTTTATGAATAGCAATAAGAACAATGACAATAAATAAAGATAAATTATGTCCAAAGGAAAACAAAGTAGTCACTTGTGAGTTGTAATTGCGAAGATAGGCAGTGAGAAAGATGCCAGGACATAATATAGGTAGCGACAGCATCATCCCCCATGTCTTATTTTGAAACCCAATTAATCAGGCCCCCATCCAAGGACTTTACCCATAGGTGTAATGTCAGGCAAAAGGTTCTTGGTCCAGAGGGAAAGGGAAACACAAGAACTAATCACTCAGGATTATGACTGCAGACCAGCTCAGTACAGAAAAGAGTAATGTGTTATCCCTAAATCAGTTCAAGGGCAGGCACTAAACTAGATTAAGGTCCCTATGTGGCAAACAGAAAGATCTAGTTTTTTCTTCCACATTGGCTTTAATGCTTTGTGCAGTTATACGAGAACGCCTGCTGTGCCCTTTGAAAAGCAGGGCCATTGCAGTGGAAATCTCTGTTGTACAAACATTTCACCTTGCGCTGGTTCCTTGTCATGCACAAGGAAATCCTGGCTGAGATATTCCTCATGACTAGCTCAGCCCTTATTCCTTCTCTGCCACTATCTCACATACTGGAGGAATTCATACTCAATGATTATGTTGCTGATAAGGGAATTCCCAGGAACACAGTGACTGAACATATTTGATTTACATAATTTTCCTTAAAAATTAACATGGCATTTGCATCATGTTGCCAGATTCCAACTTCATCAAATGAGGGTGGATACTTGGGGAAGTCATAACTGAAGATGAAGAGATAAAATAGAGAAAGAAAAGGAGACAGAAGATGCTTTTCCCAGATTTTGCTGTGCCATGAATCACCTCAGAGATCTAGTTCAGCAAGTCTGTACTCTGAAGTGAGAAAGAACTGTCAGCTTTCCAGCAAGCCACACCATCACCCTAATTTTCATTCAGATAACCTGCCACCCACCCCTCTGCTTGTCTGGGGTTTGCATGAACAACAGAGGTTTGGTCCGAGGCCTTTGCCATTGCTTTGCACCTTGACCAGTGGTGTACTGGGAGAAGCCAGACGCCATTGAAAGGCCTATTGCAATGACTCACACCAAACCGATACCAGCGGTCAGAGGAGGTTTATTGTCTCCTGATTAGGTTGCTAACTGCTCCTGTTTTAGTGCACCCTTCTTCTAGCATAAGACTATTCAGGCGAAGACTTTTCAAGAACAGCTACCCTATTTAAGGTCACGTGTCCACTTAATCAGAAGCCACTGTCTCATGCATACAAGTTTTTGTTTATGTTTCTTGTGGTTCTTGGAAATTATTTGACATTGTTCTGTTTCTTTGCAAGGGCTTAGCATTCTGTGCTAGCAAATGCTACCAGAAAGACAACTGCAGAGAATAAAATGTTCTATTTGTCTGATAAAGTCCAGACAATATAAAATTAAACTTCCTAAGGAAACCTGCTTCCAAGACCTAAGGCAGCCCTAAGAAAGGAAAGGCAGCTGACACATCCCGAGTAGCTCACTTTGCGTTCCCCCTCAGGTTGGGCTTGAGCGGAGCTAGTCTCAAAGCTCCTCCTCTTGTCAATTAATTTCTTCAAAACACCATCCCCTTGTGAAAAAGATTTCCAGCAAAAGGCCACGAATTGTCCCCTACAAGTGCAGGGTGTGAGCTGGGAAAGTCTTTCAACTTGTCTGTGACATCATTTACTACTGCAACAGTGGATATAAACTTCGGGCTTTTCTCTCTCAGAGCGTATAAGAGGTTTATCTTCCCACTGCTGTTGATTGAGCAGTCGAAGACAGGTATCAGTAGGCATCTTAGGCTAATTGTGCATTGTCACAGAGCTCACTGGGCTGTCAAAATCTCCAGACAAGAATTTCTCCCAGGGCTAAAAGTGGAGTGACCATGAAAAGCTGCAATTGCTGAAACTCTGATTTTAAGTCCAGATAATGATTAGAAAAGGGTTTGGGTTTGAATTTGGGGGTTTTGTTTGTTTGGGTTTTAACATTTCCCTGCATCACTTTCCCATTTGGATTGCCTCTTCTGTGTGAAATCCTACCTCTAAAGCCCATCTAAGGCAGTTTTTCATCACCAGCGGCCATTGGAAGGTTGCACTAACCATGGCCATGATTTGGAGATACACTTAACTTCAGCCTTGAACTCGTCTGTGGTGCTTGTGGCATTCACCCCAAATTATTTCTTTTTTCTCCTTAACCAGCATTTCTCCCACACAAGTTTTATACTGAACTTTGACCTACGGCAATAGGGAAACTGCTTACTTGGAGTTAAGTTTGCACCACTTAAAAGAGAAAGTTGTTTTAATTGACCTGGAGGAGGGACATGCTGCAATACCAGCAATAAATGGCAGCAAAGCAACAGAGCCTCAGAACATTGACTACTAACTGGTACCCCAAAACCAAAACCTCTGAAAATCTGCCAGAGAAGGTCTCTTGGGCCCTTAATGCAAGGGTGGCCGTACACAGAGCAAGAGATCTGCCCCAGAGTCCAAGACAAAGGTGACACTATTCCTGCCCTCTTCCAGGTGGGATGTGAAAGGGGACAAGGTTATTTAACATCTTTATAAGTGATCTGGATAACGGGATCAAGTGTAGCGTGATGAAGTTTGCAGATGACACCAAACTGAGTGGGGAAGTAGACACTCCAGAAGGGAGAACTGCTCTGCAGGAGGATCCGGATAGGCTGGAAGAGTGGGCCAACCAGAACCTTATGAAGTTCAACAAGGAGAAGTGTAAGGTCATGCACCTGGGAAAACATAATCTGGGAGAGCAGCACAGACTGGGGTCCACCTGGCTGGAGAGCAGCTCTGTGGAGAGGGACCTGGGGGTCCTGGTGGACAGGAAGCTCAACATGAGCGAACAGTGGCTGCTGTGGCCAAGAAGGCCAACAGGATGCTGGGTTGCATCAAACAGGGCATCACCAGCACAGATAAAGAAGTCATCATCCCACTCAACTCAGCGCTTGTCAGGCCACACCTGGAGCACTGTGTACAGTTCTGGTCCCTGCTGTACAAAAAGGATGCGGACAGGCTGGAAGGGGTCCAGAGAAGGGCCACCAGGATGATCAAAGGACTGGGCAGTTGCCATATGAGGATAGGCTGGGAGAGCTGGGTTTGTTCAGCCTTGAGAAAAGGAGGCTCAGAGGGGATCTCATCCCCAGGTACCAGTACTTAAGGGGTAGCTACAAAGAAGATGGAGACTCCCTTTTTACACGGAGTCCCATGGAGATGACAAGGGGGAATGGACACAAGTTGCTCTTGGGGAGATTCCGACTGGACACCAGGGGGAAATTTTTCACAGTGAGGACAGTCACCATTGGAATGATCTCCCCAGGGAAGTGGTTGACTCGGCCACGTTGGACACCTTTAAGAGTTGGCTGGACAGGGTGCTGGTCCATCTTGGCTAGACTGCGCTCTTCCCAGAAAGGTTGGACTAGATGGTCCCTGAGGTCCCTTCCAACCTGGGATTCTGTGTGATTCTGTGTGATTCTGTGACTCTGTGAAGGTGATGCAGCAGGGTCCTACCGCTGGGCCGAGCCAGGGCTGCGAACTCTTTATGGTCTTTTTGGATAAGGTCAAACAAGGGCTGTAAAAAAGTTGTTCTGAAATATTTATAGGCCTAAGAGCTCAGTACGTGGATGGTTTCTGTGGAGCAGTTTGTTGTTCAGGGGTCTAAGGGAAGGAACAGGGCTGCTGGGAAGTTTTCAATGCCTTTATCCTTATCCTGAATAAGGAAGGATAAAAGCACTGAATTTATCATTCAAAGATGTGTTTTGAGAGGCTAAGTGCAATATTCTCTTCCCAGTCTGAAGCAGAAGATTTCAAGGCTAAGAAAGGGCTCCCTCTGGAGAAATATTATCAGCTCCTTCAGAAGTCCCACAGCTGGCACAGAGCCTGCTCCAGCTGCTGTCCCGCCTGAGGCACTTCACCATGGAGAAGGGCTGCAACCATGGGAAAATATGTCCTCCCTGGAGTAAGTCTCTTTACTTTGCCACGGTTACAAAAGAGAGGAATGAAGCCACTTGAGATCTGGCTTTGGTAGCCTTGCAATTAGGTCTGTTTGTATTTACTGGATAGCTCTTTTGTTTGTTTTCTAGGGTGAATCAAAAGCTTTTCAGAGAAACCCAATCTCTTAGTTCTCAGAGAGAAACCATCAATGTAAAATCCATGGTAGACAGCAGCTGCATCCAGCTGTGGTGGGAGCAAGCTCGCAAGGCTAGGGTAAAGCCCTGCTTAACTAGATCACAAATCTCAAGATGGGCTCCATGGTTTCTACAAGCTGTAAGACGGGCAGCTGCAACATTTGCTGGTGTTATTTTGTTAATTTTTAGCAGGCTTAGACCTCTGATCTGAATCACCTGCCACCCGTATGAGGAAGGCATTGATGATTTGTAGTCACAGGTTGTGCCGACATGATAGGCAAAGCACTTAGAAATATGTGTGCTGTCCCTTGTCTTACATTCATGATACAGGGATGCAGGAGGGTTTCATGAAACCACTCTGGGGAGAGAATTCTCATTTTAAGAGCTCAGATTTTAACTGCAGAAGGTTCTGCCTGTGCTTGAGGCTGGAGAGGGAGGAACCTGTGAGGCAATGCTGGCGACACCTTGCCATGATTAGCTGGGCTGGAGACCTTGTCTACAAAACCTATTCACTGCAGCGTCTCAGCAGGCTGCCCCAGGAGTCACTGCTGGTGCTGACCTGTTCCTAGGTCTGTGGGTAAGGCACTGGCCAGCCCAGAGCTCTTCTCCTCTAACTGGAGTCTCACCACATTTTGACAAGGCATTTGCATCTCCACTGGAACACACTTAGGGGCTGCAGGCCAAGAAAGCTTGAAAACCATTGCACTAGTCTACTGAAGCACAGACCTTCATATTTCCTGCCCCACAACTCCCATTTCAAAAGCTTTGGCAGTAGAGAGGGCTCTTTCGTCTCTAAACTTTCTAATTATTGCTCTTTTATCCCCTTTTCCCTGGCTTTCCTGGGCGTCAGATCCCTATGACCTGAACCTGATGGCACTGCTGCAGTGCCCTGTCTGCGCCTGATGTGGGTCCTGGCCGACACTCCTGGTCCTGGGTGCAGCCTCCTGCAGACAGCACTGCAGTTACTGGTGAGCAGGGACCAGCAGCCTATGTTGTGTGCAACTGCTGCCATCTCCTGGTCTTATTGAGGCTAATTTCGGGCCTGAAAAAGCTGAGGCAGAACCAGTAAGGTCAGGCATAATAATTTAATTTTATATATAAATGCATATGCATTCATATATATGTAGGTATAGACACGTGCATTTTTTATAGGTGAAACAAATATGGAACAATAAATTAATATCTCATTTGTAATTTTTTTCCAATGGTATTTTTGATGGTTAGTGCAGTAATAACCATATTATACTTAAAATGTTAAAAATTATATATAAGCCCTAACTATTTTCATTATCATGGGCCAAGACATCTGCAAGTTCTTCAGTTAATTCTCCTCGCCCTTGGAGAACAGGGCAACCTCTTTGGCTGTTCTTTTTGTGTTACACTTTTACAAGAAACTGGTCTAAGAAACACAGACTCATTTGATACCAGCTACAAAGTCATATCAGTGTTGGTGCATTTGCAGGGTGCTCAGTCTCCAGCAATTTCTGCCACAAGCTGGAAAAACAGGGCTCCATCTCCCAGCACCAAGTGCCTAGCCAAGTTGTTGCCCTTGCCCTAAATTTTGAATGAATGTGAACTTAAATTGCCAAGTCTGATCTCTACTTAGAGATTCCCAATCCCAGAGTCTGAGCTATAGGAGCACTGATGAAATGATGGGCCAGCTTCCCGTAATCTAACTCACATCGTATTCCCAGTACCAAGTCACTTCGCAATTCAGAAGCACCACTCAGACCTATTGCTGGATTTAGTGGCTGCTGGAAATGCCACCATTTCCAGCCACCTTCCTCCACTGGGTAGCCTTCTGTGACAGCTTGGGTGAACCGGCACATCCAGGGAATCTGGGTCATTTATTGGTAGCTACAAGAATCTGTGCCAGAAACTCCACATAGTGAGAAATATGAGATGGTCAAGGTGAAAGCATCAATATGGAATAACAGAAGGGTTTTTTTTCTGTTTGCAAACAGAAGGTTTGCAAACCTTTTCTTATCATGCAGTCCATCCTATCCTATCTCAGGTGGCCATGACACATAATCCTGCTCTTAAATTCCCTGCATCCTACTTTAAAGTTAGTCAGGTCTTTTTTATGCAGTTTTTATCATTAACCTTGTCTGCACCGTCAAATATGGGATTTTTCCTGCTTACTGAGATTTCAGGCTTATGCAGAATGTCAGCTAGCCTGGAGTAAGGACTACTTGAAAGCACCTCCAAGGCTTTCAGTGCACATCTCTGACCTTTATTTAAAAGCCCACTTCCTAGAAAATGCTTTTTGACAGTGTTTGCTAATACACAGTTTCCTACAAAAAGGCAGAGCACACACAAGGGGCTTACAGACTGTTGACTGCATAGCTCTGTGCTCCGCAGTCAGACATGAGCATTGCAAAATTCATGGCTGGCAGCTTCCACCTGAGACCAGTTCTTACCTGTTCCCCCAGCCTAATGCTGGCTTGGGTTCACCCAGTGGGACCCCAGCTCAGACGGGTCCTATGGGACATGGCTGAACCTGAGGTGAGGAAAATGACTGATTTAGTCTCCTGTTGATGGAGGTGCCTTCATGATTCCTTTATTATGTTTCCAATATCTTCTGGCTCTTTATCTCTCACTTGAATATTAGCTTTAGTATGTTGCCTACACAGTTTATCTGAAGAGAGGGCTAAACACGGATTGACCTGACACCTTTTCAGCACCTGAATGTCTTATCAACCAGCCAGAGTTGACTCAGAATCAAAACCCTGCTGACTTTCAGTAGGTCTGGGGGAGGAGACACTGCTGTGTTTTATGGAATACATAAAGTTGAAATTCATGCATAAATCCCATAGTCCTCCAACCAGCCTCCGCTGCTTACTTTTCCCACTCAGCTGATGTGCAGGTCTCTGACATCCTGCTCTGAAGTATGAGGTAGAGTTAGCTTTATACAAAGGTCTGCAAATTTTAAAAAGCACAAACATCCTTAGAAATACATCCAGAAGGGTGTATGCTAGGGTTAAATGGGGTCCCTAGCTACAAGAAGAAACTTTTTTTTAATATATATATTCTTGTTAAAAAGCAGACTTTAGCTTTCCAGTTTTGTGTGGCACACTGAAATATTTCATGCTTCCTCCACCAGAAAGCTTTTCAGGACATAGATTTTCTCATATAGTATGTACATACTGTATGAAATGTACATACATACATTTTCTCATATAGGAAGTACACGGTGTGATTAAATGGTGGTAAGAGGGAGATTGAACTGAGGTGGGATTGTTTGAGAGAACAAGGATGTACACATAGCAAACATCAGAGGAAGTCCCCACATTGTCAAAGTACAAAGTCACCCGCGACCGTCCTTGTAGAAGGACTCAAAGTGCCCATTAAACACAAGCACTACAAGAGTCATTCTTTTTCTTCTAGCTTTTTAATGTGACAGAGAGGACAAAAACAAAGTCCATTGGAACAGCTGCAATTTCCAATGACAACCAGACACAGATCAAATAAAAAAAAAAAATAAAAGAAGAAAGGTTTCAAATGAAGAAAAGGAACCAAGGGACTGGAATTGGCTATTTCACACACAGAGCTGATAGAACACCTAAATGAAACGTTTCATCAAATGCAGGACACTGGGTGTTATTTACAGCGGAACTTACAGCGTGTGTACATCTATACAGCACTAGCATCACGTACAGCAAAGAAATCTCTTTCATTTTGTTTCCTTCACAGTTCCCAGGCTTGATTCTTCCCAAAAGCAGCACTTACTAATACAAGAGGGAGAAACTTGATGGAAATATAATGTATGGCGCTCAAATCTACATAATCCTAAAAATATACTCTGCAGTTTTGTGTGTCCTTTGCAAAGTCAAAGGACACAAGCAGAGAAGATAAATTGACCTAGTGCCTCCTTAATGATATCAGAGTGTAGCTCTGTTGTTGGAGGTGTCAAAGCAGGACCCGGAAGAGACCTGCATGTCTGCAGAAAGCTCAGCTCCATGCAGCCTCACTCTGTGCCCCTGTGTAAACCCAGCTGGGGGGCTGGACCACTCCCAGGCTCAGGGAATATCCCTTAGTGCGCCTCTCCAGTATCATCAAAGGATGTCGGGCTGTCTGACCACTCCCCAGTGTGCAGAACGTCTGGCTTTCCATATGGGTTTTCCAAGAGTCCAAGACTTTTCTCAGTCCAAAAGATCCATACACCACTGTTTATATGACACATAGCATTTTAAGGGGATGAGGATCATATGGAGGGGCATCACCCCACCCAGCCCATGTTGCAGCACCACCAGTAGGATGTAGCAGAGCCAGAGGTGATGGCAGGAGCTGTCCTGCACAACTGAAGTAACGGTATGACAACCAGTTAAATTGACAGGGAATACAAGGAGGCAGAACTCTTATCGTAATACCACTGGTCTTTTGTAACAGTATCAACGGTGGTTTGTGTTCCTCTGAGTGTTTGTTTCTGCATGCTCAGAAGCTCAGTAATGAACTCCTCCTATGATCCCATTACACTGCTGTACAGATAAAGACACTAAGTCACAGCAGGCAAGTTCAGGTTCCCCAGAGCCGCCTTTCCCAGCCACTTTCGGGCTAAGTGGCTGGACTGGTGTGCCACGCATGCATGAAGAGGTCCAGCTGTCCTCTAGAAGAGGTCTTTGGGATTTAAGGCAAGTTCCCTGTCTTGGTCCTCTGTGCCCTTGTTGCAGTAAAGTTCATGAATCCAAGGAAATAGTGCTCTGCAGGGATCGTCAGTGGGGCAGGTGTCAGCAGTTTTCTTCTTCTCTGTGGATGGTCCAGTGTATCCAAGACAAGAAGGCTGTTCACTATGGCAAAGGTAGTCGGGGGGACCAATGGAGGAGGTGTGCTGGCCCTTGCACTGCAGGTATAATGTTTACAGTAAAAATAAAGCTGAGCCATAAGAGGAGGTGCCTCATGAGAAGCCTCTCCCTGCATGGTGCTCTGGGGCATTGTGGCTCAGGCTCAGCCTAGCAGGTAGCCCACAGCTTGAAACTGAGACCCATATCAAAGCACAGCCAATGCTGAGGGGACTGCACACATCAACCATTTTGCTCTGGAGAGCAGTAATGTGAAGCCTATACTGATTTAGAAGAAGATAAGGAAAATAAACATACCAGGAGTATTGACTAAGCCTTGTTCACACTGAAGTTGGACGGGAGACATCAACCCAGGTGTCACAAAGGTAAATGGCTGAGCTGGAGCTGTTGCCCTGCATTTCTCTGTTACAGGAGAGGGACAGGGCCATCCAGGGGCAACCTATCTTCTTCTCGTCATGGTGCCTAAGCATGGACACATATATTGCCTATGCTCTTCAACTGAGCATAATGAGTACCCAGGGTGATGAGTTCAGATCCAGACGTCTAACTCTCAGATGGCTAAGGCTAGGTGATATGGTTTATCCTTAGCTTTTCCTTTCTTCCTTCTCTGTTCATTGGTGTCCTTTCCCTCGCCCTCGTGTACCAGCTGCAGTGTGTCTTTGCCCTCTCCTATTAGGTCATGAACTCCCTGGTCAAGTCAGGGATAGGCCTTGTCACAACTCACGTGCATTGTCCCCTAGTCCTCAGGTGACTGACCCATGGATTTTAGGGGTGCAGAGAATCTCTACAGTCACGTGGGTAGCCTGGGTCACATAGACAAGAATCTATTGCCCTTTACCTTGTCACAGCTAACCTTTGGAAGGCGGGGTTTAGCAGCCTGTGAAAGAACCATTCTGTAATGAAGAAAGGCTTCTAAGATTTTATAACATTTCCTGATATTACCTTACCCTTTCTATCTCCTCAAGACCTCAACTTCTTCCTTTCTCCAAAAATTAACAGAGAAGTTTTGCAAAATAAATAATGTCATTAGTGTCACTGTACAATGTCAATGGGAAACACAAATAGTCGGGCGTGCTGTCAGAGCACTGGATGATATGTAACCAAGAGTGCTTTGTGAAATATATAGAGGTAAGTTCTGGCTCTACAGAGCAGCACAACAGAACAGTCCAGAAAATGAAACGAAATGAGCTTTTCTTTTTTTTTCCCCCCAAATGCAGCATGGTAATTGGCGTGCCTACAAAATGGATGAAACATAAAGACCATGGTGATCTTTTGTGTTGAAATACATATTTAGCTGCTTCTCACCATGCAAAAGGACCAGACATTCTTAGAGAAAAAACCACATTCTGGGCTGTGATTCTCAACAGAAGCTGTGAACTGCTGCCAAAGGACATAATTACATTCACTCCTACCTTAGAGAAGGAACCTTGCTGTTTTGAAGACAAATCAAAAAAAGGCCCTAAGCTACCCATAAAATGAAGAAATGAGGCATAATAAGCTTGGTTATTACAGCAGCTTGTGATTTTATCAATTTCATAAACCTCAGAATAAATCTCAAAAATCCCAAATAGCCCATTGCAGCCTAGCTGCTCTGTCAGTGTTTATCTCTGATTGACTCAATGATAAAAGTGATGCTCATTAGAGGGTTTTGCCTCATCAGTAAGGATTTTCTTCCTGTGATCTAACCACGCTCGGTGTCCTTCAGCTGTTCTCTGCAGCAGCACCAACACTGGCTCCCCCCGTTACGGTGGGATGGCCCCAGTGTGAGCTGTTAGTGTAGGCTGCTTCTGCACAGCTGAAGGCAGAGGTGTTAGACTTCAGTCCTGCCTGACTTCAGCCTAGCCCTGCGTGTTTTTCTTTTCTTTAAAAAAAAAAAAAAAGAAAAAAAAAAGAGGGACCCAAAGAAGGGTAAATAGAAAGGTCATTAGCAAAAGTACAAAAGAACTTTTTATGTCACAGATATCCTGGTGAGACAAATTCCCTGCATTATGTGACAGTTTCTTATCAATTCTGGTCTACTGCTGAGCTTGTTGGAAGGGTCTAATAATACTATCTAGTCAATTGTGAGCACTGCTGTGTTATTTAACAGTATGCATTTCATGCCTACTTCCGCAGAAAGTATATCCAAAAATACACAACTCACTCTGCTTCTAGGTGCAGCAGAACTTAAGTCATATGACAAAAAGGGCATATGAATTTCAAAAATGGTCTTAACAGTGTATCAAACTTAACTGTCCCATTTAATGGAAAATTTAATGTTCTGCACAGTGAAAGCTTGCTGCGTGCATTCCCTGTGTAACAAGTTAAATGGCTTTAAGTAACTGTGCTTACTGTGTTTCAGTGAGATCCAAGTATGTAAGAAAATCAAGCATCATATTCTTTAAATAATATGGCTAAAATGCTGGTAAATTCACAGTTACCATACTCTAGGTATTAGACAAAAAGTCCCTATTTACTCTGGATAATATGTACACATTTGGTTTGTGGAATGCTCCAACATCATATCAATTTCCTCTCTCTGAAAGCTGAGGAAAAAAATTCTTAATCATCATAGAAATATATATTCCCAGCCATCAATACATTTATATATTTGGTGTCTGGATATAAAGAATGAAGCATCACTAAGCTGGTCATGACTCCAGATAATCTTGAATTAGTGGGATTAGTTTGTAGTGTCTCTCTTCAGATCATCTTCAGGGTGCAGATATTAAAAATGCTAAATTTCAATAGCTGATTACTTCAATGTGTGTATGGATGTTTGCAAGTATGTGTAGATACATATATATATATAATTATGTATATATTTCTCTCTCAGACCAAGAAGGTGCCTAGTGATTCTCTATGCCCAAATGAAGACAATAAAGAGCTTTGAAATCCTGATTCTTCTTAGAGAGCCGAGCACGCACCCTCATATCCTCTAGAGATCAGGATTCTCTCACTCTTCCAGTTGGTTCAGGTGGTAACCCCAAAATCAAGACAGCTAGGGTCACTAGTCACATTTATAGCTCTTGTCCCTATTGCTGGAGCTCACCTACAGTAGGTTTGTTACCTGCCTTCCCTTCAGATGCCCCTCGTGTCTTAGCATATCTGATATGAATTGCCAAGTAGTGCTGGGCAAGGCAGGCAGTATCTCACAGCTCAGCGAAGGCATAAGGGGGTCAGGATCTGTTCTCCCGTCAGATACGCTCACGCCCATGCAGGCACACACATGCACGAAGCCGCTGTTCGCGTCCTGTGCTGTTACACTGGGATGGAGAGGGACAGGGTAGATTCCCGGTGTAGGCAAGGTTAAACCCAAGCTCTGCAAGGGGTGTGTGGTAGCTGCATGCACCAGTCGTGGCTGTAAAAGGGTCAGAAACTAGGGGCTTTGCTTTTATCCCTTTGGGTTCTTCTTTCCCTCCGCCCTCTCTCTTCGAGGTATTGACAGAACAGTATAGAAATGGACACCTCGATTTTTCCAAATATGGCTCTTTTTTGTTCTTCTTCTGTGTCTGCCCCCCTGCTCCCCCTGGCCTCAGTTGCTCACATGAGGACCTGTTCTCGAGTCTCTGGCAGGCGCAAAGCAACCAGGCCACCTCCAACCAGGGCAGAGGAAGCCAGAAGGATGGGAACCACCTTGGTTATCCCCACAAAGGAGGCAAAGATTGAGTTCCCCAGAATGGCACCGAACTTGCAAAGCCCATTGAGGATGCCAAAGGCTGTTGCCCTGTGGGGGGAAAAAACACAGAAAGCAATAGTTAGGAGGAAGGTTCTTGGCATAACTACAGAAGATCTGGATGGGTAATTTTGTGAATGCTCTTACATTGCCCAGGCTAAGCTCCTAGCAAGTAAAACCAGGCATAATAAATAAATAAATGCATGTCACTGTTTTGCATGTCTGTGTGAATGAGGAGAATGTCTGTGTGTACTCATTTCTCCTTTTCCTCTCAGCTTCCTCCTAGCCCTAGAGTGGCCCACTATGACAGTCTTCGCTCTTCCAAAAGACAGCAGGACACAACCTGCCCTAGGACTGGTCAAAGCCCTTCCAAGCACTGGCTGGAGTGGGTTGTCACCAGGGAAACAATCAGGGCTCTCCTCCAAAGCCTGCTTCACCTAGCAGCTAAAAGCATGCTGCCTTCAAAGCACAGTCCTTCTTCCCTTCTGGCTCCTCTCAACAGCCTGAAAAAGGCAAAAAAGGCTTATAATGAAGTTGCAAGGAAAGACTAAATGTGCAGCACATTCTCCCAAAGTTTCCTATGCTGCCCCATCTCCCAAACCATTCTGTGCACATGGTTGTCTCCAGATTGTGGAGGGGAAGATTGTCATGGCCATGAGCTATGGCAAGAGGCTGGGGCATACAGTCTGAAAAGTCAGACCTCCATGCACCTCCATGGAAATGATAGACTCTATAGCTTCTCTGCCTGTAATTTCCACACACCCACCCGACTCCCTGTGTACAAGCCGCTGTGCATGCAGAATTATGCTTGCAAATGTCTGTGCTGATCCAGTATAGCTGTAGGACTACCCAGCCCTTAAGGACTGGTGAAAATAAAAAAAAATACATCTTCCCCATCTACATGTATCTAGAGCGAGCATTGACTTTCTCTATGAGGAACAGAGAGACCGAAGTCAGAGGGTGGCGACTAAAAGGAGAACTATTCTGAGCACCTTTTGTCAGTGGGGTAGAGCTCCACGGTGATCACGTCCAGGGCGTTCCAGGCAGCAATGCTGGCCCCGCAGAAGAGGCACTGCCAGCCGATCATTGCCGACTCACTGTTGCCGAAAAAGAGAAAGAAGCAGCACACCGCCGAGATCAACATTGAGTCACCTACAGGGGGTAACCAAGAGAAGAATGTTGGCACCAGTTTCCCCCATCCACAGCTGAGCAAACACATTTGTTGATAAAGATGGCTTTCAAGCGACAGCATTTCACCCCAAAATGAATTAAATCTGCTGCAAGAATCCAAAAACCAAAAACACCTTGATGCTGCCTATCTGTCATTCTCTGATGCTTGAAATCAGCCTGAAAATGTTCTCAGTGACCATCTGATCTTGCTGATAGTCCTGCTCTATGGAGACTCTGAAGACAGGCTTTTTCAGGCAGGTTTCCAGCATCTCAGACATCCAGATGGACCCAGGAAGAGCAGAGGCAAGTAAACATGAAAGTCAACGAGGAGGAAGATTCATAGTGAAGGTTTTTTAACTTGAGTTTTGAGTGAAGAGCTGGTGCATTTCATATCATATTGAAATCACTTGACACGTTTCTAGTCTCAATTAGGTTAATTTACAGTCAATTGTATGAAGCACTTGAGGTCTCTTTTAATTATAAGGGCATCATTAGATTTCATGGCACATTTCCACAGGAGCCATAATTTTATGAACACCACCAAGGGAGAAAGTGAGAGCGTTCATGCTCAGTTAGGCACAGTTCAGATTCAGAAAAATTAATGGCTACATCACTACCTTCTACCCCGCTGGGAATTTTCACCTGAAAGATGCAATTTTTGCAAAATCAAAGTGTCTTTCACTGGAAAGTCCTGTTGTTGCTGAAATATCTCCATTTACTACCAGGAAAATGAACAATGTTTTTGGTTTGGGTTTTTTTTTTAATCAATCTGACACCATCCAGAATAATTTGGATGTTGAACTGGAACTAAAATCCTTCATTTCAGACATTATGTTGCAAATGGAGACTTCCTTTTTACACGGAATCACATAGAGATCACAAGGGGGAATGGACACAAGTTGCTCTTGGGAAGATTCCGATTGGACACCAGGGGGAAATTTTTCACAGCGAGGACAGTCACTATTGGAATAATCTCCCCAGGGAAGTGGTTGACTTGGCCACGTTGGACACCTTCAAGAGTTGTCTGGACAGGGTGCTGGGCCATCTTGTCTAGGCTGTGCTCTTCCTAGAAAGGTTGGACTAGATGATCCCTGAGGTCCCTCCCAGCCTGGGATTCTGTGATTTTTCCACTGCAGTGCCCTGCCTATGAAAAGCTGCTGAGCCAGGACTCCATATCCACCTCTTTTCCATGGTGCCTGGCCTTACTACATCCCTCACTGTGCAGCATGGATATTCCCTTGCTAGTGTGCAGCATTAGGGTCACCATGTGTGCACCAGAAGATCTGCTCTTTGGCACAGGCGATGGTTTAGTGGAACATGATAAAACTAAACTGAAGTCCCAGCAAGGCACATAATGCAAAAGCAAAATTCAGATTTCATGTTAAGCTGACCAGAAATTATATGTTCAACAGAGTTATACGGGTGGGATGCCAGAAGGCTATTTCAACTAAAATTCCATAGTGAAACGTTTCAGCGTGTCGTTACTAATTTTTGTCCTGTACTTTGCATTCTGCAGAAGAAGTATTTAGGATTCCAGCTGTCATCTCAATTCCTGATGAAGATGCTGTAATGCTGACATGTTTGCAGGGTGGACAATCTGATTCTTATTCAGCTTTATTTAATTTATTTCCCACAGACCCTCTGAATTGTTTGGATCTTTTCCAAATTCACTACATGAACACTCATTCCCCGCCCCTGCCAGCATACATTCCTGATACACCAGTGGGGTTATCTTGCTTACCTTAACCTGTCTGACGGTGAGGCTAAGCTGACTAAAGGTCCCTCTGTTCTCAGAAGGGAAAGCTAGATGAGCTCAAAAGAGTAAGTTATCCCCTACCCCTGAGCCACGTCTCTGATTTTATTAAACTCACTTGGCTGTCCCTCGAGGCATGATTCCCACAGTACCTGGAGAGCAAGGTCTGAACCCTGGAGGAAGCAACACCAGAAAATCCCAAAGTAATCATAAAGCTGATAAGGTGATAACTTATTCCCATAATGCTAAGGGGTGGCATCTTGCTTGGCTGTGACATGGTCAGTTAGTTAATCTACCATACGCTCTCTGAAGCTGACTGTAAAATCATTTGAAAATCAGAAAACCAAAAGAGGGAACTCTGGGCTGTCAAGCGGCTGCATCAACAAATCTTTGTGAATATTCATTGCTACAAGCAAAGTGTTTATTTGTCTATACAGAATGCTATGGACATCAGCATCAATTCAACAGCACCAAGAGGTCCTGCTTCAGCTCCGACCCTGTTGTGCTGAGCACTGGGTAAACATACAGGCTTTGATATAAAAGCCAAAATAAAAAAGGAGGATGTCACAGATACACGGAAAAGCAGGGTCAGGAGGTGGGGAGCAGGTAACTTGCCCAATGCCGCCGAGCAGATCACTTGCCTTACTCTCAAGTCTTTTCACGCTTCTGCTCCATTGGGTCTGGGAATGACTCATCCCCACCTGAGCCATGTCGGCTTGCGTTGGCATGTGCAGGTGCAGCGAGACCTTCACACTGACCTTGGCTCTTTGCAGAGTCATGCTCCCACCCACGACCTGCGCCATGCACCCGTCATCCCCACTCACCGATCATCTTTATCCTCCCTATTTTGTCCATGAGTAATGCAGAGATGATGTTGCCTGGCAGCACAGACAGGCTGCCCAGGAAGCTAACCAGGTAGATCAGGAAATCATTGTCCTCCTCGAAGTCCAGGTGACAGCCTTCCTTCTCCTTCAGAAACGTACTGTTTATGAGCCTGCAGTTGATGAATTTGTGTTCATAGAGATCTGCAAGGGAAAGAGGCAAAGTCTTCATCCTGCTTGGCTGATCTCCCTTCATACAGCAGCAGCAGGAGTCAGGATCAAAACCAAATCAAAGATCTGAGAGGAGATGCTTATCAAATGTGAATGGCCAGGGAGTTGTTATTTTAGTGGCAGACTCCAGCTGCATGCCTGGCACCTGGTGGGTGCCAAGCCTATGCACTCCTTATATTTGTGGAGTCACCTGGACGAGTATCCCTACACCACAAGGACGGGGCAGCGCAGGCTCTTGCTTTCATGGCATTATGGTTTGTGCTCTGTTAGAGCAGAAAATGAAAAGCTTTTTCAGGATAAAATAATGAATATTTTACCCCTTCTGACCATCAACCACAGGTTGGTTAAAATTATGTTTTAAGCCAAATTTGTTGAATCAAGCTGTTAAACTGCTAGGCATTTTGCCGTTACTTTAACCTACCAAGGTCTGAGCGCAGGCGTTTTGCATTCCCCGTGCAGCAGCCAACGGCACCAGAAACCATGTGGTTAGAAACACCGATGGAGCAACCTGAAGTCTCCTTCCAAATGCAGCACCCTCTTTTTCTATCATCACTCTCATCACCCAGCACGCGCACAAACACACAGATCCCTATCATCCGTTCTCCCAGATTCCGATAAAATAGTTTCTAATTACAGAGAGGAGACCATCGCAGGAGTCCCATTACCGGTGTTATAAAAGACAGTGGAGGTGATGGTGCAGTTTTCGAAGAAGGTCTCACTGGATGTCACATCTTCAAAATGACATTCCTCAAATAGCGAATCCTCAAATCTCACTTCCTTGAATTTCATGCCAATAAACCTGTGGGGCAGGAAAAGAACTTCACTCTGTGCTTTAAGGTATTTTCTACACTATATAGCATGTAATGGCTGTTTCGAGAGACAGCGCACTAATGGCAATTTCTAGGGTCATTTACAGAAAAGGTGTCCCTTGAATGCATAACTGTCCTTCCAGCTCCATGCTTACATTATTTGTATTTTAGCAGGAGAGAAGGATTTGAAAAGAGATTTTTTTTTTTAAAAGACATGAACCTTTTAGGATTTCTGGCAGTTTTTCTGTTCCTCAAAATAGTCACACCTAAGAAATAGTGCTTCTAAGACTGAGTGGAGACAAATCCTCTCACTTTCAGTACTAGTCTGTCTGGAGAAGACATAGTTTTATTCAGTGCATGGCATTTTCTTTGTGAGCTGACCTTGCTGCCATCTGTACTCTGCCCCTTCCTCCAGCATAAATGCAAACAGACATTATCAGGAGCCCACTGAGCCATTTGGTGAAAGGCTTCTGACAGGTGTTTAAACTCAAAGTGATATTTTAAGCAAAAATGCAGTAGAGTTTCTAGAGAGAGTAGGGAGATTATCTGAGTTCTGCTTGTAACTATCTCTGTTCGAGGACTATTGCTTATCATGTAATGAAAACAGATTACACTAAAAATAAACTGTGTCAGGTGATTGATTTCTCCTCTGATGGGAAGCTTGACATGTCTGACCTGCCTGCCTGAAGAATGACACAATATTGATTTACCTGTGAAATTTTGCAGGGACACTGATAAGATATATTAGCTAATGCACAGGCATGTTTGGAAGATGTAAGGAGCTATTAAGAGCAAGCATTATTGCTCTACTTAAGGAGGCCACAACTGTCACCAAATAAAAAGCCCTCTAACATATACCCAGAAACTTAATTGAATTGAGCACTTACAACACAGTCGCGCATGATGGCTGGTTACACCATTAAATGAGCACTGCAGGGCTTCTTAACCGAAGCTACTAACAGATATTATTAATGCTCAAACTACCACAAGAACTATTGAAGTCTTTTACTCCACGTAGAAGGTCTCATACGTTACAGCAAAACTTAAACTCTTCTGCATTTACTCAGTAGTAGCCTGGGATATATTTGCTCCCAAAGTCCGTCAGAAGCCCTTTTCCTGCAGCTTGCTTTCTTAACATCTGTCTTTAGAAGTCATATAGCAATGGCCTGGTGTTCAATGGAGTTTTAACTCACAGCCAAGAGCTAGAGGGAAAATGCAGCTCTAAATTGCATTGAGCTATGCTCTGGGTATTACTGGCATGTAGTTTGATCAGGTTTTGAGTTACTGAATTGGAGAGGACCAAGGCAGGAGAATAGTGATGTATGTAGCCGTT
The DNA here is from genome assembly GCF_963921805.1 of Phalacrocorax carbo. Classification (NCBI taxonomy): domain Eukaryota; kingdom Metazoa; phylum Chordata; class Aves; order Suliformes; family Phalacrocoracidae; genus Phalacrocorax; species Phalacrocorax carbo. The sequence continues at coordinate 7,896,954 of NC_087519.1, forward strand.
TTATGTCTTCATCCTGCAAGGTGCTGAGCATCCTCAGTTCTCAAAGAAGTTAGTGAAAACTGAGCGTCCCCTCTGGGCTCAAGATCCCTAAATTTGTCCACCATCCACTTTTCACCAGGCTTTGTTTGGCTGCCTGATAGGCAGGGGAATAGGAATTATGGGGCTAGGTTCGCACCATCAAGGACGGCTGCTTACTGCAGGGGAGGTCTCTAGAAGGACATGGGAACGCATGCCAGGGTCCCCCACCAAGGTCTATCAAATGTATGCCAAGGAAATTGAGACAAATATCTTCTGAGGGGAGAGGAACAACCTGGCGGGGCAATGAGGTATAGCTTCACCCGTGAAGATTAAAACAATGAGCGTTTTGTGTAACACTGAACATCCAGTGGGACCTCCCCACACAGTGCAAGGCAGCTGGACGAATACCCTGTCTAGTGTTTCTGGGGCACTGGCATCTCTGCAGAATTTACATAGAGGTATTTTTCCACCCATTTTATTGGGATTTAGAGACGTAACAGTGGCATGCTACCAATCACTAGGATTTCCATTGCTGTGGAACATAGAGTGATTGGGGTCTAGGCTAGGTGCAGAAGAAAAACCACCAGGTCCAGCCCAAATAGGAGAAAAAAGGGAGGAATGCAATGATGTTCTGCTAGAGTAACTCCACTGACTTCAAAGCACTAAAAGAGAGGCTGGCTAAAAGAGACGCTCTAAAAGAGCGCTCTAAAAAAGCACTAAAAGGGACGCTCATTCTGTGGGGAGAAGCCAGCCAGTGTGGCAGAAGCACACCAGTACAACTAACTGGCCATGACCCAGCTTGCACTAATGGGCTGCAGGATGGAGGCCAGGGTAAGGCATACCGAGGACTTCAAGGGCAAAAGAGCTATTTATTTTGGAAATGCAGCAGCAGAATAGTTTCATTACAAGTGGTGGTCGCTGCTGCCCAAGACCAGTAGATGTCAGTGTATGCTAAGGAAAGAGAAATCACCTCTGCATCTAGAGATGCCCAGTACAGCCAGGTGGAAGCCCATTGCCCTGCTGCCTGCAAGGAGCTGCTGGAAGCAGGATTCCTTACATGCAACCCCTTGGGACTGGTGTGCGGGCAGGGTGTGTGACAAGTAGGAGAAGGCAGCTATTTGGTCTATGGCAAACTGCCTTTGGGACGAGAGCTATAGGCTGAGTGTCCAAAAGAATAAGAGATTTTTAAAGTTGGTGTAAAAAGAAAAAAAAAAACATAAAAGAGCTTCCTAGAAATGTGTTTCAGTTCACAAGCACCAGACCAAGCTCTGCTCACTTACTTATCATTTCTGTATTCCCCATTTCTATGGATCTGGTTTTCCAGAGTGAAATTAAAGGTGAAGTGTGACACTTCTTCCTCATCGAAGATCTTCACTTGGGATTCATATGCCTCTTCTTGGAGATACCGGATCATATCAGGGAACCAGACAGTAAGGCCGTAGTAACTATAGCAGGATGGGAGAAATATATTAGGGATGCAAGATCCTGCCACTGCAAATGTCACAGTGCTTTTTCAATTATCTACTTCATAACTTGTAAACCTGTTCAATTCCTAATGCAAATGCATTTCTGACCCAAATTCTTGCTCAGCTCTGACACAGGACCAAGCAAAGTGTCTCCCTACTCTAAACACCCAGCTGCTGTCAAAACCATGTTGATCCATTTTTGTTCACTTAAAGCAGGAAAATTCATTTAAGTTTTAGTGGCATTGACTCTTTGGGTGGGAAATACAGCTATCCTTGCTGCCCAAGAGACCCTCAGAGTAGAAAGAAATTTGGAAACTCCCCCAGAAGGCAGGTTTCTGCAAGTGTGAGGTGAGAGTTAGACAGAATTTACCTGTAGTTTAGATTTAAGCTCACTTGAACAGTTTTTATTTAGACAAATGAACAGCTGAGAATCAGGTAGGGTTGTGGGGTTTTCTGTGAGGACAGGGCCAAATGAAAGACCTAGAGGTGAGAAAGTCGATATACTACCGACCAGTTCTCAGGTCCTGATTTGTTCAAAGCATCTTGTGCTTTCATATAAGCAATCAGATTGATCAACTGTTTGTAGGAGAGCAAGGCTTAGTACACAACGACTCTTTATAATAAGACCAGAATTAATTTTGTAATAGTTTATTTGAATGTGTAAATAATGATTCAACTCTGAGGGCCCTCTAGTTTCCTGAAAAAGTTAAACAAGTACCATACCTTAAGGCCATTGTAAACCAAACCACAGCCAGCATCAGTGTGTTTGTCCTGTACTGGGCTGTTAAACAATATAGCACGTTGTCCCAGACCTACAAAGCCACAAGAAGGAATTAGCTGCAAGGAAACCCTAGCAGACACTTGACAGATTAATTTCTGAGTGCATCATATATTTAATGTTGGTAAGAAGGGCTCACTGAGGGAACATCAGATGTGTGGCTTATATTCAGTGTTTGTGCAAAATTGTATTTATTAAGATAAATTACTTACAAAAAGATCACTTATCCAGCTATGTGCCAGGATACTGATCTGAACTCTCTGTAATGAGCAGAAGTGCATGACTGGGCTGGGATGATGCAGGTTATATCAGTAAATGTGGGTATGAACCTGTTCTCACACCCTGTGACAATTTTGCCTTTTCAGATATATGTATGGTCTCAGGGGTGCTTTCAAACTGAGCTCCAAAGCTCACTGAAGAACAAGAGCCCAAACACAGCTGGCACTTTAGGAGGGCTATGATGAACTCAAGCAGGGATGAAGCCAAGCAGAGCAGGAGGGAGACCAAGCTCTGCTCTTCTTGACCTGCTGCAGGAAATACTGCCAGGAACCTGAGGGGACAGAACTCCTCATGCTTTTAACTTGCCACATAAATACAGTAACAGTATAGAACCTGAATTGCTATTAATTAAGAAAGACTTTCCTTTGCTTTAAGCTCATCCTCCTAGAGTAGAAGATCTAGCAAGATTTTCCAAGGTTCTGCATGGGCATAGGTAAGTGGTGTAGCATGTGTGAGAACTTAAATTAACTGAAGAGACAATATAACATTGTTAGAAACTCAGTCTCAGCAGGAGCAAGGAGCAAACACACTTTTGAATCCACTGCAGGTGGTAAATTCACTTAGGCTTGGGGGAGAGGAAATCAATATTTATCTGCCAGGGAGAGTCAAGTGCTTGGCGCTGTGGCTCGTCTGGGAAGCTCTGCCATTAGCACAGCTGGACTACCGTGATGCATTTTGGGGCCTGGCAGTTTGCAGATGCACACATCTGCATAGAAAGTGCAATCAGATTATAGACCTTTGCAAACACCAGCAGATTCTTTCGAGTGAGGATCAGGGTTTCAAGACATGATGACCTGAAGCAATAAGGCAGTAGAGCCCAAAGCTCAAAAGCCCCTGTGGGATGTTTTTTCTTCTCTTTACCTGTTTGAAAGTGGTTGTGATTCTGACCAGCCACCGCTGGTACCAGGTCCCTGTTGAGCTCTGGATTTCAATAAATTCATCTATTTGCTTTGGAGTTTTGATATAGGAAACCTGGAAAAGAAAAAATAAAATAAAATTTGGATTTTGGAATTAATCCAAATGAATTTTAATTTTGGACTGAAGTTTCCAGAATTGATCCTGGGTGTATTTTAAATTCCACTGTCTTCAGGGCAATGTTTCCACCTGATATCCTTTACTATCTTTTCCTTGAATGTTATCACTAACAGTTGAGCTAATTGATTTAATTACAGCAAGCTATTTTATTACAGAAAAAAGCCTGCCTCTTCCTTTCCTCCATCCCTCTGTCCTTTCTCTCTGTCTCTCCCCCTCCCTGAAATATATTAAATGCATCACATCCACTTCAGTCTTTCATTTGTTGGGTAATGTGCCTGTGCACTACCTTATTTCTCTACCCCTTAAATTCCCACTAGAAATTAGGACTCGGCAATTATGGTAAAAAGTATCTCCATGATCAGCCACTTGTATCCTCATCAAACTGTGCCCTCAGGATCTGTTTCTTCAAAGGCAACTGGCAGGAATATTTCTCATTCAGCACCTTTTAATTACCACTGGCAGAACTTGTATGACAAATCAACATGTTAGATGGGAATTTTTGCATCTGAAAATGCATCCTGTCATCAAGTGAGCCCACACCATGCAACCAATTCACTCCACCAAACCACTCTGAATTTTCAACACTGAACATCTGAACTGGACCCAGGAAAGCTTAGAAATGGGTCCCAGAAAATATTTGCTCAGTAGCTTTAAATAAAGGACATATTCAAGGAAACCACGATCTGTTTGTAAACACAAGAAGGAGGTGAAAATTTACTGAATAAATTTCTGAGTATGAATGAGTGCCTTGGCTTGGCTGTGGAGCCTCCGTGTTCTTCTTTCTGGCACCATTTAAATGTCAGATCTGGGAACTGTCCCGCTACCAGCTGACTCACCATGAACCGACAACTTCTGGCCTATCAGAAAAACACAAAATCTGACAGTTTGTGCTACACAGCCACACTGATCATCCACCTGTGCCAACGGATGTCAGTAAATCTTGATTCAGCCGGTGCGCCGTACCTCAGAGTGTGATATTGAGATCAGCTTATGCTGTGGCAGCCATGACACTCTTGGACGGAGTAATGAGCACTAATGGGTGCTGTACAGCTGCTCCTTCATCCTACTCAGCTCAGACTCTCATAGTGCCCTACTTTGATTTGTTGGGGTGGTTTTTTGAGTTTCAGATCTCTTTTCCCCCTGCCATGCAGCAGGACTGGCCAGCCCAGCTCAGCGTTACAGCAAAGCCAGGTAGGGATTTAGAGAGATGGTCTCCCTCACCTTTGCTGCCAAGGTACACATTAGTCAAATGGTCGGTAGCCTAAAAATAGCACGTGCTCGTTAAGTTCCTACCTGAACCTGCACACAATTGTCATGCACTGATATTAATCTTCAATTTTCTTGAAGAATCATTCCTGAGGGACCCCATTTTGTGACAACCCTTCTGAACTTGGAGCCTTGCTCTCTTTCTTGTTCAAAAAGATATGTTTTACACACAACCATATCTCCTTTTCTCCATCCTTTAAGAGCACGTGCCCTTTCATCTTTAAAAGCATAAATCAAGAGCTGTTCCCTGGCTGGATCACTGGGATTTTGCAACCGAATTATAGTAATTTGCAACTAACCCCAGCATACACCTTTTACCTGATTTTATTATTAATGAAGTCCACTGGTGTGATCTTTTTCACAACAAGCAGCAGACTAATGAGTAATAGACACTTATTCCACTTTCTCTTAGAGAAATTAAAGATTGGGTATGAGGCAGGTGGAGTTTGGGAAGCTCGTTAGAAGGGACATGAAGTTTAATCAGAGTTTGATTAGAAGCGAGAATGGAGAAAGGAGTGACTCGATCACCCACGTGACTAATCTCTCTCTTATTCAGTTTTAGTCTCTTACAGCAGACCAATTAAGCATGTGTGTGTAATTGGAAAACCACTGGTCTATATGCTGTAGAGTAACACTAGGAATGAAGAGTACTCACTGTAATTCACAGGATTGACTAATTCTTGAAAAAACAGATCGGCATCTAACACTAAACTCACAAAACCTATCTCAGATCCTCTTTCTGATTGCTGTGGGAGGTCATGTTGAGTCTCAAGGATGAATACACTGATGTGGTGCTGCTCCAAGGAAGGTATGTCCAACTTTTCTTTTTACACGCTGATGGCTTTGTTAAACTCACCGTAAACACCCTCTCTGGCTCACCCTTGGCCCGCATGTTGGTGTCATGAACATGCTTGAGGATCATCCAGGCTTCATCATGTTTACCTATCTGAAAACACCAAAGAAAAAGAAAACAAATGTCAGAGTTCCCAGCTCTGTAATATACCAAAGCATAGAGAAATCAATTCTAGAGGTCCAGTACAGTGGGGAAGCACGCATACAGCACTGGCTGCATTAAATGCCAAGAGCTGAAAGCACGGGTTTTATTCACAGAGTGGAGCATCTCTGTGCTGAAGAAAGGAGTTACTCTAAAGCAGTCTGAGGTAGGAGAAGAGTCAGGAACAGAGCTTTAAACCCAGATTAAAGAAGAGGAAATTGATGAAGAGACCTGGGCTCTAATCCCATCTCTGCTAAAGACTTACAGGGTTAACGTGAGCTAGGTATTGCCACATTTCACATCTGTGAAATGGGAATAAAAAATACTTGCTTAAGATTTCTGAGGTTTATGTATTTTACTCAGTAAAATGTACTCTGTCCTTTGCTCTTCCACCAGGATTCTGTAGTTACGTGCCCAAACTCTGTGAGATGTTTTCAAAATGCCTTTGTTGGATTTTCAAAATTCCCAGCCCTTCTTTCTGTAACACATTTGGCAGTGAAACACTAACCATCATTGACTGACCCTTTAGTCTGTAGTCTTTGGGGTTTAAGCAATCTGTGGAGCTAGTGTAGACACGTAGGAGTGGTTTTGCCTCTGAGCTTGTGCTCTGCGTGTTTGATGGGACAAAGACAGACAGACGGTAACACATTAGGGACCAGCTATCCTCTGCTAATATCAGACTGCAACATTCAGATGAATCATCTTACCTCCAGCAAAAAACGTGGGCTTTCAGGCATGAATTTCAGTGCCACCAGGGAGGCGATACAGGGCAGAGAGCAGACAAGTACAAAGACTCTCCAGCTGTGGAAGTGGTACTTGGTTCCCATACTGAACCCCCAGCCTGGAAACAGCAAGAGACAAAGAGTAAAAACACTGACCATGAATTTTGAATTTTTCTCTCCTAAAGCAGCTCTGAACTTTACAGCTCTGTATAACACAGCGGCAGGTTGAAAGTTTGCTATTTTTAGTAATGACAGCTCTTAGAGGCTCAGTAGCATGCTCAGTAGATAACAGCAAGTGAGTTCATGTTCATTACAGAAAATGGAACATACTTGCTCAGGCTCTGCCTTTTAAAAACCTTCTTTTATCTTTGAGTTTAGAAATCAAGTGATAAGAATAGCTCCATGCAGCTGTAGGCAAGTAAGGCTGGGAAAGGGTAGAGGGATGAGGGCTATAATTCATTGCTGCTCAGTGATGTTACAAAAAGTTTTCAAAGGTTAAATTGTCTCTGACCCGAGAGGTACGTTAGACATGGCTCCTTGCCATCTCATACCACACATATGTATTTCACCTCTTATGGAAGTGACCTAGGAAAGCAAGTTTATTTTTTTCCAGACCTACAAAATCTGAGCTGGGATTCAAGCTTAGAAGAATCAAGATCCTAATCATACATTTGAGATTCCCCCTCTCCTGCTTTTTTCCTGATGCCTGACCAGGTCAGGTATTCCCCTGCTAAAGACTAGAAAGCACAGCATAATTCTTACATTGTTCCATTTACTTTCCCTAGGCTCAAATCTCAGAAGGAATGTTTAATTTGATTTTTTTCTATAAACATTTTTATTCACATAATAAAGAAATCATCAAGCAATGGCTTTTGCAGAGGTCTCATCCGAGTCAGTCATGGTGTTGTACTCATTTCCTGAAGTTTTAAACTAGTAGGGGAACATGGGAAATCAAAAAGAGAAACTATAAAAGCACAACATCAAAAAGTAATCTGAAAAATAAATGTAGTCTAAATACATAAGGGCTTTTTAGAGCAAATGTAGTTGCAGATAATAGAATTATTTCAACCTGACACCACTGTGCAGTAGGTTTGCCTATTTGTTCCAGCACTCTCTGTCATATCAATCAAATCATGAACATTTCTTTATATTGAGTGAACTTTAAACGTGGTAAAAATTAATTGATAGATAGGTAAATGTTAGTGGTTTTCTTCATAGTCTTCGTGGCCTGTCCTACTTTCCTCAAACAGGATTTTGCAAGCAGATGGTGTCACTGAATACTGAGGGAATTAATCTTCTCCAGTAGATATTTGCTTCTGATGTTTTCCTAAGATATACACATGAGTTATGAGGAATACCATGTGACATGCAGATTTTTGCTCCTCAGAGCATGAATATGCTTCAGAGTCCACCCACCCACTCTTTATCTCCCACTTCCAGCTCTGGGCAGGGAACCCATTTTACTCCGTAGCTCAATTAGGTGAAATCAGATGTGATTCTGGCCCATCGCATTTTGGGGAGACACACCGCCAGATACACAGCCCCGAGACAGCTGACACTTGGCTAAGGAAAAGAGCATTTGCTGTCCTCACTGCTATCAGTCATAGCACTCTGTAATTCCCTGATTGAAGTTACTTATTTTTGATAACTGGATCGATTTTTGCAATATAACCTCAGTCCAATTTTTCCTGAACACACGGACATTTAGATTAAGAGTGGAGGCTCTGGCAGAATAATTCAAGGGGTGTATTTGAAGCTTTTGATGCAAAGCAGCCCTCATCAGTCCTATTTACAGCCTTAGTATCAGTCAATATAGCATGCAGTCAATTAATCAGACCTTCTGTGTGCACTTCGGGTATCTACTCATTTCAGTGTTGTTTATGTTGGGATGTGTAAGGACCGATTAATGTTACCTGTGGGGGCTTTTGGGGTAGTGTAGAGATGCAGGAATGTGGTGTTATCAAAAGTCAATAGCACAAAACAGTTACCGTAATGCGGGATGATGCTCCAAGCCATTGCTGAAGCAAAAATGCCCCCGATCATCCAGAACATGCAAAGCCAGCTCAGGTGTTCCCCCCTCTTCTCACGAGATAGGAATTCAGAGAAATATGCAAACACGATGGGGAGGGATCCCCCAATACTGAGGAGAAAAAACAGCACATAGGAAGGATAAGAGTCGTCTTCAATGTCTTTGCAGTTAGCATTGCACATATAAGGAGGGAAGGCCACACTCACAGACGCACTGCACAAAAGTGAGCCTTGAAGGAAAAATGCAAACCTCTCTTTGGCTGGACTGGTCTTAGACATCAAAGGTAAACAAGATCCTTCTCGTGCTCTGAAAGCTGAATTTCCCATATGTAAAGCCAGTGTAATGCCCCGCTCTTCACCTAGATATCTTCTCTGTTGTTATTTTGTGATCACTCATTTTGGGGAGGCAAAATCCAGGCAGGCCACGGGACCTGCAGAGGGTCTCATTGGAGGCCCTGGCAGTAAGGGTTGTAAAATAAGGTGGGCATTTATCAGTCCCACTCACTTTTCTGCATAACTTGGGTAGTATCAGAAGAATGTCAATGAGCAAACTTTCTTAGCACTAACACTTTAAGGGTTGAGAGTGAGGTAATGAAACCACACGTGCTAAACAGCAGTGCCATCCTGGCTGGGTACCAGAGATGCACCTCTGGAGCAGCCTTCCTTCTCCCACGCCCACACCCAAACTGCCAAGCTGTGACAGAACTCCTCCAGGACATGGGACAGATTCCCCTGTTACCCACCCGAGGCCTGAGATAAGGCGACAGAAGAGGAAAAATCCATATCCCTGGACGAAGGAGGAGAGGAATGCGAAGGCAGCATTGATTGCAAGTGATATGATGAGGCATTTCCTTCTTCCCAGTTTATCAGCAAGGCCGCCCAGCATGACAGCCCCCACCATCATTCCTAAGTAGACTATCAAGCCTAGAATAGAGACAGAGAGACAGTGAGTTTGGTAACTGGGTAGAAACAGTATGCAATATAGAAGCATATGTTAAAGCGCCCATATGGCAGCTGATGTCGACATGGTATACTATACAATAGACATACCCCCATCCCCCCAAATTAGCTATCTCAGGTGCCACAAACTCTATCCATTGGTGAAACCTAATTTCCCCATCTTCTGCCCATGAGCTTGCATCGCTCTGCACCGCAAGGCTTCATGCAATACAGCCATACCCTCATTTGACCAGACCCACATTTTTCTTTCCCAACCTCACTGCTCACATATCCCCTGCACGTAAGCGATGTCCAGGCATAAGCAGCTTAGGATACACGTGTCCCAGCTATGTGCCACCAACGATACAACAGAAGTCTGATGTCTTAACTCCGCTAACCCTCCTCAGTGCAATGGGACTGAGAATGTGTAGGGAGGAGGCTCTTTCTGGCTGCTGTTTATGCTTAGAAAGCTGTGAGAGCACAGAGACTGCTAAACCACGGCTAGATCTCTTTACAGGTTACCTGTCTTACCTATGCTCCCTTTGCAGTATAACATCTCTTTCACTCTCTGCTTTTCCTAGATTTATCTGAAAGAATCAGTCTGTCACCAAGACTCACCTTGTGCGGCACAGATACTTCCTTTGTTACTGAGCCAAGATCTGTCATCTATCTAAAAGATAACGTACAGAAAAGAGTGCAGTCTTGATCTGAAAATTTCAGGAGAAGGGAGAACCTACTGCTTGCCTTCACAGTTTGCTCTAGAGAGTTATCAGTCTGACATTGTTAAGAAAAATGGGTTCTTTTTAACTTGACTTCATTAGATCTTCTACCATGGGATCCTCAAAAGATGGTTTCAGTGACTAGATTTAGCGCTAGGCTAAATAGGAGAGAATGCTTTTCTTCTCCAAATAGACTCCCTGTACCCAGCTCACCATGTGCTTGCAAGTCTGGCCTAGAAAACACAGCAGTTGTCCTTGGCTCTTCTACTGACACTGCCACCAGAAGGGCCACCTATTATAATGCCTTTTCCTTTATCTGGGTACCAGTGTCAATAGTACTAACCACAGGCCCAGGATTTTTTTTTTTTCACCTATTTTATCTACTTTCCAGATGTAGAGACTTCAGTGAGCAAGAATAATCCCAGGAGTAACCTCAAGCTATGGTCATTTTGTTGGCAAAATTCCTGTTGAGGCCTGAAAGAGTTATGATATGAAAGGACAGCAGGATCAGATATTAAGCATTTAAAATGTAATAGCAGTCAGTGCTGGAGGGTTGGAAAAGTTGATCAGCTAGAGTGAAATGATTTGCACTGCTATTAAGGAATAACATCTGGAAATTGATCAGCCCAGCAGCTGGCAGCACATGGACCAGGTCTTTGAAGGCTATATTGGCCTCTGGGCTTCAGATTTTTGTTTTAGGCTTGTCTGTGAACAAATCTCTGTTCGTTCTTTTGAGCCAGGAAAGACGTAACAAAGGAAGGGATCAGGCAGGAGCATGTGTCCAAGGCATCTCTGAAAAAAACCCAGATGAGACAAGACCACAAGAAGTCAGACTATCAGCAGGTGGATCTATACCACCAAAGTTATTCTGAGTTTTGCAGTGCAAAAGACAAATCCCTTCGTACTTTGTCTGCTTGCTGTGTGTGGCTGTGGCTGCCTCTGCCTTAGCACTGCAGGACCAAAACACTTGGTGACCAAGTGACTTCACAGCATGCTCTGATGTCTCTGATGTCTCTGCCAGATGCTGCCATGGAAGGGTTTGGGGCAGCACATCCAAGCACACTGTTACGGCATTGGTGGCTCCCTGGCTGCTAAGCTGCATATGTCTCAGAGCTGCCTACTGCAAGCTAGTGGTCCACAGAGTAGGAGCAGTGCCATCACCACTACATTTCAGAAGAAAGTGGTGGCAACCACTGTGTTTCCTGGGGAGCGGAGAGGTGCAAGAGGCTATGCAAGAAAACCTCCTGTATCACCTCGGACACCATAGGCAGGATGGTAGTCTGTGCCTATAGGCTGCACAGTCCTGCTGTGGAGATCCTGATGGGGCCTGATCATGGCTGGATATGATCCAGAGGAGCTGATCTATGTCAGGAAGGAGGAATATCTGCTTGCCAAAAAGCAGAACTTGCAGGGCAGGGGGTTCTTGAAGGAAAAAATGATGCTTGGAAATGCTTGGAGACTGTGGGCATGTCAGGTTCAAGACCCAGCTGAGCAGGGGTTGAAGGAAACACCATAACTCAAGGGAAGTAGCAGTGTTCCCTGCACCCCTGGGCCTCCGTGAAGGCAACGTATGCTGAGCAAGTAAATACACTGCCTTAACAGGAAACATTCCTATTCACTGACTGAAGAAATGCAGCTAAAAGAAACATTTTTCAGGCATGGTTGAAGAACACCCTTTTGGAGGGTCGGTCAATCCTTATCTTGAACCAAGTGTTGATGTCTCTTGAGAGACATCATCTTCCCCAGGACCTGTTCTGTCAAACACATCACTTGGGAAACAAGGTGACAATAAATTATTTTTGCAATTCGTTAATATTTAAGCAAGACGAACAGTTTGATGGCTGAAGGCTGTTTTATGCCATTCTGCAAAGCTGGCTAAGGACTAATGCAGAGTTCTTTGGCAGCTGATTCTGTCTTTCTTTTGACTGCAAACCTGCACTTGATTTGAAATGCATTACTGAATTAAAAGCTATGCAGCGGAGAGCCACTGCAGCATTTGAAGGGTGCTTGTCTCATTTCAATCAGAAATGGAAAATTTTTGACTTCTGAAGTCTCCCCCATTCCCTAGCAGGGCAGTGGGGTCACTTCTCCCTGTGACCAGTTCTGCTTTCTTTTCTGTCCACACTATATCTAATGGGCAATCAGAATTTTGCGTGTCAAAGGCAAAAACTCCGTTCTTGCCTCAGAAACATGCCAGCACAGTTGTACCTCCACCATAAGCATGTGGCTCTGTGCATTCAATACCCACACTCCCTGCCCTACCGCCTGCACCCGAGCTGTCCTGGTGAGGTGCTTGAAGGTGCATAAAGGTTTCAGATACTGATCTGCAGCAGTCAGAGAAGATACGCATGCAGCTGGGAATCTGGGCTCTCTATTAACTTTGGTCTCCAGCTTGTTTGCTGAAGTGCAAATTACAAGAGAGAGCTGAGGCAAAGAAACAGTTCAGTCCAAAATCTTTCTGAAGGAAGAATCTTAATGCAGAAGCTTAATGTTTTTACCCTGGCTGTGGTTGCAGCCAGCAAAGGAAGCGATGATGCACCCTATATCTACTTACTGGTGCATCGCAGCCCACCCATCTGAGAGTGAGCCCTGCCAGCACCGTGCGAGTGGCTCACAGCACAGCTCAGCCCACGCCACCAGACCCCAATGAGGAAGAAAAAATTATCTGCCAGAGTTCTTTTTTTTTTCCCCTGGAGAAAATCCCTGGATGGCAGATGTTCATCCAAATCCTCTTAATAACAGAAAATATCCCAGGTCAGGAGGAGGCGGGGGAGGTTGTTACTGCCTCTTCTAGCCGGTGATTTATTGCAGCTGAGTACCCTGGTTGGTGGCAGGACAGCCAGCTTTCTGGCCAGGGGAAGAGTGGGCTTAGCATGGGATGTGTCAGTGTCTGAAACCAGGCATGAAGAAGTGGATTGGAGTTTCTTTTGTAGGCAAACCCCTGCAGATTCTGACTGAGGAGCCAAAACTTGTGGTGGAAGGGAAGATTATATCTCTGCAAAGCAGCATCCATCAAACAATGAGCAACACAGCAGAGCTGTTAATGTCACAAACTCACTTAGAGGATGTGGCTTTAATTGGTTATAGTATGTGATAAACCAATGGAGGCATTGTCCATTAGACATTTAAAACAATGACAATCTGTAGTAAAGGAAACATCAGGGATGACCAGAGACTGTCTGCTGGGCCAGTTTCTGAAAGGAAGGATCCCAGTTATAGAAATGTTTACGTCAGGGATGAAAGAAAATCAGTAGGACACTATTATGATGGTCTCTTTTGGGAAGACTGCATGTTCTGGCCAATATCATTAAAACTTTTCGGGCAGGTGCTATAAAACACTCCGTCAGCTGACAAATCTTGGGACCCAAGGTGCAGAACAACATCAGGCTTTGCAAATTGTTGTGTCCTGGATCAACAATAAGGTGGCAGAGACCCAAGGAGAATAGTCACTCAAAGTCTCCATGCAAGAGAGAAAGTCTTCTGGAGAACAGTGATGGCTGTTACCTTTGAAAGATCCAGCTCGTATCAAGGAAACTAAAATTTTAAGGAGAATTAGACCAAGAAAAGTGATCACTGAAAAGATATTTCTTTTGCCGCGTTACTTCTGTCCACCAAATATTTTAGGAAAAAACATTACAACGTTCTGTATCAGAAACTGGACTTCAAACCTCAGCTTTAAACCACACAGACCTAGACTGAGCTAGGAGGGCTCAGCTTCCCAATTAACGTATGCAGAGGTTAGGTGAAATGTTAAGGGCAACTCTGAATAAGCCATTATTTGCAGACTATTCCACAAGTAATGAGTATAACAAATGCCTGTGGGAAAGTCTGCAATAGCCTCCCATGAAATCTGTGGAAAACCAAAGAGCAGAAACTCTAAGAATAAATTTGAGGTTATGTCTCATCCAATGTTGAAGCTATAAGGAAACTGTGTGACCACTGACTGGGCTTATTCCCACTAGAAAAGAGGTAACATAACAGCATTTTCACACGAAGAAATTTATTAGCCATTATTGAAGTTGTGTGCTCCATGTTAGACAGGAATTGTGACCTTAAAAGCTGAACTAGGAAAAAAGAAAGGCGGATACAGTATGTGGCTATGTGTGTGCTAAACTGTCTTTTTACTATTTCAATGTATTAAGAAGCAAGGGTTTCAGAAAGAAAACAAAAAATTAAAGGTTTACCTAAATCTCCATCACAAGCATGAATTTCTTTTATTGACAGCTAATGGGACTAAAGTTCTTAAAAATGAGGCACATCTGAAAATAATCCCTCTCAAGTCAGCAAAAGGACTCTGGGAATAAAAGGAAAGTTTGAGCAGAAAGAACCCAGCTGAATGGGAAGAATTAGTCCCAGAGTCCTTGGGGCTGTCAGGAAGGTGAGGAGGCTGCCTGGGTCTGGGTGCAGGGCTGTCTCACCTCTGCTAACAGGTCTGCATGTAGCCAGTAACCACAGGAGTGTGGAAGCTCCTACTTGCTTTCAAAGCCCAGGCCACTACCAGTACAACCCCGTAGTAAAAGGGAAGGCTTCTGAAGGTGAAAAGCATTTGGAAAACAGAAAATGATTAAGACCTTATATATCTTGCAATTCAAACTGTAATAGTTCTCTGTCGCAGAACAGGGCACAGTCTCAGCAGAGGAAGCAGAGGATGAACTAAGGGATAAGTGGCCTTTCTCCCTTTCTTTCTGAAACTTATCTGCTTTACCTTGTAGCTTTATTAGCGCTTTCCTCATGAATCTCCTTGACCTTGTAAATGGAAACCAAATGAAAAGGTAGTCTTGTTGCTCTTGCCTTGTTGATTAAGTACCAACAGAGAGACTTCATCTACAGCTAACGGCTCTGCCACCGAGAAACGGATCACCCGCGTGAAAGGTGGCTTTCCATTTTCAGAGATCTGGGGGTGAATATCAATTGAATCCGGCTGCTGAGAACAAGGGGATTCTGCACATTAAAGCCAAAGGTGGATGCATGAATCCACGAGCGCTTTGACGCAGCACTGGCACGGCAGCGCACACCGAACACTTCAGCGAGCTCTGCCAGCACGGTGTGGGTGGCTGTTTACACTCAGCCAGCTTCACAGTCCCCCCACGGGACTTGTCCATCACTACAATATTCATGGGACCATCTGGTTCCCCCCACCCAACCCCTCTGCTAAAGCAAAGTTTTCAGCAGAGGAAGCCAAACAAATCTTTTGCTGTTAAATGAAAACCTGTTCGTGCTGGCTCTCGTCAGATGAAATTCCCTCGGTGTTTATAAATGGGGATGCAGCCGTCCTTATATCAGACCTGCACAAGATGTGGGGTGTTCCCAAATTTAAAAAGCCCCTTTTATCACCTAGCACGTCCCTACTGCTTGGGGTGATGATGGTCCTTGGGCTGCAGGAGCGGTTCTGCTCAAGAGGAAAGCTGCAGCCAGGAGTTTGTGCCTTATGCTTGGGACGTGGGTACAGGCAGGTCTCACCAGGGTTTAGCCAGCTGCCGTGTTGTGAGTCCGTGGCCATGGAGGTGCAAAACAGGCAGCTGTGGGCAGAGCAAGGGAGCCATGGCTGGGCTTATCTGCGCTTATCCAGAAAAAAAAGAAGTGGAGAAAAGCCACAGAGCTCTGCCGAGGGGATTAGGATTTACTGTCATCTCAGGTGAATTCAGGTCAATGAGAAGCTGAGGCCAGACTTTGTCTCGGCTGATAATAAAACATTCTCTTCACACAACTAAAAGCAGGGATATTGTTACACATCCTATTTAACCTGACTCACACAGCCAAGCCTGAATTGCTACATAACTGCGTAATTACCAATAGGATCTTTTTTCTATATTTTTATCTAACATTGCGAGGCTAAGAGTCTGTAAGACGATATCCTCCTTAATATAGTATCAGATCATTAAAAGAAAGAGTGAGCTGTGTGCCTGAAAGATAGGTTTTATTCTCAGCATTGGTGTGGCTGTTTTGCAGTTATGGGCATAACCCTTAAAAATTTTCTTATCTCAGTTTACTGAACTGTGAAATGACGATAACCCAACTGCAGCTCTGGGGATCTGGGAAGTCCGATGCTGTAACTCTGCCTTGCGTTTTTTATATGGAGGGTGTGAAAAAAATTAAAACATTACTATGACACCATCTTTTATCCTTGCTGGGTATTTACTGCTCTACACTTGCAAATATAATATTTAGTCTCTGAGAGGTGATTAAAAGCACTTGAAGATATAAATTTATATGATATTTCTCCAAATAATGATAATATGTACCTTTCAGCAAATAAGTAAATACAAATTTTATGACTCTTCATATGATTATCCTTAGCAAATAAAAAAAAATCTGTTTCTCACAGGATGTATTATGACTTCTTCTGGTGTAAGCTCGGCGAAACATATTTATCAAATGAATACATACCAATAATGTTGTTACAAGTTACTGAACTTATTCTTAAGAACTAGTGTTAAAAACTGATGAAATTAAACTGCTAAAATATATAATACAGTTTTTTTGGTTTTTTTTTTGTAACACCCCTGCAATCACCTTCAAAATAGCATTTCGCATAACAGAAAGATTCCAAATACTTATTTTGTCCCACTAGGGATATTTAGGGCTAAAATAGCTGTTAATTTGCATCTGATGGTAAGATATTTATTTTCAGCAGAAAATGTAAACGTTTTCTAAGATGTGTCATATTCATTTCACACATTTCATGAAACACTGTGGGCATCTGTTTATTTGTAATTTTTGCATAATTTGGCCATAATTTGCTTGATATTTTTCCTTGTTACTTTCCGAGGGAGGAAAAATATACAATATACAGAGTATTTCATGTCCTTTTACCAGGAGCTGAACTTCACTAAATTGGTCTTTAGGGGGCATCTACTTTAGCTCTCTTATTTGTCCCTTCCTATTTCTGCAAGAATTTGATTACTTAACTGATTTATTTCTCATTTTTTCTCTCCTGGCCTCTCTTGTTATGGCTGAGACCTTCTCGTGTGTTTAAATGTTAGCAGCTGCCTGGAAGCAACCTTAACTCCGCCTGGGACAACCTGATTATGTTTCCTTAGCAAGAATATGTTGAGACAAACGGTCATTTGGGAATAAACACGAGCTCGTCTGCAGACATCTATTAGTACATGGGGATAAAGTACGGGGCAGTAACTCATGTGTGGATGATGACCCTGCATCTCTAAAACCTCATGATAATTTGAGGGACAGCTATGCTTTCTCTAATCAGCCCTCCATTCATTCTGTGCAGACACACTCTTAGAATATTGTCACTGCAAATTAGGCAGAAATTGAGGTGAAGAGCTCTTTGATTGCCACGCATTTTTGTGCCAAGTCAACCTAAAAGTATCATCAAACTCTGAGCATTAGCAAGATCAATTTGCACAACCCGTAGAACATCAAGGGAATGGAAACCCCGAGGGAAATGAGCATGTGTTGGAGGCTCTGAGCTCTTTTAGGAGATACCTTTTTCTAGTTGCTGGTGGATGAGTGCTGAAGCTAATCCAGGAAATGTTTTGAGGAAGATTATGTTCTTGTTTCCATCAATAGCACTTCCCCAGCCCTTCCCTTGAGGAGCTGATGTCTGGCTGTCCTTACCATGTACCCACAGCTGCTCTGAAACCCTCTTGCGGGCAGTACTTGGGACACCAGGCCGTGCTGGAGGCAGGTCTGCACTCAAACCTCGTGTCCCTGCACTGCTCTGCTGCCCTCCAAACCTCCGACATCCTCTGCTTCCTGCTGCTGCCCTTAGTTTGGCAGAAAGCTCTTCTCTTCTCCAGACCCTCAGATCTGCACTCTTACGCCCTCCAGCAGCCCCATACCTGCCCCAGCCTCCTCACACCCTCACTCCTTGACGCCCTTGGGTGTTCATTACCCATATCAGTGCACCACTCTGCCACCTAAAGCTTTCTAAGCCAAGCTTAATTCATTTTCACAGAGGATCATCTCACAAACCTCACATCCAAGAGGAAACCTGCAGCAGAGTAATAACCAGCAGATGCGAAAGTGTGTTTAACAAATAGGATGGACTGAATCAGAGACTTGCCTCCTGTACAGCGCCAATCAGTAACAACTGAGTGCTACCATTAATATCCACTTTCCTCTCTGCCTCAAACTAAGATGAATCATCTTTTCTTGGTCTTTGGAAAATTCTTTTTTTTTCTTCATATTCTCATATTAAGCCACAAAATGGTGTGAATACAAGCTTCGAGAGCAGATTCCCCAGACAGACAAGCTACGGACAGAGAAAATTCTGCAAAACCAGGTTCTTAGAAGTTGCCTTTAAATTCTCAGAAGTTGTCTTTAAAAGTGGGCAGGAAAGGCAGTGAGAAGAGTGCTCTTCCCCTAATTAGCAATTTCAGATTAGGTTGGTTACTGTGCAGGCGGCTTGAGCTGGGGTTGGATACAGGCCGGAATGTCTCCTTGCTTATTTTGAGCTTATCAGAACACCCTGAACTTTCAGCCTTGCAAATACTGAGCTGGAAAAAGCAGAACAAGCTCTCTAGGGAGATTTTTTTTTGTTAATTTTTACCTGTGGTTGGGCCAGAAATACTTTAAAGACAGATTTTTTGTGTGACATTTGAAATTTTCTGGCTCAGGTGCCTGCCAGAGCTTGAGGTCTATGGAGACAGATATTTATGGGATCAGAGTTTCCAAAGATTCCAGCTTTCATGTAGTCACCAAAATAAATGACCTCCTTTTCATAAAAGGTCTCATCACTGGAAAGGTCCCGTAGGGAGCTGGTGAACTCGGGAGTCCCTTTGAAATCAGGATCCGATTGTGAGCAATTTGCTTTTAGGTATCTGAACTGAGATATTTCAAGCTAGATTTTTAAATGGTTTGTGGAGCAAAAGAAGTTAGCAAACTCTTTAAGAAATAAAACTAAGTACAAAACTAGCTAACTATGGAAATAGACACCTTCAAGTTCAGAGGAAAAAAAAAAGAAACAGAAAAGTGTCTAGGACGTCAGTACACCAGGAGGAGAGGTCTATATAAGGATAATTATCGTCTTTGTCACATGAAAATAATGTAAATAGATCAGAGTCAAGGGCTGGGACCTAATCCAAAATATGCATTTACCTTGCATCAGGTAGGGCTTCTGGGCCAGCATGTATGAACTACAGGCCCTGATGATTCCCCTACAACCCTAATACAAGTCCATCCAGACACACTACCCCACTCCTAAAGCAGTTCTTCGAAGAGCTACTTTATTTTCCTTCCAGATGTGCTGTACTATTGCACAGCTGGCTTTCGCTATGGGCCATGCTGGATGCTTTCCTGATTCTTGGGGATCTGGGAGACTTTGCCATCTCTAGATTATAATGTGGAAGGGAAACAAATCGTACATCCAAACCTTTCCAGCCAGTCTCTCTCACAATAACTAAGCCTTTGTGTTTTGACCACAGGGAGGTGTCAATGGTGATGCAAAAGGGATGTTGCCAGTAGTCTCAGCCTTTAATCCCCATGCAGCACATCAGTTGCATTCCATAGACCTAAGAAGAAGCCTCCATAGGCTACTTCTGACCCAGTACATATTAGCAAACTGCTCTGACCTAGAAGTTAGTGTGCAGAAGGAACCGACTGAAAGCTGATCTGCCAGTTGGGACTTTGGGCTGAAGAAAAGTGGAATCTGGCCAAAGTGGAAAACTTTGGAGGGCAGGACAGCATCAGCAGCCACAATGTAATAACGAAGTGATCCAAACAGACCCTCATCTTTTATGACTATCATACTTGGATGGTACCGCTTTGTGGACTTCTCATTACAATTTAGTTTCTGAAAGGATTGAAATCTGGGTCGCTGGGTCCTCAGGTAGGAAAAGCCACATTTAACCTTTCACTCATTTGTCTCCGAACACCCCTATGGGTTTTGCTCTGTGGACCTGCTGACTGCGAGCTGCCTTGTTCAGATCCAGCCTGCAGTGACCAGTACTGGGGCCACAGCACATTCATAAGGTGGACTTAGATGTGGTGCAATTCTCCTGCTTTTGAACAGCTGCCTTCTCAGCACTGTGCAAAGCCCTCTTGATTCAGATCCACCCAGCCATGACTATGCATGACATACAACACATGAGGGGAGTCATCAGAAGATCCCGAAATCAGCTAGGTCACTAGAAGATGTTCTAACTACTGTCCACTGCATTAGAAGAGCTGTTCGCAAATGGGACTTACCTAGCATCCCCTTGTTCGAACTGGATAAGCACATATCCTTCTCAGCACTGGGGAGAACAAATCCAACCACAAACACCTCCACCCCATCTGCCATCAGTGCCAACCCTAAAACAAAGAAGAGGGTCCATTGGAAGCGTCCATGGCCGCACTCCTCAATGATGTTCTCATACTGGTGGGCTAGTTGCTCCTCGTCCTCCATCCTCTCTGCCATAAGGTCTGCACGGTCTCTGTACTCATCAGCCACAGCAGGAGCTCGCTTCTTCTGCTTTTCTTTAATGTCATCTGGGTGCGGGATCCCTTGGTACTCCCCCTCATAGACCTCATCATCTTCATCATGGCCTTCTGTAACATCACTCTGGGCATCTTCTTCATGAGCAGGCTCATCCCCGCCACGATAGTAGCTGTCATTGGGTGCATAACCTTCATAGTTACCATCCTGGTACCTGTAGTCATCTGAGACTTGGTTTGCCTCCCTGCCCCCTTGATAGAGGTTTGTGTTTCTATACCCATCATCCATTCTGAATGGAGTTTTCTAAATGCTGTAGATCACTGTGTGTAAATACTCTAATAGATGTATTGATTTGTGCAATTTCTGGTATTGGTTACTTGAACATCTCTCTGTTCTTTGGAGCTGATGGGAACACAGCTTCCCAGGCTCAGAAGGAGAATTACTATATAAAGTTTCTCTCTGACAGTCTCTCACACAGCTTTTGGTAACGCTTCACTTTTCAGTTGTCATTTGTGACTTGCTGGCTTCTTCTGTGCTTTGGGTGGGAAGAGCTGCTGTCTGGTGAACAGCAAGGGAACAGCAAATTGCACAGCCAGGGAGCTAGGAGGATTTGACAGGTTTTTCCTGATTCATTGTGGTGGTGAAGGTTATGTCCTGAGAAAGAGGAAACAATAGCAATGAGACAGCAGTAAGCTTGCAAGCACACATGCATTGAGTTTAACGCCCAGCATTTTGAATACACACTTTTCCATTGCAAAAGAAAAAGGCAAGAGAGTGTTTGAGAAATGTTTTTGCATCATTAAAACCCAACGCCTCAGAGCAAAAAAGAGCATTAAAAATTACCAAGTTAAGTAGGAACCTAAAGCAGAATGTAAAGCAATGTGTGGTCCCAATTTCTGTGGTTCCCAGAAGTCACGCCACCCACATGTGACGCTGGTTTCTACAGGGAGAAGAACAGTACTGAGCTGAGTTACTGGAACAGAGCTCTCAGGTTGATAAATATGTTTCTGTCCATCTAACCAGAGCACATTCATCCCTGATACCTACAACTGGCTAACATCATAATGACACAAAATATGAGCTTGGTTTTCCTCTTCATCCAGATCCCAAACTTAATTTTATTTAACGGCTTATTTTTTTCCCTGGTGTCTCTCTGTCTGTATGACAGACGTACAACTAAAATGCAGTGTCTGCCAGGATAAAGTCACCGAAAGTCACACCAAGCTCTGTTCTTCCCATATCAAACCATCAACAAGGATGATTTTCACAGAGAGCAAAAACCAAAGCTAATGTGGAATCACTGCTCTCTGCAGGGAAAACCAAGGGAAGCCAAGTCACATCTAAACACATTCTCATTTTGGACACCTGATTTCCATTATTTTTCAAGCAGTTTTCAGCCAGCTGGCTCTCCAGTGTTCTCCTGCATTTGTTGCCGCACACAGCTGTAGACAAGGAGTTTGAAAGGAGACTCACGTGGGAAACCGAGTAGAGTCACGCTAGAGGAGCCAGCAGAGCGTAGGCATGTAGAAAACGTGGACTTCACTTTATGCTTTGAGCTACTTGCCTAAATAAAGTGTAAATGAGCTATGAAATAACATGGGAAGGCACGTGTCTGTATATATGTGGGTGTTGATACCTACACAGTCAGTTGACCTATAGAAGTGCACACAAATTCACACTCTGTAAATAACAGTGCTACCTCTGCACTTTGGGGTCTTATTTGGCAGACAGTATGGGTTTAAACAACATGCAGCTAAAATGACGTCGGAGGAGGAATTCAGTAGAAGCGCTCTCACAAAAATGCTCAGAAGGGTGTCACCCCTTCTGCAAATGCTGTGATTTTTTGGCAGCCCGAATATTCAGGCTAAGGAAAGAGCAGAGGCTTGACTGCTCTGCATGGAGTCATGGCCATGCCTTGCCTATGCTGTTCATGGGAGCTGCTCCAAGACAATTCATAAAAGCTTCCCCTGCATTTCTGTTTAGCTACCTGTATATTTATGGCACATAATTGTGATACAGCCTCTGCAGGCCCTGCCAGAGCATCTGCCTTTTCTCCAGCCCCTCTGCCATTTGTCACTGTATTCAACGTGTTTCCTCTTCCCTTTCTTTAAGTTGAATCATGCAATACATTTTGCATGAAGTTAAAAAGGCAGCGGCGCATTCTTAGAGGGCTGAAAAAGAGCAATCAATAAAGTAAAAAAAATTTTTTTAAATCCCAAAGGCATTCTGACCAGGTTAGAAAAATCAGGAGCCCACAGGGCAGGTAGCAGTAAAGAGAAGTATTTGCATCTGCATTGGAGGTGTTAATGTGCAGGGGAGTTAACATATCTGACAGCCAGTAAAAGCACTTAAGTGGGTTTTACAGCTCTTGTTTCAACGCTGGAGTGTCACCACTGGTGGTTAAAAAACGCAAGAGTACTTTTGAGTCTCAGAACCTCCCAGTCTTGAAGTAACTTTCTTGATTACACAAAGGTTTGTGTCATGACTGAACATCATGTTCTCCAAGGTAGTAAAAATGTAGTTCCATGGAGACTTATTTTCTTTTGAAAAGTAGGGGAAAGGGCCTTTTTTTAAAAAAAAAAAAAAGAAAAGAAAAAAGGACAATATGTGCTAAGGAACATTAGACCTTTGGAAGTCTTGAAATACCACGTGTTGGCAGGTTATGTTTCAAAGCGACCTCAAACGTCAGAGCAGGAACTGCATTGACCTCACTGATTTTGTCCCTGTCTGGTTGCTACAAAAGTGGATTGAAAACTTGTCTTAGGAAATGAAGTAATAATAATAATAATGATCAATAACAGAACTGATCTGTTTCTGGGTCTCCACAGACCTTACCTCAAGCCTTACACCTACTTTGTCAAAAAGTAAAAGTATGTTCCTGAAGACCAAGCACTGGAAATCTTTTCATTCTCTATTAAAGAGCTGCCAAGGCTGGAAGCTGAGCTCTTTTCCTCCTACAATAACAGGACCAAAGAAGATCACAAGCTGAGAAAAGACCTACTGAAGCATCCGTGCTCTTTCCTGATACACAAAGATTGCTATTTAGCGTACGGGGTCACTTACACCTCGGGCAGCATAGGAAATCATGGCATGAGCTGACAAGTTTCATAGACGAGTGACAGCCACCTGTGTCAGAAGGACATGTAATTCAGAAGAAAGGTCATGGCAAATAATAGTCACTGGGTTCCCATTCAGTTTGTAGGATGGATGTTTTCTGGCATCACCCCGGGAGAAGGCGCAGTGCCCAGAGGCAGGATGTAACTTAGGACTCGAGTGCTTTACTTTGATACTTCACACTACTTGTTTCCTTTCGCTGCCACATACGCACAGGCTGATTCACTCTAGACCTGATTCTTTAACACGCTTTCACTCAAGCTGAGCTGCGCTTATTCATATTAGCAGCCTGTTTAGTATTTAGATGCGAAATCATGGCTTCTCATCGAGATTGCAGGCTTGGATTGCTATAATTACCCTTCACAGCGATGCATGAGAGCTTGAGACAAATATACGCATCACACTGATTACAACCTTGCACCCTTTTAAACTGACAGCTACCTTTCTGAGCCATGCAAGCGAGGTTTAAACACACAACAAATGCAAGACACTGTAAGGCAGAGTCTGCAGGGGAGGGAGGGGCAGAGGCAGGAAAGTCTCATTCTGGGTCTTCCCAAAGCAGCCTGCAACTGAGCTTTGGACACAAAACCCTGAAGTATCTGGGAATACAGTTATTTTCCTCGCTTGTAATTCTCCATAGCACAGTACTTATTTCTCAATACATTTCCTTGCTTTTTCTTCCCCTTTAAGTAATTTTTGCACTAGAGCTTTTCTTCTATATTCTGCTTGATATTTACTGTAATCTTATTTCCACACCAGTCTATCTCATCAGTTCTCCTGATGCTAGCAAGCATCCTTCACTTAGTCCTGCATCTTGCACACTCTGATTTATTTAACTGCAACACTTTAACACACGCTATTCACCATGCAGTTTTCTTGCACTCCTTAGATCTTTAGTCAGCTCAGATGCTGCATACTTAGCCAAGAATTCAGTCATTTGAGCTCTGCAACTTAAAATAGAAACCTAAAGTCTCGGATATACTCATAATAAAAAAGGTATCTCCTCTTGGAAAAGGGACCTTTAAGAAGAGCCGCTCAACACTTGTGTTTGGCCCTGTGAAAGAGCATATAAGGGAGGTGCCTGGCACACTTAGGTGTTAAACTGTAAGCTGAAGAGCAGCAGAGTTTGGAGGGGATGCAGGTGTGAGTTTCTTGTATCTGGCACCAAATGAAGAAAGGTAGGAGCCCAGGACTTGTTAGAGCTGAGGATTATCAGAGAACAGACTTTATAGAAAATTAGTGATCTGGGCAGTGATGGAGAGGTGATTTCTAATGAAATATATTGAATCTTGAGGCATGAGGGAGTTTCTGGAAAAGTAAAGAGAGCAAGGCTGTTGCTTCGTGGGAGCCAGAACTGAAGGGAGCTGTGGGTGCAAGCATTATGCAGCAGTGAGAAAGCCAAGGCTAGGACATGAAATCCAGATTCTTCTCTTTGCCTTTGCATGCTCAGAAGGGGGAAGTTCTCAATGTTAACAGCGGAAGGGACAGGCTATATGCATGCTAAGGATAAGGAGCAGCATGGGGACACTATAAAAATGCTTTCAAGGGGTCTTTATTCACCAGAATAATCCCAGAAAAACAGATGGCAGAGCAGTTCAATATTCTGCCTCAAGGACAACTCCTCTAGCAAAACATCCTCACCCCCAGAGCTCCTTTCTGCTGGCAGCAATGGGAAGATGCCCAGATCCTACAGTGACCATAAGGACACTCTGCAGTCATAAAGCTGACTGTAAAAAAAAAAAAGAAATCCTGAGAGAAAATTTTCCTCACTGAAAGGAGAAAGGAAATGGTGCAGATAGGTTGTTGCGAAGTTTCAGTCTCAGACTCTTAATGAGGATGCAATTAATAGACTCATTTGTACACATGAAGGACCACATATTTGAGATGCTTAACTCGTAGCTCCAAGGGGAGCAGCATCCTGGGCTTCAGGCAGCCAACAAATGCACAAATACTATTAGACAGACTGATGGCTGTAGCAAGGTCTGATCACCATGTTGCTAGATGGAGGTGAAGTGTTGCGTTCCTGAGACACAGCTCTGCTGCAGGCTGAGCGCCCTTGGGTCCGTCACTTGGCCTCCTGGCATTTTTGTGTCCCTCTCAACTGCACGTGGGAGCAGCACAGCCTTCCTCTGGTGTGACTTGCAGATCAGTTCCTCAAACCTCCTGCAGCTGTAGTTATATGAATAGATGGCAACTTGTGCCCTCAAAAGCCTAAATAAACCAGAAATGGGAGCTGAGACCCAGGAAAAGTAAGAGGTTTGCCCGGAGTCCTTGTCGGGTTTTCACTGAACTCTTGCAGTCTAGCCTTTCTTTAACCAATAAACTACTATTCTTCCCTCAGAAGAATTTTGAAACTTTTCATCTTTCCAGCCAGTATAAATAAAAAAACCCAACCCAAATTAGTCTACAGCCCCATAATTCACAAAAATAATACTTTAAGATCATGTCCATTAAAAATATTTCATCTTCTACTGGAAAAGGTTGCCCTTTTCATTGGCACCAAAAAAAAAAAAGCAGGGGCATGAAGAGTTGCTTCAAATTGAAAAACAAACATTTAATTTAAGAAATGCCAGTGTGTCAGCTGCTTGATCCATTTTTTATTAGAAACATTTGCCGAAACTGATTTTTTTCACCTAAAAACTAGTTTCAGATTTTGAAAAACTGTCATTTTCTTGTCAACAAAAGTTGGATCAGAAACTCTCCAATTTACTCTTGTGGAGTATTACTGCAGGTGCATCTTTAAGAAGGCAATATAGAAAAATATAGGAAAAGTAATCCTGCTAGTTATATGCATATGATTAAAAGTATCTGACCTCTGTGCCATGAGGCAGAAAAAGGCTTTTATTCCACAGGGCTCTGATTAATCTTTTTTTTTTTGCTAACATTAACATTGCTGCTGCAGCCACACAATTCAACATCCAGAACAGAGCTGAGCAGTATCATTGTTTTCCTGGACAGATGGCAAGGCTGGGTTCTTGGCAAGGATCCTGCAGAGGGAAAAGCAGTAAGATCTGGAGAGAATATATATGTAAGTGAAGTTAGAAAAAGGAAATGAGGAGGCTTCTAACGCAGAGAGGTAGACACCAAGTGAAATCAGAAGTCAAGGAGCAAGGATGTGGATTAATGGTCCAAATTGTGCTCAAAATAAAGTGGGGAATGGCCAGGGAAGCCCTGACATTACTGACCTGCAAACTATGGAGGGAAAGAAAAGACACCTACTGCTTAGTAATAACAGCAGCTCTCTCCTTCATATCTAAGGATTATAAACCCATCTCAGGCCACCTATGTTAGAGCTCAGCCCTAATCCTTACTAATTCTTGCTTGACTTTTTGCAGCTCTGTTTCACTGCCAAAATAATAACCAGTCAGGGAGAAAACTCTCAGAGCACAGGACTCTGAAACACTTTTGGAAGAAGTAGGCTGTGGGGAAAATCACTCGGTCAAAAAAATTATTGACTTGTATTTAAGGGGGTGGTTGCATCAAAATAGGTCACATCTCTTGCAAGTTTTCAGCAGTCACTTGCCTTACTTTGTCATTCCATCAAATATCCTAATCTCATGGTGCTGATGAGAAAGGAATCCCTGCGGAATTTCCAGTAGGGTGTTCTCAAATCTGAATACTGGCCAGTGAATCAGTGTGATTTAATCAGCTGAAGACCTGGTCTGTTTTTTGGAAATACAGGTCATCTCTTGGGATGCAAGTTTATATATGATTGTAGACAGGTAAGGAGGGACTTTATACACCACTAGGAAAAAAACTCCTTCTGATTCCTCCTATTCCCTCTCCAGTCTCAAAAGATTGGAAATAAAATTTGTCCTTGCAACATCAAGCATTCTTGAGAGGACCATATCACAGTCCTAGGCTGGAAACCCCTTACATCCAGAGGAATGTCAGCTGCAGATGTAATTTCTTAGGTCTCTTTTCTGCTCTTGTTCAGAAAAAATCAAGGCAGGTATATGAGTTTTCTTAATCAGTGATATGGTGGCTAGAAGCAAAAAGGAGCTACTTTACCACCAAAACCACCATGATTGTGTGCGTGGGCATGTTGATATGTGGTTTTCAGGTGCAAAGGTATCTGTTAATGGCTACAACAATCAACTGTGGCTGCAAATACTTACAGGAGGCTAACAGGGTCTGGACTACAAGAGATTTAAAAATCAAAGTCTGTAGCAGGGCCTACCTTAAAAAGGGTTTGCTTTGAACTCTAGATAAAGAGGTGTCTTGTGGCTTCAGAGGAAAGCGCTGCATTAAGTGAAAACTGAGGATAAAAACAAGTTTCTCCTGAGAATTTTTTTATTATTAAGAAGTTATTTGATAGATATGTAACACAGGTTCAAAAACTCTCCATGGAGCTTATTAAGCAAGCTATCTGTGCTACAGCATCTGTATTAGTGGCTGTGAGTTAAAAAAAGAGCAAGATATTTGAAAGTCATTGACTTGAAATCATCTGGTTTAAAGAACCAACTTTCACAGTACAGATGGCACCTAATGATTGGTCCCCTGCAGCATAGGTAGGACGTGTAGGATACAAGTCCTGCGTTGGGTGCAAAAATCATTGATTTGCTCTAATATGCTGCTGGGATCTCTGGGACAGGATTCATTTATTCACTTTGCCCATGCTGTAGATGGGAAGATCGGTGCTGATGCACCCCTTGTATATTGAGAAATGCAGGGAAAACAGAGCTGCAGCAATTTAATGCAGATCAGATTAATTTAAAGCAGATCAAATTAATTATTTAACAAGGAAAGCATTTCAGTTTGAAATTCTCTGCTACAGCATCTATTGAACTTAAGCTATTTTATAGTTTCTGGATAATCTCTATTGATCTGTGATGGGTTTTACACATTTCTGTGTAGCTGCGTACTGTGTATACTTTGTTCCACCGTGGCAAAATACCTACCCTGTAATGCGGTTCTGGAGTCCTGCATTACTTTACCACAGTACCACATTTTTCTGTGAAGAGAAGCTATAATATTTGAAGATGAGGCATTTACAATAGCTCATGAATTTGGGGGCAGAGCTCGACATGGAATGAACACAAATAGTTCAGTTGTGCTTCATTGAACTATCCTGATTTATGTTAAGTAAGAATCTGGCTGTACTGCTCTAATGCCATTACACTTTTTCATCCCATCCTATCCCGAGCTCCCTGCAGGAGATTCAAGTTTCCAGCACATCGGGCACTAAAATGCCATTGCCTTATGTGGTGGTAACTTTCACAGCAAAGCAGCTGTGGGCTGAACTTAACTTGTAATTCACCATGTTATGTTATGAACTAAGGGACAGAAAGTCCCCCAGATTGTTAAGGGGGGATTATATCTTAAAGCCTGATATTCTGTTAGTGCAGATGCTTTAAAGGTCATATCTAAGACAGTATGTGCTGCAGCAAGCTGGCACAGTGAATGTGTAGCAGATGAAACAAGGAACAAGCATCAGTCAAGCCGAATAAACAGCTTTTCTGAAGATAAGGACACAGACTAGCAAGTTGGGTGTTTGTGAGATACAGAGAGGAATGTTTAACAGTAGGAGTTGGAAAGCAATGGCTTAGCAGCACAAAGCTATATAAGGAGGGACAGACTACACATTAGGATTCCAGAGAAAGGCCATAAAAGGTCAATTTGACAAGCTGAATATGGATAATGAGTTGAGACAGATGGTGTAAGAATATGGTAGCTAATAAATAATGAACAGACTTGCTTCAAGGAGCAAGAGCAGGGAGAAATCACAGCCGAGAGCTTAGTCAGAAGGGAGGTGGTGAAGGGGAAAAGAACAAAACCATGGAGAATGAGGGAGAATCACAGCAGGAGGACTAGTGGGAGAGGAGTGTCTGGTTTCATGTGCCAGAGTTTTGTGGAGATGACAATTTTCCTGAAGAAAACTTAGAAATGCATATGCCTGAACTGGAATTTGGCCATCTTATTAAGATTAACAATCTTTTAGCTGAGAAAATACTCATGATCTCTAAACTTTCCCTAGATATCTATTCCCTCTTCTCCTCTCTCATTATTGTAGTACCCAAGTAACCCACAGTGCTCACAGCTCCCATGCAAGGCTGGGAAGAGTTCTTAGGTTTGTTTTGCACATCATGACCCAAGGCAGAGAGAGACTAAAGTTTCATCTGAGCATTGAAATGGAAATGCTGTGCATGATGTCCCATACTCCTGGGGCTTCTGTAGACAAGCGAGCTAAGGTCTCCTTCCCACCTTCACACTGAGCTATCTTTGACATGATGACCAAGATAAAGATGAGCATTGCTGCCCCACAAATCTTTTTCTAATGTGGAGCTGAGGCACAAGCCCTGATCTGGATACCAAGGAGTATGCGGAGATGTCCCAACGTAAATCAAGAAGCTTTCTCAGGATCACCTGGGGAAGCCATATCAGGACCAAACATCCAGCGCATGTTTCTGTTACATCCTTATCTTTTTAAATATCATAGAGGGCTAGAGGTTCGAGGCTTTACTGCTTATTAATAAACCAACCTCTCTATGAGCAGCATAAACCAATAAGTAATTTAGTGTTGATTCAGAAACAACCATGCCCTGGTGCCCTCTAATGAGTTTGAACATTTCTATGTGTGTTTGCCCTTGGACAGCTTATTAGGTCTAACCTTACTGGACTTGGAGGCCCTGACAAGCTCCCAGAGATGAGTGTAAGCAATAACCTTGGAAATAAACCACCTGCAATTCAGCAAATTCTGCCTGTGTCAGACAGCAAACACGCTTGATTAACTATGAAGTGCTTAGCTTATTGGCAAAGATGTGCCTCTAGCTACAAAGGGGACTTTTATTTCATCACACTTGCAATCTGTGTTATTAAATAATGAACCACTTAATTAACTAATTCATTAATACATGGCTGTGATGAATAGATTTGCTCCAGTGACGGAGTCATGAGAGCAGACGCAACCCTGAGTGACTTCTAAATACTGCTTTCTTTCAGGAAGGATTTTATTTGAGCAAGTGTCTTCATTAAATACCTCATTCTTTCTCCTGCCTTTAGCTAATAGAGCTGTGCCAATGTCTGCTGTGTCTGTTCGCCCCCCAGCATTCCCTGCTCTTGCCCTTCCCTCCTTTCTGTCTTGCTGAAGTCTGAAGCTCCCCCTCCCCTTTGGCTCCACACGGCCAAGGTGTCTTCAGCGTGTTGTTCCACAACATCACTCTTTGCCCAGAGCCACCACGCTGCTGTGGCCAGGGTGCAAGGTCTCATTGTCTCCTATCTCAAATGGGAAATGACTGTAGTGCTTCAGATACCGAAAAGCATCGTTAGTTATTGTCCAGGATCACCTTCCCATTGCTGAGGCACCAACAAACCTCCCCATAAACTGGAGACAGAGGAGTAAGAGAACAACCTCCCATTGGAAGGAAGAGGTATTGTCTATGTTCAATTAGCATGAATCCAGACTCCTTTTTTTGATCAAGCATTGTTTAATGTTTTAATATTTAACCTAAGCTTAGGGACAGGGTATCTTAGCCATCAGCGTTATCTGTTTAATCAAGGACAAATGTTCTTTTTGGAAGAAAATAAAGAAGAGTTGGCAAGAGAAATAGCCTTGAATTGTCCTTAGGTGACATGTGACCATATGTGGATAAAAGCGGTCAGGGCACTTCAACCATAAAGACCACCAAGGACCCCTGAAGAGAGGAAGGCATGCGCAGAAGGATCTGAAGCAGAGCCAAGATGAGTGACAATGCCATTAGGCAACCTATGTAGATCAGAATGAACATGTATTAGATAGGCAGAATATGTATGAATTCATTGTATAAATATAATGAAGGAGCTGGCTTTGGTGTGCTTGATTTTTGGAAAACCACCGAGCACTCAGGCTTGTGCAACCCTGAAATATATTAGCAATGTCTCTCCTGAGTGTGTGTTTATTGACTCATTGGAAATGATGGGCGATGAATCCGCTTTTTGGACAACAGAAGGACAGATCATTTAGTGCACCTCACTGCAGCCCTTGCAGGGTGGTTGTCTCCTGTTTCCACTGTGGTATTGGAGTGTGTTAAGAAAGGGCTCTAGCACAGACATTTCCACAGGCTGAGAGATCTCCTTGCAGGGAATGTCCCTGTTATCAGGAACAGCTCTTTCCCAGTCCTGGACAACTCAGGCTTCAGTCACTAGAGACAGTAGCTTGCCAGCTCCAGTGAAGTGTACCAAAGTACTGGCCATGCCAGAATCCAAGCTCATTCCAAGAAATCCCCCATGCCACAGCCTGTTGCAGCCAACCTTACGCTTCCACCATGCTTTTTAATGGTTTGTTATTAATGTTTCCCTTCAGGGCTGCTCAGTGATCAAGTCTGAGGAGCACAGTTATTACACTACTAAGACTGAGATTAGATAAGAGAGGTGGTCCTCAATCTAAATTCAATCTCTTTCTTTTTAGCATAAGCCCTCTAATACAATTGTCTTGTGGCCACAAGGACTTTCAAAATTACAAATGCACTGTTCATTATGCATCTTGCCTATGCAAAAATGCAAGTACATGCAGCAGCAGATGTAAGAGATGTTCACTCTGAGACTTCTTTCAAGGTTATTTAGCAGGGAAAACACTGGAGCAATTGCTTTTGCTCCATCCATTTTTCATAGAATTTTGATTATTTTGACCATTTTTTGAATATGAAACACTACTGAGGAGACCTGAACTTTGTAGCATCCAGGATCGTTCAACAGATTCCATTCTCTGGTTATCAAAGTCACTATGTGCATCACATGTACCACTGCAGCACAAACAAAACTTACCCATAAAGCAATGTTTTCTTCTGCAAGAAGACAATTTGCAAAGCTTGTCTTATCTGGGAGACTCTACCTTGAATATCTCAGATTCCTGGATCTTTCCTGCTTTTCAAACGAGCATCTTGCAGAAAATCACAAAAATAGATTTTTTTTTTTCATTGACTAGATGCACAAACTAAAATTGCCATAGGGCCTGGAAGATGTTGGCACTGACTTAACAGTAATGTAAGACCTCACATATAGCAACACTACATTTCTACTTATGTTTTATACCCATATGGAGACTTTCAGCTCAAAAGAGCCCCTGGTGGCTTTTTTTGTGCACTATACAGCAGAAGAGGAGTATGGCTAATTTGAGCACATATAGTGGGCTCCCTACTGTAATGGAAAAGTGAATCGCTTTGCAGTGGTTTTTCCCAAGCATCCCATATTCCTCTTTTGCTCCTGCAGGAGTTTTTAGGATAGCTCTTCGCAAAAGCAGCTCATTTACACAGAGTCTTAAGCTTCGGCAGTGTCTTGACAGCCCAAAGTCGTGGTTCTCAGCTGTGCCATGGGTCATCTACTGTCTCACAGCCTTCTGAAATGGTGTTTATGCCTCTGTGCAATAGGAGAGGAAGAGGAGGAAAGGAGGAAACAGCTGAAACAAACAGCAGATACTGCAGGAGCAAAAGAATGAGAGGAAGCAACAGCAGAGCATGAGACATAGCAAAGAAGATAGGACAAGGCAGGGGGTGGGAGGATGAAGGTCAGAAAAGAAGGGAGAGGAGAAGGCATAACAGTAGCTGGAGTACCCAGTCTTGGAAACTAATGTTGCCTTGAGACAGTAAAAGGGGGGAAAAAAAAACCAACCAAAAAACAACCAACAAAAAAAAAACCACAAAAGTAATCAGGCATACCACTTCATAGCAGTGAGAAGGCTGTACGTTTGCCTCCCAAAGAGCCTAATACATTCCTGAGTTCAGGTTGGACATTAATGATGAAAAAGCTTCATCTCCCCAAATTAATAGCTACAATAGATCATCAGTCTGTAACACCATAGCTCATGTGTACACAAAGAGAAAAATCCTCAAAATCACCTGTCGAGGCAGAAGAAGGATTTAGCTATTATTTATTGCTTAGTGTGACTCATGCTTGTGGGTAGGGGCACGACAGTGCAGATGGGAGCTGAAGTCAAATTGCCATCAGCGTAATTTATGCTAGGAGAGTTGAATTCAGGCTACTTCTGCTTCTGGTTTACCTGTGATTTTTCCGTAAAATATGAAAAGGGTAAGAAGAAAACAGTTTGAAAAATACATGCCTGTGCAGCCATTTGTCAGGACTCACACAGGTTTGCCTAGGGCAATGACGGCTTCATGTATTGGGCAGCATCAAGAACTCCACACAGTTTTCTGTAATGCCACAAATGTCTCAACCTTAGAAAGGACATTTAGTAATTCTTAGGTTTAGTTCCTTGTCTGAAAAATAGCTGTAATAACTTAATTTCCCTACCTGTCAGAGATTGTGTCGGGAAAATACATGCATAACTGAAAAGTGAATCTTGTAAGCACTGACGGAGAGCTCAAAAGTTCAACTTTCTGGACTTTGGATTGTCCTTGCCAAAACCACTGTGATCTCAAAATTTTCCTCACAAGGACAGTCCCCTGCAAATGACCTCCAATGTGCTGTTTCTAACCAGCATCAATAATACTTCCAGCCTGTCCTTCCATTCCTCTCATTTCAGCTCTACCCAAAGAAGAATGCTAAAGGCACTAATATTCATCAGGCTCCCTAAAAATGGAAAAGCACTGGAAAGAGATCCTGAAACTCTGGAGTTCCCATGCAAAGGAGCTGCTCTGGCAGCTGGGCAGAGCAAGGATCTTGTGACCTGAGGAGCGGTCCTCAGCATCCCTGGTCTGAACATGCTCCTTCCTGCAGATACTGAAATGAGGAGAATCCCTCTACTCCCTCCCAAAGACCAGTCTCTTTGACCCAGCTCAAGCCTGCCAAGGAGCTGTACAGCAGAAATTCCAGCTGCAATCTCCCTGGAAGTGACTTTAACGGAGAAATATCACTTTTAGCAAGATTTAAGCATTGAGGAGCTTAGCATCTTCCTCCCTGCCAGGAGTCAGGGATACAGCATATCCCACCACTGCTGTCACCATGTGCCCTGGTGTATGTCACCAACAGACAGGACTCAAGGGTGTGCCTCTCTGGCGGCTGTCTGTGCCCACACAGCCGGCTGGCCTCCGCTTCTCGTTAGCCTGCTCGCAAAAATATTATTTGGCACAGGGATATCCTCTCCATCCTTCCCTAAAACTCAGATGGACCATAGATTTTCTTGTCAGCAGGAGTATTGTGGGGCTGTGGTGGGCAGCTGCACTTGGCCCCTTCTGAGGGTTTCATCTGTCAGCGTGTTATTATCCAGCTTCCAGTCCATGTCCTGACACACTGAGATCAAACCTCGTCAGGCTCCTCAGGGCCCTTTTGACTGCCCATCTTTTTGACTGTCATTTTGATAGTCCTGAGATTTAGGAGAGCTGGCCATGCTTTGTGTGCTCAGAGCCAGGCACAACGGGTCTTAAAGAGCATGAAAAGTTACTCTTGAAAAGCATGAAGGGTCTGCTTGCCAGGATTCAGGCTTCGGGTACGCCTATTGCCAACCATGCCCACAGCAGTGTCCCTCCACCTGGCTTCTGATGAGCAGATGAGTGGGATCAGACAGCGCAGGCTTTCCTCTAGCTCCTGCTTTCCCCAAGACTCATAGGGGAACTCCTGAATTTGGCAGAGTGTGGCAGCCCAGTGCAGCCTGAAATGTGTTGATCACACTTACTCCTACTGTTGATGCTATCCATCCCCACCCAGCTTTAGAGATCACGTCCTGCACCACTGCGCAGATTTCTGTTTTCATTCCTCCCTTCAACCTCAAGTCAGTTGGCAACGCTTCTGCGAGATGCCTTCTTGGGACTGGGTGAAGTCACCCGCTGGCAGATGGCACTGGCAGCCAAGCGGCTGCCAGATCAGCATGAACGCGAGCCCCATGTTGGGTGGAGGGGATGGCGTGATGAGGCAGCAGGCTCAGTGAAGGGTCTCCATGCAGTATCTGTGTTCCTTAGCCCTTGTGTGGGCTCTGTTTCCAGGCAATAGGGAAGAAAAGGAAAAAAAATCAGTCTCTTTGTCCTAAAGCAGTAAATGAGATGGAATTACTTGCGGTCTCATAATAGCAGACAAAAGGACCTTCAGGAAATTTGAAAGCAAGAGATTGAAATCCTACACAAGGAAATCCCTACCTACACACTAACCTGTGGGGCTCCTGGGAATAAAAGATAATGCCTTGGCAGCACTGAAAGCAGGGATTGAATGTATTTAAGGGAAAGGAGAACATGAGTTTCATTTGAGTTTTTACGCTCTTTTTTCTACTGGCAGAAATAAGTTCTTCTTCAAGACATCAGGCAAACATCAAAAGAACTTCACTCTGGTATAGGCTATCCTGTCATTGTCCACTGAGGAGCTTCTTGGATGTATTTGCTGGCGCCCACTGTCAGAGAGCGATCCCAGGCTGGAGGGCTTCCTGGGGGGTTGATCCTGGGTAGCAGTAACAGGAAGGCTCTGAAATGGGTTTGCCTTGACCAGCTAAATTGGAACTATTCACACAGAAATTACACGAGAAGATAGTGCTATTGCAGCAAATGGCTTCTGCTCCCGAGGGGAAAGAGAGAAGTACAGTCTATCATGCCCTGAGTAAACCTAAGATAAAACAAATTCAAGAGTTTTGCTAGAAGCAGGAATCCTGGATGATATACAAGAGAAGGCAGGCAAGAAATGGCATGTGAGAGCAGATGTCCTCCAGATGATGAGCCTGGGGGGATTAGCTGGCAAATTTCAAGGGGATAATGAATACTTCAAGGCAGGTCATGCTAGTGCCTCTTCAGGGGAAAAAGGATAGAATATCCCAGGTGAAGAAAATGGCAAGAAGGAGATGATGATCAAAAGTTATTTATCAAAGCGTAACATCACACTTACTTGATGGGGAGCCAAGGAATGGCTCACAGACGGCAGGTGGATATCAAGCTTTTCATCTAACCCAGACTGGCTAGAGGGAAAATGACTGCTTTCTGATGGCACTTTAGTGATGAATGCAAAATCTTCTAGTGGCTGCAAAGTCTTTCTGGTTACCCAGGAATAAGCCACCAGAGCGTTGAAGCCCACAGTGCCAAGCTGGCAGTAACAGATCCTGTCACTGCAAGCTAAGCAGAAGGGGCAAGAGCTGACTTGTTCCCCTTCTGCCTGCATGAGATCCCTGGACAGAAGTGACATTAGGAAGAGGAACATGGGCCCATGATTAACATTTGGACATTTTATATACGAAGTCATTTCTCTGAAACAAGATTCCTGTAAGGCTCTGTGTGTGTGCTCTCTCTGCCTCTGTTTCCCATTTTGGGAATGGGATTGAGCGCTTTCTACCTCCCAAATATGCTGTGAGATGCTTGGGAACAGAGGCAGACAATGTTGTATCTCAGCTGGACAAAGGCATCCAAAAGGCCATTGCTTGGCAAAACTGGTGTGCTTGAGCTGTAGAGGAGGTTGGTTTTCAGGGCTGTAAACTTGGTGCTTTGCCTGAAGACTAAACTCACTCATTAGCTTTCTCCTACGAGGCACAAATATGAGGAATCCAGGCAATTAATATGGAGTGAGGACAGCTCCGAGTCTCTACAGTTCCTGCGTGCATGAGTACCACAAATGGATCTAGTGATGGGCACAGAGATGTGAGCAAAAGGCATTGACATGCCTGTAGTGTTTTAAGCTCAGTGCTGGAAGGAGGCCAAGCACCGCCTGCCTCTGTTCAACAGTAAATGGGTTTGCTGCTGTGATTGGGATGAGATAGTTTTTAAAACTGGTCTGTGCAAGGATCTTTTATTTCCAAATAAAACACATTTCTAGCTTCCCTGTAGAGAAGCGGAGGGTCAGATATACCTTGGAGAGTGGAGGCTTCCATAGTTACTAATAAACCATGGCTGGGGCTGGGTCCTGCCCAGACCTCCATGCGTTGCAGTGCTGGTGCCCAGGCTTTCGTCCAGGGCTGGCCCGTGGCCCATAGTGGCGGCACTCATGGGCCACATGGCACAGCTGCCCCAACACAACACATGGATATCCACAGCTCGCTGCTTTCCATTGCCATGCACTGCTGAGCAATCTGTTCACCACCATGTAGGATCCAGATACAATATTTTTTCCACAGGTCTAGGGAACAAAAAACAGAGCAACCCACACTAACCTCCAAACTAACCCGAGGCAGATACAACGTCCTCCAGGAGAGGCATTTGGCCCATTGTGTTTTTTGGTTTTAGTAAGGCCATACCTCTCATAAAAGTTTGTGTCCATCCTCTAGAGAGCGCAGGTTACAGCTTTACCTGCTTCCTTAGCGTCACCTGCCTAGCTGTTCTCGACAAGACTCTCCCTCCAAGGCTGGTAGAGATCCAGGCTCTGCAGGAGGTCTCTGTTCAACACCAGTTGCACAATGCTTGTATTTAGGGTACCAGAGTTTGATGTAGGCTTGAGAAGATTGCAGACATTTCCTGTTTGCAAGCAATGTACCTTGAAATTTTACTGTGAGATGAGCAGGGTTTTCTCTAGGAAATAACTCCACCTGCTCTCTTAGAGCCACTTCTGCCCAGCTCATTCAGGGTATCCACCTCTCCCTGAGAGCCAGTCTGAGGGCACACAGCCCATAGTACAGGGAGGGAAATTTTGCCTGACTTTTCTTTCTCCTTCTCCCATCTTGTGTGCTTTGCAGGAGGGAAGCGCTGCCTGTGGTCTCTGCAGCAAGGGATTCCCCTGCAGCATGAGATCATGCAGAGAGCTCCCTTGGCTCATGGACAGCACTGATTTCTTCTAGTAGAGTAACCCTGGCTGCAAGTGAAGGCAAAACTGCTGATCCTTCTATACAGCACCCTCAGCACCTGCCCCCAGCCACAGATTAGATCCTTCTCAGAGTCATTTTAACACTAACCTGACAAATTTCCTGCTGCGCTGCTACAGATGGTTGAGGCACTGCTGACTTCCTCTGCTGGAAGGTGGCAAAGCTTTCCAGCCCTTCATAGCTCCTCTCTAGCTCTGTTATATCTTGTGATTTATTTTAACACATTCACTATACTTAATGGGAACTTACTAGCCACGTGGGCTCATACTGCTGCTCTATTTGTTGCTGAGCTCTGGCATGCTGATGAACAGTATCTAATACTTCAAAGGATGCTAAAAAATCATCCATGCTTTACTTGCTGTATGAGACCGTGAAGATAAAGATGGAGAATCCAAATCAGCCCCCTGAGCTGATCAACTCTGAGAACAGTAAGATCAGAGGATATTTAATTAGGTTCCTAATTACAGCAGTTAGTAGCTGTCATAAAATCACCTGGGTTTGGATCCCAGAGCAATGTGAATTTCAGAGATAGGCATTGCGTAGATAAACATGATTACTCCTTTGGCTTGGTCCCAGCTGGAAGAATAGCAAGCTGCACTATCAACGACTGAAGATTTAACTCTGATGTGTCATTTGTTCTTTCCACGATAAAAGCAATATAAAGAAATCAAATAGGCACAGACGGGTTCCAATACCAGTCAAAACCCACAGTATTTCAATCCTAAAGTAAATTCAAAATAAGAAAAGAAGGGGAGCACCACTGGAAAGCCCACACATCACCCAAAGAAATACCACCTTACCTCTATTT
Organism: Phalacrocorax carbo; assembly: GCF_963921805.1. Classification (NCBI taxonomy): domain Eukaryota; kingdom Metazoa; phylum Chordata; class Aves; order Suliformes; family Phalacrocoracidae; genus Phalacrocorax; species Phalacrocorax carbo. The sequence continues at coordinate 7,936,130 of NC_087519.1, forward strand.
TCTGCATCTCTTCCAAAAATACAGCTCTGCTGATAGGAACAGACATTGTTTCTTCCACATGATTCTGACTAAGAGAGCCCATCAAATGGGGAATCTACTAGCAACTAGTGGAATAACCTTGAATATTAAAAAAATCAGTCTGAAGTGATTTCTTCTCCTTGCTTGTCTGTTTCATTCAGGCAGATAAAGCAGGGAGAAAGGGTCAAAAATAGTTTTCTATAGTAGTTTTCTATGAAAAAGGAGATGGTAATAAACATTTTCTTTCTATCAGTCAATATTTTTTTCAAAATTTGGCAGGTTTTCCCCAAGGATTCCGAATTCTGTAGTGGGTTCAGTTTTTTTCAGTGAAAATGGACAAAAGGAAACATTCCCTTCTCAACAGTTCCAATTTGTCCAGATCAGTTCTTTTTTCGAGAATAGTTTGGATGAACGTTCTTTGACCAGAGGGAAGGAGCATGTTCTCCAAAAAGAGATGGGGAACTTCTCTTTTACATTAACCCATTGGCTTCATTGGACAGTGTAAATGGACTGTCCATATCGCCCAGCTGAACCCAGATGTGCTGAGAGCAGGGGAAGAGAAAATGGACAAAAAAAATTGCTCCAAATCCAATGTGAATGCAAGAACAAGGAGACCATGAATTGGCCAGAAAGATATTTCAGCTGGGAATAAAAAGAAAGTTTCTAAGCAATCAGCAAGTCAAAAAACCCCACCCTGTCTACTTCTCAAACAGAGCTGGCTACGTTTGCATGGGGAGTATACCAGGGGAGTGAGCTGGAGTGTTCATTCCTACTGATCTATTCCCAGTCACACCGAATGAGGTGCTGGGGCAGATGTGAAAGCCTGAAATTCAAACTGGTGCTGAAGTTTAGAGAAAAAATCCTGACAGCAATATTTCTGGGGCTGAAGGACAGGACCTCGAGGGGAAAGACAGAAACCTCATCACTGGGGTTTGCTGAAAATCAAAGACAGACTGCTGGGAAGTATCCTGTAAGAGTGAGCCCTGAACTGACTGTACAGCTGAGCCAGAAGATTGAAGAGACCTTGTTTTAACCCTTCTATGAATTAAAGATAGAAAAGACACCAGAGCATGGCAGGAGGGGGTTAGTACTGTTACTGGCTACCAACTTGCATAGGATGTGAGAAGCAGCTTGTTTTCCACCTCAGTCCAATGGCAGGTAGATTGAGCACCAGCCGCTGGCTACTGCATGTGCCTGGCTGCTGGCAGGCTCTGAAAGAGCATCCAAATGCCACCCAGGGTTAAGGGGATAAGGCCAAGGCTGTCATGGAAGTTAAATCCAAGGAGTTTCATCTGTTTGTGTGTTTTTCTTGAGTCATTGTTGCTTTTGCAGTTGAGGAGCCCTTTACTGCAGGCAGAGCAGAGTGCGGCAAGCCTCGGGGAGTATTGAGGCTCATGAAATATAGATAGGAGCTAGACAGGCTCCTAAAGCTGGGTAAATACATGCATGGTAATTGGCTCTCTCTTCAAGCAAGAAATATTTTGCATAAGGATGCAGAAAGGGCTTGTTCGATAAACTTTGATATGCACATTTGACTCAGCAATTGCTGGGAAAAAGAAAGAAACCCCTCTTTCGTGCTCAGTAACTGAACAAGCAACTCCATTATACACCCCTTCTCCCTCTTCACTCCACCTTCTTTCCATCACCCACTCAGAACACTGTTATCTCCAACGTCCTTTAGAAAGAGCGTCTGATGAAAGCAGACACAGCACAGACGCAATATCCTGATCCAAACCATTTACAGTCTCCATAACACCCCCAAAGAAAACATCTGTCTACCTGGAACTGGCAGGAAACAGAGTCACTGATGCACAGATCTTAGCACGGAGACAAGCCAAAGGCTAAATGGTTACTATTATAATGAATGTTCGTTAATGGCTTTTTTCCAGCTGCAGTGACAGGCAGCTCTCTGGGATGCTCTGAGTGCGTGCAAACCCGAATGCTTGCTCCCTGTGAAATTACTAAAGGCTTTGTGTATCCCATCTGTCCTTTGCATGCGAGCTGGATCCTGAGAGATCTCTGCTTTTATGTGCTTTAACCATGCATGGCTGGTCACAGCAAGCCTCTGCTTCTGCAACCACAGTAAATTACTTATTTCTAGACACCTCTCAGGAGCTTCTCATGCTTAACCTGATCTCCCTCACTTGGAGCAAGCAAGATTCCCCCTCTGTGGGAAGATGAAATATGAATTACCATCCCTGGCAAGGGCAAGGCAGGACAGACATGAGCAACCAGGACCAGACAGATGCAGAATGAAGCCACGCAGGAAGACTCTGCACTGAAATCTCACATAGATTGAATCTCATGAGGGAATTTCACAGTGGAAACAGCCATGGCATCCCCTGCTCAAACACTCATTTTGAAACAGATCTTGAAAATTGTTTTCACTAACAGTGGGATGAAATTCATTCCAAGCCCTTCCAGTTCCAAGCTGCATTCGTCGACAAATTAGTAACACAGTTTTGTCAGCATCCTAGATTTGACCACTAATTAACTCAGCAGCCGCTGCCAGAGTTAATCAAGGAAGCAGCTCCATTATCCCCTGTACCCCCACGGGGTAGGGATCCACCAGCTGCCACTGCCCGGCTGGCTGCAAAGGCAGAGCAAGGAGTGCTCATTTTGCTGCTGCTTAAAGGCCACTGAAGCACCTGCTGGCTCCCCGGTGGGGAGGTGGATGCCTGTGGGTGGATGGCCCCGAGCCCTGCACCATCGTTCCCACAGCCATCCCTCCGCGATAGCCTTTCCTGTTGAGGGGAGATCCCTCCACAGTGGGTCTCTCCCACACATTTTAAACTGAAAGAAAGGAGGAATGAAAGCAAGGAAGAAGTTGAACAGCAACTAGACTTACTACACTCAAACAATACAAAGGTTGCCTCTCATAATTCAGGTGCCACATCCTCCACCGGCGTTGAAGAGCAGTAGGTTGTGCAGAGCAGGGCTCAGTTTCTGCCCTGAGCCCCGTCCCACAGCCCCCGGGCTGATGCCTTCACAAAGCATCAAAAGGAAAAAATCCTCTCATCCAGCTAGTTCCGGGCAAGGAAGACGCACAGGAGATCAAAACTCCTGTGAAATGTCCGAACCATTGGCATGGGGAGCTTTTTTGCAACTTTTCAGGGTTGGCAGACCCTGCATTATTTCCCACTTGAGGGAAAAGCTGTGTAGCTTTTCAGATGTGTAGCATTACAGATGTAATAGTCTGCATTTTCTTTCTGCTAAGCCACATGGTCTCAGATGTTGTAAGCCTGCCAAAAACATAGTATTATTTCATAGCAGGTACGAGGGGAAAAACCCAACGATGGTTAACTAAATAATTACTATCAGGTCCTGCATTTTACAGTATGCTGCTCGGAGAGGGAAATTCTAAATCATTTTTAATCAAATGGATTATCTAAACCTAGTAGGAATAAAAATCTGTTTGAGAATTTGATTTTTAAATGTCAAAGGAAATATTTTGTTTTGGAAGTCTTCCGGACAGAATACTTCCCTGTGCAAAGGCAACTTTTTTATAACAATTAGGAAAAAATAATTGAAACTGAACAGCTACACTAGATGCTCTGAAAGAACAAAAAAGACGCCACAATTACATCATGTTACTTTCACCATGAACACACACCCCATTCTAATAACACTGGATTTTTAATTTGATTTCAAATACGCTATGGATCAGAACCTCAGGGCTGTATATTAATCCATATTTGCTCAGCTGAGACCCCATCCATCAGCCCTGTTGTGATTATGTTCTTCTAACCAAGGACAACTAACAATTGTCACACAACACCATTAAAAAACACTTAGGAACTGATCAATGCCTACTATGAGCTGAACTGATTAATGTAATTTTTGAAATTAAGTTTCAATTAGCTCTAAAGCATAATAAAAAGGTGAACAGCAAAATCTGCTGCAGACATACCATTTTAGTCTGAACAAGAAAGATAAATATGATCCCTTTTTCCTGACCACTGAAAAAAACTAGCTGCTAAATCCACTTTTGGGTTTAGCAAATAGAGCCCAGTTCACTTAGGCTAAGAGTAAGCAAGGCTCACAGTCTTTTCTACAGAGCTCTTTACCATAGGATTGTACCATCAAACTCTAGAAATATTTAGTAAAATTACAGCATATTTGACAGATTCTATAGCTGAAAACAACCAGAAACCATTTTTCAGTGATGATTATATATTAAAACAAAGGCAGTCCAATGCAAGGACAAAATTCCACTTGCAGGAAGGAGGGAAATGCTGCCTCTCCTTTCTCTGCCCGAACCTCTACGTGACCCACGGGGACCAGCAGCTATTTACCAGGCTTGTCCTTTTCCCCCAGGCTGGATGGCCTCTCTGCCTGCTGGGTGGCCTGGGAGTTTGGTCGCAGACTGTCCAGCATCCGTGCAGATTACAGCAACATTAAAATCAAGTGGATACCTGTTTTCTGGATACATTTATACTTACCCAGATCAGAGAGAATTTTTCCAAAGTTTTCCGTTGGTGACAGGACAGAAGGTTTGAACATCTATTTTGGACAATCAGACAATGAAGGGGAGCTTCTTTTCCAGATCAAATGTGTCTTCTCTGACTACTCAAAGTGACTAAATGTCTTGGGCCAAGCCCTGCGGCTCTCCCGCTGTGCTGTTCCCTGCAGTACACAGCCCACTGAGAGACCGGAATGGCTGCATCCTCACTGGGGCTGGATGCTGAAAGGAAGCAATTTTTACCAACCCATTGAAGCATGAATGGGTGTTACTAGTGATTTTGGGACCTCCATGGCTGGATCCAGTACCCAGGTCATCCAAAAGCTCAAGGGGGTGATGAGAAATCTCTGGTAGCCACTGACGGGGCCCGTGAAGGCTTTCCCCTTCAGTGCTCTGTCAGGAAGGCACCAAGCCTTAAAGCTCAAGAAGCTCCTGCCTGTGCACAGCTAACAAGCTGGAAAATGTCCTATGTCTTCTCATAAGATGAGAGCGCAAGAGTGGGCCTGGCTGGGGATCAGAAAAATACTGTTTTTCCTGCTTCCACCTGAAAGCAACACTTTCTCTCTATCTTTGAGATTTGGCTGTGCCACTAGTCAGTAAAGGACCTTCTTCATCCACCCTTGGCTTCCCTTTTCCATGGCTTGCTTACTCCCAGATCCCTGGTCCCCGATTCTCCATAGAACACTCCCATTGTTTATAAGCAGCCTCCCAGAAACGTCAACCCTTTTCATCTCTCCCTCCATCCACTCTTGGCCCCTACCTGTAATCCCAACTCTCCTCCTGCCTCTGTCTAATCCTATAACCCATAACAAATCCCTTCTCCCTCCCCCCTCCCTGCCTGCACCTCCATCCATCACCGTATCTGCCAGGGTGCTGGGGGGGTATGGGGTGTGAGCCTGGAGCAAGGCTGCAGTGTGAAGACGCAAACCTCAGGCATAACTCCCATCACAACCAGCCTTTGAGCACCTGTAACAGCCTCTGAATGCCACAGGGTCTCTCTGATAACCCAGCCTGACGCCGATCTGCAATACCCCGCTCCCTGAGCTCTCTCACACCTTGGCCTCAAAAAGGAGTAACCCAAACCCACATCCTAACACTGCCTTTATGTTACAACCCGCAAAGCTATTTTTGATCTGTTTATGGTCAGCCATATTTAAACAGAGAGTAATTGCACCAGTGCAAACTTGCCCTGCCATAACTTCATCTTCATCCAGACAGAAGCTTTCAAGCAAGAGCAACAAGCTCTTTCAATATTTAATCAGCTGCTTGGCCTGAAACAACAAGGACCAGCAGCAGCTGCCTGGTGCAGACGGGGTGAGGGGGAGTGAGCACTCCCGTCCTCACCGAGCCTCTCTCCAGCCTGAGCACTCGCCTCCTTTGCTCGCTTGCTGCAGTAGAAAGCCAAACAGGAGCCCCGTTTCAGCCTGATGCATTAGCCCCGGCAGCTTTCAGCCAGCATGGCTTTGAAGCACCTTATTTTTCATTCCTCTCTTCCAACTTCTCAGCTGCCTTCCAGGTGTAAATCTTACTTTCTTTCCTACTGATGGCTGGGAAATTGCTGTGCTCAGCGCTCTGTAATTACAAGTCAGCAGGACTTGAGCTCTCCCCCACTTCTTTCTGGTTTTAAAGCAGGCAGAGTGTAAATCTTGACTACAGACAAGGCTTTGCAGAACTTGCAGTGTGTGGGGGCAAATTTAGGCTTTTCCTAATCCTTCCTCATTCCCTTACTGCCTGTCCTGTGTGTGTTAGGGGGATTAGAGGGGTTGAAAGGACATCATCCTTCAGAGGGTTGGCTCTGCAACATTCAATGCAGACTCTGCTTTTAGCCCCCATGCTAAAGAAGCGTTGCTTTAAAATAAAGCTGTAAGAAGCAGCTCCTGAAGTGTCCTGCTTTAGTCAGTGGTCACGGCTGGCTTTGCAAAAATGTGTCAAAATACTGACTGCCTTCTGGTCAGAAATGGTCCATGAGCATTTCCTACCAGAGCCCCAGAGTCCTGCACCCTCCCCAGCCCCTTTCAGTGCCACCTCCCCCACCCCCCCCCAGAAGCCCAGCAGGGCTCTGGTTTCTCCCTTTCCTGCTTCTGGACACCCTGGGCTGGAGGTGCCTGTGCTGCCCAGCACCCATGAGCACCACGCCAGGCACGGCCACAGCAATGGCAGCATCTCTGATGATCTGCACCTCTGAGAACTTAAGAACAAAGGATCCTATCTTGCTAGCATTATAAAATAGATACTAATAACCAATCCTAAACACCCTTATCTTTTAGATAAGGTGTTGTCTCTGGCTCTGAGAATGCAAAAGGCATTCCCTGTGTTCCGGAGGGTGGCGCAACATCAGAGCATCGCCACAGTACCCAGAAGGGCTAATAAACAGCAGCAGCAACAGCAGGATTTGTCATGCATGCACCTGTCCCACTGGAAATGGGCTCCACGCTCCTTTCATGCTGGTCACAACTAGCTTTGGTTCACCAAGGAGGTTCAGCCTCCACCAAGCCCGGCAGCTTTGGGTCTGTATTGCAAGAGAAAAGGCTCCTCAGCTCCTCCTGAATGCCAGGAAAGCTTGATTAATTGCCAACAGCAGCTACACATCAGAAGAAGAACCCACTGGGATTTCTCAATCTGGGTCTGTGTATAAATCATTTAATACCTCATCTACACGTGCTTATAATTAATGCACACTAGATCCCTGCAACGAGCCAGCCCTAATTAAATATCTGTGAATTCGGGCTGTGAGTGCCTGTGGTGTGGGGGTGCAGCAGGACAAATGTACCCTCCCAGAAGCGGTTGATCTTGCTGGTGCCCACTCTGGGCTTCAGTGGAAGTAGGTGAGAGGAATTAGGGTCAGATTTTCTCCCTTGCCATGGGCTGAAAGCATTTGAGAAACAGTTCCCGGTTGTTGCAGGGCTTTGGAAAAAACCCACACCTCTTTTGGCCCCAAGTTCTCTATCATATCCGTCTGTATCTATAATCATATCCCCAGGTTTGTCAGACCAAGGTGAGCAGAAAACGTCTCTGAGAACCTGTAGTCTCTCCACTCTAATGAGGCAGATTAAAATATCATAAAGTGCTTTCACATTTCAGCCACCTCCAAGCCAGAAAAGCCTTGATTTCTTCTTCATGCCTAGCATTAAGGCAGTCAAGAACATGCCCAGGTGAGCTATGTCACCTTAGACGTGGGAGTGTCTATGAAGTCTGATCATAAGGATCCATTGGAATAGTACTAGAAAAACAGAAGACTTGTCCTCAAAGTGTCCTGAACCTCCTGGCTCCCTTGCCCAAGCTTAATTCTTTTCATAAGAGGTTCTTTCCTCTTTTTTAATCCAACTCCTCTTTTGAATTCAACCCAGCCAAGGGAATCTGCAAGGCCACCGTGTTCCCCTCTTCATTCTCCCCCAACACCAGTGTGTTTTTACTGACATAAACGTGATTGCAAAGTCGTGACTGCATAAGGAAGAGCAAACAGGCTGAGCAGATGGGTTGTGCGGGAGGAAGCCCTCATTTAAAACGCAAATAGGTGGTGGCAATTTAGCAGATGTGGCAAGAAAAATCTGGAGAGACAAGCATGAGGTGACTGGACTCCAATTTCAATCAAATAATGTGGAAGCTTCCCTGGCAAGGAAAGGTTTCATCTTCCATCTCCTTTATTATCTTGTCTGGAAGAGATAATGACACTGACACCAAGTGTCTTCACAGGAATGATCTCAAGTATTCTTCATTTAGGATCTCCTAGGACTCCCTGCCCTTACCAAATGGATTTTTTTCACAAGGGAAATCCGTCCCTTATAGCTCAAATGTCTGTGAGAAAAGGCTAAAATTCAATTAGAAGTCATAACGTTGATTAATTCTGTAGCACATTCAATTCTGTTTCCATCCAGAGACAAAGACTTTAGCAGTCAAATCAGCATCTCTCAGGAAATATCTTTGGGATGCTATAAAAATCTGTACATCTAGCATATTGTAATTTTCATTTGGCCCTAGAATTTCATCTTGGCAGATGTACCAAAATTATCACAGATGGGTATGAGGATTTTCTCTTTATAAATATTACAGAGCCATTAATTACACAGGGGAGATGAACCCTTCCAGGCAGCACTGCAGCAGGGACCAGGAAAGCACAGTCACCACTGGCCGGCATCTCAGACTGAAGGTGGGAGAAAAGTCAAGTGCACACGAATAGCAAAGATACTCTGACAACAACATTCCTGCAGTTTTTTGAAGATAATTCAACAGGAAAAACAATTTCTAGAAATTTCTGGTGCTCAGAAGTGTTTTTCCAGGAAACATGGAATGAAGGATTTTCAACCTTTTGAAACAAACCATGGTGTTGCAGTTAGGGGAGGCAAAAGCTGTCTTCTCTAAGAAGATTTCCTCACAGATACAATCATCAACCCCCACAGACAACAAATTTGGCAATTCCTGCACTCCCTCCTTCTTGCACAGTGCTGGGATTTGGAGTCACACAAAGCCCCTTCCACTTCCCCCACTGTTTGCCAGACACGGATCTGATACAAAAGATTGCTGCCCTGAAACACACGTCAAACGAAAATCCAAGCCAAAATTTGCTGCTTAGGAGAGGAGGATGTTTTTTCTTTAGACTTAATGTAACCGGTGCTTGAAACTTCAAGGTTGCTCTAGAATAAGCACAATAACCAGAGTGCCCAGCTCCAAGTGTCATGGTATCTAACATCAAAGAGTAGGAAATGCGTGAGTTTTTAGCAAGCGGAGGTTTCTGTGTGAATACATCATGAGAGGAGTATTTTTATAAACAATCATCTCTGCAATGTTCTGTGGGAGTATTTTTTAACTCTGCTTGTCATAAATAAATCCAGAAAGAATTTGTTTTGGTATCCCTAAATCAAATTTTGCACCAGTTTTTGGGTGGAACGCAGGTCTGTCGAGAAGGTCATAGCTTTGTACCTGTCAACAAAATTTCCAGAGCTTCACCACTGTATTTTTCATTTGTATTTTGTCAACAGAGTTATGTTATGCACAGACCTTTGCAGATTTAATACAGCCAGATTGCAAAGGCTGCTCTTAGGTTTATTATTCCCTGATCCTCTTTAAATGAGGGCCCTAAATTCACCCCTAGTGTAAGAGCTGTGCTGTCACTCAACTTAGAAGCAGGATGTCCATTTTGAGAGTCCTGTGAGATAAACCGACTCGCAAACCTCTCGTTTAGAGTAAGCCAATGCCCAGGACGTCAGATAGCTCGCAGTCCCAGCAGCATATAGTACAGCTAGATCCTCTTCCTTCCAAACATCTTTATCTGCACCTCTCTACATATCAGCTATTCACGGCACCGAGGGGACTGGTTTACGGGAAAAAATGCAGTAAGACTTCATGACGGAGATAGTTTATCTGCTAGAAAAGTTGAGGGGTTTCACACAGCAACTCAGGGGCAAGAATTCATGATTGACCTTCCAAAACTCCTGCAGTAAAGAGCGTAAGGCAGAAAAAGCAGCATTCAGGTAGCGGCTCACCTAGGACTACCCCCATGGAGAACACCAGTGGTGCTTGGCCATGAGCTCCTACTGTGCCCCAGACCAAGCTGGAAATCACACAGGGGAAAAAAAGATATAGAGTGGGCAATGAAACTGCATGCGATGAAAGCTGCTCCGGCTGCCTAGGCACATACATTGTCTGATCCGCTCGGCTCCCAGCCTCTCGCTAGTAGTAATGAAATTGCTTTGATGAGCACTGACCCCTGGAAAAGCTTCAGAACAAACCAAACGGGCTTCCTCATTGTTTTTTTCTGTCTCTTTTTCAGCTCCCCTCCCTTTGCCTTTTACCCCATTAAACCTTATTACTTTTGCATCCAGACTGATTGTCCAGAAAGGGACGAAAGAGAAAAGCATCGCTTACCAGAACTAGGAAATAGTTCTTCACAGCCGTTCACCAGCCATTTCCCCTCTTCCTAGCCCGTGGAGATGCTCCTGAAAGGGTCGCCCCTTTCCGCTAGGATGTCATAAGCCGGAGATTAGAAGTAAATGCTCTGCAAGCCAAACCAATCATCCTGCTGCGACCGCATCCAGGTGCTGAAGCACAAGCAATGGCAAAGTCCATCAGGCAGCAGAAAACACAGGCGCGCGCACACCTCCTCCCCCCAGCCACCAAGGAACAGGAGCGGAGGGAGGCTGGAGGCAGGAGGGAGAGCAGATGGGAGGAGGTGGCTTGGGGGAACCATGCAAAGGGAGATGCTAATGTGACAGATGTGTTGACTTTAAGTTAAACATTAATTAATTTAATGTTTAATTAGTAATTAATTGAGGATGGTTGACACAGGGGGGGAAAGACACACTAGCTCACATTAAAAGCAAAGACTTTCCCTGGTCTTTCCCATCTTTGCTTTCCCTCTTCTGTCCAGGCTTTCTCCGGTGATTTCTACCTCTAACCTCACATGCAGAAACAAGCCAGAGTTTGCACCGGCTCTGCCTGTGTGTCCGGCAGGGCAGGAACTGCAGGGCCAGCCAAGGTATTTCCCTTCCTAGCAGCGAGTTGGGAGCCTGGTCATTTATCCCCTGTTCAACTCAAACTCCCCTGAAGTTATTTAAATTGTATCCTCTTAACGATGTGAGTAAAAGTGGGAATGCTAAACAGCAGGATGAGGCTTTCAGTTTGTCCTGGTTCTGGGCAGGGGAAAATACAATACAGTAGAAATCCCGATTTAGGTTATAAAGGATAAGCAGCAGAGAGTAGAATAAATTGATTTAAATGTAGGAAAACTAAAGTGCCTTGGTCCACTTGTCTTCCCCATGAATAAACCTGACTTTTCAGCAGTTCAGACGAGGGTGGCCAGGGTGAGTCTGGGGGATGGCAGCTGAACTGTGGGGGTCCGCAGGTTATCATCCAGGGGGCTGTAACTCCAGGACAAGGTGACAAGACCTTGAGGCAGCAGTAAAACATGAAGGGAATTGGGGAAACCAAAACCCTGCACTGATTTCTTAACTAAAGCCTGGAAAGCTGAGTGAAGGAAGGCAAACTATACTAGTTTTGAGATAGATCCCAGGTTCTAGGTTTAGGAGACATGGTAGTGTTGGGTTGACGGTTGGACTTGATGATCATAGATGTCTTTTCCAACCTTAATGATTCTATGAATCTAGAGATTAGAGGAGGAAAAAGAGTGGCGCCACCACAAACCCAGATGCAGGAAATCAGCAGTGTCAGCCGTCTCAGCCTCCCAGACAGGGACTCTCTTCCTGCTTTACAAGCAGATCCCTCCCTGTTTCTGCTGCCTTCAGCACCAGGAGGAAGAGCCCCTTTCGCATCTCTGCAGAGCTGGGTGTCAGCCATAGCCTGGCATGGCACAGCCAAACCTTTCTCATTCTTCTCCCCACCAAAGCTTTGTCCCAAGACCCATTTGTAGGGGTAACAAGAATGTCTCCTCTGTGGCATGTATAAGTCCCCAGGGTGAAATTAATGTCAGGACTCCTTTTTTTTCTAGCAGCTGTGTACTAGGTAAAGGACAGAAATCCATCTTCTCCACGCACAGGGCACTTGCCCCAAGACTGTGCGTGAAATATTCAGGTTTTGGTGCAATCCAGCCCACCTCCCCCTTCACGTCCCATTCCCCCCACACCGTCCCTGAGTGTGTTATTGGCCTCCCTGAAACATTTTAATGCAGTATTGAGGGTGACCCATTCACGCTCCAAATAGATGAACCTGACTTGCATCCCCAGAATCACATTTCCAGAGCCAGCTCAAGCAGGTGGGTTGGGTGCATCTTCTCAGATATATCAGCTGCAGTTCAAAAAACGTTCCTTTTTCTGGTTAGGGAAACAGCTTGAAAAAGTCTAGCAAGGATATTACACTTTGGGAAACAGCTGCTTTGGGTCTCTTGTCCCTCCTCCTACCTGCTGCCACACTCCCTCGTCTCCTCAATTATTTATAAAGCTCCGTGTTCTTTCCTAATTGGGATGCCATAATGTTCCCTTTCGCCTTGCACGTCACTCGTGTGTCACTCTGCGTCTGGGCCCGCGGTGACCTCTCGGAGTGCTTGGCAAGGCTGGCAGCAGCCAAATGAGTCATCAGCAACCTGCCCGCACCTCCCTCCCTCCCGTCATTGCTCCCCCGGCTCCCTCCGAGCCCGGCTGCAGCAGGGGAGGCCGGGGGGGAGTTTAAAGCAGTTTAATCCCCAGGCTGGATAATTCGTGGAAAGAGGATTACCCATTCTGTGCAGAGCCCTTACCTAAGTACAGACCAGCCTCCCCCTTGCATTGCAGCTCGTGTAGCACGGAGACGTTTTCCCTGCACTGCTTCCCTGTCCCATCTTAGGGGGATAACTCTGCTCTTGCTCAAATCCAGGACAAGAGGTTGTAACCCATGGAGTTACAGTACAATAAAACCAGGTTTAGTAAAGCAGAGGCAAGAACGTAGCTCTGTGAAAGCCAGCAGGATTGTGGCAGACTTATCTGCCAAAGCATATTTTCTCCCCAATAAATGCCAGACTCCTTCGGTGGGGTCAGGGCATATACTGTCCTACTGCGTATTTGGAAACCAGTGTCACAGTCCTGAACTACAGAGCCTGACAGCCACGCATTGGGAGGGTAGGAGGGTTAGTGCTAAACTCGGATGATCCCACAGCAGGATGCAGCAGCCTGTGCCGGGGAGCTGGGGAAGGCGACCTGACTCTGCCGCCCACCCTGGGGGCTCTGGCGGCCGGTCACCAGGAACTGAGCTGTCCCCGCTGCCGGAGGGGACGGGCGTTTGCCAGAGAGCTGCTGAAAAGGAAAAGCAATAGGTAACATGTTACCTTCCCTGCTTGCCCTCGCAGAAAGAGGGATAAAGTTGGGAGCTGCAGAAGGCATCCCTGAGGGATTCGGCAGCTTCCCAGCAGACATCACATCTCTCCTTGCTCTTCTCTTGTTTTCCAACTTCAGCCACCTTCCTCCTCACCTCTGCCCCACATGTGAAGTAAGGTCTGACACAGCCGATGCAGGCTCCCCTTTCCTACAGTGTCTTTTTCTGGCTCTTAAAATCCTTATGGGACTTTTAGTCACCGTATCATTAAAGCGTTCATTAGCATGGGAGTAATTCCATAATCTTTTCAGAAGAGAACAATTTTGAAGGTTCAGCTCATGATCTGGAAAATCAATTTGCCCACTTGACGGTGCAGGAAGAGGATTTTCGAGGCTGGCTTTGGCTTCCCCAGGAGGACTGTTATCAACCCTGGGACTTTGCGGCCAGGCCAGGAAGAAGTAACCCACAGCAGCTCTGAGCAGAGGAGGGAGGACCCGGGGGCTGGCACTCAGTGCAGGCAAGGAAGGGAACTGGGCTCATGCTGCATCAAGTGCAGGCTGAGCCTCAAAAGCCAGACCTGCCTCACCAGGTTTTGCCCCGCAGTGTGATGTACAGGTGGGACAGTATCACCACGGATCATGGGGGATTTTTCTGCCTTTTTCTTCTTCCTCACTCCATTTCACCAAAAGCAACGCTCCCAGCTCAGAGGTTATTACAAGCAAGAAAGGGCTGCATCTTCAGCATCCTGCCTTTCCCCTGCAAGTACAGGCTGGAGCGATTCCTGTTTTGAAACTAAACTCACACAACCTCTGTACCAAATGCCACGACATGTGCTCTTACTGTCATCATGGGATTTTTCACGTTCACTTTGAACTGCACTTCCAAAAGCTGGTGCCCACACCCTACCTGCAGACAAGCAGACAGATGTGCAGAGATCATCTGCGTGTGCAAGGCTGCCTTTTGGGGAGCACCCAGCTGTGCGCTTGCAGGCTGGGGGGCTGCGTGAGAGCCTGGCACAAAGAGGCATGAAAGCCAGGCTTCCACCCCCAGCTCAACTCCCTCAGTCAGTAGCTGTCAGGTGCCAGTGACTTTCATTCAGAGATGTTCCAGCACATAAATGGGTGCAAACAGCATAGCTACTTCATGGGACAGACCTCTCATAATCAGGCAAGCTGAAGAGGAAGGCATTCTCCTGTCAGCTGCTTTCTGGGTCTGGCTTTGATGCTCTGGTAGGGTTCCCCCAGCACTCGCATTATGCATTTGCAAAACCACGTCAGGAAAAACAAAGGTGTCATTGCAGATCTGATCTCCAGCCGAGTTCATCTAATACCGGTGGACATGCCTTTCCCATCAGGGCCCTGAAGAGGGGAGACCTCAGGCACTAACTAGGACCTCATGGAGCTCTTGAGCCCCCATGAATGTGACTGCTGCCGGTGGCAGCTCTCTTGCAGGGGAGGGAGATGTTCCCCTCCTGGATGGGATGCTGGATGGTGGAAGAGGGCTTTTCCACTGGGAAGAAGAATCAGAAGCAGCCCTGTATGCTGCCTGTCCTCCAGGTTGTCCCGTGGGACAGGGTAGTCTGACCATGGGCATCCCACTGCATGAAGTGTTAGGGCCACAGGTCATTAAGGACAGAGGCACTAATGTGGCAGCAGACACCCAGCTCAGTGCTTTCCCCCCAGGATGATCAGTGCAGTATTACTGTACATTCTGGCTAAGTAACGCAGAGAATTAACCCTTTTCCTGTCTCTTCCCCCAAATGACAACACTAGGGATCCAGAGGAGCCATGAAACAGAAACTTTTGTGCCATGTCAGACACATGACTTACTCTCATCCTACCTGAAATTTCTGCCATGACTCCCCATGGCAGAAGAGCCCTTTAAGCTCTAGTATGTGCTTACAAGTCCCGAGCCCCAACACAGCGAGGGTTCCCCTTGGCGCACACGGAGCACTGCACCACTTCTCACCTACACATTATAATCGTCAGGTTGTTACTCTTTCTCTTTTTCTCCTGAGACAAGGTCATCCCTGACAAGTAATGTCCTTGTGGAGCCAGCTCCTACCCATTATTTTTAATGGGATCTCGGCATTATGGATTGTATTACTGCAGTTTGACACACGTAATGAAGATTTCCCTCTAACAACACTTCTCCTCTAAAAGAAAAATAGTCCCTGCAGAGAGGTATGTCTGGATGTGTTGTAGGTGTAGGCATGCATGCATGTACAGGAACTTCTCGCCAGAGCACTCGCATCCCGTGACAGCCGCCGGTCAGACAGATAGCCTCACCAGCTCCCAAAATCATCACTTTCTTTCTGTGGCTTCATTTAATCCTTCCTAACAGGGAGACTAACTGCAGTTTTGAGCTTTGGCTGCATTTAAGATCTCCTGGTGTCTGGGGAGGATAAAGAGGGGAGGAAAATTAAAATGGGTGCTGGCAGTGCAGTAGCCAGCAGGGTAAACGGGGCCGGTGTGTGCACGGTACCAGCACACCCACGCCCAGCCCAGGGGTGCCACCACCCACACAGCCACACACAGCTCCCATGTGGAGACGACAGCCCCTTCCCCCATGCAAACACCTTCTCCTTCTCCCCACAGACCCCCACAACCTGGACACACACCGGGAGCACTCCTTTAAAAATGGCTTCAGCCCGAATCAAAACTCGAAAGCGCAGCAGCCCCTCGGCTCCCTGCAGAGAGCAGAGGCAGCTAGGCAGCGAAACGGGGCTGGCTTAAATTGCTGCTGTGCTCGCCGCTGCTCTCACCCCTCCAGTCTCTTTAAGCTAACGGAGTCCCCGACAGTTCCCACCGATTCATCCCAACTCGGACACCAACTCCGCTCCCTTGAGCATCCTTGGTTTCAGTGGCATCTTTTGTTTTAGTTTTTTGCAGACAGCTTTTCCCTGCCCCTCGAGCGGCCTCCCCAGCTGCCTAGCGCTCCGCACCGAGACCCCACGGGCCGCCAGCTTTCTGGCAGCTGCCTCTCACCCCTTTTCAGTGAAGCAGAGGGAGCGACTCTCTCTTACCTTGAGCACCCCAAGTTGTCAGTGATGCTGCTGCCTGCGCGGCGCAGTGAGGCTCTGCGCTGGCATCTCCTCTAGCAGTGATGCAGTCCTGCCGGGCGCCGCATGCCAATGATGCAGCTCTGGGGATCCCAGCCGAGGGAGCCCAGGGCTGGGAGGGAGTCCAGGGCAGCCTGTCCTACCTGCATCCCTGCCTCCCCCACCCTGGCTGCAAAGCCAGCAGGGAGGGAGTGTGCGGAGGCAGCCAAAGAGAACGGGAGAGAGTGAGAAGCTGCACAGCAGGCAAAGAGGGAGAGAGGCGAAGCTTGTGTAATTTCATCATGGTAATAAAATCCAGCCCAGCGCCTAAACGTTGCAGCTCTCTAGCGGAGTTCTTCATTATATGGGGGATTTTTTTTTTTAATTGCTGACATACAGGCATGATTTTAGCTGTAAGTAGAAGGGAATCCCAGCGTGACTGGGTATTATGCTGGCATCCTTCATCTCTCCACTTTATATATTAGATCATTGCTACATTCAAGACCCCTCTCCCTGGCTAAAGGGAGATGGCTAAAGGGCAAGGCTGGGGAAAGTGCCATGTTTCAGGGATAATCCTACTGTGGGATAAGCCTGTTCTGTTTAAAATACCCTTGTATTTATAATTTGGGAGTCCACTGCCAGAAAAGCAGCAGCAGGAGAAATCCTACTGTCCATGCAATTTGGTGCTTACAAGAGATCATGTGGACACAGCAGTGTGGAACGTAGCCTGCCATGGAAATCCATCCACAATCATTTTTGTATTATTAAAAGAGATAATCAGGTAACATGAGGAGGTGTCTTATTGAGGAATAAAGAATGCAGCTCCTATCTACACAAAAAGCATTGCCAGTGCACATGGTGTGGTTGTCCACACCTTGCAACATCTCTCTGTGCAGAGATGCCCAAATTAGTCCAGGTAATGGGAGCATTAAAGATTTCACTGGCAGATTTCCCTTGCTGGTTCTGGTAACCTAACACTGAAGAGGAGCATGGAGCTACAGGCTTCTCAGAAAGGAAACAGGGACAGATTTACAGGGCAGCATGAATCCCTTGTACTTGCCAAAGGGATAGAACAAAGAAGTGGAACTGAAAGTCCAGCCGCTCATCCTGGCTCTCTCAGCAGGTGACATCTAGAAAGCTACCTTCCCACGTAGTGCCTCAGTTTCCCCACCTGTAAGACAGTGCTGGTGCTACTGGCGTCTCCAGGCTGTGTTAAGTACTAGGAGTTATCACTCCTTAGGCTGTTTCCAGGGCCCCTCCAGACACACACTCCCCCTTTCTTCTCTGTTCTGTATTTTACCTCCTGCTACCCTGCTTCAGCTCACCTGATTTGAATCTCCAGCTCAGGTGTGTTTGTTACTGTTGACAGAATTACAAACTGGGCCTGAAAATTCTCTCTTCGTCTGATTATTTGCTGGTACGGTTCCTGTGACTGTACTGGCAGCAGCACTTCTATATGCAAAATGCAGGAGGTGATTAATTTAAGGTTTTTCATACCCATTCATTTAAAAATTGGAACTCAAATCTGAAGTTCAGCTTTATTCTCCCTAGTGCAATACATTAGTTTAATTGCATTTTGTGTTTGGCACACTGCACTGATTGCTTTGATGTGGGAGCACTTCAGAAGTCAAATTATTGTCAGCAATCCTGAACGCTGTAGGCCAAGTATCAAGGCCTTGGCAAAACTAAAAAGCAAGCGAGGCTATCACAGTGTCACTGAGTGCCACTTTGCTTGCCTGTCACTGTTCCTCTGAGTCCTCCAGCTCATTAATACTTCAAATTCTTCAAATCACAGTAACTATATTTGCGTGTGTCAGATCTACTGCACCTTGCGTGGGTCACGCTCAGAAAGCGCAGCCACATTCATAACTGCGTTTCCCAGGAGAGGGCTTCGGGGCAGTCCCGGAGGTGCTCTGCCAGCTCTATCACAGCTGCCCTCAGAAGAAGGCTGCTCTGCCCTATATCACCTTCCACTTGCAGGTGGAATCGTGAGTGAGGAAAGATGTGCCAGACTGATTCTGCTGGGCTTTTCTCAACTCCTAGAAAAGCCCCTGCATCTACTTACTTACTGTTTCCTACGCAGGATAGATCTAGCTTGGGTAAATTTGTATTAAATTTAATTCCAGGATCAACAGGGAGGGAGGCAATAAATCTGGGAGATGGTCTTTATCATTGTACTGTGATTATCAGTGTTTCTAATTACCTCTGCACCCTAGGCACAACTGTGAACCTCTCTTAATCACCGCTAGCTGTATCCAGGTATCTCAGGCAGAGAAGAACCATTTTCCATAAGTGCCATATGGTGCCAGCAGGGAACCTGAATCTCATGGCTGCCTGACATCAAAGGCAGCAGGATGGGGAGGCCTAACATCCTTCTATTTAACAGAGCACATTGATGAAATCTGCAGCAGTCCAACTGTTTCAGAGCTGCAAGAAGCAAATGGAAAACAAAGCTGAGCTGCAGCAAATAAGGACCTGGTGTGGAGATGATATGAGCTCTTTTACCACAGGGAAGTAGGTGTCTGTGTAAGGTTTGATCGTGCAGGTACACATGTCAGCATGGTTACACAGGCAAAGGGGGCTCAGTCTGGCCCTACAGCTCACCGAGCAGCCCCAGACCTCCTGGGAAGGCGGGTGGGATGGGATGCCTGGTCCAGCCGTGTGAATGGAGCAGAGCCCCACAACAGTTCTCCTCTTCTATCCCACCTACAGCAGCAGGCCTTTCTCTACTAAGCCGTTCCATGAATAAGAGACCAGGGACTCTCGCACTGTGTTGTGGAGCTGGGCAAACCGCACCCCCTTCAGCAGTGCTCACATGCTGTTGGGAAGGCGTACAAGGGAAACAGAAGTGAAGCAAGAAGTTAAGTGGTGATGGAGCAGCCTCTCGGACAGCTTGTGGGCTGTCAAGTGAAAGGAAGATAATCAGAGGAAAAGTATGACTCCAAAAACACAGAAACAATGCATATTTCATGGCTCTGCTGGAGCCATCACTTACATGCCAGGGCGCTTGCTGTGAAAGGCACTCAATATCACAAGGTGTTGAGAGACCAGCAGATGTTCGAGGCAGGGCTTTCTGGCTTGGTTTTCAGGGCCCCATCCACACACGCACACTCACACGTGTCTGTGGGTGCACACCCTCACATGCATGCTCACATGACCCTCTCTCCTGCCCTGAGCCATCTCACACGGTCTGCGCAAGGAGCTCCAGCAGAGACAAAGGCCCCCCAAAAAAGTGCTGGGCTGTGGCAGGACACATTCCTGCACCCTGGCCCTGGAGATGTCCTTGCCTGAACAGGGGCCAGGAGAAGCCAGCCTTAAAGTCTAGCAGGGGTTAAACAAGTCTGAGGGATGTCACGGCAAATCCTTGAGCCAAGAGGGCTTGAGGCTGGGGGCTGCAAGGTGGTGGCAGCGGGAGTTGGCCATTGCCACCTCTCTGAGGTGGCAGCAGGCTGGTGGCTGCTGCTCTCCGCTGGTGACAGCCATCCATCCAGAAACAGCTCTTACCTCCCCCTCCCTCTACCACTTCTGCTAATGAAACTTTGCTTACAAAAGCCAGAATCCAGCCTTAATAGAAGGGAGAGTCCCAGGCAATGTTTAATTGCATTTGCTATTATGCCTGATAAATGGCATTAGTAATACAGATAATTAATACAATGTAAAGAGCTATACAAGCATTGTCTAATTATTGGTATTGCTGCCTGCTTGCTGGCAGACGTAGGTAAAATGCATATGGAACAAATCTGGATGTAAATAAAACAGCTGTCAGTCCCCCGTGCTGCATGTCTTGCTGCAAAGGGGTTACCTTGCCAAGACCCACAAACTAATTAGGAGGACACAGCAACCAGCAAAGGGAGAGAGCTGAGCCGTGCCGCATTGCCTCCCTCTGGAAAGGGACAGAGCTGCTGCCTGGTTTGGGAAAATGTCCAGCTTAAACATGGGCAAAAAGGGTTTTACATCAAATACACTGGAGTGAGAAGTCACACTGAAGTCAGGCTTTGGATCTGTGAAAGCCTTCCATGCCCGTAGTTCAGACAGGGTACGTGTATATATGCAAACACACATATACCTACTGGATAGGGCATGTTGTTCAGTGCTGGTCAGGAGCAGAGAAAGACCCTTACTGGATGCTGTAACACCTGCAGCATGCGACTTGACACCCACATTACTAACCTGCTGCCTGGAAATTTTAAAAAGAGTGATGAATGGCTGAAATCAGGAGAAATGGGGGTAAAAATGTCCACATGTTTTCTATTTTCCACTAAAATTCTGAGCTCGTCTGTCTCAGGCTCTGTTTTCACAAAGCATAATAGTACCTTTTTTCCTTCAAATTAGCCTGTCACTTTCTGCTTGACACGAGCTTGTGACTATCACAGCAACCCAAACGGCTGCACAGTCGGCAGCTCGCGGAGCAACGGGGAATCCCAGCACAACCTGCGCTCCCGAATGTGAGCCCCGTCGCCTCCTCAGAGGCGATTCACAAGAGTACAGGCTGCAAAACACGATCTGCATTTGTGCCCTCTGAACCAAAGGGACTCCTGAACTATCTAAAACCCGCACGACAGAACTGACACTGAGATTTCAGGGCAAAAGTGCAGCCACTGAGGCAATATCCACTTACCTGAGCTGGAAGCATGAGCTGGAGAGGCTGTACCACACTAGAAAAATAGAAAATTAGCATAATAGCAAGCATTTAGCTGAAAACTATTTGTAGCATACAAGCTTCAGTTTTCCAAAGACCCACCGATCTTAAGAGGTGCCACTGATGCGTGCTGTGACAGGCCAGGGGGATGCCACGTCAAATGACGTCTGTCAGCAGCATCACTGCCTGTGCATGGTTGAATGTAAAGGGATGAGGGTACTTAAATTTCTCTAATCCAGCAGAAACCATTCCATAAGACAGGCCCGAGTGGGAAAACACGGGTACATTGGCAGGTCTTGGTGCAAAGGCCAAGCTAATGAGTGCAGCAGCACCTGTGCTGGCAATGATGGACCCACCGAAGCGTAGTGCTGTGTCTGTCTCATGCAAGGCTCTGCTAAAAGGCAGCGCATCCCCTGACAGCTGCATCCTCCAGGATCACCTTAAACATTACCTTTCTTTCTCTCTGTTTTTTCTCCCTCCCCCCCCCCTTTTTTTTGTAATGGTCCTCTTAGTCTAGGTTTAAAATACCAAGTACAAGTGCAGTGAACCATTAAAGAGCAGTTCACACACCTCTTTCTTCCCTTGTTTTTTATGTTTCGAAACGGAGGGATATATTGCCAGGTTAACTCTGACTTTGCAGAGCTCTAAGGCATTAGGCAGAGTTTATTATGTGGACAGGATGAATGGTTCCCTACTTGTTAATAGCACAATCAGCAACAAAATCCTTGGCATTAATATTTAACATCCTTTGTTATGTACATGCCTGACTGTTATTCAGAGAGGGCCGAATCAGGAGACCAGAGGCGGCTGGGAATTGAATAAGCATTATTTCTGGGATTTCTCTGAGCAAAAACTGGAAAGTAGAAGAGACATTGGTTTTATACGTAGCAGTCCAATTGTCAAGAGACTGTACATTTATGGATAGTGTATAATATATGCAAGGAATTACTGCAATGGCATTCTGTGCCTTATTTCACAACAATTTCGTTAATGTTACTGCCTGCTTACTCTCGCCCTGTACATGTACACAGGTATTAATTTTATGAGAAATGAAGAAGAAAATCTAACAGACTAATGCCAGCATACATCCCCTGCAAATTCACGATTATCCATCTAACAGTAGGACATAGAAATCTCAGAGAAAGAGCAGGCCCTGAGGAGCAGGTATTTTATAATTCATAGCAGTCACTTCTATCTCATATCTTTTATCCAGATTTCCTATATGAGTTAGACAACTAAGTACTTTAAGAATGTGAATCCTACACCGTTAGCATGTCTTCTTTCCTTTTATGTGTATATACACACATAAATATATTTATTCTATATATTACAACAAATAAATATTAATCTTAAATCTTCTTTTCCTCTGTACCCATCATGATACAGCTGATAGTTATAGACAGTTTCATCCTGCTCCCCCGTACAGAAGAGGTATCAGCCTTGCCAGTAGCTTTCCAGATATCAGTGCTATGGCTGTTTTTCAATTTAAATTGCCCATAAATGCTACACTTGCAAAGCCTTTCCGTATTTCCTTGATTACTCTGTAACTATAGCAAATTGTCTAAGCCTGGCGTACAGGACTCCATTCATCTGAGCAATTTTCAGGAACACTCTGTTAGATGTGGGCATCCAAGGATGTAAGAAAATGTGCTATTTTATATTACAGAGAAATATAATATGAACCTGTAATTCCAGACGCGAAGAGACAGAGGAAGGTGGGGTTCAGGTTTCATTTTTTTCTTACTCATCTGGAAGAGCTTTTTCCTGAAGCTATGCTTTCTGGGGAATTTCCTTGAGGGAAGCAGGGGGGCTTCCCCCTCCTTCAATAAAAGGGAGAGTAAAAAAAGGAACTTAGAGATTTTCACATGAAAATCACTTTAGCTGTTTACTCCTGTCTTTGCCTGACAACCTAGACACAAGGCTGCTCTATGCTGTATCAGGAGGGACTTTAATGAGTTTAACGCGCGCTGGGCTTCGTCCGCACCCTGGGCATCCCGCGGACGGGAGCCTCGCTGGGCAGGAAGCACCGCAGCCAGGCTGCTTTCCAGTAACGCAACTGGAGCGGGAGACGGGCAGGGAGATGTCTTCGCAGGATGCAACTGGAAACCGGGTGAAGAAAAATCGCTGGCGATCCTAGAAATGTTTCAGGTGTTTGAACCACTGGCGTATAACTTTGTGAGGTTATCTACCGCCGTTGAGGCTTGACGTGAACTGGCTGTGTTTGCGCTCGGGCAGAGATTAGGTATAAAAATGGAGAGAAAGGGGAAAAAAGTGGAAGTGAGGAGGAGGTGGAGGAAGGAGCACCGCGATGACCGCCCGCCCGAGCGGAGCCAGCCCTGCCAGCTGCAGTGGGGACCCGCCTTCAGCAGGTGGCAGCAAGTGAGCTGGGGATGGATGGAGGGGACGCTGCTGCAGGGCCACCGCGCCGGCCCCGCGAACCCATCAGCCTCCTGGCAACTTCTGTCCCCCAGCAAAAAGGTAAAAAGAAAAAGAAAATAAATAAAGACGCAAAATCTGCAGATCGCTCAGCATGAAAAAGTGAGATAGCAGCTAGGTGATGTGCTGCAAGCATTTCCTTATTAAGGCAGCAGATTATATATATACACCTAGAGTACATAGAATACAACTAGCAGTTTTATTTTCTTTTTATTTTATAGCTATTTCAGTAGCTCTTTCGTAGCGCCCAGGAGTCTCGGTCCCCTGGGGCTCACCCCTGAGGAGCTGCGCTTTCCTTCACGAAGGCCTTTAGCTGGGCTCTGGGGAGGTGCAGGCGGGGCTGCGCGAAGGTCGGCCCCTGCCCCGGAGTCGCTCATATTTTGTTTCTGCTGTTTCTGCTTGGACCAGACTCACTGGCGCAGGTGGGAACGCAAGTGTTTAGCTGCAGTCCTGAGCCAGCACATGAGCTACTTTTAAGAAAAAAAGGGAGGGGATTTGCTTTCCTACTTTCAGCCTGACTTTGGTATAATATCAATGTTACATAATATTACTGTTTAATGCAGACAAATGCCATGAGGAGCCATCCATAGCCAGGACTGCTGTTCCTCTTACCTGGAAGTCCTTCAGGGAGCCACTCAGATGCAACACTGCATTCACTGTTCTCCAAAGCCCCATGATTAACTGACCATTCCCCAAACTGTGTTCCCCCTCCCCTCAGGATCCAGCTGGGCGCCAGCTGCACGCGCCTGTGTGCCTTGCAACAGGAATTTCATTAGCAGGGATTAGATAGACTCCTCATTTCACCTAGTCCCCAAGGGTAAGACGAAAAGAAAACCAGCAGCTTCTGGTTTTGCCAAGTGTGTGATGGCTCTTTATTGAAGCTAATGAAGAAAATGCACAGTTTGGGAGTTACATGACTCATGCTTATAACCTCTCTAGTTACATGTAAACTCACAGTGCCAGAAGCTCTCATCAGACAGTGTGACAGGTCAGCATGTGACCACAAACACCACTGCCGAAACGCACGGGGTTTGATCTTCTCAGTAGGGACGGGCACACAGGCTTGCTCATGAGTAATAAAGATGCTTTTGTCTTGTCCAGCTGGAAGCAGGACTGGTTGGATACCCCATGAGAAAGCTGGCTCTCATGTGATTTCCAGGCCATGTCTTTCATATCGCATAATCTCAAATGATATTAGAGATAGGGCCCAGTCCTGCTCTGAGCTTCTGGGGCACCCACTGGTTCGCTGTTCCTGGCCCAAACTCTGAGGACAGTCCACTGTCAAGTGTCACTGGGAGAGCACACAGGGAGACCAGGTAGCTGGTAGATGCTCTGCATCATGTAGATGGCTTTTCTAAACATAGCTGTGCAGCACCACTGTAGAACAACAACAAAGTATTCGTGCTTAGTGGAAAACACAGAGCTGGAACATTAAGCAATATGCAGAAACCTAAACCCAGTATCTGATAGACACCTGAGTACCAGCTCAACAAGAAGGACTCAGCACTGTCTGTAAGTAGGTAAGACACAAGATCTCCCAAGGCATCAGAGACTTTGAGCTTCTCTTGGTGGGCCCTTCTCTGATCCCCAGCTCACACCCTTCCTTTCCTTCCTCCTGTGTATGGACCAGGAACACACTCCCTGAGAAGCTACAGCACAGCATAAACCCAGTGTTCTCAGCGTGAAGCTCTCCACGGCATGACCTGGCACACGATGTACATACATTTCATCTGGAGGCACCAGGGTCCCTAACAACCTCCCTGATGGTGGTGTTACAGTGCCCACTCTGCAGATTCCTCATCTCCTGGTGAAAGAGGGCTTCCAGTCTTCTGATGAAGGTAAGTTCATCCAGTCCTTCCTTCCACAAAGGGAGTTTTCTTCATTACAGATCACATTCAAAGCAACATACTTTTCACGTGGACACATGCAAGTGAGCCAGGGAGGGTTCTGAGCTCCTGACACCAGCAGAGCCTTCCCAGTCCTGCCAGGCATGTAAGCAGACAGATTTACCTAAGGTTTTGGAGACTGAAAGAGGAAAATGGGTGTGGTGGGATTGCCAGGGCACTGCAGATTCAATTCCAGGCCTCCTTTCCCACAGTTGCTTGCAGCCTCATCTCTGCCCAATGTCTCTTAACAGGCTGGGAAGCAGATCATGTGCCAAACCCACCCCCTCTACCCCTACTCCCTTAATCATCTCCCTCTACCATATGTATGCATCTGCCCAGATGTGTACTTGCTGCCTAGAGCTTTTACTTCCAATGCACACAATTTCCCAGTGCTGCAAACAATCAGCTACGATGTTCCTCTGTAGGCACAGCACTTCCTTATGCAAAGAGCAGAAGGGAGGTGAGGGAAGGGGTCTCCACTCCCACTGCTTGAAATCACCGCCTTGTAGTTTGCTGGTAATCCTTGCAGTATGTTGTAGCCACATGTAAAACATCTTCCTGGGCTCTTTTTCTCCCCATGTCTTGGCTGCCTGAATGTGCTGCAAAGAGCTGGAATAGTCAACCCTGAGCAAATGTTGAACATGTTTTCATTGCTTTCTTTTTTGTTTAAGAAAATAAAAAGGAGTTCTGACTCTAAAATGCCCTTGTGAAAACACAGCCTTTGGTTGGGCCAACATACCAGGTCACAAATAGTCTCTGGTGCCTTTTAACAACCTCTCAGCCCAAGACACAAGCACAGAGCTGGAGCCGGCTGAGATGGCAACACTGAGCAGGGTCCATCTGCTTGCTCGGAGACTCACATGCCCCCAGGGTGACCTGCCATCTTCGGCATGATCACTCCAGCAGCAATTCACTGCATGGATGAGCAGAGAGGTGGAAATCGTGCCACAGAGCGGAGCAGACGACACAAGAAGAGATGGCTGATGCTTCCCACTGTGGGCAGTGCGCAGGGGCCCTGCTGCTGCAGGAGAGAAGAGAGAAATGAAGCAAATGCAAACTCAACTTCTTTTCGCCTTTCTTTCCTTCCCTCTATAGGCATCTAAGCACTGGTTACCTTCCCAGGACTGCTGGGTCCCTGGGTCTGGAGATGCTTGCTCTCGCTGGAGCAGCTGCCTGACAAGAGCTGGGATACTTTGACACTGCATAGCCCCAGCCCTCATCAGAAGGAAGTGTCTCATCACCACCACCTCTAGCAGGGACAGGGTGCCAGCCAGTGAGCAGCCTCATTTATTTGGAGTCCAGCCTTGTCCCTGCTTTGTTTGCTTCTTCTCATGGCAACAGACAAGCTGTGGAGAAGGTTCTTCACCCACACGCTTTACCTGATAACAGCCTTGAACCAGCATCTGTTTGCCTGGAGGCACAACTCCTCGCTGCTAGTTGGGACCTATTTCTTATGAATCGTTGCTAAATGATGTCACTTTGGAATGAGCTCCCTGTCAGGCTGTGTCTGCGCTACCTAAACTCCAAAACGGCTGAAACTTTCTACTGCCGGTGTCTGAAGGGGTACAGGGACAGCCAGAGATGTTGAAGATGTGGGATTCATCCCTAATTCTGCTCAGATGGCACTAGGCAAGTCTTTCATGTTTGAAAATTGCCCTTTCCTGGGGGAGAAAGGCTGTGGGTGCAGGGGTCTGCTCACTGCTCACCTGGGTATCCCTGTGCCTGCCCCTCTCCTGCCCAGGGGAAAGCTCCTGCTCTTCTTTATGCCATGACTGGTGTGCTCCCGTGCGGGCAACACCTCTTCTCCTCCATGGTACGTGATGTGCCCGGCACAGCTGGACTGTGAGCTCAGCCGCTCAGCGCTGAAGAAACAGCCATATAATAACAACGGCCGTCAATGGCTGGGTAATCACAGCATTATCTGTCTCATCTCGGCCAGCGTCTGCAGCTGGGGCTGCTCTCTCTAAGCCAGCATCGCTTCTTCGCACCCGCTCACCCTCCTTCCACTGCTCTGCTTGGGGCTGGTCTCAAGAGGGTAAAGAAGCACAGCTCCGGCTGTGGGTCTGACGTGCGGTGGGAAGATGCGCTCAGCTCCCTCCTCAGCCTGCAGGTCTTTAGCGGCATTTGACATAGAAATGTGGCTATTTCAAAACCTTGCACAGAGCTAGTTCAGGCCCAGGGACGCCCTATGACTTCCAGGTTAGGGTTAGCTCTTGCAGAACACTTGGAGCATCTTTCAGACTACATCTTCTCTGGCCGAGGGTCATATGTTAATGGGTACCAAAGAGCAGCTCAAACACAACTGTGGCAAAAGGGGCTCGGTGACTAATAGGATTAATGTGGGGCTGGGTCAGAGTAATAGCTTGGTCGCCACGCAGACAGGGCTGAGCTGCAGATCTGGGGCTCCCTGCCCTTGGCGCTTGCCCACAGAAACGTCACACGGATGCTGCCAGGGATTGGGAAGGGGACCTGGTCCTGCCTGGGGGCAGCAGGCTGTAGCAGAGGAAGCCTTAAGGCCCTTTCACAGCATGATTTTTTAAGATTGTGTGCTTTTTTAAAGATTGGACCAGAGACCAATTAGACACCACAGTCACTCTTTGGACAACAATGTTGTGGCCAGACGAGGCTCAGCACAGGCACAAAGCACCGAGGGTTCTGGGCCTGGTCGGACTTGCCTACCTCCAATTTTCAGCATTGCACAGCATCATGTTTTAACTCTTGGTTGGACAGTCAGGCCATTACCGTATCCCGCCATGTTGCTGTTATTGCAGCAGAGGTGGAGCGGTCTAAGCTACCATACCATTTTAAACACTTCTCTAATACGTTTTGGTCCTGACAGTGTTGGGTGTGGGACCAAAGACAAACACACAGTCACGCACAGACACACAGTCCTACGTGTAGACACCCTTCGCAGCCTCATGTTTCTTGCTGGCTGATGAACAAGGGAGCAAGCGATCTGAGGGAATGTAATTTAGCACCAGGACCCAGTGAAGCGCAAAATCCCACCCGGTGCCAAGGACTTGTGATTTACGCTTTTGTTCCTGCAACAACAGACAGAGGCAGAAAAAAAAAAAGAGTTTTGCCGTATTTTCCGTCCCGTGCCAAGACGTGAATGCCTAACGCCGAATGGCAGCCAGTATTCACAGCAACACCCACGGTTAAGCACCAGCGCTGTTGCCAACTCCTGCAGTGTTATCACAAGCCTCACAGCACTCACTTTCCTTTCTTAAAGCCCCAGCTCCTGGAGTCATGGGATTAAGCAGACATCTCAGCTTTTGGTTTTAATAGCAGTTTCTATCCCTCACTGTTAAGAAGAAAAGCTTGTGAGTGGGACAAGTTCAGACCTACAAAGAAAATAAACCAGTGTATCTACTTCAAATCTGGTAACTTTTAAGCCAGGTAGTTTGGTTGTTTTTTGTGTTTGTGGGTGGTTTTTTTTTTTGAGAAAGGGTTTTCAGCTTTTTGGAAAGCAGAACTTGTTAGCAGCTAAGGAGACCCTTAAAGAGCTAAAAAAGTCTCAGCTGAGAAGATGCTTCAGGAAGAAGATAATCTTCCAAGCAGACTGGGTTTTCATTGCTTTGTCCTGGCAGAAAGAACAGCAAAGGATGAACATCTGAGATCAGTAGCTAAGGTAAAGCACTTTTTGTGTCAAGACAAACATTAAAATTCAAAATGTGAAGACTGAGACTCCCTAGAAAGAGAATTAAGCTCAGTAGATAACCCTGCCTCTGTCCCAAGGTTAGGCCGTGTGGATGGTATTGATATACCAGTGCTCTAGAAGGAGATGGAGGATCTGCACGTGAACTGCATCTTCCATTTTGCAGTACTTGCTGTAAGAAGCCTTGTATTGGAGCCCTACAAAGCAGTCAGAGGGATGGGCAGATGTCCCCAGCGCTCACAGCCCCCAGACCCGTGCGCATTACCTGCTCTGGCTCTCCTGTTTCAATTGCAACTTATTTAGATCTGGAGCTTCTTCAATTTTTTTGTCCTATCGAGTACTAAAAGCAATTTCAGTGCAAAGCAAGTAATTAAGAATAATTATGCAGATGTCCACAGAGTGGGGCCATCCCCTGTTTTGCTGCAATTTTTAATCATTTTAAGTTGAAAAAGCCTGTATGATCCTTGAACGCATGTACAGCTTTAAAGTACAAAATGGGATGCTTTAAAAGACCGTGGTGATAAATTGTTCCCATAAATGATGAGAAATGTTTAAATCAATAAAACATTTGTTTAGATGTCCATATGGAGGAAAGATACAGTCTGTTGCTCTTCATATTGGATTGATCCCACTGTGTTAAATTACAGCTGGCTACAGCCCTTCGTCGTTTACTGCACAGCTTGACAAGCATGTAAAATATTCACACTGAGCACAAAAATTTTGAGTGTCTGATCTCTGCATTGTCCTTGTCACTTCCTCCCAGCCAGGGCCAAATTAAAGGCTCCTTAATATGGGGGGGAAGCTTGCAGCAGCTCTCCCACAAGCCTTTAGCCGCCTTACCCAATATCCTCTCGGATGGCCTGGGGGAGCGAGCAGCTGGGGAGCAGATGCAGGCAGCCTTCGATATGTGACCACATCTCTGCCTATAGCCCTGGCACTTAAGGGTTTATCAGCTGCTCTGGGCTGTTGCTCATAAATACATAAATACAACAGTAACGTGGTCTTAAAGGAATAGCTGTTGTTGGAAGGCGCCTGGTCTGTGCGCTTGAGAGGGTCACAGCAGCAATGGTGGGTGGTGGGAGGGGCAGCCAAGGCACTACAGGGGGACATGGGAGCTCTGGGTGCTGCTCCCACCCAGGCGGGGTGATGCTGGCCATGGTGCTCACCTGCCCATGCCTCTCCTCAAAATGCAGAGCAGCATGAGATGTTCCCTGTGGGGATCACAGAAAGAGGCCAGGAAGATCAGCAATAGCAGCTTTTAAAGCCATGTGAAATTCAGTGTCCAAAGGACGTGTGATTCAGAGTAATAATTCTGGGCAGAAATGGATCCTGAAACTAAAGATGTGCACGTGAAAGCAGCTGCCTGCGCATCCCACTGCTCTGTGAAACCAGACGGGCCTGTCACTCCTGCCTGCAGGCAGCATGAGCATAAGCGTGGGGTGAGGCAGGGAGGTCCTTCGATGGAAAAGGCAGCTCCTGAAAGCCCCATCCCTCAGAGGTGTGCTGGTGGAAGGGGGGCAGCCGTTGTACTCCTCTCGAGTCTCCCTGCCTACCAAGGATAGGCGAGGGAGCGTTAGGAAGGAAGCTGGGCTGGCACCCATAACCCCGCCTTGCGGCGCGGTGCCTGATCCAGGGCTGACTAGCAAGGCTCGGAAGAGAGCTCAGTTGGGCACAGACATCAGGAAAGATGCACAGCAAACGTCCCGGCTGCTCAGCCCCAAAAGGCAGCACATTGAAGGTTCACTTCAG
Organism: Phalacrocorax carbo; assembly: GCF_963921805.1. Classification (NCBI taxonomy): domain Eukaryota; kingdom Metazoa; phylum Chordata; class Aves; order Suliformes; family Phalacrocoracidae; genus Phalacrocorax; species Phalacrocorax carbo. Next base: position 7,966,754 of record NC_087519.1, read on the forward strand.
GTAACTATTCATGAACTTGGACCAAGTTTCATCAAACCCCTCCTCAGTCACAACTGGATGTGCTAAAATTGTCCTGTTAGTTCAGAGGTCCCAATGAGTGCTGTCATTTGTCCTGCAAACTCACTTCTTCCTCTCTGGCTCTTGCATTTCCCTTGGGAAATGAGGACCTGTGCCCTGCAAAGCCTGGTCATTGCTGCAGGCATCCTCATCAGAGCAGGGAGAAAAACAGCAAACAGAAACAAAACTGATGTCCTGATCAGAGCCGGTAGAGGCCACTGCTGTATGCTTTAAAAATAACTCCAGGGCTGAGGTCTCTGGCGTGGTCTTTGCTCCCAAGCATGCTCTTTTCTCCGGAGTGTGTTTTCCTCTCTTCCCCGTGGTGTCATGTCTTGGCTCCAGGATCCCCAGGCGTGTTGCAAAGTGTTGGGTCAGAGCCACGTTTTCTGCTTTCTGCAAAGGGGTGATGTAAGTGGCTGCGTCCCTCCCTTCCTCGCCTCCAAACTCACCATCACCACCAGACGAACCGTCAGTAACCAGTGCTAGTAAATGCAGGCCCTCAAGGGGCTACTGCACTCCAACCCAGATATCTTTAAGACTGTGTGATATAAAGAGTTTTTATAAGAAAGCAAGCAAAATGAAAGCTGGAGTCTCTCAGACACGGTAATGTCAAAAACATGGCCACCTTTCACCAGGGCATGGTCTGTTCTCCTGCCCCAAAAACTCTCTGCCCCCTCTGCAGTCCGTGGCACCCGCCCTTCCAGCTGGGATGATGTTGCTTTGGGCTGACCCTCGTCAAAGCTTTTAGCCTTCTGTGTGTTTACTAAGATGATATGAAAAAAAAAGATATAAAGTAGACTGAACATTGAAATCCATAAAAATACTGCTGCCCAGCTGCAGTTTCAGAGCTCAGGTCTGTTTGTACATACCCAGCGATGGAGCAATATGTGAGGTGCCTTTGATGTTTCAGATGGCTTGGATCTGTGAAAACGAAGCCGAGCTGGGCTTTTATTTCAGTGAAATAAACAGAGAGGTGACTATAAATGCAGTTGCTACTCTTTAAAAAGGCACCAATGTTGAAAAATATGTAGGGAACCATCAGTAAAGTCAACAGTTCTTTTTAAAATAACTTAATTTCTTTAAATATCTTTCAACATATTTTAGAATAGCTTAAAATGTTGGGTTGTTTTTTAAGAGAAAGAGGGCCTTTTTCATTAGATGATGAAAGAGAGTGTTAATTTTTCAGAAATCTGGCATTTTTTCAATGTCTGCCTTTTAGATTTATGAAGACAGACAAACTTACTCCTTGTGCCTGTGTTTTACCATGTCGTTACTCCCAGTACCAGGGGGAACACAGTGCTCTCACAGTGTACTCAGATGGAGATGTTCCCCAGTCTGCCTCGGTCATAATGAAACGTGGCTGAGCACATTCAGCTCGTTCCAGCTGGTGTTACACCTCTTTCTGCTCTCCAAGTGGAAATGCAGTCATCAGAGGGTGTGTATGTGTGGGGAAGATGCCTCCCCAACGGGCCCTCTGGGATCCAGACACTGAATTAGCAGTGCTGCCTAGCGAAGAAGTTGCTAGATGTGGTTGCAGATTCAGTCCAGCCTGGAGTACTCTCAGTTTTGCCATCAACCTTGTAGGACACTTAGGGCCAGAATCTAAATAAGGGTAAGGTTTACTACTTATTGTCTCAGTTTACTCAACTGTTCAGTAATTCTGGCTCCTTTGATTAGCTATTCCAACATTTCTGAATGTGTTAATTAATTGCTATTATTAATATATAGGTGGGTCACTGTTTATTTCCTGCCTTTGCCCTTGCAAAATCTCACCCCCAACTGAAAGCGTGACTTCACAACCCACTGGCAAGGTGGTGCCAAGCACAGAAGATAGTCGTCCTCAGTTATCACTTTCCTTTCCATCCCTAAATAGAAAGGACATGTGCAGCAGCACAAGTATTATCTTCTCAGTTGTTTTGCGTAAGCAGCTCTTTTCTGGAAGAGATCAGTAGCTCGCTTATCCACAGTGTGTTGTGCTGCAAATAACAAGTCCAAAGTTTCAGTCCCCTACCACAGAAAATTAGTCCCGGAGGGGACTGTCAACACTTTTATTCCTTGGGGATATTTGTACATTTGCAGTTACTCCTTTTCTGGTTTGTACCAGGCAGCGTATGGGGTGAAGAACTAATGTTAATCAGCTGATGCCACACCATCAGTGCTGGCTCCTGAATAACTTACACATTTAGAAATGTTACTCCTAACCCATAAAGCTGAACTGAGTATGGGTCTGGCTGTTGCTCCTGTTGCATCAGAGCACCAGAGGTGATAGTCCTTCTGCCTCTGCAGACTCAGCCAGAGCATGCATCTTCTCATGACAAGTTTTTTCCTGAGGACACCCCTGAACAGCACTGCTAAAAAGCAGAGCACAAGTTCAGGTTGTAAGCCTGGATTAGAGACTCTGTCTAGAGCAAGTGGCAAGGAGAGACAGTGGCTGGTTGGACAGGAGTCCAGGGATCAAGAACTAATTAGTGGGAAAAGTGCAGAAGACATTGGGCTCCTTATGACAGCAGGAGCAGAAGAAAGCAACAGAAGCAAGACCTGCTCTAAAAGCTTTAGGAAATAGTGCTTCAGGAGGCAGCAAATTCCCTGGGGACTAATAATGCTTCCTGCTACCCTTTTTCTTAATTCATTGTACTTGTTTCAGCCATTGAGCTAAGCAGCTGATGCTGAGTTACGGTGGAAATTGCCCAGGGAAGGCACGTGGTGCGCACGTGCATGGAGGTAATGGCTTTACCGTGACTGGCCCTGGAGGGGCTCAGAGCCAAGTGAGAGTTAAATAATGGATGCAGAGAAAATAAAATACTGCTCTCCATCGAGTGAGTGTGTGGCTACACAGTTTTCAAAGAAATGGGTTTCAGGCAGGAGAGCCAGACGCAGCTCTGTGAGGTGTTAGATCGCAGAAATCGCTGAGCGAAAAAAAAGATGGCTATTTCATTGCCTGACTTACTTAAAGTTCAACTGATAGAACACTAAAAATGGACTCCAGGGAACTAACTGAACTAGCAGAAGTAGTGTGAGGGTGTGGGGAAGCCTGATACATGACCTAATAGACGTTAACTTCTGTCATCCTACAAAGCCATAGTAACGAAAGACATCATGTGCATCTTCCCTGCCAAACACAACCAGCTCCCTTCTTCATTCAGTCTTTCAGCACGCACTCCAGTCGGCCGTATTACGCAAGCCATACATACAGTAAAATGTTGAAAACAACCAACACCCTTCACAGATGAGAAAAGGTGATTAGTCTACATCTTCATTCTCACTTCCATAATAATCATCACAGCGCTTTGTTCCAATGGACAGCAAAGCAATATTACACAAACATCTAAACCCTCCAAAGCCCGTTAAGTTTCTGAGGCTGTCTCTTGTCCTCTCTTTTAGACTTATGATAAATTCTATGAGGGTGGGTAGTTAGATATTTGCTGTTTCTAGAAAAACCTCTCAGAGGCTTATAGGGTGCTGAATTTCCAGGTTCTTGCTGCCTGTGCTAGCAGAGACAGGTGATGAAAGCAGCGTGCTCAGGTCCGAGGGGCAGGGAACACTAGACACCCTGTCGGTGCAGACCGAGGGAGAGAGCTGAAAGGGTGCCATAGCCGTAGTTGAGGAGAGGGGACTGCTACAATTTGTCTGAAGATAATGAAAGATGGGAAAAATTGCTGCCATGCAGAGACTGTAGATATCTGCTGAGGTCCAGATATTTAGAAGGGATTGCTTTTCCATCATTAGCAGTCACGTCTTGCACAATTAAATTCTGTGTGAGAATAAAAAGCTAAATATCTGAACAATCATTTGCAGAAGCGATTATCAGATGGTGCATAGAGTCACAGTAAACAAGCAGGCAAATTCTGCCCACAGATTCTTAGTTATAGAACTATTTTAAAAGTACAAGTTATTTCTAAATAGCCTTACATACGCACAGCAAGATGTCTTCATCTTTCGTGTGTTCTTTACATGCACAGCTGTAAACTCCTGGCCCCAAATTATTTTCTTCACATGGGGATTTCAGCATAAGCTGCAATGTCTGCTTTATTCTTCTGGTTGCCACGACAGCTGAGAGAATAACTCAGTTCCTCTTGTCGTATTAAAGATGCTCGAAAAAGGAACCAAATGTGATCACAGGAGTAACCTGATGTGGCCATACGTTGGCACAGAGAGGAGCCTCCTCGTTTCACTTTCAGAATCAGATACTTAGTGTGGCAGGAGTGTCTGTGGTTTTAATAATTACATAGATGTAAAGGAATTACAAATAGTTTTATTGATACTTGGATTAGTGTGTAAATCAGACTAAAGATAGCTTGTCTACGTACGTACAGGCTTTCAACAGCTCTTCATAAGCCAATCAAATAAGCAGTGTTCCCAATTTGTAAAAAGTGCAATTTCACTATCTTCAATGAGAAACAAAGACGTTAACACTAACCTGAGACGCCTAATGCTTTGCAAAGTTTGCTACAGGCACCTTTACTCCCATCTTGGTAGAATAAATGGAAGATGGTTTCAGGGATGTTAACTTGGTTCTCTGCCTGTGTAACACTAAACCCTTGGATATGGTTTGGAGCTGAATATATAGATGCACCAATGCTCTTGGCTTGTGACAAACATGAGAAAATAGATGCCAACATTTGGAAATGTACTGCAAAGGAGAGAGAGAGAATCAAAATCAAAGGATATTGAAAGGCATAGTTGTGCAAGAAAAACACCATCAAATCCTATATCTATCTGTGCAGCATCAACTTTTCAATATATTTGAGACATTTATTATGTGACAGATATTATTTGCTGTTCTGTCAAGCAATCTTGCCTGATGAGGTGCCTCTCAACTTTCTGATCTGTTACTGTAAGCACATAAGTTACTTTTTGCTCTTGGCTAACCCAGGCAGGCAGCGGGAGGGGGAAGAAGTTAATAAAAAGGGAAATATAGTTTTTGCTGAAGTTCTCAGATGACACAGCTATTTAATCAGTCACAAACTGATTCTCCGGGCTGGCAGGTTACCCAGGCAGCTGCTGCCACAGCCCCTGCCTGCCTCGCTTCCCTGGGCAGGTACTCAATAATATACTGCATCAGCTTCACTAAGAGTGAAGCTCAGGTATGTCCAAGCATGGTTTAACTGCTCTGCATTGGCAAAAAAATAATATAAAAAAAAAAAGTTGTGAAGACAAAGACTTCATTAGCTGAAGTTATCTGCTGACTGTAATGACATCCTGGACACCTGTCAATACAGAGCTGCAGGGACGTAGGAGGCTGTTTGATCCTAATCTCTTTCTTGCCAGTCTGGATCAGTTCTGTCTCTGTTTGATCTATCGGAGGTTTAAATGGCCAGCGTGGTGGCCTGCTCTGCAGCCTGCAAGGCTGGAGATAAGTCTGCAGAAATGCCCAGCTGACCTTGGAATGAGCTTCGCTTGGATTTGCTTACAGGTGGTGATCAAAAATACCGTATGACGGCTGCTTAATATGAAATAGATCCCTTCCACACAAAAGCACATCAGTGTGTGTTGCAAAACATGACTTGCCCAGCCTGGGATGCCAGAGATGCCGTACCCCATTCTTGACACAGCCGATGTAACGGGCTTCTTAGCCCAAGCTGCTAAGAAATGATTGAGAAGCGCTCTAGCGTTACAGCAGTGAGAGGAGACCCTGACAAGCCAGAATGCCAACCCTGCAGTGCGTCCGCCTCGCAGCACATCCCATGCACTGCAAATAGCCAGTCAAGCCCAGGCTGCCCCTGGCAGCCAGAGCTATTGCAACCAAAGGCAGAGGGGGGAAGGGAGAAACAATGCTGTTGGTGGCTCTCCTGGTCTGGGGAATGTGGACAAAAGAGCATCTGTGAGATTGGTTCCTCCTCAAGAACCTCTTTTGGCAGGTGGTTGTCAACCACTCTGCCAAAGCTACGTGCTATTCATATACATTCAGAATTAAATCTTCAGAGGAAGGGCAGAGGGAAGGAGTGCGGTAACAGAAGCTGATGACCAGTGGCACCTCGTGTCATGACGTCATGCTTGCCATGCTGAACCATACTGCATCGCTGCGTGCATGCAGTGAATGCCCAAGTCTCCATTGTCCCTCCTGGCATTGGCATTTGTGGCAATGTATCTTTGATTTCCTAGGACCCTCACGGCATTGGTTTATGGTGCATGGTGAAGCAGCTTTCTTTTCCCCTCTTGAGAGCTGAAGTTATTTTAACCCACTGCCACAAGAGATCTGCACTTGATAACAGGCCAACTGTTCATGCTTCTGAACAGAGATGCTCAATGGCCTTTTGTACTTTTTTGCAATTTGGAAGTGTGTTAAGCTGAGGAAAAGTGTGGTGTATTTTTGCTGACCCTTGTCTGCATCAGCATTTCTGGTGCAGAAGTACTAGGACCATCTGTTGGGTGTACGTCGTCTTGCAGAGCTGGGCTGACTGGCAATGGCTGCAGAACTTGTGTGTGAGAAAATGGGGCTTCACAACGTGGGGAGAGGAACTTGCTGGCTTTCTAGCACTGGAAATTTCAATAAAGGGAGTCTACTTTGTTCTCAAGATATGAAGCCTGCAACAGGTACATGTTGTAACACACCGGTGTTGGCAAAACAGTTGGTGGGTGGCTGATGACGGAAATTCGAAGAGCAAATTTAAAGCCATTCATGTTCAGCCCATAGGTTTTGTGAATATGCCTGAAGTCCACGGCCCAAGTTGTGAGTTCCCAGGCTGCACTTGGATCTCTGTGAAACACACATGCTCCCTGTTGGCCTTCCTGAGGAAGGCATCTCTCTCAGTACTTCTTTTTCATTCTGCAGTGGCAGGTTCATGAACATCAATAGGAAAAATCTGGGTAAGTATTAAATGCAAGGATATAAAGGGGAGATGGCATTTATATATTTGGATAAGCTGGAAATTTTTGCCATGACCTATGGGCTACCTGGAGGTCTTTCCTCTCTCAGGTTCTGTAGCTTGGGAGGTGTCATCCAGTCCATATACACCTACAGAGGAAATCTGAATACTGGAAGTTGGAGATGTCATATCCTAGACTGACAAAAAGATACTGCTGCACAACCACACTATAGATGCAGTTTTCACCCATTTCACCCTTCGTAATATTTGCAAGATTCAAGCAAATGTTTCCAAGTGCCATAGACACTGACGGTTTCTCTTACTGCCTCACACAAAAAGCAAATACACCCATCAGCTCTGGCACCGGTTCAAGAGAAGCCAGGGATGCCATATGCGTTCACATCCTGGCCACACGTGGTGATGGTAATAAATAATTGGTTGCAAATGCATGTGTTGCTTTTTTGATTAGTTGCTTTACTGTGGGATCTGCTGTATTGATTAATTTTAATCTGCTTTGTATGTTATTTAGATCTGAAATTGAGTAGAGTGCAAGGGATGAGGAAACTGCTCTAATTTTTAGGGAGTATACTGCATTTGATTAATTTTACAGCCTGCATTAACTAAAAGCTTTTATCCTGGTCTGCTATCAATTTAACTCTCTGTGTTTGTCGTTTTTTACTCCTGGGGTCCCACATAATTCAGTTTTGTAAATTGATTTGATGGATGTCTTCTGATACCTCAATAAAGCCTTTTGGCATAGATTTGCCTATCCCTTGCTTTGCACGTAACTGGACAACAACCCTTGCTGAAGACAGAAATAGAATAGTATTAAATTAAAAGGTATATTGAACAGAACAGGATGCCCAGAGCAGACGCCTGTTAACAATGTCCTTTGACAAAGCATGAAGTGTAAAGCCGAAGTGCAAGACAAAACCCTCCCAGGAGGCTTGATAATAACAGTGTTTGCAGCCTGCAAGTCTCCTTTCATCTGTCCCTTTCTGCTCTCTCTAGTGCCTATCCTACAGGGCTGAACAGACACCGAGCCCGCAGGAACGGCTCGAGTCTCTCTGCAAACAGTGTCGGATCTCCAAAGGTCTGGCAGAGGCAGACAGAGGCTGTGTGAGTTATTACTGTTATAGTAACTATTATTTCTGAGCCCAGGCAGGAGGAAGGCAAAGGGGAGGAAACGTCACCTTCTTTGCAACACACCTGCACACGCCTTATCCCCGCGGGACGGCAAAGCCAATTGTGAAGCTCTTCTCAGTCTTTGGTTGCTTTTATTTCTTGTTTCTGCGTCCACTGCTTGGAAGCTGCTGATACAGACCTAGCAAGGCAGCAGGGGCAGGTACAACACAGAGCTCACTAGATGATTTCTTTGGTCCTGAGAATATTTAAAGAAAATACCATGTGAAATAAGACTATTTGTCCCTGTAACAAATGCACGAGGGTGTGGTTCTGCCAGAACTGTCAGCACAAATGTTCCCTTACCTGTTTTCATGTCCATTAAACATAAGTAACTAGAAATTTTTGACCAGAAGAAAAGGCAGTATTTATACTGGGGCTTCCAATGATATATGTAAGGGGGAGTTTTGAGAGCTCGGTGTCAGCACAGCTTATCAGCAGACAGAGGGGCCCCAGGAGCTGCAGAGGTGGACCTGCTAGATGTACCCCACCAGTTGAGTAACTAACTAAAAAAACACCTGCATGAGCAAATGATAAGCACTGCCTCCCAGAATTGAGAAATAATCAGAAAGAACAGTGATGAGCAGCTGAGGTACGCGGTGAGTGACAGCTGGGTGCAAGACTGCTCCCCTTCTCCTTCCACCAAAACCCCACAGACTTCTCACAGAGGGGCATGAGAAGAACGCAGGGAACTTTCTTTGATTTCATTAGTTTAATGTTCCAAGTCATCAGGGTTTGTGTTTTGGTCTGGGTGGGTTTTATTGCAGTTCACCCATTCCAGGCTATCTCCTGTCCTAAGGGCGAACTCCAATGTCTGATGATTGTGACACACTAAGAACTATTACATGTTAACTGAGATATATCGTTCACGGGAACACGGAAACTTCAGCTGAAAGTTGCTCTCAACCACAGTCCGTAATTTTGCAGCAAAGACTGTACTGCTGACAGGACTTTAGAGATGACATTAGTAGAGTTTGAAGAAGGAAAATGATATTCAAATCTCTTCAGGTGTAGCTGCTGTTATCTCAACTACCAGGCACCGGCTTCAAACAAGCAGGAACACAAAGAAAACGCCGTGTGCTGTTGTCAGCCACATTAATGCTCAGTGTCTCAGTTTTGTAGCTGCTTAAACGCGAGGAAAACAAATCTTTAATAGTTGCTGCTTCCATCACTACATTGCACTGTTTTCTATTCAGTTGCAAGGACAGCTAATTTCCAGCAAATGGGAACAATGCGCTCATATTGCTAATTCATGCCACTACGCACAAATGTTCAGATTATGTTGTGCAGATCCAAATTCCAGCCTCATTCACGAGTGCAACTGGCGCTTAAATCCAGCTCCCTAGCAAGAAGCAGGGAGCCTTGCAGCAAAGCTTGTGACAAATTAAAATCGGAGAGAGGCAATGAGAGAACATCTGATATATTTTATTATTTTTATAGTGTTTGAAAAAAACAGACCTGGATGTATGGCAAATGGTGAAAGCCGGGAGAATCAGTGTCAAAGCTGATTTGAAGGCAAATGATTTGTCAGGAGGCTGGCATCCACAAAGCTGCTGCACAAATTTGCCTTCATCTACTGCCGCTCTGTTTTGGTTTGTGGTTATATGTGGGTGCAGACAGGATATTTTGAAATAAAGAATTTGGGGATGGATAACAATTTAAAGACAAAAGTAGAGCGCAGACTACACCCTGGGGAAGGGAGAGGTAAAAGAGGTATTAAAAGCTGCTGAGAGCATGGGCTGGGCACCTGAAGTGGCTGATACAGCCTTTCCATGGCAGATGCTCAGTGGTCTCTGGTCCTGGGGAAGCAGAAGACCTCCCACAGGCAAGGGGGACCTGGGCTCAGATCTAAGCTGAGCCTCTGTCTGATCCCCTGGCAGTCTGGGGAGCTCTCGACCCATCCCACAGCCCTGCCTACCTTTGCTAATTCCCCTCCAAAGTGACCACCAGTGCCTGGCTCTCTGGGGATATGCAGGCAGCTGGAGAAGTCCACTCTGGAGGGGAATATTTCTGACAGGAAAAATTACACCTTCTCTGCCTGTGTTTTGATTCACCCTCCTTGACTGAAAGGGCCATCACACCGTTGACTAATGGCACCCATCAGTTGATCCTCCTGCTTTGGTGCAAAGCTGTTGCATCATCTTTCCTCAATATTTTCCACGCTAACTTCCTTGCCTCTTGGTTTTGAATATTATGACTATGGTAAACACTCTCTGACAGTCTTGCTGGCAGATCACCTTTGTACTCTCATGCTGAAAAAACTCCCCAAAAGCATTTCCAAACTATTTGCAAGAGCAGCACGTGTGAGCCCATATGCATGGGCATGTATGCAGCCGGTACAGACTCAGCTGAGTCCTCTCTTTGGGGCTTCTGATCCCCACAATGTGAGCGGGTAGCCCCAACAGCAAGACCAGGGCTGTGTCAGCTCCAGGTGAGGCAGCAGAAGGCAGAGGTTGACTTGCCAGGCTGGAGCTGATGAGAGGAGAAGAAATGTTCCCTTGTTGGACAACCAAAAAGGTAGCGCTAAAGATCTCAGTGTGCATGTTATGGAAAATTTTAGGCATCTGTTATCTGTTACCATGCTACCTCGCGCACGATTGCCTCAGATGTTACGAGGTAGGTTGGGCTGGGCTGGGTTAGTCATTGTTTTGTTGGAGACTTGCAGGGGACAGAGTTTCTGCAAGAAGTGGCTTTTCACTAGATGGTGCTCTTTCCTGAGCCATCACTGTGCCTGACCCCTCTTCTTGAGTCTGGGAACTTCCAAGGGATCTGCCTCATAAGCCCATGTAGTGGTGGGAGGAAGGCAAATGGAAATATATGTCCAGTGTCCCTGCTCTCGTGCCTGTTAGAGCCACATAAGAAAAACTATTGCTCCTGGTTGGAAAGGGTATATGATGCCGGTACGTTCCAGCCTCCAAAATGACCACCTTGCACAAGTAAGTGTTGAAACCATTCTTATTATTTCAATGGATTTAAACAGAATCATCAGTGCATATTTTGGAAGACAATGCCAAGTTCCCACATAGTTTTCAGCAGAAAAATCTTCTGCACCGTACACAGTATTGTTATTTCTGTTCTACCTTGGGAGAACATGATGTATGGGAATTACCTGCAACCTTTGCCCAGCGCTCTGGCCAGCAGCAAGGTCTCTTTGGAAAACATTGTAAAATGTTTTCGGGGTCGGTTGACGTGAGGTGGGGCTGCCCAGCACTAGTAGGGCACGAAATACACATTTAACTCAGTGTTGCTACTGTCTTTGTGGACTGGATCATCCAGCCACTGCCAGGGCTAGCGGGATATACGCATGCGCCGTAGGTTAAACCGAGTGGAAAATGCTGGGCCACCACATGTACACTTTTCCAAAGAGCTTCCAACAAAAAACGATAACTGAAGGCAGGTCACCACCACAACAGATCATGCATCTTCGTTCCCAGGGACCTCCTCAAACCCAGCCACACACGGACCACAGGCCACATGAACTTGTTTGCTAATGGTGGGTTGCCACTTCCACTGCTTTTCCGGGCAAGGCATGGGAGCGGTGAGGGAGTTGTTCCTCAGTCACGCATACACACCTCACGATGGTGGAGGATCAGGGGAAAGGCGGTGCGGAGCAGGGCAGGGCCGCGGGCCGGCTTGGCGGGGCTCGCGCTGAGCTGCTGGATTTTGTGATGGCTACAGATGTGCAGTATTTGTGTGCAGCAGATGACCTTCCTGGCTGGGTGGCTTGTGTTCTGTAAGAGGCTTTATAGCTGCTGGAGGTGGGAACACTAGAGAAGTAACCTCAAGCCAAACAGACCCTTAAAGCCTAAGTTTAGCGTGTGGGAAGGCAGGATCCCCCTCAAAAAAAAAAAATAAACCCGCAGCATAAGAACTTGCTCTTGTCCTTTCACACCAGCCGCACAAGCAGACGATCTCCCACAGCAGCTGAGGAAACCGGGAGAGGGCAGAGGGGAGGGAGGGGCGGCCAGGTGACAGGCCGGCAGGTGAGGGACCCGCACTCCCCCAGGCCGGCGCTCCCAGGTTTTCCGAGCCGGCCCTTCCCTCATCGGGAGACGGGGGAAGCGCAGCTGAGCCTTATCCCTGAGCAAGGTTTCGGCGGGGCCACCCTCCGCCATGGAACACCCTCCGCGCTGGAACAACACCCCCTCCGCGCCCGCTGCCGGGCCGGCCCATGGCGCATGCGGGCTGGCGGCGCGGCGCGGGGGCGGGCACGGCGGCGGCGGCGGCGGCGCTGCTGCTGCTCAGGTTGCAAACCCGCAGCCCCCGGCCCTCCTTCCTGCCCGCCTCCCCGGGCGGAGAGCACCCGGCCCGGCCGCCTCTTCCCCCCTCCCCGTCCCCTTCCCTCTCCCTTCCCTTCCCTCCCGGCCCCGCTGCCAGGGGCGAAGCCGCCCGCCGGGCCCCCGCGGTGAGTCCTGCCCCGCCGGAGTTGGGCGAAGGGGGGAGGAAAGTTTGGGGAGGCCCCTGGTGGGGGCGGAGGGGGGGGGTGTCTTTCCCGCGGGGGGGGGAGGGGTGCGGGACCCCCCTCCCCTTCCCGCGCCCTCGCACGCTTCCCCCGCCCTTCCTCCTTCTCCTCTTCCTCGGTGGTTTTTTTTTTTTTTTCTCCGCGCAACTTCGCGTGGAGCCGCTCCGGGCGGCCCCTCTCCCTCGCGTGTCTTTATTCCCTTTAATTTTATTGCTGTTATTTGCTTTGAATTTATTTTACGCCTTTCCTCGCGCGGCTGCTCGCCGCCGCTATTGTCTGCGGGCCGGCGGTGCGCGGCGGGCCGGGGCCGGGGCCGGGGCCGGGGCCGGGGCGGGCTGGGGCGGCCCGGCGAGCGCCCCGAGCGGGTGCCTGGGCACCCCGACCCCCCCCGCCCGGCCCGGCCCCCAGCCCTCCGCCACTTCCTCGCGATTGAAGTTATTGATATCTTGATCGGGGGGGAAAAAAAAAAAAAAAAGAAAAATCGCTCCAGCTTCGCTGACGCAACTTTGTATCTCAATTTAATGCAAAGAAAGTAATCTGGGCTTTCTGTCGGAGTCACCTCAGCAACCGGCCCGTGTTGGTTTTTCTCACCTTTGGGGCTGAGCGGGCCTTTGAAGTTACTCAGAGGGTCATTGCCGTGGGGCCCGTTTTATGCGTTCGTTCTGCTGCTTGAAAATATAATGTGTTTTGGTTTTTTTTTTTTTCTTCTCGAGTGGAGACAGTCTTCTTTTGAAGCAACTGCGGGGGTTGTTCCTTAACCTGTAAATTGCTGGGGTTTATTAATCCGCCTTCTGTGACTGTGTTATCCCCACAAGTCATATAAAGGAGTGGGGATTAGTAGAGATCAATTTTGCTGACCTCTGTAATTGGTTCTGCTCCAGTGTCCTTTACGGGGCTTCACGTTAGCTCGAGCTTGGAAGTGGAAAAAGTGATTTTTAAAAGTTTTTGTTTTGAAGAGTGCGCTGTACTGATTCTGTTGTGGGTGACCAGACAGGGACTCGATAGAGGGATTAGAAATGCTGCCCTTCTGTAGTACAGTTGGTAGCTGTGGTGTTCCCTGTAATCTTTGTCAGCCATAAAACTTTAGGTACTCATGGAGATATGCGATGCAGTAGAAATATGTAAAGCATGTAGCTTCAGAGCTGAGTTTAGACAGTTGGTCTGAGGTCCATGAATGTCTTGTGTGCTGGGAGTTTCAGCTAACGTAATCTAATCGGTTTTAAAGGGCCAAGCTACATTATTTCTGTTTGTGGTGACCCTCTTCTGCTTAAAATCCATCCCTCGCCGGGTGTGTGTTTCATGTTTTGCACGCCCTTGCCGAACTATTGAGGAATTGCAAAGGTGAACCAAGTTCCACATAGTACATTAAAGGTAAGGTACTAATGAATCATTTATTACCGTGTTAGAGGTGTATTTTTATACACAGATATCTCAGCAGTGGGAGTAGAATGATGTTAACCTCATAACATCCGTGCCTGTGGATAGAAGCTGCTGTTTGTACTAGAGGAGCTCAGAAGACACTTGTGCTTTGGGACACTTTGGTCCAGGCTGTCACCTTCCATGGATACTTGGGGTTTGGTTTTCTTTTCTTCTTTACAAGCCTGATAATAGGGTAGGGGTGTGTTAGGCAAGGTGAAGATCATCTGGGCATATGCTGTCCCTTGGCACGAGTTCAAGCATGTACCTATCTTCCGCGTTCATGGGTTGAGCCTAATACGTCTCCTGTCTGTCCTTCCAGCGCTGCCCGGTGCTGGGCAGACAGGCTAGCCTGGGGCTGTTGCTAGAAGGGCATGGATGTTGAGTTCTGCAAGGCAGACAGGTTTCGTAGGTAGCTTGAATGACGAGTCTCCTGCGGGTAGTGTGATGCACTGCGTTGCACACTCGCATTTCAGCCTGCATCTCCTATCTGGCTCTGGTGGCCAAGGGATGGCCGGCATAGCCCGAAAGGTGAGGACATGGCATGGCTGGAGTAACAGAGTCCAGCCAGGGACTGCAGCCAGGGAGAAAGGCAGGAGCTCGATGTTCCTGATTTACAGCTTTGCAGCATCAAAGGAGGAAAATACTGTTAAGAAGTCAAAGCTGCTCATAGAAACAGAGCTCTGTCAGGTACAGTCTGATGATGGATGTTTCTAAACCCAGTCTGTACAGGGAAGGTTTGAGACTCAGGTTTGTGCAAAACTTGCTACTAATCTCTCAGCAGAATATACTCCTGCTGTGTTCTTGTCTAGGGTATGCTCCTGTGCTAAGAGGAGGATTAAATACTGTTAAAGAAATCGGGTTATTCTATCCCAAGCATGAATTAAGCAGTGGTCAATAAATTATACTAGAGGAAAAAAAACATTGGTAGGCTTATTGGTGGTGTGCACATGCGCCTGTGTCAGAAAGGCAGTGGGTTCTTTCATATAATTTTCTGCTGACAAAATTAGTTTTAATAGATAGCTACTTAACAAAAAAAAAATTGTCAGTGGAAGTTGTCATGTCTGCTCTACCTATTTCTTTCCACTCTGTTTCCAGGACACCAATATATCGGTTTTCTCTGCCTGGTGTTTGGTGGTGATCCATTTGCCTATAATACAGTCCTTGAAGTAGCTTGGAAGCTTTTCTACTTATTACTGTAGCTGGTTATCTCTGCAATCTACTTGAGTGTTATTAAATGTTAGTTCTGTAGGGTTTCCCCACACTGGCCATAAATAGCCTGAAGTAAACTAACCCACACAGCTGATTAGCATGGAGGAACTATTTGGTTTTGGTTTTGCTCTCCTGGTGGAAGGCAGTGTTAGTCCAGGAGGCCATAAAGGTACCATATGCCGTCCCTGAGTGATCGTGGCCCTGTGTTTTACCAGCCTCCTGGACAGGGAGTTGGCAGTTTGTGTGGTTTCCAGCTGGAGGATAACGTAAGCAGCATCCAGTTTGCAGGCACGAGAAAGGCTGGATGTGGAGCGCTGGGGTGGGAAGCACCTTGCAGCCTGCAGCTTGTGATTCTGGGCGCTGCTCGGTGCCAGGTGCTCACGTGTTTGCTTGCTTGCGCTGATCACCTGTGGGATAGATAAAGGTAATGAGTGACTTTCTGAAGCAGCTGATAGCTTTGGGTGTAGATACAGTTCTGCTTTGCTGCTGTGGGGTTTGCCATGGGGGATATAATCCAGTTGGGAGCCTGGTTTGGGGCTGGTGTGTACTACCTGAACAGTCACTTCCAGGAAGCGCTGTGCTTTTTCTAAGTCAAAACTTGTTGTTAGGATGTTAGATACAATGAGGTTTTTATGAATAGCTTAGTCATGCTTCACTTTTTTCTCCTCTAAAACAGCTGTCAGCAATCTTCCTGTGGAGAGGGAATTGGCCACTCCTTGTACTTACTGAAGAGTCAAACACTTCAGTTATGGTGTTGCAGCCTGGCATCGCACTTCTTAGTTACTTCTGGAAACAAAGCTGTGGATGTGGCAGAATGTCTTCTTTTTATTTATTTATTTAAACTTCCCTTTCTCCCTTGCAAATGACCTTTATGCAGATCTAGAAGGCAGAGCACATCACTGGGAGTTAGCTGGGTAGTTACTTTGGTTACTGATAAGAAAATATGATGGCAGTGCTCCAGGGAAAGCAGCTATGCCGGGAACTTGTTGCTGCAGTCAAGCTATACAGATCGTTTTCAAAAAGATATATCTCTATGTATTTATGGCCCTTTGTCACGGAAGCAGGGTGACTCCTCTGTTGATGTCTACATGACAAATACGCTGTGATGCCACAAATCCTGTAAGCAGTTTAATGTCCTTCCAGAGACCACTGGTGGAAGCATGCAATAGGTAAAACTTTTCCACTGTCATCCTAAACTCAGACTGTAATTTTGTGATCTCTTTTGTGCATCGTTGTAGGCACAAGCAGCCTCTTCCAGTTCCTCAGCTGGACCGTGCTGGTCTGTTCAGCAAACCAGACTGGGAAATGGACTCTTAACTTTTTTTTCTCTGTACCATTCATACCTTGGATCAGTTCAGTGAAAAAGTTTGTTCTTTACCTCAGTCCATTCCCCCACTCATGTCCCTTTGTGGTCTCACAAGTAGCTGGCCTGGAAGAGGCTCTGGTGCTTCCACCAGCAGAAATGCTCCTGCAGCTACACCCTTGAAAGTACTTTTCTGATGGCAAAGAAAGTATTTGACTTGGTGCCTGTCCCTGTTTTATAGCATGTGAAGACGACAAGGGAGATAGATGTGTTTCTGTGATAAGCCAGTGAGCCAGAAGTCAAAGCGTTTCCTTTTCAAGTTCCCTAAGACTGCAATTATTTCTGTCTAGAGTCAAGATGTATCTTCTTTGCAAAAATAAGCCTTGCCATTTTTATAATTTTTTTTTTAAATTTTTGTTATAACCGTTTTAGGTACACTTCTAAGTTGTTGAGGAACGGGGGAGAAAGTATGATCACAAATACTTTTAAGTGGTCAACAGTTGTTAAAAAGTAATGCAGTGTGGTATCTTGAGAAAAAACTATGCTTGAATTCTGTTGTAGCTGTAATGGATTGCGTGTTGTGACATGGTCAGGCAGTCTAACAAGACTATTTAGTATATATTTTTAAAACCTCTTAAATCAGATGCCGAAGGGTTTATTGGGTGATTTTTATTATGGGTGAGAAAAAGCTAAATTCCTTGCTGGGGTAGTGATGCAGTTCTCTCAGTCCAAACTGTAACAAAGGCACATTGGGAACTTCTCAAATACTGCACATGGGATTGGAGTAAGCGTAAGGAAAAAATCCCCCTCAAACAACTGTCAGCACCTCCTACTGCACTTGTGTTGAGGGCTTGAAATTAGAGTATATTCCAAGCACGTTTTGCATGTGAGGTTGGGTTTAGGTGCCCCTGGTCAGCCTCCTGTGGGGTTTCTCACTGCTGCAAGGACTGCTGGTGGTGTGGACCTTGTGCGCTTCCACGGTTCATAGAGGACCTTGATTTTGGCCTTGGCTGCAGCATCTAGAATAGTACTTTTTCACAGGTTACCTGTAGTTCTGTAGCCGGGGTTCATTTAACAAAGTTAATCCTCCTTGACCACTTGTATTTTCCTTTGAATCTTTTCCACCTTCATAAGAACCAGGAATTCACATTTTTATTTCTTCATTAAAAAAAATTAAAACTTTCCTGTGATTCCATAACTCGTTCGTAACAAATTATTTTTCCATCTAGATGCTCTTGTCTTTGCCAAACTAGTCATAATTTTTTTAATCAGTAGATGTGGCAACTGAACTGTCACAGTTTGCTTGTCTGCTTGATTCTTGCGTGAGGTCACCTCTTGATTTCCTTGGAAGTCGTGGGACGGCAACTGATTGCTCATATCAGTGAGTTGGATCCTGTGTAGTTGCTCTTCTGAGACGCTGTTTAAAAATGTATGAGTGCAGGTAGTTACAGCTGATGTAGTGCATCCTTGTTTCAAGCACTTGTGAAATTTTCTAATCAGCTGTGCAAAATGTTTAGCATTTGCCAGAGTAGCTTCCAACTGCTTCTAGTCTCTGGCATATTTTTTTTTTTACTTCATCCAGGTGGCTAGTCTACCTTTCGCAAAAGCCATTACCCTTTAGTCTTTTTGCTGAACTGTTTTTAAATTAATGTTACGTTTGCCAAATACAGGGTGAGAAATTTGCCCAAATTGTTGTTTAATGTGAGACGTTATTTACAGTGTGACAGCACTGCTGAGATTAGCCTGATCCGGTGTAAAAGGAAGGATTTAAGGGTTTTCTTCTGTAGCAACTACTTCGGGTTTTATTTCTGAATGGGAGGGGAAATAAGTGATGAATTACTCAAATAAGAGGCTGAATTTTGGTAAGATTTATTGTCCATGAGCATGATTTGAAGTGGCCATCTTAAAGCAGAAGGGTGTATGTCATTTGATGATGTTCAGAACTTTTTGTTGAGAGAAACTACCCGATGTGTCATGTTTGAATCCCCTGTGCTTTTTATCACCCATGACTAATGCAAATTGGAGCAGTAAGTTATGTTAAAACCCGTGACGTACTTTGTAGCTTCATCTAAATTGTATCTGAGGTTGCTGGCAGAGTTACTTGGGAAAGTAAACCTCTTTCCCAATGTGTCTCTGTCCCCAGCGGTGTAACTGCTCTGTAAGTCTGAATGCTGCAGTTAGTAAAACCATTACGAACAAGGAGTTTGGCACGGAGCAGCTGTCTTCAGGCTCAAACTACTGACTCACCGTGTCTTTTTCCATGGATTAACACACCTGGCATGTGTCACGCACGGATGCTGGCCGACTCATCCTGTTCTTTCAGGTATCTGTTCTCGGTGTAGAGGAGACTGAAGGAAGTGTGTGAGTCCGCGCAGAGACCTCCTGCAGGAGAAAAAGCTCCTAATGGAAGGTGATGCCGAGGATGGGTTTTGTCTGAAGGTCCCTTTCGCCATGTCCGTGATGCTGGGCTGCAGGAGGGATGCTGCTCTGCTCCTGCCACGTTTTAGGGGAGCGCAGAACTGCTGATCATGTGAAGCCCCTCCCTCTGGTGCAACCGTATGAAAAGCTGTGCTGGGTCAGGCCACGGTCTGTGCAGCCTTGTTTCCTGCCCCACAGCATTGGTTGTGGCTCCCTGGGGAGGTGCAAAAGCAAGGCAAGCAGTCCATGCCAGTGTCCATGGGCAGAGTGGGGTTCAATACCAGGATATGTGGCACGTTTGGCTTCCTGGCACGTGTGGCTCTCAATACCCGGCTGAATCTTGGAAGCTGGTGTCAGTAGGAAGAGAGGGAAAATAGGTGATGCTGAGGCGTGAGATTGCTGAAGTGAATGAGAGTCTTACTTGCTTTATACGCTGGTTTCCCTCCTGAGTTTCCTCTGGGATGCTGAAGCCTTTGGTCCTGTAACAGCAGTGGGACAATGAATGCTCAGATGGAGGAAGCAGGTGTTAAAGGAAGGGGGGAAGTGATTTATTTTCTGGGGGGAGAGGGAGACAGGATGGCCAGATTTGACCCTTATACAAAGCAATTTGTTTTGGCACATGAGCTTGTGCACAGAATGCTTCCGAATTGCTGAACCCACAAATAAGATGGCAGAAAAACTGGGACTTGCCCCTTTTTTTTTTTAGTTAATATCACTTAGTGAGTCAGCTGAGGAGTGAGGCTTATGTGATGTATGTCCAATGCTACGTGATGAATTTTGTTGTTGTTCTGTTCCCTGCGACCATGAATCTTTCACTGCAGCAACAAGGCTGCAGCACTGATGGCACTGGACATCTTGAAGTCTGCACTTTGTACTTGGGGGGTGCTGGTTTTCAGTTGTTTTAGAAACAAGCTGGAGATGAATGAGTTTGTGTGACTTAGATTAAAACAGTTTCTGTAGCATGATCCAAAGGTCTCTGAATTGGTGCAGAGGATGATTCTGGAGATAAAAGTAAAACACGCTGGTTCATGTGCTATGTAGCAGATGCGTTTGCATCTGTAGCTGAAAGACTTCCTGTCCGGGCAGTAATGACAGCGCTTCATTTCAGTGGAGTTTCCAGCCTCTGCAGGAGCTTCTCTTGAACATGGGAGTCAGTTTTTCCATTGCCGAATGGTTTGCAGCTGCTCCACCCATTTTTATGATGAGTGATCGTTGTCTAAGAGCACAGTGGAACACAAGAGGTGGTGAGCAAACCTTTCATTGCATTAAATGTAAATGTTTATAGTTTCTCTTCTCCTAGCAGCTGTGAAGAAGGTAGGTTGTCTTGGCTGAGTAGAGAAATAAAGACTAAAACCCTTTTATGTACTGTCGTAAAAGGAAATTTTGTGTAATGCGCATTCATTTCACAAGGTCCAGGTGACTCTTTACACTTTCATGTGATGCAAGGTGAAATATTGCTGCAAATGTTTCTGTTAAATACAGGTTTTTCTATATTAAGTAGTGGAGTTGACATCAGGAAAATAAATATGTGTTGTCCTCAGGCCTGTCGTGGGATGATGCTGGGGGTTATGTCAGTGCCTTCTGCGCGGCTGCACTGATGTGCCGGTGGCTCCGTGGGGTGCCAGTGGCTCCGGCATGAGAGTGTGAATCCGCTCGCCTAACATGGGCTCGGGAGTCTCCGAAATCTGGAGCTACTTTTCTACCTTGGCCAGGGCTACAAATTAATTCTTGACTAGAGTCTTCTGGTAATGTAGCCTGAAGAAGGGTGCGTGTAGCATGGAGACTGAGATTTGAGCATTAACTAGGTTAAAAGTATATTCCTGAGTGGGTGTCTTGCTTGTCTCTTCTGTAAGATGCTGGAGGGGAGTGCGGTGATGGGAGCTGATTTCTTGGCAGCCGTTTCACAGTTAAACAGGGCCGTGGTCCCAATTTTCATGAGCCATGTATTAAACTAGAAAAAGAATTAGCTCATTGCTTGAAGAGCTTACAGTCTAAAACTTTGGATAATAAATATGCTTGCATGGATGTTAAGAGGATTAATTGTTTGTGAAGTGCATTGAAAGTGGGAGAATTAAAGAAGTACTTAAGTAGTAACCGGCTGCATGTCACGTATGTCTTGTTAATTTGTTTCTGCCTCCTTCCAGTCGGATTTGTTGATCTGTATGAAACTCGTGTCAGTCCCATATTTTCCTGTGTTTTGGGAATTTTACAATTTACTTATAGGCAGTACCTTAAGGCGATCTCAGACCTGAAGAAGAGAGGTACCCTGCTCAATGTGATGTGCTTCCTTCTGCAGCTGGAATTGGCTCTATGTAAACTCTGGGGTTTAGTGCTTAGACCTCCCTGGTTTTTCCTTTATCAGATTAGCTAGGATTTTGGCAGGACTTTGTGCTGCTTTTTCTTAGCCAATCGACTTGCATGTGAGTGTTCAGTAACTTTCTTGCTTTATAATCTCAAAGTTCAGAAGTCATTGGGCTGTTTGAGACTAATAAGAGATCCCACCCCAGCAACAACTTAGAGCAGGCATATAAAGGGAAAACACTTCAGTAAGCGGAGAGCAAGTTTTGAAATGAAAATTGAAAACTACTTGAGGAGGATGGAGGACTTTGTGGCAAAGAAAGTGCTTGAAAAATGTATACATCTTCCTGAAGCTACAAAACATGAGTGGGCTTTTTTTAGCCTGTCTTCACTGGATTGCTTGCGTGACCCATCTCCTCTGCTGTGTCAATTAATACTATGAGATGGCAGATAAATGGTAATCATGCAGTTATTGTGCAGTTGCTTTATACAGAAAGATTGAGCACTTGAAATGCCTAGAAATTAGAAAAATTATCAAGTAAGTGTAAACTTATAAAGCTTTTAATGCTCTGCTTAGGAGAGTCTTCATTTTTGCCCTCTCCAGGAACTAAGCTGTAAAATCTTTGTCAAATTTTATGAAAAACGTAGTCTCATCAGTGCTTTTGATAATTAAAAAAAGAATAATACCATTTGCATAAATACCTGTGTGTATTTATGCCTTGGGCTTGCGATATTTCAGTGCCAAAAGAAACTTAGGCCATTTTGGAGGAAGCAGACTTTGAGTCTTGTTAAATTTTGTCTTTGGGAATGCTGTATCACTTGGTGTTTGCATTGAAGGAAATATATTGCTTTCTTTGTAGGGATTATTTTTTTGACTCTTAGATAATGCTGGATCTGAGCCACTGGATAACTTGAGGATGAAGAAGGAGACTTGATGTAGTGTTTGGTGGAAGTCGGAATGAGGAGTGGGGAGCTGTTGCAGCATGGTTACGTTAACGTGGCCGTGATGCTCAGCAGAGCAGCATTTTGAACTCCGGCACATGAGATGTAAAACTCTGTCTAGTTGGGACTGTGGTGCTTCTGGCTAGTTGGCGGGGGAAAAAAAAAAGCCATGATAGAGAAGAGAGAGCGAGCCGTTGGGATGGTGCTAGACGAGAGCTTAGCAGCAATGAGGAATTTGGGAATACGCCCGAGCTGGGGAATGCATGACGAGCTTGGATGTGTGCCTTCCAGCCAGGGGTAGCTGTGGTGTGGCGATGGCATGGACCAGGACCACCCTGCATGTTGGGAGCTAATTGTCACCTCCGCTTCTTGCTCAGCTTCAGGGTTAGCAAGCTCTTCCTCGTTCAAGAGCAGACTTTTGGGTGCATCCTGGGCAGTGGACTGCGTACTGTGAAGATACAGGAGGAGCCCTGTTTGCTATCTTACCCTTGAAGTTAGCAAATGTTAATTCACTGCTTAGTGGAGGATGCTGAACCCTGGGCTGTGATGTGCCAGGTCCGGGGTGCCGTTGCCGTGGTCGGTGGCCTTGCCCGCTAAGCAGCGCAGGCAGGATCAGAGCAGATGTGGGTTTCTGTTCGCCTCTTTAAATTTCTGTGTCAACTCCCCAATGTCTGTTATTCAGAAAATAAATCTTGCTTGATACTTTCAACCCAGAAAAGTGGCTATATATCCAGCAGCCAGGAAATCGAATAAGTCTTGATCTATTCTTAATTTCTTGTTTCCTGTGGGTTTTTTTTTGTTTGTGTTACCAGCCCTAATATTTACATACTTTTGAATGAGCTTTTCTTTTTTTGGAAGATACTGCTTTGTGCATGTGCCTTGCAGAACAGGTTCTTCCATTTTTTTTCTCTAATAACCAAACAACTTACTTTCTCAAAGGAGTAAGGGGGGGGAAGATTACAAGAAACACCAAAGGGAGATATCTAAGAATAGAATTGTTTTTTGCTGATGATATGCTAAGACTCATTCCAAACTTGAGTCTACCCTTCCAAATGCCTTCGGGCTCTTTGAGAGCTTTGTAAAACTTCTTGTATATCAAATTACATGGTAGTGGGTGCTTTATCTGAATAGCAGATGCATTTACGGTTGGCATTTTAAATGCAAAGGTGGCTTCTATGAAAATGCTCGTAAGAACAAAGTTGTACTTCCCACTAAAACCCCAAAGAGTTAGCAGGGCAAGTCAGTAGGCTCCACAATGTTCACGTTTAAAAGTAGTGCTGGTGAATGTTGTTCAGCTAATGCATCTCTGGAAACTCTGATGTAGTGTTTTTCTGTGAAGTAAGAAAGATTTCACTGTTATGTTCTCTGCCTTTCTTCTGGGCGTGGGGAAGTGATGGAGCTGATGTTCTTCTGGAGGTCTGTCCCTTGGTACATCAGCTGGCCTTCTTTTCCATGGATTTTGGGTTTCCCCTAATGATCCTTTTGGATCTAATTTGAAATTGCCATTTTTTTAAAAATAATGTGGTCTCAAAGAAGTTGTGATAAGCCTTTTTTGCAGGTGTTACTGTTCTATGTTGATTTTCCAACTGATCTTCGAACATATATTTCTTTTAAGAAGTAAGGCAGAACTTTAGGACTTTTTATTTTTCTTTTAAATCTTTTTTTTCTGCCATGAAATAAAACCGATTTGCATGTTGATGAATAGTGGCTAGGAATCCTGTCTGGTTCTGTAACAGGATCCATAAATAGCATTAGTGTCTGGTTTACTTCGGGAAGGAAGGTGTCCCGTTGTGGCGGTGGCGGAGCCCTGCACCCACTCTCAGTAAAGTTTCCCTTTCTGGGCAATGTTCACTGGCACGACACTTTAAAAGAAACACGATACAGAGTGTGTAGCTTAAATATTTGAAGTCCAGAACCCCTTTAAAAGCTCCAGCAAGTACTGACTTCAATAGAAATGGGTTATATTGACCTTTGTTTTTCTCTGTGCCTCTGCTGTGGGCTCAGAAGGGACTTTGTGGATCATAAAGCTGGTGTGAAAAAATGCTTTCCCCATCACCCTTCCTATCTCTTGCCGCAGGGAGCACCTCGGGAACGACAGAGCGCGTTGTCGCATGTGGTCTGTGTATAACGCTCCGGTGTGTTCGGGTGGATGGCACAGCGCTTGGAGTAGCTGTTCTGGTTGCCAGACTGGATCTGGCAGCTAATTCTCAAACCTGTTGGGTTTCAGGATTGAGGTTTGGACAAATGCCTCTGAAATGCACCCTCCCAATCGCTTGTAAGGATATTTTTTGAGCCAGGAGCGCCAGGTTTGGTCTTGGGAGCATTTGGTGTGTGGCACAGTTGCTAAAGGAGAAATTGTCCTCTGTGCTAGACTGAAAATCAATTTATTCTGGAAAACTAAAGGAGAAGGTTCAGGTGGTCCAGGGACCGCACAGTTAATCATCCCTCATGCTCTAGAAGTAAGTGTATGCACGCTTCTCTGGAAAAAATGGCAATGGCAGGTAATTACCTTGAGGCCATCCTGTGAGCAGACGAGGCTCAGGATGCTGGTGTCCTGTTTGGATGACAGCGGGGAAAAATGAAACAAGGCAAAGTTTCAGAATTGGAATAAAAAAAAACTTTTCAGTTTTGCCCCCGTAATGAAGGCGGTTGTGAAATGCTCCCCCGCTGCGCTGTATTTTCCTTCTTTAAACTCGTTGTGGCATGGTTATTACTAGATGTTGTGAAATGTAAATAACGCCAAGGTAGTGAACTCGGCATTCCTGGCTCCTTGGCAGTGTTCGTGAATGGAAACATCTGTCCGAGTCCTCTCCAGTTCACTTCTCTTGCACAGCTGCCCGCTTTAAGCACGGCTTGCTGCGGGGCCATACGTGCTGCCGAGTCCTGGAAACCCTCTCCTTAACTTTTGCATATGCACACAAAATGGAGGAAAATCTAGAGGCTAAAATGTGTAAGTAATTTTTTTCACTTTGTGAGGATTTTAGTGCAAGCCGTTAAAACATCTGGTGTTCTTGTGCCAGCCTGTGGCTGCAAGACCTGATGCAGGGTAGACCCGATCCCGTGCCCTTGGCAGAGTCTGGCTCTTCTCCTGGTCCGTGCATCTTGCTTGGATTTCCCTCTCAAATCACAACCCCTCACTTGGCAAATACATAATTATTCCCTGTCTGTCCTATTCAGATTATACAAATAGGCTCAGGCAGGGTGTAGCCTTCACTTGAAAGGATGTGTTGGTTTGCAGGCTTGGAGATGGGTGATATGAGTTGAACTGCTTTTGCATGAAACTCACCTCTTCGGAGTGGGAGCGAAGGGAATAACATGAAACTGCAGCAGCAAGTGCAGAAAGGACGGTGGGAAAACACCCTGATAATTCACTCGGTGTTTTTTTTTTTTTAAGCTTGGGAGATCTCAGTAGCTTTTTACTAAGTGGGCATTTAAGAAAACGCAAATAATGCAGGAAATACATAATGAACATCTCACGATTGGGAGAGACAGTAACCTGGGCTTCAGAGCTTTAGATTGGCTACAGGATGTAAATACTGCTTGTGCTGACATGGGTGAGAGTTGTATATCGGCAGCACTGACAATATTGACTCTAAAGGTGACTTTAGAAGTTTTAGACAGTCTTAAAATAGTATTCATTTAAACTAAAGAAATTGTTACGAATTTTGTCATGTAATGGAACTCGGAATTGAGATCTCTTTACAAGGTGTGTTCATTTTTACTTTTCTGCTTGCAATTTTGATCATTAATTGGGAAAAGTGGAGGGGGGAGGGAATGGAATGCTTTTGTTCCTTTTTAAAGGCAGAAATATCAACCATTTTCCTCTCTTCTCCCAGAGAAATGTCAGTTTTTAAACAAATCAAAAATCTTTCACGTATGTAGCATCAGTTTAATGTGAGACTGCATGGCCAGGTTTTGATGGGTCGGGAATATATTAGGTGAATTAACACAACTGGATGCGATGCATTTATGAAAATGCTTTTGCATGTTTCTAGAGCTTTCAGTGATTTTTCTTCGGCTGTCAATATTTGCAAAGTTATTTCTGTAAGGGAAACCTTAAATGTACTAGCCAGGGAATAATTCTGCATGCAATATATCCAGTTCTGGGAAATAGTGGGTTATTCTTAAAATAAATTACATGCTCAGAGTTAACTTAGATTAAATTACACTGAAGACAGGCTAATAAGGTTTTATTCTGCTTACGAATTTGACTTAAAGCCTGCATTGGAGCCTGAAGTTGAATTTGAGCTGCTAATTCAGTTGAACTGTAAAATGCCTCCCTGTCTTCATTAGAGTAAGCTAATGCAGAGTTTTAACTGAATTAATTTTTTTCTCTTCTGCATTTGACAGATTTATGAAGAATTGTTCTGATGATTTTGTTTTCCCCTCTGAGTCATTCCAAAAGCTAATACAAAGAATCATTGCGTTATGGGGAGGGAGGAGGGGGGGTTGCTTCTGCTCCCTCTCTAGTGTCTCTTCAGGATTTCCAGCCCTGTAAATAATTGCTCAAGGCAAAGGTACACTAATATTATTTGAACAGGAAGTCTACAAATAGCTGTGGTATTTTGCCATAATTACATTTGCAGTGATGCAGGTGTTTAGTCTTACCCATAGTCAGGAAAATCAGTCCTTCAGACAGATTTGTAAGAACATGTGGATGAGGAGGTGGGTGCAGGTTTGAAGGGAAGTACAGCAGCGAAATTGAATTTAAGGGTTTTAAAAATGCTTCAGGAGGCGTGTTGCTGATGGCACTGCTGCTATGGCTGGGCTTTGTAACAGCAAAACAAAACTATCTGAACCCTCATTTCTTCGGAAATGTCAAGGTATCTTACTTTAGCTTTTTTTTTTTTGATGGCTTATGGTGGTCTTGGATTGATGTGCTGCTGGGTCTGCTCAGGGAAGGCTCCTGCTACCTGGTGAACTACCAGGGCTTGGAGGTATTTGTTAATGTGGTAGTTTTGGCTCATGCTTCTTCCCCCGAAACTTCTCCTTAGCTTGTGTGATGCAAAACCCTTTTCTTGGTTGCGTTGGTGAACAGAACAGCTATGTGCTCACCCTTGAGCAGCTGGTTAGGTGACACCCCACGTCTCCTCCAGACAGTGAGAGTGTTAAAACACTTCATTAATACTTAACTGGAGTGCTCTCAATAAGATGGCTGAAGGAAATGAAGTACTGTCATTAAAGTAATGCTGTCAGAAATGCCTGAAACCAGCTATATTGGGAGACTGACTCATCCTGCCCTTGCTCTGGGTGCATGGCTGGATGCAGTGGGAGGGTATCCTGTTTTTTTTCTCACAACTTTATAACCTTGTGTCACCAGCCCATGAGTTTATTTGGGAACATACTGATGCAGGAGAGGGGACTATATGCAAATGGGCATGTTTCTGTGGGTGATGCTCATAGCTGAAATGGTCTTGGAGTAGTTAT
This sequence comes from Phalacrocorax carbo, assembly GCF_963921805.1. NCBI lineage: Eukaryota > Metazoa > Chordata > Aves > Suliformes > Phalacrocoracidae > Phalacrocorax > Phalacrocorax carbo. The sequence continues at coordinate 7,994,277 of NC_087519.1, forward strand.
TCTGAGATGAAATCTTGGCTCACATTCATTGAGGTGAACTACCAAGGGCAGCCTATGATGTGGAAGAAAAAGGGACTGGGAGAAAGGAAGCAGGTGGTGAGCAGATGCGTGTACCAGAGAAGTGGAGCACCGCTCGTGTTACCTCTTCAAAGTGCCCTGCTTTTCCTCCCTCCAGAGATGGTCACTACTCCAAGTGGGCTCTGAGGTTTGGGGGGGGGAAATTGATATGTATGCAAGGAGCAAATATGCAGAAAATTGCTGTGCTGTGCTTAAACTTTGTATGAAAGTTTATAGCTCAGATGCATGGTGATGTCTTCAGTTGAGTTTGGCTCCAACGCTTTGGGGGGGGTTAGCAAAATAGTTGTGTGCCAGCCCATGTGGGCTGGTAACAAATAAATGTAAAAGATTGTCCCAGTCTTGCTTAGTACTGGTCTTGAGCACTTTTGTCAACCTTGGATGTCCTGGACAAAATTGCCCTTTCTTAGCATAAAAAGCAGTACTTTGAATATTTATACTAATATACCTTTCCAGAGAAGCAGCACCATTTCTGTCTAAATATCCTAAGTGCCCAGTTAATCCGGCAGGATTGTGAACCAGTGCATGATACTGTGCCTGTGTGCATTTACAGCTGTAATTATGAATGACCTGTGCTGTGAGACAGAGCGATAGCTTCAATACTGCTGTTTTGTTATAAATACAATGTCCTCTGTGCTGTTGTTTAAAGACTCCTTTGGAAGCCTGATTTAATAGTGGAGCTGAGTGAATAATTCAAAAACTTTTTATCAAGTACTTGTTTAAATTCTTAAATGAGCTCACCATAACCTTTTTATGCACCCCTCCTGCATGTGTCATACAAATATTAAAATAATTGAGTTTTACTAGCGCAAATGTTTCTGTGAAGCAAATTTTTAGAGCTTGATGTATGACTGTTTATGGAAAGGCAAATGGTAAAGTCTCACACGCCAGTGTCTATGCCAGAAACTTGTGCTTGCTTACTTAGGAAGAGGGTGGGGGACGGGACCCTCAGCTTCATTTGAGTAATCCAAACTAAGCTCATTTGTCAGATTGACTCGTATGCAGTTAAATACATATGTTCAGTTTTTAAAAGGAGTTTCAGTCGTCTCCCTCTTCCAGAGCATTCTACAAACAGTAGCAGTACTTATTTTAAAATATTTGCTTTTTTCAGATAAGTACTATTTCTGACTTTTTCCTTTTCCTCCCCCTTTACACGAGATGAAGCAGCACATTCAAAACGCATCTGCTTAGCATCGCTGAGTAGCTGAACACAGGGATGCAGACTGGAGAAAATCCAGTCATCTTCCAGGATTTACCTTTGCTTGAAGTCCAGTTCAAGCTGGAGGGGAGTCTTGCAGATGGGTAATTTGGGTGGATTTAGCGTGGCTACTCACATGTATTAATGTTTGCAGACTTGCTGGTGAAAGCTTGTTAGTGTAATTTACTTTTGAGTACTGATGGTCTTTGCAGGGCTTTTATGTGCCCTTTAACCAGGATGCCTAGAGAATCAGCATTCACTCGTCTTCTGCTTCTGAAGAGAAGTGGAAAACTTAAAAATTGAAAGCCGGCTCAAGAAGCAGGGGTGAGGATTAGGTAAGCAGCTGGGCAATGCTGTATTCTCAGTGGAGAATTGTTGCTTAATTGGTTACAAGAATTTAGTAGAGGCTTTTTATTCTGCTTGAGCACAAACCTTCTCCTGTGCATGCTCTGGCAACCCTCTAACCTTTCTGGAGCGCTAAGCATGTGCTGCAGCTTCCCTCGGAGGATGAGATGGAAAACCCGTACTCCTTCAGCGTGTCACAAGTTTGCAAAGTGCGAATTGCATCTGCGGGGTTTGCTCTCTGAAATTTGGATTTCTTCACCAACTTTCATCTCTCTGCTCTGCTGAAACCTTTTTTAACAGTCTAAGCACAGTTACCACAGACCTGCCCAGGAACGTGCTGAACTACAGCCACTGGTAAGCATCTGTGCCTCATGGCCCTTGCAATGTATGCAGAAATCTGGAATTGCAGGCTTGTGTGGCAAAGCAGATTCTTGGAGTGACAAAGAAACTGCTATTGAAATCTTCCATTGCCTTCAGTCACAACTATTCCAAGTGTAACAGTACGGAGGCTAGAAACTAGGCATAGCCAGGCCTGTGAAAGAGGGGAAAAAACTTAACATGGTCTTTAAAAGTAGGAACTTTGGGGTTTTAGGGGTTATTAAAAAAGCAAAACAAAACAAAAACCAAACCCCAGCATCATCATAACAACCAACTTTGAATTTGAAGAAGACAGGCAGTGAAATGTAAGAGCTAAGTAAACCTGTTTTTTTTTTTTGGCTTCCTTGGAACTGTCACCTGTGTGAAGTCCTATTTTAACTGAACAAAATTAGTTGCATCCAGCTCTGTAATAGCGGGCATTGGCCTGTTGTTGTGGTTTTCTTGTAGTCTGTCAACTTGGAGGGGAAGACTGTTCACACTTATTCTGACTCCCTCACATCAGCTGTAGCATCTCGTGCAGTTGGGTCTTTATCAAGCTGAAGAGAGTTGACCAAGGAACGTCTAGTCCATGCCTCTTCATATCCTTGCAATGCAGAGAACATCGATGGTTCATCAGCTGAAACTTGCCAGCGCGGGTTCCTCAGACTTGAAAAGAAATGGGAAGGTTTGGGTGCAATTTCTTCCCTTGTCTTTAATTAAATATTGGTGCAACAAGAGTTGTTTTGTGACAAGAAAAACCCAACAATCTTACAAAACATGCAGAACAAGCAGGCTGTGTCTTGTTGTCCCATTACGACATTCCCACTGTAGGAAACACCCTTTGCGCTTTGATAAACTTGTCCTTTATTAATGGTGCTAAACTGCAAATTAACATGAACAATTGCTTTTCTGCATTGTAGATCTATAACAGTGTGTTGTCTCTTCAGATAATGTGTTGCAAAGCATGTGTGAAAGATAGGTGAGCAATATTACCCTTATTTACTATGTGGGGAATCTGAGTCTTGGCAGCTTTTTCTGAAATGCCCACTGAGTATGAGCACTTGCCAAGTAAGCCGCTGTAGTTTACGACTGAAGTTGGTGATTGCAACAGGCAAGATCTCAACTGCAATGCGAAGTGGGGAGAGTGAGTGCCAGCTGAGCTTTGCCTTAAGAGATGTGTCTGAAGAGATACAGAATAGAAAGTGACTGTTGCCTCCTGGTTCCCTAATTTTCTGCTTGATAGCTGAGGAGAAATTATGTGACCACTGAGCAAACTGGAGGGTGTGCAGTTTGTGCTGAAGTTTTGTATAGAGTTAATAATAACCTGAAGGAGAAACCGGATCAAAATGAGCTCTGGATTTTGTTGAGGCTTTTTGGTTGCATATTGGTGTTCTGCAAAGCAAGAGATGATTTGTCAGCCTTTGGCAGCCTTGTCCGTATATACTTTATATAGATCTTTGATACTTCACCCTCCATGGGCAACCTGTGGACTGTCTCTGTTGGGTCTTTATGCCATTCTACGTTTGGTTATTCGGTTTTTCTGTCCAGTACAGATTTGCACTACATTCCTGTCTGATTCAAACTGATGCTGGTTCAAAAATGCATCACCTTGTATTTTAAGTCTTCCTGTCCATATGATAGTGTGTTGAAAAACATTTTATTATTTTTGCTTGTATTGATTTCATTTAGCATTGTGAGAGGGGAAAACAGTGACTTGATGTGTATTTGGACTGGATGGAATAATGAAGTATAGCTGACATTTTTCTTTCTTTTAAAGCTGCATACGATTTTCTTCTGTGGGTGTTTTGATTCTTGTTTATTTTCCTAGTTCGTTTGGAGAAGAATAGTCTGAGAGAGGGGAAGGAAGAGGCAGGGTTTACCCCTGCAACCATCATTGTTAGCCCTAACTTTTGGTAGAGCTTTGCTGCTTTGGCTTGACCCTCTTAAACTTGACTAATGTGTTTTTGTTTGTATTTCCATCTTGTTACATTTTAAAACTATTTTAACTATACCAGATCATTTGAACATTAACAGGGGGAATGTTTTTCAGAGCCCTGATGGCAGATGAAAAGCTGCCTGGAAACTCTAAGTACTATACCAGGCTCTCAGTGGTGGGGTTTTGCATGGTTTGCTCTAAGAATCTGCAAAGCAACTGTTCAAAATTGCTGACACATGTTAAGTAATGTGGAAATCACCATCCTACTCAACTGAAGTCTGAGTGCTCATGTTGGCAACAAGAATAGGATCTGACCCTGAAAATTATACATGAACTGGCTTAAGCTGGAGAGCATTTCTGGGCCTCATCTTCCTTTGGCTAGTTTATCCTTTGGGTCTTGGGTATTGTGGTGTGTTGGCTTTAGGCTTTTTTCTTCTCAGTTTTTATTCAGTCTCAAAAAATGTTCCATTCTGCCTCATCTGTGTATTTTTAAATTATTCAACCATGTGGTTGTATTTGGTGGTACTGACATGAGAGTAAAATCTCAATTCCGTAGTTGAATATCAGGAGAGGTAATGCCTAGTTCTAACAGTAATGCTATTGGTATAATGCTTACTAATAAGAAATCCATCATCTTCCACCTCACTCCTCCAAACCTCAACTTTGGAGCAGCTGTAATCAGCCCGTACAACTTCCCTTCCTCCTCTCATGAATAAATCCAACTACCTTATCTTCTGTATCAGAAAGTCTTCCCTGGTTTTAACAGCCTCTCGAGGAGCGTATGAAAGGGGCTTTCACTGGCTAACAGGAAGCAAAATGAATAGAGGAACTTTTGATAATGCCCTGTCTGTCTGAGCAGAGGATCAGCCCAACTAAATTGTACCAGATCAGTGAATGATAGTGCTTCAGCCGGGGCCAGAATTGTAAGTTTTTAATCTTGGAACAATCAATGACTACTTCCTTTTAAACAGTGATAACTCCCTCTTTGATTTGGAGGCTTGCTATCATCCTTATTCAGTTAGTTTGGGTATTTTGGGGTGGGTTTTTTTTTGTTGTGTGTGTTGTTTGGTTTTGGTCCTGTCCTGTCCCCACCCCTGGCATTCATGAGTCTTAACAAGCCTTGAGTGCTTTTTTTGGTAGTGCAGATTTTGGTAAGATCTATTGTGGCCACATGCCATTTCTGCCAGTAACTTGCACTGTGCTTTGGATTTTTATGTCCATAATGAAGTCTTGTATATAACAGCTTTCTTGATATCAATCCATGCTGTGCTGCCTTGCAGTTTTTTTGCAATTAGCCCTGGGGTGATTAGGATTTTTCTTTTTTATAAGCAATGCTTTTGGTTCCTGCCACCTTCAGCCTTACTGAGGTGGGTGTCGACTCCTCACTTCCCACCCCATATTTTGGTCCAGACTTTCTGATAATCCAGCTCTATGGGAGTGACAAACAACTGAAAATCTAAATGGGGCAGTTTAGCTCATTGCCTTAGGCCTGACTTGTCTGCTGGATAACTGCTAGTTTGTTGAAGTCCAATGTGATTGACATTTGAGGAATTGCACTGGCATAATACTGGCAACAGCAGTGGAAAATCTGCCCTTTTGTTTCTGATATGTTTGCCTGAGGAGCACCTTTTTGTTACAAATAGCTATCTGAAATGCAACTGATGGAGTGAATATACTTCTCTTCTTTTTTAAATCACTGACTTTTCATGTTCCCAAGGAAAAAAGTGAGTGAGAGAATTTTCCTACTTGCTAATAATTTGACTTTTTGTGTGGTTTTTTCCAGGCCTTTTTTTCTTGGATTTTAGTACCGGAAAACTCCCTAATGACAACTTTGCTTAGGTAAGTGAAGCAAGATTTTTGTTGGGTGCCTGGTTTTTTTTTGTTGTTGTAGTTTAGAATCACTTCCCCTATCTTAACTTCTGCATGTTGTGTTGTAACTGTGAGCTGCCAGCCAGCTGTGCTGCGTGTGCTGTGGTTAAGGCTACAAAGATGTAGTAAACAAAAGTCGGGGTACTGCCTGTAGTACGACATAAGGACCTAATTTATTAATTTAATCAAATGAAGTGGACGTGGTGCTGAATAATGAAATACAGCTTTCATCTGCATATTACTGCATAATCTCACCAATTTTTTTCCAAGATGTGCTTGGCATATTTTTTTTTTCTGGAAAGTAAACTTGTTTTGTTGCTATCACTTAATGTCATTTCATTAGGAAAATGAAGCCATAATATTTTCTGCTTCTGTAGATGCAGTTGCTCTTCCTCCATCCCTTTCTCTTCCCTCTTCCTCTCGACAGCTTTAGGCAGGAGTTTCTGACATGGAGGACAAATCATAAGAAGCTTGAGAGTGGGTTTTTTTTAGCTCAAAAGATGGGAGAAGCCAAACAAACTTAACACCCCTCCTTCCATTTTCTGAACCCCATCTATACCTCTAAAATGCCAATTTCAAGCTCATCAGTGATAAACAGCGTTTCTCAGCGTCGATTGCAAGGACGTGGTCTTGTCTACTTCTAAATCCCTTTGCAAACCCAGTTCCCGTGCTGCTACATAGCACAGGGACGTTCTCATGAGCCCCAGTCCAGCCCAGCGGTGGCTTGGGCGATGGGTGGAAGAGCTAAGTGTGCTGCTGTACCAAAATGTACTGTATTTTCCTTTCTCTGTGATGGAGAGAAGATTTGATTGATCTCTGATGCAAGGCAACAAGTTCACCCCCAGATACGCAGCTAATTTGATGTATTAGGTATTAGTTGGAGTTGCTTGTAATCCTGGATGAGGCCAAGCAGTGACTGCAGTAGTCACATGAGAATATACTATCGTAGCGTCTATGCTGACAAAGATAAAAGTGCTGCTCTTTGCAAAGTGTCTGTGAAAGGGTTTTCTTTTCTCTCTCTGTCTTCTGCTGCTGGGTCTGTAGCAGCACCCACCCTCTCTCCCTTTTGATCTCTCTCCAGTAGATGGTCAGTGTGGAAGCCTCTGGCCTCCATCCCTTGAGATGATGAACCTCAGTGAAATAAAATTGATCTAGTCTTAAAACAGAAATCTTCTCTAGTCTGCTTTTCCCTGGCATTTGTCTCTCTTCAGGGAGGTCTCCAGGAAAGTGAATAAGTCTTTAGTCTGAAAACCTCATTTTAGCAAAATAAAAAACTCCAGAGAGGCTCTTGGGTTCCCATTAGTTTTCCTTTTAGGTAGCTTGTCTGAGTTTATCTGCCAATACTTTGTCAAGGTACTGAACTCAATGTATCTTGTGTAGCATGGCTTTTTTCTTTTCCAGAAACGCACATGAACTGGCTGGTGGCCTCCAAGCTGTGGGTGTCCCACCTAAGCTGGGCTTCCTAGTCCTGATAGATGGTCTGCCTGGTGGTTTGCTAACCCACAAGCAGGAGTGGACTGTAAGACAAAGCTGAAGCTGGACGTGCTGGCATCTGTTGCATTCTACTAATTCAGAGAAAAGACTTAGCAGAGCCACCTATGGTACATGTCTGAGATTGCTGGATCCCAAGCAACAAGCTACGTGTTGCTCATGAGACATGCTTGCCTGTCGCACCATGCTTGTGGTTCCCCCACATCTTCCTCAACTGCTGCGTAGCTTAAGGAGTGACTAATTTGCAGCCTGAGGCTCTATTTATTGGTGCTGCTGCTTGTTCAGAGAGTGGAGAGGACTTTGCAAACCAGGGAGGTATTTAAGCAGCAGTTTTAAATCCTTTTAACTTTGTGTATTAGACACATCTATGAATACATGCAGACCTAGCTAATAAATAACCCAGGGAATGGTAGTTAAGAGGAAAGGACGTAATTAATTCTGTCGTGTACTCTGCTTTAAAGTTGGATCCAGAGCACTAATGCATTATGCTGGAAAGGTAAACACTGTCATTATTCAACAATGAAACGCGTACAAGGCTGACACTGTTTTCCTCCTTTTGATTTAATAATTTTTTTTTTGCAACAGTTTGAATATCTTAGATGGTCTTTGTTTGGTATGGTGGAAGCCTGATGGAGCCCTACCCTCTCCGAAGGGTCGTTACTCCTTTATTTGAATTGAGTTCTGTATTAACACTGCTTTGCTGACACAGAACGTGTGCTGTTCGAGAAGGCTCTTACTGTGTTTGCTGCGATCGGGGTGCTCGCCTGTAATTCCTGCAATATAGTTTGGAGGGAGGGTGTTTCTGTTTCATCAGGTGATCCCTTTTCAACTCCCCACACTGCAGTGTTGACCCAGGTCAAATGCACATGCCACAAAAGAAAAAAAAAAAATCCTTTTTGTGGAGATGCTGTTAAAAAGCCAATATGAGTTTCTGTTAATTTGCATCTCTTGTTTTGCTTCCCCCTATACCAGGGTGGAGGTCTGACTATAGCAGATACAGCTCTACATGGTCCTTCAAGCTTAGCATTTTTTCCAGGGTGTCTTTTGTTTGGTTTTCTTGGTGGTTTGGGGTTTTTTTTTAGTGGGGAGAAGAATATGGGCGAATCTTCGGTTTCCATCCTAAAACTTTTAAAGGTGCTGAGAGAATGATGGTGTCTTTGCTAAAAGGTATAGTGATCATGGTAAAAAGTTATGTAAAGCAAGGTAGTTAACTTTTTGGCTTGTGATAACTGGTAAAAGGGAAAATTGCTAGAGTGATGGCAGTTTGAAGTGCCCCCCCCTTATTACTTGTAACACAGCCTCTCCCTACTCCATCACGCTTCTCACCTTAGCAAATTTCTTGTTGTGTAGATAAACACACACAGAAAAACAAGCAAAGACTTCATAAGCCTATTCCTGTCTTGTCCATGCTCCAGACAACTCAGCCTGAATATCAGAAGCTCACACACATCTTCATTTTTGCAAACTCAAGTATCTAGAGCAGGTTGGAGTTGTGCGACCACTCAGTGCCTCTTCCTGTGGAGTCTTCTAAAAAGTTTTGCAGCTCTGGCTCTTCCAGCAGAAGTTTTGGGCAAAAAACACTCATGGAGACACTAGTGGAATGCTGATGCAGCTCAGCAGCCACCTCCTAAAATAAGTGGTGGAAGGATGCCTGTTTCTCTTTGCAATATTTTCTTTGGAAGACTAGCATGTCCTCAGCATGTCCTTGGCTCTCTGTCTTCCTAGCAAACTATAGCACTGAATACTCCTTCCACCGTTCCCAGCTCAATCAGTTGAAAAGTTTCTGGTTAAAAACATGGTAAACAATATTTCTGTGCTCCTTCAGGGTCTGCTGCTTCTGCTTGCAGAAAGCTTGAAAAACTCCCAGGAACTCAGGGAGGAAGGGAGTCCTTTCTTGGTACGGATCCAAAAGAAGTTGCATGTTGTCAACTTGCACAAGCTCTTTCTTCAAAGTATGATCTTTTTGTTTAAGGAGGAGGGATCTGGTAGAAAATTGTTAGCCCTTGGTGGGTGGCATGAAGCACGTTGACTGGAAGGGCTATTGTTCTGTCATTAATGTGCTGTTTATTTTGCAGCCAGTGATCTTTTTATTTTGCTGAGGCAGATGGAGGGATTCCCAGTTCCACAAGCATAACCCTGGGAGAGATTAGTTGGGTTTAGGTTTCACCACTTGGATGATGAGGTTATCCTGAGACAGAGATGCATCCCTGTGTATGGAAATGGTCTTGGCCCAGATCTTGTCTAGTGATGTAAAGCCTGAGAAAGGACGAGGAGGTCAACTTCAACTTTTTAAGGAATGCAATGTATGTTCATTCTGTAGCATGTGTGGACTGCTGCTTTTTTTTATTTCAAAAATGGCAAAAAAATTAGTTACAAGCTCATGTGTTATTTTTTTAGAAAATACTCTAATTAGAGCTACAGTTAGCTCTAAAGTAGAGCCTGCTTTACAGCTACATAAATATTTATCGGTGGTACTGAAGCACTAATGATAAAGAATCCTAAGTGATTTTTTCATAGCTACAAAGCAAAGAACATTTCTCCCTGTCTCTGCCTCTTAGGACTTTTCCTTCCCTTTACCTGTCTGCCTTCTACCAAGTTAAGCAACATCATCAGTCTACAGACATCAGGATTTTTTTTTATCAATAGCAGTCTTAAGTAATTACTCTGCAGTTCTCCTAATGCTTGTTACAGGACTGAGCTCTTCTGCTCGTGTCAGTTAATGGTCTGACATTTTTGATGTTGTTTAGAAAACTGAAGCTCTGAAACAAGCTAAAATGAACAAGAGCTTGTTTCCTGTTCGCTCACATGGGCACTTACTCACTTCCCCATCTGCTTTGACTTTGAAGATTGCTGAGGTTCTTCCTCTGTCTGACCCACTTGGCGTAAGCTAGAGAAGATTATCTTTCTTCAATAGCCAAGTTTATAGGGCTTTACCTTATTTGTAAATAATCCTTGGAGTTTTGAGTGCTGCCTTTCTCCTTCTTTCCCCTTCAGAACTGACTTGCTCTCGTCCATGTACAAACTGGGGAAATGCTTTTTAAGTCTATAGACAGAGGGGAGAGTTGATGCAGTCACTATGCGAGAGGGCATGTAAAGTGTGCTGAGGAGATTTCACAAAGTATTCGTGATTTTAAGTATTTCTCTCATGCAATTTCTCTTTGTGGTCCTAGCACAGAAGAGTGTCAGCTGTAGAGGACAACTTTGCTCTGCTAGTCCTTGTACAAGCACAGTTCCAGAGTACAAAATCAGTATGAGACAAAATACAGGACCTGGATACCCAGAAACACCTTTATAGAAACATGTAATTTTTTTATGGACTCAGAAGAGGAGAAAAACGGTGATGCTCTGTCTTTGCTGTCACGCTCGAGTACTTGCACCAGTAACTGGTTCGCATGTGGGAGTGGTGGTTTTAAGGTAGCATTAAAACTCACTTTCAGATTTACTGAACACAATTTTCTTTTATTCTGAGGTGGCAAGTTGCAGTAGCGATGTGTTTGGGCTCTTGGGTTACAACTGTGGTATCTGTGCAATGTGAACCGTTTTGGGTCTCTGCACACTGGAGGCGGCCTCTTCTTTTCCCATACAGGTGCATGCTGTGCCATAAGAGGTTGTGTTGGGTAGCGATCAATAGTAGAAACAGATACTAGGTTTTATAGAATAGACAGTTAATTTCTTCAATATGCTTTAATCTTAGATAATCTTAAAATTAATTTTGAAACATAAAAATCCCAAAACCTTCCTCCAAATTTTGGTACATCCCAGTTAGGAGAGTCTAACAGAAACCAACTTTCATCTAAGCGCTGGGCTTTCTACAGTTACTAAACCTTTGACTTCTGTGTGTTTGTAGATACCAATGAATAATAAAAGTAACAGAATAAATATCTTTGTTTTGGCCTTTCCTTAATAACTGAACAGTGGGACAGCCAACACAAATAATGTATGAAAGGCTTGAGGTCATCGTCTTGCTGTCTTTAAACTCTTATTTCAACATTTCTCATTGCCCAGAGTGAGCTCAAGCGGCTGTTAGTCCTTTGCTTTTGCCCTGAATGAACCAAGGTGGGACTCCACATCTGCTTTTTCCTAGTAGCTTCGCATTAACCAGGAGCACATGTATGTCTGGGATTTGGCTGGTTTTTTCTTCCTTAATTCTCCCACATCTTCTAGCCATTTTATTGCTGCCAAAGCACAAGGTGATTTTTAGGGCTTTTTTACTTTTTTCCTGTTTTCCTGGGCCTGGTGGGCATGTGACATTCTTGGTGGACTCTGAGGTTCTGCAGATCAGCTTCTCTTGACTTGAACTTTCAGGCCTTGTGATCTGCACATGTTCCTCCTGGCCTCTTGGTACCAAGAGATAGCAGCCCTTCACGGAAGGATAGGCTGTCATTTTGTCCTGCTTTGAACGTGTGGGATTCTAAGTATTTCCTATTAGATGTACTAGTAGTACAAACAAACAGTTTTGTTTAATATAAGCTCTTTATCCAGATAGGATTGGGGACATATTATAAAGCAATGACTTGTAAATTTAAAACTAATATTTGTCATTATTTATATAAACATAAATCAGGATGGTATACAAAGAACACAAAAGCTCCCAGCCAAGCGACCTGAAAGATAGACCTATTTGGACATAGGCTGTGTACTTTTTTCCATTTCCCTATTAAATTTAAACCATTGCAAACCTAATCAATAATTTTTAAAATTTGTGTCAGTGATGGAATGGATATATACAGCAGTGGACACAGATTTTAGTTTTAGAGTTACAGAATACACATAGGAGGCATGTGGGATGAGTGTTAAGGATGGCAGATACTTTGAAGGTCTTCTGGTGCAGCATCTTTGCCACTGTATACAGAGGATGCCAAATCGAAGCCTTTAAACTGGAAAGGGGAAAGTACTGGGTAGCATGTTGTAAAAAGTCTTGTAGACTGTGGGAGTAGATGAGTAATCCCAAAAACATAATGCTAGAGAGAAGTTTGCGTGCCAGGCTGTTAAACTTCATGTGTTAATGAGAAAGGAAGAAGCCCCTCAATTTTTATGAAGTTTTCCAACTCAGTTGAAGCTCCATCGCATTAGATGCAACAACGAAGCAATCAAGCACTTGTCTGGGTGCCAGCAGCCTTGTACTTCCAAACTAATTGTATTTTTATGAATCAGTGTTAACTTTTTGAAAAGTAAAGCCTAAGACTTGGAAAAAGCAGATGCTGATGGGGAGGGATGAGAAAGAGAATATAGTGCTCTTGGTAATGAGCTGACCTCGCTCTCTGATCTTGTTTCCCAAGTAGTTCTTATTTTTCATATGTAAAATTTTACTTTTGAGGAACTTCATTCTAGGGGTGGAGGAGTACGTAATGCTTTCAAGGCCTGAGTTCAGCTCACAATTCAAGACTGAATTCAGTATCTTCATAGGCTGAGGGTATGTGAGCTTTTAGTTCATCAGGCTTCTCAAAAAATTACAAATTTGTGTGAGGGAGTGGGGGGGAAGCCCTTGCGCCTAAGTGGTGGTAAAATTTAAAACTCATATGGGTATGGCTCTGATCAACAGCCATTTCAATGTTCCCATAAAAAGCTTATGACTTGGCAGGGTTTCAAGGACTGGGAAAAAAAGTGCTCTGTATACAACATGTTTTATTAATGTTGAAGGAATAACTTTGCTGTATTTCAGTGTCTGCCACTGCATAGACTAAGTTCAGTTTGGCTCTTGTAGACTTTGGCTTCTCCCCTGAATAAAACAAGGTGTGATTTCACATCTGCTTTTTCCTAGTAGCCTTGTATTAATCAAGAGTATACATATTTCCAAGTTTTGGCTAGGTTTCCTCCTTTTTCTTCCTTAATTCTCCTGTGTTGCAGAGTAAATTCACAATTCTTGACCCTCAGCCGATACTGTGAAGTGTATTAGTGTAAACCTTGATGTTAAGCATCACATCCCACTTACTTGGTATGACGACTTTTTCCCTCCTTTTAAGTTATACCTAAAGGTGAACTTGAAATTAGGCAGCTGAGAAAGTAGTCTGTTAAAACTCGGCAAATGTGGTTGACCTAATAAAAGCCATTTTAAAAAAAATTAAAGAGAAATCAGTGTTGTGAAACATGCAGTTCAAGATGAAATTGCTGAAAATGCTTTGCGAAGCCCAAATGCTAGGGAAGGCAGATGAGACAATTCAAGCACAAAATCACAATTTACAACCACATACCGGTGGTACTTCGGTAAGATTACCTCTGCGTTGGGCTTGGCTGGCGATCAAGGAATGGCTTAGGGAGATGGCTGAAGTGTGATCGCTTGTGGTGTGCAAGGCATCGGGTCACACACTGAAACAGGAGTCTGAATTCAAATACTGAACACTGGCCTCTTTTAGCAAGCACTGTGCAGCCTGGCTGTAGGACACAGCCTGGGCTCTTTGAGACAGGAGAAGTGTGGGTATGTGACTTGTTACAAGTAGCTTTTGCTCCCTGCGTTATCATACAGTTAAATATTGAGATAGCTGTATCTCTGTCTGTATGCTTCTGATTTGTGGATACTATTGTTTAATTAATATTTATGAAGCACTTGGAGCACTTTAAAAGTGCTGTAGCATAGTAAAATATTGCATTTGCGTGTGCACACTGTTGAAGGAGGAGACTTCCAGCTCCTGCTGCGCAAGCACTTGGCTGAGTCACGCAGGTTTTCCCTGACCCGTTCTCTCCTGTTTGCTCACTCCTCCCATTTGACCCAAGCCTTCAATTCTTTCCTGGTCCTCCTTCCTGCCACCAGTTTGTCAGTCTGGCCCTCGAAGATCAAGCAGTTCTGTTCTCTTCTGCAAGTGTTCAAGGTCAGGGTGGGTTGGGTTTTGAGCAACCTGATCTAGTAGTGATAGATGTCCCCCACATAGTAGGAGGATTGGACTAGGTGGTCTTTAAAGGTTCCTTCTAACCCAAACCATTCTATAATTCTATTATCTCCTCTGTAGAAACCCCTTTGAAGCTAATAGGGGTTCTTATCTCACCTTGCCCTGTTCCAGGGGTACCCATGGACATCTTGACCCTCTTGCCCACACCTGTGAGGTGGCATTGGTTTCTGGCAGCAAAGCATTTCTTCCACCAGTTCCTCCCTTGTCTCTCCCACAGGCCCTGCACAAAGGTCTGGCACTTGTCCTTTAGGGAAACCATTTTGACTTTTGATTTGCTTCCTTGGAGAGGAGTTGCATGATCCTTAGCTGCCCTTCTCTCCATAGTGGGTATGGGGACCCTTGGAGCTGGGGGAGAGTCCAAGGGCACGGCCAGACCTGGACTGAGGTTGGGGATGGATGTGCGTGTGGATGAAGGCTACAAGCCAAAAGTGTTTTGGTGCTGCCTGTGGCAGGGACAGAATGAGAAGGTGCTTTCCCAGGAGAGATTGGGGGAAGGCTCATTTGGAGCTGTTGTGGCTATTGTGGCCAGATGTGGTGCTCCCTCTGCAGAAGTCATCCTGTAATGGCAACTGCTGCCTTTGTGAGGCACTCACATTGCCTTTATCTGACCTATAAATGTTTTGAAACTTTTCTGGTATTCATCGGTACTAGACAGCTGAAAACCAGCCATGTGAGCGTGATTTGATTAGTTATTTGAAGAAATTCCCACTTCTCAGATCAGAGTAGGCTGGACTTCTAAAGAGGCTTAGTGTATTTTTCTGCAGATGAAAACAGAAGTTTAGCACTGGACTGTCTAACAAGAGATGCAGAAATAACAACTGTTTCACGAAAAGCTGAAATCCCTTTGTTTGTAACGAAACTGAAGCTCCCTGGGACTTGCCAGTGCTGCAGGTAACACCAGCATTTATGGCTGGCATCCTCTGACAAAAGAAAAGCTCGTGTAGCTTGGTCTGCTTCCCCTCGCTGAGCCAAGGCTTTAATTCCGGCGTGGATAAAGCAAGGAATTTGATCAGGCTCCTAACGTTGGTCACACTTTGAACGAAGTAAAATGGAGCAGAGCCAAGTTACAGAACATAAGATTTCACAAGAAAAACCTTAAGTCTTTGGCAGGTTCATGAAAATACCTGTGAATAGTCTCTGTCACGTTGATATGTACTCTGGTTCAGGTCCTTGCTGTTACCCTTGGGCGTTGAGCTTGCTGTGTGGACGATACAGAAGAATGTAATTTTTTTTTTGTGTGGTCCTGTCAGCTGATTCCCTCAGTATCTGTTAATCTTGGATATTTATGGATTCAGATAAGCTATGTGTTGAGTTGTACTTAATCCTAAGTTAGGTCTATACTCAATCTAGCAAAGGAGGAAGAATTTTGTTATGCTAGAATACTTTTGGGGTGGGTTATGTGGGTTTTCTGAAAATAAAAATGAGGGGAAGGGAAAGGAGAATGGATTGTTAAGTGGTTTCAGGCGCTATTAATGTTTGCCTACTGCAGCACTACCTTGTATTTCACATCATTTCTCAGGGGTGGGAGAGGAAGGAAAGGAAGGAGGAAGTTGGTCGTACAATTTTAGCTAAACTATGCTAGTGTTTGTTAAACCGGTGTGTGTTACAAAGCTAAGTTTGTGGGGCTTTTTATGCTGAGTTGTATCCAGCACCCCTAGGAAACTTGGAGTCTCTTGGAAGATCTAGACTTGAATTGCCATTGTCTTCATGGGGTGAGATGGAGCTGAATGTGCAGCAGCAGGACCTGGACAATTGGCATTTTTTGCTAATTTAAAGTATTCCTGACAATGCTGTGAGGTGCATGAATGTTGTCAGTACATAAAATTTTGTTCTGGGTGCTTTTGGCGCTTGTTGCTGTGCTCTTTCCCATCCTCTTTTCAGCCAGTTGTTACAACCTTTTTTCTTTTTTCCCAGTAGTTTGTTTGGCAAGGAATGACATTCCGCAAACAAACCAAACATCAGGTAATCTAAAACTCAGAGCAGACCTTGCTGTGTGTGGAGCTTTAGGTGGTGAGATGACCTCCATGAGGAGGTCACCCCGTGATCTCCTGTGCTGTGCCCCAGCCCACGAGTTGTATGTCCACCATTCACCTTAGCTGGCTGGAGCGGAACCTTTGCTGTTTATGCCCATTTAAGAAGTTAATCTTTCTGAAAGGCGCTGAGCTGCTTGGTGTGGTTGCCTCAGCTACGGGAGTGTAAACCAGTAATGCTGGGGGAAATGGAGGGATAAACATTTGCTGCTCTTCATTTGCATGGGGGATTATAAGAACCTGGGATACCTTTAGTGACTTGGAAAAATTTTTACTTGAATATTGGCTTGGTCATGACCTCTGTGCATTTACATAATGAAATGGTGTATTCAAGCCATTGCAATGCAGTAAGAAAAATCTTCTGAGATTGCAGTGCCTTTACTTATACCAGCTGACCTTGGTCTGACTAACAAACCAATTTTGCTTAATCTGTTTTTTTAATTAAACATCATGTACTTAAAGGAATAAGCTACTGGCATTTAATCAAGGTAGCTACGAATCCTACTTGTTGCTCTAGGTACTGCACAGGTTGATATTTATTTTAAATTAAATGCATAAAAGCAAAGGAAAAAAGGGATTAATGTAAGAACTATAGAGCTCGCTTGTTGGTATTGTTGTGATGTGACGGCATCTATAGTTTCTCCTAAACTTATGTTCCTATTGCACCGTGGGGTAGTTGAAGTGCCACTCACTTGAGGGCTCTGGAGTGACATTTATCAATGTGGCATCCTAAGACAAAACTGATTTACGCTATAACCTGTCCTTGCCAGTGAAATCATGGGCGTGTTTAGCCTTCCATCCAGCTGGTGTATTTATAGAGCTGAATTGGACTTTTGTGGAGGGGGAGGAGGAGTCTGGTGATGGCAGGATCTCCCTCCCTTGCAGGAGCACTGCCATGCTCTGCAGCTTCTGCTGCTTGCTGTCTCTCCCAGCTTCTTCATGAGCCCTGGGGAAAGGGGCAAACAAGGTGTTCGGCTGGGGAGTGTGTTGGGAGGTTGCTGGTGTTGCTCAATGATTCTTCCATTTTAATGTGCAGTGTTGGGGCTATTTGAGCAACTTTGGAAATCAGGTCCTATAAAGAGAATAAGGAAGGTATGTGCAAATGAGACCCCTTGTGCGTAGTCCCTCTTTTATGTGATAATTTATGCCAAGTGAGAAGTCCTTTTGCAGACACATAGATGGGGTGTAGGTTTTTTAGGGACAAATAGTGATGCAGAATGACGTTTGACATTTATGGATAATACTGGAAAAGTTGATGTTCTTTCTGTCTTGCTGTTAGCCTTTATGCTTAGCCTCTGTGCTGCCATGACCTTCTAAGATGTGTGGTCTTTATGTTACTAAAAACACGCAGCTTGTCCAGGCAAGAACATGGCCTTGATGCACAATTGCTACCTAGAGCCCTAGGCCCGAAAGAAATATTAGTGTTGGAGATGGTGGTAAGGAGTAATCTTCCAGGTATCTCTCTGTATTTAGTCCTTTTAAGGTTTTAGCTATGCTCTTGGACTATAATTTTTTTAATTGCAAGGGACATAAATCTTGTTGTTACACTACAAGGGAATGCAAAAAAAAAAAAAAAACAAAAAACCACAAACCAAACCCCAAACCTTCTTTCAATTCACAGTACATTCCTCGTAATGAAAAGAAAAAAGTGCCTGACAGTGATGCTGAAAAGCATACACCTTTTGAAGCTGTGTGGAGGTGAATATTCTTATGAGCCAGGAGCAAGCTGCAGCAGGGATTATGTGAGAGCTTTGTGTGGGAGGAATTTAATTCACCCAAGGTTTACATAATATAAAAGAGAAGACCCCCTCTCTCCTTGACGTATGGGAGTAGCCCCACTAAAGTCAGAACTGCTATTCACATGAAGGAGGATTTGCAGATTGCAGTCTAATTTAGATGTATTTATTTGTGTAAAACTGGCTCGGTAACACAGATAACGCACGATTTATTATGTCTGTTAAGCTTTCAGATTTCCATCCAGTTTAGGAAGAATTCACTGGACTTTATCACTGTGGAAAATGAGTCTGTCATTTCCTGAAGAGTAGTAAAGGGCACTAGCAAAGATTGTAATGCCTTTCTAGAGCTAGCAGTGTTTCTGCATAGTGCTTGTGGGCTGCCTAGCACAGAGTGCCCAAAAGGCCAGTTTTAGGTACCTTGGTGTTATAATATGTAACCAACCAAAACACGGCTGGTTGAGCATTGCCAGCAGTTCTTGACTTCGTCTGTGACTTGGAACGCACAGGAGTAACAAAACCTCATTATGCAAGTGCTGGAGGGTGGTGGAGTCGAAAGGAGAACTCAGGAGTTTGTGCTCTTGAGACCTCCCATTGGACCTGTCAGACCGGAGGATCCAACAGCAGCCTTCGTACCTTTCCCTCACCGCACTTTTAGGAGGGTGGTAAGTTGGAGGTGGGGAACCTCTTCACACAAAGCAAAAGCGGGCAGCTCTTACTGGAGGTTGAACAGAGTTGGGTCCTCAAACTGAGCAAAAGTTACAAGATGGCAACTTAATGAACCCTATGGTTTTTTGAGATACAATGCTTAAGCTGCCATGATTGTGTCTGTCTTGGGATACACCTGTATTTCTTTGCTGTGTTTGAACAATCTCTTCAAATTCTTTGAACGTATTGATTGAGCACCCTTTTCAATCCTACTACGCGTGACCATTGTCTGAACATCAACAGCCCAATGCTCCATCCTTTCCATTTAAGCTGTGAAGCATCTGGTGACATTTGTTTCAGAGAGTTTCCTCTTGTTGCTCATGTTCCCCTCCTTGCTCTGTGAAGGCATGGGGTTATATTTAGTGTTCTTTCCTCCTGCTGCTGCGGTTCAGAAAGGGCTGGAAAATTCTCCATCAAAAATCAGTAAGGATTTTCTAGCTGCCTTTAGGGTACTTCCCTTCCAGTCCTCGCTTCTGCCTCACATTGCCTTGTAATAGCAATGCTTCCCCAGAAACACGGTGTACCTGAGAGGTAGGATGCATGCTTGCTGTGGTAGTTAATCATTGTGGATGCCGATGAGGAGTAAGTTTGTGTGGCGAACAGCAATGATCAAAGCTAGTTTTTAACAGGAGTGAAGCTGGGTGTGAAGCTAGGTTGCTGGTGGGACCCTTTCAAATGGGAAGAAACACAAGCTGCTAGCTTTCCAGCTTTATATTAGGGGGAATAAAGGACATAAAGGATCTCTTTTGCGAGGTGGGTTAGATACTAATGCAGCAGCTAGACCAAGTAAAGCAAGCACTCTTTTGGTAGCTGCATGAACAGCATTGTGCAATGCTGCCTGGGTATACCTAGAGTGTTCATCCCTCTCATGCTCTATCCACCCGGTACAAAACATCTGAGGAGGAGGGAAACTAAGGTGGACTCATGCTGTTTATTGCCACTGAAGGGTAATTCTTGGTGCCTTGTTTTCCCTCTACTACTGCTCTCGTCCATCCCGCTTCTGCTGAGCTGGCTCGGTGCAGGGCTGCTGCTTGCAGGCAGACAACATGATGTAGTGTGGGAACAGCTTCTTGCTGACAGTGTCCCTGAGCTGGTGATAAAGAGAAGGCCTGAGACATTCTTCTGCAGGCCACAGTCCAGATTGGTCTCACGCTCCCTTCTGTCTCATGTTTATTACACCCGCTCCAATCAGTGTAGGAAAGGGGTGCGTTTGGATTGCTTTCATTTAAAAAAACCAAACACCCAAAACCAAACAAAAAACAGGTTGAAACACTTGATCAGTCCTGAAAGCCTGAAAGTTAAGAGTAACAAATGTATTAGAATATAATTTTTAATCAGAGAAATGACATATCTGAGGCACAAATTGTTGCATTGTAAACTTCATTTGCAGTACAACAGGCAGATGCAGGATGTTTTGCTGCAGGACAGCGTTGCAGGAGAGCTCAGTGTTGTGCATCTAGGATGACAGTATCCTGGGCTGATAGTGAGAAATTCTACGAAAAGAACTAAACCCACCAGAACAACAAAAAATACATCACCCCAAGGCTTCTAGAAAAGCATAGCTGAGAGGCATGTCTCAGCATGTGTTATGTTGTGTGGCTCAGATGCTCTGTGGTCAGTGGTAGACTTTCCATTCTATGTAAAGTGGCCGTGAGCAGTTGGAGGCCAAGTTACCTGACTGAAGGGACTTTTCCTTTCTTGTAGCTTCAAAATGACTTCTGTTTTCGTCATTTATATGCATCAGGACCATCCAGTAAAGACACACATGCTTACAATAAAAAGACGACTGAATCTGCATTCTTCTCTGTTGCTTTTATGTGGGCCTTTTGGCTCATGACTCATGGGCTCTTGTAGAGGCTTCTGAGCCAAAAATGCAGCTGCATTTTTGTGTCACATGCTGCCTTGCCAGGTCCAGTAATAGCAACTATTGGACAAGAGGAGAGAATAATACAACCTGCCTTACCGCAAGTGTGTGTGGAATCATACTCGTGGGAAGTTAAGGATGACTTTCACAGTGAGTAAACATTTTTATAAATTCCCTCCCATCTCCTCATGCCTATGCATATGCTGCTTGTTAACACCCTGGATGCTTGGAAATAGTACTAATAATGAAGGATGTCTCTGTGGTTTTGTGATGGAAGACCTATTACCAGTGACTGAATTGTGAGATCTTCCTGGAAGAGTAAGATCCAACAGTAGGGGGAGAGGGTTTGAATCACAGCTGGAAAGCATTGAGAAGTGCATTGTTTTGGCAAATACATTCAGCTGAGGGAAGAAATGCAAAGCAGAGACCCTGCTGGATCCTCGAAGTGGACCTTGTTCCCTGTGTAATACAGATGTTTCCCAGAACAGTTCGCCAGCACGTTTTGCACAGCTTCAGTCCCCAAAATGGTACTCTCGTCTGTGTCTTTCGTCTAAGATTTTAGTTTTACACTGCGCCATGAGAAGATTTGTCCTGTGGAAAAAGAACATAAAGAAGAAATGGAGCAGTCTTTTGAACTGTATTTTAAAGTGTTGGGTTGGTAGTTTGGCCCTCCTTTACCATCACAGGGCTTCTTCAGAAAGTTTTGATCAGTTGCATGTGATCAGAAGACAAGCTGTAGGCTTTCGGCATGTGCATTTTTTCCAGTTAAGCAGTTATGTCCTATGTTGGATCCCTCCCATAGTATATTAAGAATAAAAGATGCTCTTAGTTCTTCCTAAATTTGTAACAGCATTTGATATGTAGCCCATGTTCCCCCTCTTATGTAATATATATGCTTTCTTAAAGTACAAATTTTGAAGTGCTCTTTAGTGCGTATCTCTATGAGCTTATGAAACTTCTCTTTAATCCATTACCAAAACATGACAAATAAACTGTGCCTGTAAACAGTATATGCTATTGGTGATGAAAAACAAGTCTTGGAGGCCTTTGTTTTAAAGATTCCCTTCTGTTTTAATTAGCAAAAATGTCAGCTTGCCAGCATTTCAGTAATGCCTCTTTTTTCCCCACTGCAGCTTGTAATCTTTCTCCATGGGAAAGATAAGTATCATTCGTATTATTTTTCTTTGTGGAAGATAGTGGAATGTGAGATTTGTCCTGATGCTGCAGCCCCTTGTGATGGAGGTGTTGGTCATAGGAGGTTACCATGGAGATGGGGAAGGAGCACAGCTGGACCACCAGCCAAACAGCACTGCATACTCTTGTACTGTTCATTTAGGAGCCTTGCTGGAAATAAGAAAACAGATGTGCTTGTAATGGGACTTTGGGTGACGAACAAGACCGTAAGAATCTCTCTTTTGTAAATCTTTTCATTATGCTGCAGGATTTCCACCCTTGAGTGCTTTAGGACTTGAATAGTGTAGGTGGACTTACACTGATATCCAAATGTGACGCTGCCACAGCTGCTCAAAGTCTCCATTTTAAATTTTCTGTTAAGTTCTAATCTGTACCTGTCATGTGGCTGAGTGTGTCTTTCACTGCTCGACAGGTGTCTGTTCTGTGATGATACATAAAAAGCTATACAGCAAAGCATAGGTGTGTTTTGCCTATATTTCTCTCATTCAAGATACTGTGACTGAATTTTTAAGCCACTGATAGTTTGTACGGAGAAACAGCAAAGCAAAAACCCAAACCCTAAGTTCTTCCCCCAGTTATTTCCAATAGTTTTGATATCTCTGAAAACAGTAGCCTCCAAGACAGTAACTTTTCCTCAGTAATAGCAGTTAACCTTTTACATTACATATTCTGTTTTGTTATTTTAATAACTTGCAGGTTGGATTTACAAAATTTTTCTAATCCTTTGTCATTGTGAACTGCAACTGTTCAGATATCTTACTTTTCATAAATATTTTGAATAAACCTTTGCTGGCTTTTCTATCAAAATGTAACTTAAATTCCCTTTGGAAGCACTGAGATGTAATGGAATCTGCTCTAAGGCAATGTGAGTGTACCTGTGCGTCCATCTTTCATGCAAAGTGGAAAAGAAATTTCTTGTAGACGTGGAAGGAGCTGACTGCATTATCCTGGTCTCTTACTACTTTATTTCTTGTGCCCTGGTCCTGCAAGAGGCTGAGCACTGTGCCCTTCTAATGCTGCAGAGAGCTAGGTCACATTTCTAATACCAGTTAGATGAGTATTGCCTCCGACCTCAGTGGCCTGCTTAGTGTTAAACCACTGCACACTTTGCAGAGCAATGATGAATGTGCTGGGGGATTGAGGTCTTGGCTCTCCAGGACACTCAGGTGCTTACTTCATAGCAAGTGGATGATTACTAGAGAAGGATGAGATTCATCTTGTTTGATGCCAGCCAGCTAAAAAGTCAGGCAAGTGCTAGCCAGGATAGCTCTGCAGACCTCTGCGAGCAATGAGAAAACAGGCACCCCCCAGAGCATGCTTCTTCCATCCTAAAATCACCAAAGTGGTTTATAGACAGGGAGGAGATGACTAGCTTAGACTGTGCCCAATTTTTAGAGGGGTAAAATGGGGTGATGGGAGTCTTCCCCTCCAGATGCCCAGGTCATTTTTACTCCTCCTTGGAATAATGCAAACTGTACAGGAAATTGTTAAACATCACTGGCTTTGCCAGGTTCCAAACCAGGTAAAATTGTTATGACTTACATCAAAACCCAGCCTAATTGATAAGAACGAATGCCATATATGTTTAGATCATGCTGTTTTCTTTTTCCTATTGCTCTTGGGTGTTAGGAGAGAGGAAGGGTCTTGGAACAGAGCAGTAGCTGAACAAAACAAGGTGAATCAAGGGCAGAGCAGGAGGCTTAACTTGCAATTTCCTTGTCTTTGTTGGTTTAGGTCTGACCCTCTGCGTTGTTTAATGTTTTGTATTTCATTTCCTTGGTTGTTTAAGAAATGTTTGGGGCTCGCAGAGGAGCTTCGAGCCATGGTCAGGTGGGGTGTGCAAGATTCAAATAAAGAACTTGTTTTTTACCTCCAGCAGAGACTTTAACATTTTTTAAAAGAGGTCAGAGAAACCAGATGTTGCTTCCAGAAGTGCAGAGAAGCCTTTTAGTCCTGGTTGGCTCATAACTTTGCTCTGTAGCCTTGAGGATGAAAGGAGAAAGTCCAACCTCAAGTGTTCTGGTGAAGCAGCAAAGGAGCTAGATCAGTGCATTAGTGAGCAGAGTTTTTGCTGGCAACAAAACTGGATTTGATCTTGTGCTGCATCTCCATGTTGAGCTTTTGTTTCCAATCGTACCACGTTGCTCCTTTCCTCTCCTGATGTTCTGGCAGTTGAGAGGTGGAATTTGCAAAGGAAAACAGCTGTAGTTCAAGCTGTGGAAAAGTTACTAAAGACAAATCCTTTGGAGTTACTGGGCTTGGTCTCCAACTTTGAATTGCTCCTTGTAAGCATTTAGAGACAGGCCTAATCCTGAAGCATGGGCTTGAGGGGAAGATGGGGGTGAAATTTTTCAGCCTGCAACAGAAGCAATAGAACTTGAATGATCCTAATGCTTTCTTCTGACCCTGGTGTCATCTCAAAAAAAGCCCAGAAACAAACAACCTCTTACCCTAAAATAAAATCAGTAGGTAGATGTTTATCTCCTGTAGAAGCACTGGAAAAACTTCATTTTTTTTCTCTATTTCTGTGCCTGACCCCACCTTTCCCATTCCTCCTTAATCACATGCATACCTGTTAGCCCACTGCCACTCTGGAGGTTTACATGACAAGATCTCTGTTGCTTAGGAGTCACTAGGCTGCTTCTGGTTGTCCTTCATCCACCTGAAGTTCTCAGAAGATCTCTTCCTCTTGCATCACCCCAAAGAATTTAGATGTCAGTAAAGAGCCCTTCCTTTACATCGCTGGGGAGCATGCACGTGGGGAGAGCCCCTGGGTCCTTCAGCTGGCTCACCCACTGTGCATACACGTCTCTGCAGCTGGCCTGGGCATGGTTGTGCGTGGCTGCCTGAAGAGCAGACCTGCATCTTTCCTTATGCTGGTCCCAGTGCTTCAGCCCCTTCCCCTGGATCAGGGAATCTGCTCCAGCAGAAGACAAACATTGTAGAAGAAATGTGAGTCTCAGCCTAGCTGACCCTTGATCCGGCCAGCAGCAGACTTACGGATGGTGGCAGCTTTTGGCTGGACAAGACCTCTTGGTGGCAACTGTGTGAGTTTGGCTTAAACCAGTTGTTGAAACCTCACCAGAACATAAATCCCTCAGTGGAAGAGACTCAGAAGCTACCTGCAGAAGAGCATCTCTAAAGCTTAGCTGTATCTTTTCCTGGCACTGTCAAGTGTCAGGTCTTTACTGGATGATCGAAGAGCTGTAAGATTTGTTGGCCTTTCGCAAGCTGACTGTTTAAGAGATTTTCTGTGAAGATGTAACTTGTAATGAAGCAGGCTTTCTTCACCTGTGACACAGATCACTTATGATCAGATGGGTTATCTGTGATCTCTAGCAACCTCTAGTGCTAAATGTTTATGCTGTATGCGTGTACCCCTTGCATTTTTCTTTTGGTGGGGGAAACAACATATGAGCATTTGCTGCTGCTAGGAAGTAGGTTAAACAGCTGGGGGAAGATGTGGTGATTATCTCACAATACTTTTCTTAATCTAAACCCATTATTTGTTTAGATCTCTGGGCAGACATGAAGTTCTGGCATTTGTAGAAATACTAGCACTTGTTTGTTTATTTAAAGCATGTTATTTCTTATTATTTTTTTGTAGGGCACACAAAAGTTAAATTGGCATCAGTGTGTCACTGTTCTCTATGGCATAAATCTTTCTAGTCCTAAATGTGCTATGGAAAAAGCACATGTGTCCTTTGACGTCATGGTGAGCACTTTAATTGAGGATATGTTGGAGTGCTTTTGTAAGTATAGATCACAAAAACATTGTTTAGCAATAGATGTTATCTGTGGAATAACATCTAGATCTAAGTCTGCTGCTGTTAAGGGCAGGGCACCTTGAGGGGAAAAAAAGAAAAGTAAAATTGATATCTTTTTCAAGATAACTCCAGCATCAACAAATGAAAAGCATAGAGAATAAAGGTATTTGACCCAAGGTAAGAACAATATTAAATACTGTTGTATGGTCCCTGCCTTAAAACATTTTCCTTCAGAAAAAAATAATGTCGTGTTGAGCAAACTGGTGCCCTAAAACCAGAAAACTAGATCAGTGCTTTAGACACTGACTGAGGACCAGTCAGTCCAGGCACAGTTAGGGACAGGTATCTGTCTCAAGAAACGATAGTTTATAGAGCGCTGCTGCTGTTGAGGTCACCAGGTAGATGATGATTACATCTGTGGAATTCAAGCTCCTCTGGTGCGCTCTGCAAGATGCAGTCTATGTGCAAGAGGGGTGATGCTTTCTGAGAGCCTCGGTCTCCTGGCATTGTGCCGCTGCTCCATGCACCATATGTGCATGGATCATGTGCGTGGAAGAGTTCCTGCATGAGCAGGACGGTCCCAGGAACGACAGCTGCGGCTGGACTGTGGAACCGGGTAACTCCTGCAGCCTGTTTATGAGGACAGCTTGTGCCTGTTTTATGGGCTGTTGGCCAGGTGGACTAGCTCTGGTGGTGTGCTCCCTGTGGCCATCATCTCTGTGTGCTCCTTTGGCCATTTTCCCCCATTCATAGTAAAAAAAAAAAAAAGCCCTGGGTCAGATGGTAACCAAATGTGTTACTGTAAACAGGCTATAGTCAGCTGAAGCAAAGAGAGGAGCAAAAACTTTCCTGGTCCTAAAAAGTATTGAAAAGTCTATGCGTGCCATAGTAGAGACCCTCCCAGCTCAGGAAGACCAGTTAAATATTACATGGGGGTTTTTATTATTGTTGTTTTGTTACAAGCTAACCCTATTTGGTGGACGCAGGCTGGCGATCCAGTCCTACAGAAGGCAGGCAATGTCTGACCAGAATATTAGCCACAATTGCAGGAATACGAGAAAGGGGAGATCCAAACGGTTTGGGGCTGCGTCTGCAAGAGGTGAATCACCTCTTGCATAGGTGTAGATGGGTAGATAGGCACTTGGAAACCCTATGTGCACGTGGAAATGTGGGTAGTGCCCTTGCTTTATTGCCCTGTGCATGCTTGGGTAGTGCCTACAGCTCCTGTTGACACTCAGGTGGTGTTGCACAAGCGGTGGTTTACAGGTGCACTGGAAGAAGGGTGTGCCCCAGCAATTAGAGTCGGCTTTAACTTCTTGTTTTTCTTTCACTGCTCATTGCACTGAGCAAAAAGTTCCTTTGCTTGGGATGGGTGAGGAGGGGGGGAAGGTGTTCTGTTGGGCGAAAACTCTTGTCCTTGCTTTAACTAAAGATCCTTTGCTTTAGGGGATGATTGAGAGGAGAGATGGAGTAAGTCCATGAAGGAAGGTACTGGCAGGTATGTCAGCAAAGTTGTGTAATTGCCCGGTGTACCTGTAGTGGGATTTGGTAAGTGATGTAATTTGGTTTTGTGTTTTTCCAGGATGCCTAGCAGCTGGTAGTGAAGTCATCACGGTGCTAGTTTGGTGACCGGTTGTGACTTTTGATTAATGATAAAGCAGGGAGGGGTGCACTTTGCAGAGAATATAATGAGCAGGTCTCTCTCTGGCCACCTCCAGCCCATGTGTGAAACACAGAGGAGGGTGCAGGCACAGCCAGGATGTCACCTTGCTGCACGATTGCAGAGGAGTAGCAGGCTCAGTTAATTTTAGTCTGTATTTGGTGTCAGGCTTTGAGAGGCAGGATATACAGACGTTTGACTTCTCTTGGGAATCTTTTTGTAGGTGGGGAAAGCTTGCTTCCTCCTCCGGCATGCACTTGGGAGTTACAGGAGCATGGGGCTGTTTGGGTACTGGGCAGAATCTGTGCTATGTGCTAATGTTGTTTAATAATGTCCCTTGCTTTTCTGCTTTTAATATACTGTGTTATTATGACCTGCCTCTTTAAAGATATTATTGTTGCAGGTGTCTGCCTCCTTGGTGGGGTGGGGGAAGCAACTGAATGAAAACAATATTTTTGCTGAGAGGGAGAGGGGAAAAAGGTTGAGCTATATGAAAGCAAATCAGGTAACCAGCCGTGAAGGGGTTGCAGGGTGAAAAAATGCTCTATGGTTGCACGCTTGTGGTTTCCAGCCATCTGCTTTGATGTAGTAACAGCAGATCTGCTGCAGCTACAAATGGCTTGTAACAACACCCTGTGCTACCTTCTGCCTTGGCAAAAACAATTCTGTGCATAAAGGAAACAAAATACAAATGCAGTTTAATTCTCTGAGCTTTGCTGTTGTGCGCTCAGTGACATTTGTGTGATGAACAGTGTTGTGGCTTCAGCTGTGAAGTGCCTACGTACTCAGCCTAGCTTGGAAGAGCTCGGATGGACCAAGTACGTGCTGGTGCGCTTTGTAACCACAGGCCACGTGTGTTAATGCACCCAGAAACAAGCTCCGGGCCCTTTAGTACAGGATGAGCCCAGAGGCTTCATTCAGAGATTATTGAGGAATCTCTGAAATTCACACAAGCTCTCCCCTCCTCGCTACTGCACCGTGCCTCATGGCCGGCTTTGCTGCCGGCATCGCTTCAGCCTTTCACGGGCCATGGTGCGGTGGGAAAGCATCGGGGTGTGGAGGAGGGACGGTGTGCAGGTGTAGTACATGGAAGTGAAAAGTTCTCAATCTGGATTTTATTAGAATAATAGTTTGTTTCACAGGTGAAACGGGAATAAGAGTATGGCATTTTTCTAATAAGAGCAGTGACATACTAGTCATTTTAAGGGTTTCTTGATAAGGCATAGCATCTGTTCTCGAGGCTTTTGTTTGAACAAGAACATGCAAGTGTTGGTAAGCAGCTTCCAGGCTGGTACTATTGCATTTCCTTACCATTGCAGTTTTGGTGGTGCCAGTTTTCTTTTGAGCCCTTCAATATTGAACATGTGTATTGACCATGGCACTTAACTGCTTTTCAAACTCCAAATAATACTTTTCAAGTCCTGATGCTGGTATAGTGCTTTTCATCTGAGCAATTTACAAAAAGAAGGTAAAATTAGGCTGCTAAGGTGCAGTTTGGTACCATGTTTATTGATGTAAAAGGTCGATACAGCATAAAAGAATATTTCAAACCAAATTATTTCTCTTGTGCCGTAATGAATAGAAATCAATACTATCTGGAAGTATTTGAGCCTATTTATTAAAAAACCCCACACTTGGAAATCTTGGGGTAGGAACATTCTCTTCCACGTTAACTGTTCATGCTGAGTGCTCAGCAAACACCTAAATGGCTGTTTTTGTTATCAGAGTTGATGGGTGATCTCTCTATTGGCCCTGTGCTGATAATGCCTTCTCAAACGAGGCTGCAGCTGGGAGTTAAATTGCATGGCGTGGTGCAAAAGTCACCCCAGTTATAAACTGAACAGGTTTCACTGGAGTTATATCATCTCTGTATAATAGGATGTTAATGCTGAGAGGAGCGAGCACTACTTTCGAGATACAAGGGCTTGCTAGGACAGACTTTGGACATATCTATTGAGATTAAATGTGAATTTGAGAGGGAAATCTGGGAAAAGGGCTGACACTGCTTTGGAGCATCTCTTCCGCCCTACTGTGGATGACGCTGCTGCCCAGACACTGGGCTCCTTGCCTTCACCCCTGAGCTTCGGGGGCAAGGGAGGTAGGTAGGGTGTGCTTGAGTGCATCTCACATGTTTGGAGTCAGATGATGGCTCTGGGAAAATGTGATCTGCACTATGCAAGTCTGCAGCTAGCCACCTAAATACTTAATTGTTTGAGCTGTTGTGTAACCCACCTGTAATCTGAGCGCTGGGTTGCAGATTTTTGTTGCATCATTAGACCTTTTCTTTCATTACTGGTTTAGGACCATTATACAGATTTCCTAATTTATATAATTAAGTGCTGTGCAGCTCCAGCGACATGTTGATTCGAGCAGTAAAGTGACTTAATGCCGCGGTTGCCTTGGCCAGTTTTCGGCAGAGCTGGGCAGCCGTACGGCGGTGGGCGGAGGCAGATGGCTTTTGAAGAAAGTGGGGACATCGCTGCTGTGCGGGTGGAGAGGTGATACTGTGCTGGCAGTTGTCTGTAGAGCCTTGGCCAGGTCGCTTAATTTCCTGGCCCTTTGTGTAGTCTCCCAGCATTTATTTGTTCAACCTGAAAACACGGTGGCAAAGGGATTCTTGTTGCGTGCCTCCATGGCACTGGGCACAGAGGGACCTTGGTCCTGGCTGGTGCTGCAGTGGCAGAAAGGAGAGGTTTGCGCTTTGTATTTTACACCAAGACGATCCTTAACATGGAGGAGAAAGCTTGTGTTAATGTGTCAGTGCATGTTATATGCTGATATTTTCAACATGTACATGTCTGCTTCCTTGTCACAAGGTTTCTATGTACAGTAAACGTAATTTATTTAAAAATAATAATAAAACTGTTAATGAAGAAGGTAATAAATTTTGTACATGGGGAAACTCAAATAAGTGAATTGTGCAGGCTACATGGCTGGAGTTGGAGCGCCTTGCAACTGATGATGATTCTGACTTCGTTCCTGTGGCGCTGGAGCTCGATGAGCCTATTTAGCTAAATTTTACACATGGGAATTAAGACAGAGGCCACAGTTTTCTGGGGCAGTTTTGAACAATGAAAGCGTGGGGATATTTCATAACCTTGATGCCATGGCCCTGCTTTGAGCAGGGTGATGGACCAAATGACCTCCGAAGGGCCCTTCCAACTGAAATTTTTGCATGATTCTTTTTTCTAACTACTCTGCCTTTTCTCAGGGTCATATCTTGTTTTGGGGGTGACATGTCACCTTCCCAGGAAATGTTCAGCCTGACCTGCTCACAAGCTGCACCCAATATTTCAAAGAAAATAGGCCCATTCTGTTAAGTGGGGGTATGTGGTTAAGTGGCATTTTCCTTTCCATTGAGGCATTATGTTGGTAGCTCTTGATGGTGGCCATGTTGTAGTAATCCCTGGCTTCTCTCTTTGAGATTCCTCTGTTTCCTGGTCTTCTGAAGGGGATTTATTTTGGGCTTTGGCTACGTTAGCAAGAGGACACAACTCATTCAGATTGTAATCTGAATGTCATAATAGAGGAGAGATGGTTCTTTTGGCTTTGCTTCCTGGATGGGAAGGGAAAGAAAACAAAAACCAAAAAACCCCAACCAACCAACAAAAAAAAAAAAAATCCAAAAAGAGAGGGCAATGAGAAGAATCTTTTGCAGAATTAAGAGTTTGTTTTAGGAGTGGCTTGATGTTATTGCAGCTTGCTGCTGTTTGCTTTGTTTTTTAGCTGATCACCCTGATATTGTTTCCCAGTAACAAGAGGGATGGTGGCCTTTCCATGGTGGTTCAATGAAGTGTTAATGCGTTGCACAGATTTTAAACTCTCCAAGAGTTAAGTTTTAATATCTCCCACTGACAGTCAGCCATGATGGTCTTGTGCAAACCGTCTGAAGTCCTTATCTCAATCCTGATGTGGTTTTACAAGACTGGTAAGAAGCAGTTGCTCTTTAGGATGAATGTTGTCACATGCGTCAGTTTAAAGACGATTGAATTTCTGGACCAAGTCCTGCTTTTATTATTAGTAAAAACGGTAATGGGTCACAAAAAATATTATTCTTTTTTTTTCTGGTTTCAGCCTTCAAAATGTCAATTGTATGCCTTTCAAGAGCACTTGTTCAGAACTGTGCTCTGAGGTCAGAGGGGTTTCACTGCTTGCAGAGTCCCCATGGGACCTCGTCTTTTCCAGGGGAAACGAGTTCCTGGGGGTTATTGCACAAGAGGAGTTCATGGAGCTCAGGTTGCTGTCAAGAGGTGAGGCATGAAGGCATAAAGCATCCCTGGTCTCTTTGTTTTGCTGCTTTGCAATTGCTGGTGGAAGTAAAAAGCAAACCCAAGACTACTTTAAGTTCTCTGCAGATCTCCAAGTTCTAGAGAGACAACTTTTCCAGGGCTAGAGTAAGCAGGGAAGCGCTCTTAGTTGGGTGCTTCCTTGCTTCCCTTTTCCACCGACATGGGAAAGGTTCTGCCTACAAGTTCAAGGCAATGCTGTCAGAAGAGGTTAAGTTTCAAAAAGTAATTGTCTATGAAAGAATTTTTGTCTTCCATCTCTTGGTAATCAGGGTTAATGGGATTCCAGTTAACATCTTAATGTTATTGCGTGCTCTGCAATGTGTACAGTCATGAAATATGGATGTGTTTTACTTTCTGTTTTAAAATTCTTGGCTGCTTTTCATCCAGCGAGCCAAGTCAGATGCTGCCCTCTAAACAAAACCCACCATTTGCTTTTAGCGGAACCTTGTGTGTGTGACAGTGATGAGTTGTGATCTGCCCTCTGCTCTGCTGGTAAAAATGTAGCGTGATGCAGCAGTTAGTGGATCCATGTTGCATTTACACTTGTCTGAAGCAAAGCATTTCTTAGGCAAATAATCTTTTATTCTTCTGTTTATATTGCCAACGTGTGTGTGTCCATTGATTTGTCTCACTGAGCGCTGTAGCAGCTTGGATGCTGCTGCTCTTCTCTAGCCTTGCCGTGGACCTGCTTGACTTTCCCTTGAGGTCAACCAAGGGAAGAAGTTGCTGCTCTGAATATGGCTTCATAGCATGTGACTGTGGGAAATGCCTTGTCTGAGTGGAGCGTGTCCCAGCCCCTTTCCCTAAGGAATTAGGAGACACGGTTTAGACCATGGGACAAACTTCCGAAAAGGTCTTGTGAGCCAGTTTCTCTTGGGAGATGCAATAGAGGCAGGAAAAGGATGTCCTGTAATGAGAATATCGTGGTATATAAGTATAGGCTGTGTGTTAAAAGCAAAAGATAACAGCAGATTGCAGTTGTACAACCAGCAATTTGGGAGATGCGGAGGAGAAGCAGTGTTTTCCTTGACATCGTTTGATATGAAATTGTGAGGAGGTTTTATAGTGGGCAAAGCCAAAACTCGGAAATACTCCAGAGGTTTGTTTGGGTGCCGTAGCTGTGGGATTGGCTGTGTTTGGGTGTCTTGGCTATCAAAAGGTTCCAGCTGTATCAAATAATACCAAATAATCAGCAGTTCATCTCCTAGACTATTAGTGCCCTGATCTTGGTGCTATTTTTTGAATTTGTTGAAATGGTGGCAATTACAACCAGATGGTGAGATAACTTGTTTGACATGTCAAAGGGATCAGCTGGCAGAGCAACAAAACATGCAACACTTCTCAGAAAAATAAAATAGGTTTGTGTTTGGGGCGGGGGGGGGAAGAACAAGTCTGAGGAGTGGTTTCCTCTGTGCCGGGCGGTGTTTGGGAAGGTTGGGCGTTCGCTGGGGAGGAACCAGCAGAGCAGCTGGAAACCCTGAGGCCCAAGTGTTGTGGCTCTACCAAGTGTGTGTGTTTGAGAGCCCCAACTGATTGCTTCTAAATAGATCTTCAACACAGGATAACTCCTTTTTTCTTAATTTCTTTTTATTTTTTTTGCTGTATTAGTCACTGCTCTTCATTTGATTTAGAAATGTGGAGAGAGTACCTTTTGATGCTTGGTTTCTCTGCCAATAAAGGAGACATCAGATGCAGATCACCTCTAAGCTGTTGGGCTCTTTTTTTGGAAAATAACTTATCTATTGCAAGAATTACATATATAATCCACAGGGCCAGTTATCTTGTCTCTTTAAAATTGTAAATAGCTGTAATGCTATACTTAAATTTTTTTCCCCTTTCTCTTCCCTAAACATGTTTCAGTAATTCAGCAGTGGCATGGGTAATTTCCACTTTAGCTGTCTCAGTATGTAGGGAGCAAGACCATGAGCAATTTGCCATCAAATAATCCTCTCCTAGCAAACAAGATGTTTTTTTTCCTCTATTTTTTTATATCCAAGCAGAATAGGTTGTGTAAAGGCAAGTGTCTGAAGGACTTTCCTACATTCTCCTTTACTTCAGTGAGCACTGTGTGATATTGTGACTAGCATGACTTTGAGGCATTTTTGGGCAGAAATTATCAGGAGTTACAGGTCAGAATACGGGAACGTTGGCAGAGCAGTGGAGGAACCTGCTTGCTTTTTACGGCTTTCCTTATAAAGACACCATCCGTCATCATCTTCCTGTGATGATACAGAATTGTTTTTTATTTATAAAGCACTATGAGCTCACACATGAAACATAATTTTTAAAACCATCTTTTTAAATTTCAAGAAAGAGGAGCTATGTCAGTGCTCATGTACACTTGGTAATGATTTCCCAGTAAAGGAAGAGGAGAAGAAATCTGCATGGGGAAATACTCCTTCTGAAAAGGGTGTGCTTAGGCATGTGGGAGTTATCCCACAGCAGTCTTCACAGCAAGCAGAAGTCAGTTCTTTGGGGAATTGATTCTTCAATGTGGACAGCCTTACAGCAGGTTCTTTACATACGGAACTACAATATCCACCTAAGACTTTTTAATATTCTTTGCTTTTTTTTTCCTGTAGCAGTCTAAAAATTCCTACAGAATAAAAGCAAGCAAACAAGAAAAAAAAGCCCAGAGGAAGAATCTTATGGTCTGTATTACTGGTTTTTATTGCTCGGCCAGTTGATTTTCTCTACTTGCTAATACTTTCCAAGTCATGAGCATCCCAGTGAGCTTTGCATTGCATCTCTGTACACACACCCTCATTCCTTAGTGGATATGATGAAAAACCTGCCATGATTCACAGCATACTCATGAGATCTACTTTAGCACTGTTAGCCATACCCGTATTGCTTGTCGGTTCAAAGGAATAGCAGTAAACCCTGCTTTCTCTCCCAAAATATTACAAGTCTGGTATTAAAAGGCAAGTTATCAGTGTCTCAGAAATTATAGAAACCACTGTATTGTTGTAGTATACACCTTGGAAAGAGCTGTTGCTTGGAGATCAACGTGGGATGGCTAGTAGGAGCCTTGGGTTAATGTTACTTGCTTAACGTAGTTAATCATTGCTTTATCAAACAGTAACCATCTTTTAAAATGTGGTCCTGAAAGTAATACTACAGGAATGCCGGAGGGAAGTTCCAGTCTGTTTCTTTGTGACCAAGGATGGTTTTTACTGGTTAATGAATCCATAGAGGGTTTGCACAGTCCTGACTGGGATTTAAGAGTTCAGGTAATTACTCTTTCAGCTCCAGTAGTTTGCCATATAATTCAGAAATGCGTGACACCACGATGAAGAAATTAATGCACAATCCTGATACTTTAAGAGGAATGAGAGGGTGAACTTTTTTCTTTTTTTCCCCAATTTGGTCTATGTTTAAATATATATATTTGTAGTGAAATGCCTTTTAGTATGCAGTACCCCATAGTACCTTGCAAAATGCTCTCCCCATGTCTCAGCAGGAGCCCACCAGCAGAATGATAAAAGAGACTTCTAGCAATAAATCTTAAGAAAACATTGTGTAAAACTGACACGGAGGTGTTCAGGTGATACTGCTCTTGTGTAGATGAACGAGAGACATTTGTTGTGCAATGCATTATTTTCCAGTGTTGTACGTTCCCCAGCTATTTCACACAATACAATTGATTTCCCAGCTGGTAACTAGTTCTGCCGTTGTTACGTCTGTGTGTGTAATTGCACTTTGAACTCAGCAGGTTGACTCAGGCTGTGAGATTCCCTGATTACGGATGCTTTCCCAATGGGGAGGGCACAGGGGCAGAGTCTTCTCTATCTGGTAAAACAGGAGGAGGCAGTCAGTGTGTCGCACTTGGGTTGGTGATATGTGTGTAGCCAAAACCTTTCCTGGTGTGGTAACCAAATGATGGCCTAAGATGCCCTGGTGACTTTGATTTAGCTAATAAAATCTCCCACACAGCATTTAATAAGCCAAAGCCCAGCCTGGGCATTTTCTCCTTTTGACATTTATTCTACTTTAACTGCTCCTTCCAGGTGTGCTCAGTAGACCAGATTCATCCCTGTGGGTGAATCTACTGAGTAGATTTTGCCCTGGAGCAGGAAATCAGCCTGTGGAATAGTGCAGGCAACCCAGAAGGGTTTGGCAGAGACTTGCTGGTAGATTTGGGCTTCATTTGTTGGCTGTCACCTGCCATCATCTACTTTTAGTGCTTTTGTCCTTTTAAAATACCTTGCCATAAGGGAGTTCACAAATACTTTGAAGCCTGTTGTGGAGAGGGTTGTGTTTAAGACGGGTGTAAAGGTCTTAAGGCCAACTTATTGGTTTGGGATACGTTGATGGACAGCAGATCAACAGCTTTGGGGGCTACTAGCAAATACAACTCAGCAGCACAATTATTCTTAGGTGGTGCCGGATGCCTGTGTGGGTCTGTATGTAGCCCTGTGCTTCGTGGCGTTATTGCCCCGTGTGTGCTCATGGAAGCCTGGGGTGGATCACTACACGGGACTACTGCAGGAGGCAACACATGCCTCAGGTATGGCTAGCAAGGTCGAGGATGGTTTTCATCCTCCTCAGTGAAGGTGTTGCGATGCCAGTTTGGATGTTGGGACCCCTAGCAGCCATGCTGTCCCTTATATCTGGTAACTCTTCCTTCCCTCTCTTCCAGGAGCTGAGCATCGTGACCTGCCCTGCTCCTCCCTGCTCGGTGTGGGAACAACCTGAAGGACATCTTGGAGCCACCTGTACTGCTTCATGCAGTTAAAGTAAGGTTAAATGTTTTGGCAGCTATTTCAGGTACAAGCAAGGGTTGAGGACGAGGGGTTTGGGGAAATGGGTTTGCCCAGCTTACCTGGTTGACAGGAGGAGGGGGTGCTGATATCAAAGCACGAGTTATAAGCAAATCTGACAAATTAATTTGCCATAAAATACAACTTCTTTGCAGTGGAAGCAAAACATGAAAGGAGTTTGTGGCCCCAGCCCTTACATCAAGCATATACTAAGGTGTAAAAGAGCACTTAACACTTAAGAGCATCAGCTGGTTTTCCCTATTATTTTAAGATATGTCCTTGGGGCAGGCATGTGGTTACAGCCTGAGGACTTCCATGGAAGCCGGTCAGGATCAGAGCTCAGGTCCTGCCAGCTGCCGGTTGGATGTGCCTCCCAGTCAGCACGACAGCTGTCTGTCTGTCCTGGAGCAGTCGCGGTGTTGAGGCTTCTGGGTTTGTTTTTCTGTTAACACCAACTTCTCCATGTGGTGAACCAGATCAGGGGATGGATCTGACCTAAAAGCGAATATATGGTTATTGCAATACTGACAGTAGCTGTTCTGACTCGTGGAGTTACACCCATTCTCTCCAAAAAGACTTGAATTTGCAAAAACTGGTAGCCTGAAGCAAAGAAACTGCGAGAGTCTTGCTTGGAAATGGGTGCTTGCCATGTTTGAGCTGTCGAGGGAGGG
This sequence comes from Phalacrocorax carbo, assembly GCF_963921805.1. NCBI lineage: Eukaryota > Metazoa > Chordata > Aves > Suliformes > Phalacrocoracidae > Phalacrocorax > Phalacrocorax carbo. The sequence goes on from NC_087519.1 coordinate 8,031,111, forward strand.
AGGCAGGAAAACCACGGCAAGCTGCCTCTTTCTCCTCCCACTGTCTCTAACCTGTTTACCTTCTGCAGTCTCACATTTTCCATGGTCTTGCCTGAGAAGACCAGTGCTTCAATGATACTGGGTCCAAATCGTTTGGCATTACTGAGCTGTTACTGGGTGGATTAATCATAAACTGCTGTTACTGTAGAGAGACAAATATTTATTGTAATTATTTGGGTTTCCTTTTTTTCAGTGGGGTTGGGCAGGGGAATTACACCTTTTTTCAGAGCACGTGAAAGAAATGAAGTCTCGGGCAAAATGATGAATGATACCTGCGTTATTGGGAATGAATATGTGGCTGGCTGAGACAGGATCTCCCAAGTTCATCATTAACATCGATGCTTGTTAGCCAAATGTAGGGGGCTGTGTTTAAAGGAGAGTTGCACGACACCAGTTGCCATGTAAGAGAAGCAATATGTGGCTTGATTTGGCATTAGCTTCGTGCTGATTTCTGGAGCACGGTGAACCTGCAGCTGCCAGTAGTGCTTGCTGCTGTGGAAAATACCAGGCCCTTCCTGGGGGTCACCCAAGGGATGACTTCTTCCTTGCATGGCAGCAGTAGAGAAATCTCCAGGGAGCCTGAACACAGGCAGTGAGAGCTTCTCACCTGACCTCCTGCCTGGGAACCAGCCTCTGCATCGCATGTGACTTCTGGGTGTGCCGCCTCTGAAGGACCTGGGAAAAAAAACAAAGCTAAACTGGAGCTTAGGAGTAGCATTCTCATACCTCTTCCTTTTCTGTCTGCTAGTCTAGTATTTCCATAATTGTGCTTATAATTGATATTTTCATTTTGTTCATACATTTCATTCATGGTTACTGCTTAATGAACTCTATGTTAATCAGCTTTGTAACATTTAAAATAGCTGTATAATTTTTTTGGGGGGGGGAAAAACCCCAAAACCCAAACCCCAGCAATAAAGGGACGTATTTCCGCCCCCCAAGCTTAATCCTGTGTTATAATGTAATTGCAGAGAGTTGCCTGCCTGGCGAACAGCTGCACAGCGTGGGCTCTTGAGTCTGCGTAGCTGCTTGTCCCCAAGCTGGGGGTAATAAATGATTTACTGGGGAGGCTGGAACCTGTGAGCACTTAAGCCATTCGATTCCTGAGGGACTGGTCTGAAAGGCCACTTTGTAAAGGCAGTTGGAAGAAATGATCTCAGGTGCAAAGTGGGGTGTCTGCTTGCAAAGTTTGCCTCTTTTTTTAGGGCGCGAGCTAGCTGCAGAACGACTTGAACCGGGAAGGTGGGGTAGAGAAATTGGGTAGAACCGATATTTATTTCGATTTTTATTAGTGCATGCTTTAATTTAAAAATCAGATTTGAATGAGTTTTCTCTCTTCTCTGTTTTAGGGATGTAATACTTTCTGTTTCTTGGGGTTTTGATTTTTGTGGTGCATTCCCTGGATGTGTAATGTAATACAGTGTCCTGGGAACAGAGCTGCAGCTCTGATTTTTTCCTCTCTGGGGATGTGGTACCAAGTCACTCCATTACATTTGCTGGGTGAATGATGTGCATTTTTTTGAGACTGTCAGGCCTTAGAAGGGATGATCCAGTAAAATGGGCACATTCTGTGACTACCTAAATAAAGTATTTTGTTAGAGTATGTTTTTCCTATAGTTTTGTGAGGTGAGAAAAATGGAGCACTTTAAGAAGAAATAATTCTTAATTTTGCAGCGGCAGATACGCTTGTCCTGTGCCACAGCAAGTGGGGTTAGCAGAGGTCTCCAGTAGGAAACCTGAAGTTTCCGGTGAAGCTTTCTTCTTCGGGGTAAAAAAAAAAAATGCCAACCAGGCTTTCCCTGAGTAAGTCTGCGATGCCTAGAGCTGCAGAGCTGGAGCACTTGCGAAAGGGAGCCTAAGGGGAAAAGTGACTCTGTTTTTCAGAGAGGAAGCACATTAAAGCATTGGGTACTGAAGCTGCTCTGAGCAAAATGAGGGTGGAGATGTCTCTTGGATCTTGGTCTGGATGCCAGTTTTGCCAACTCTTACCTGTGGCTTTAGCAGTTAGGGTTGGTGCATGCACTTATTAAAATAGCATTGGATAACTACCTGGTTTGTACATGCTAGGAAGCTTTTAATAATATTTGCCAGCATAAAAATGTGTGTGGTGCTTTGGGCCTTGTGAGTTGTTTTCTACTCCAGGCCTGCATTTTTGGGAAAGCAGTACATGAGCTGTGGCTTGTGGGACACAGAGAGGAGGAGGGTCTTATCGTTTAGCTCTAGGGCTTGGGGGGTTGGTTTCTTTTGCTGAAATCATCATTGCTCAATGTAGTTGCTAAAATAACATGGCCCTGAGAGTCAGAGTAAGGTGGAGAAAGCTGTTTTTAGGACACATGCTCTAGCCAAGGGTCGTTGCAATCAATAGTTGGAGGTTTTGCTCTCTCCCACTGCATAGGTAAGGCTGCAGACGTTTTGGTGCTGATGACAACTATCCATTGTGCTTATCCTTCTATATGTTTTGGTGAAACACTCCCCAAGTCCTGTTCTCCCCTCCCCGCTGTTCCTCACTGGGTGCTGAGTGTTCAGAGGCACTGTCGGTCCCATATAATGCATCTTTGCTTTCAAAAGTAGCTAGCAACTTTCGTGATGCTTCTGCTTTGGCTGCCCAGCTTGGTACCCTCTGGGATGGCCCCCATGGGTTCTGCAGAACATTCTGGTTTTACTTGTCCTTTGAAAAAGGGGCTTTTCAATAAGTTCCTAATTAAGCACCCAAAGTCAATAATCACTCTTACAAACATGAGCTGGTTATCACCGAGAACTTCCCCACGATTTACTGCCAAAATGTGTATTCAAACTACAGAGTCTATTGGAAGATATAAACTGCATTTTACTCATTTGAAGAGGCATCTAGAATGTCTGCTGAGGATTTCTGGAAGCTAATAGCTGAGCCTGAGATAAATGTCTCATGCATACATGAAACAGCTGCCTCAGAACCTGTTGGAGGACTTCATTTGAGTATAAACATACGTGTGCTTTTGCGTACATGCTGCACTTAATTCAAGTTGACTGTTAGTTCTTAACTTTATTAGGATGTAGCTACTTGAACTGAAGATGTGGTCTGCGATTTTTATTTTATTAGGACAGCATGATAACTCCTTCTGAAACATTGTTTGGATTTTACAAATCAGTGTCTTAAATGTTGCTTGCCATTAGTAATTTTTTAAAGGAAAAAATTGACAAGTGAGGGCAGGGCTATATCTTATTACAAGTGAATTTGTTGACGGTATGTGTGTATTGTAAAGTAGAAAATTAATCATGCTGTGTTGATGACCCTTGGACATTTACAAAAGGCTGGTTTTTATGTTGCACAAATAGATTCCGGACACAGGAAAGAGGCTTATGACAAGAGGATGAGATCAGTTTGTATAATTAGAGTTAGCTAATAATCCTTTTACTCTGTTTTTCCAACTTCTACAGTATATTTCTTCATTTGAAATTGGGCGTATGGACTGTAGAGTGATAGCTGCTGTGATTTGAGTTTTGTGGTTTGTTTTTTGTATCTACTAATGGGTGAAGAGATGGGAGCAGGGATGCCAGATGTGCACATTTGAGAGAGATTGCTGCCTTCCTCTGCCAGGCATGGGGAGCAGCGCAGCTTTTATTAACCCTACACTGCTTCATCTCTTTCCAGGCTTTGGGTAGGAATTAAGTAATCCACTAAAAGCTATTTTTGACAATTATAAGATTGAAATGGTGAAAAAGAAGAAATGTAGTCCTGAGGCTACGGTATTTGGCCAGGTATTCATCTCTGGAGTAAGACAGGGCTGGCAGAGCTGGGTAAGGGACTTTATTAGAGCATGAAAAAGGCTTAAGCTTATTTTTGTTATGCATGTGTATATGCGCTAGTCTGCATCTTAGCTTTGTGTTAAGCTTCATTATTTTGGGAAGGATAATGGGAGAAATTTGGGGAAGGGAAGTGGTGTGGCTGTGGGGCCGGCTGGACCACGGGTGACCCCGGGAGCAGCGGTGGGTGCAGCCCTGGGCAGCCCAGCTCCCAGCCCAGGAGCAGCGCTGGGCCAGTTCCTGCTGCCAGGAAGCTGAGCTACATTAAGCAAAGCAAGTTAATTTATATCCAGAGCACTTTATTAAATCATCAGTCAATTAAATCAGTGATGCTCTGTTAGCTTGTGTTCCAGCTAGGCTCCTGGCCCCTCTCCTGCAGCATAACCTGCAAGTTGTCCAGCTGTAGCAACTCCCTGACTTCTGGTGGGCTGTTGTGTGTGAAGGCCATGGTCCTGAGGCTTCCAACACCGCTAAAAAAAAGACAGAATTTTAGGCTGATTTTGCAATGTAATATGTTCTTTTAAATTTTTTTTTTCTAGGGGAGAAGGGTGTAATGAAGTTTTTCCTTGCTGTGAAAGCGATCTGCATGTGTCTGGCTTTCCCGAGGGTGGCTTGCTGGGTTACCTCCACGCCTTTGGAGGCGAGTGACAGTAGAGCCAAGCCAACACAAAACGCCTTTAAGCCTCCTTTCCATTGCTTGCAGCCAAAAGAAACTCCTCTGTATTTGTAATTGAATGGCAGCATATGGTTTTGTTTGCAGGCAGGACACAGCTGGGATGCAGTATCACCTGTGGAAATGCTGCATGAGGGATATTTTTTTAAGCAATTAATTTAGTGACAAAACATAACCTTCAGCAAGTAACAAAACTTCAGATGATTGTACACAAATACCTGGGTGTGGGGTTTTTTTGTAGTTCTAAGCTCAGCTGTGATGGTAAGCCCAGTGCTGCAATATGCTGGTGACTTGTTTGCTGCCACATGTTTGAAGTGTGGTTTCTCATTTCCTCACCTCCTCTCCTTTCCATGGTCAATGGCTTTTGCTGGTGGTATCACTTTCCTATATGTCTGCAAAATAACCTTGGGGTGGGTTATTCTCCTAATTCCTCCAGCCTTCTATTTCTAACCAGATATGTAAAATTATGCATTAGTGCAGCTACAGGGGAAAGTCGTTCTGCATTTAGTATGATGCCTGGAAGGACATATGGTCATCTTCTGTCTTAAGATTTATTTTAGTCATTCCAATTGCAGCTACTCTGTTCAAATTTCTCCATGCATGTTGCTGAAGAACTGCATTATGGGTTTATTTCTCCTGCTGAAGCTGTAGGTTTTGACCTGGATTTTTTTAGTCTCCTTTCACATGGATTTTAAGGAGAGGGCATTAATACACCCATTAGAAAGCTCTTTCATTCTGTGAACGGTGAGTTCCAGCGCTCATTCAGTATGAGTGGAGCTTGTGGGACAAAGTGTGTGCGAAAACCTGTGTCTCACCCAACACCACAGGGTGAGAGTAAGCTATTGCAGATCTGAACTTTGTAGGAAGACACTCGGGAAAAAATGCCAAACAAGGAAATATAGGTAATTAATAAAAACCTCAAGCCATTGTTTCTTTCCATTTTCAGACTTTTTGCTACAGGTAGAAAAAGGGTGGGGAGAGGGGAGGGGAGCAAAACCCCAAACAGTGAAGGGCCTTTTTCAAATAACAGTGTTATAACAAAAATTGAGGAGAGTGGTGATGGGTAATGCAACGCAGTAATGTCATATACCACTCATAAGAAAAGGGCAATATTCCAGCTCAGTAATTCCCTTGACACTAGGAGAGAACAATAAACTTGTGAAAGACGTTGCTATTTTAGTTCTCTTTGCATGAAATGCGTGGCTCCAGCAGGAATTCATCTGTATATGGCCAGTTGGTCTTCTCTGCAGTCCCCCCCGCTTGCTGTTACTCTGTCTTTATTTATCTTGTATAGTTTAGAGCAGGAGCACGTTAGTTCCTGAAACTCAATCCTCTTGATACTTCTAAGCACTTAATAAATTAACATTTTGTAAAAACCTGAGTGTGGGGGAGTGCCCTTGAGGACACTGTGCTTTGTTGAATAAGTAGTGATGTGTTTTTGGAAGCTTGATTTTATTTTTGTAGTGTAGCCGTATAGGAGGAAGCGATGCAGCCCAGCCGAAGGGGGTGGATATGTGCTCCCTGGAAATCCTTGGATTTCTTTAAACTTTCACAGCTTATGTGTTGTTTGTCTAAAGGGTGAGGATCTGAGGATTGTCTATAGTGCAGGTTGTCCCACTGTGGGATATTTATTGGTGGCAGCGTTACAGTACAAAACAAAGTCTGTTCATGGCTTACTCGCTTACAGATAAGCAGCATAAATAGTGCTTCTCTAATTTCTGTGGAATATATGTAATTTGGACTTCCTGGTGAAGTGTTACTCCAGAGCCTTGAAGTCACAAAATTTAATCCTTTCCAAGACTGAAGTCTGTACAAACCAGTGTTAGAGAATGTAACAGACTTTACTTTGTACAAAACCATTTAAAAAAAAAAAAAAGAAAAAACCCAACAATAACAAAAAAACACAAACCCTTCTTTGCCTTTCAGCCTGGCGATGCTGTGATGCGTCCTTACAGCTGGAAAGCCGTCCCGCTTTCTCTGCATTTCTGCTTATCTGTTCGAATGCTTTCCATGCGATCTGTAACTTAATCAGGTTCTTCATGTGTTCTTTGGCTGTTCTTTCCTACCCGCAACCACAAGCTCTTTATGGCTGAGATTGTTTTTTGTACAGCTGGGAGTGCATGGTTAAAGCTCTGCAAATACAGATCATTGTTTCTAAAATCAAATGCTAAAATTAAAAAAAGAAAAAGTCAAGTGCTGAGATTCAGGTAAGGTTCAGCAAAGCTTAAACTTGAAGTGTATCTAAAACTGAAGTTTACCTAAAAAACCTTTAAAACTGAACTTGAAAAGCTTGAAAAAACCTCAAACACTTCAATTTTAAGTGTTTAGTGCATAAGGGAGAGGGGAGGGGGTAGGTAGGCTTTCCCAGATATATACCACATGGTTTAACTGCCCCTTGTCGTCCTGCTTGTTGCAGCTCTGGTCAGTGGTTGTTGAGAATGGTCATTCTTGTTTCTGCCCATCCTGTAGCTCTCCTTTATGCTTTTTAAACAACAACAACAACAAAATAATTCCTAAACAGACTACTCTGAGGCTAGAGTCTTGAGAATAGCACAATGTTTTCTTTCTTACATACTCCTTGTATGGTTTGTGGAGCGAAGCAGCAAGGAGTGGATGCTGGGAAGCATGCAAAAGCTGGGTGGTGAAACTGGCATTTGATGTAAACCTAGTGCCAAAAAGAGCAAGCCTGAACAGGGCGTGATGGGAAAACCAAAAAGCCATTTTAGCATCTCCTAGCTATGTGGTGTTCAAAGACGGTCAGCGTTACTGCTTGTGCGCGGACTGGGTTGATCAGGGGGACCATTGGCCGCATTTTCAGATTTGTCCTCAAGATATATACTTTGCCTGCGATGTCTAGAAGAAATAAGCCAACTAATTAACGTTAAATTAAATGGTAGCTGGGAGTAGTGGATGAAGAGGATTTATTGCTTAGGCACTTGGTGTTCGTATCCCTTCCCTCTGCCTGTGCTTGTTTGTAAACTCTTCAGGGCAGAAACTTTGTTTGCATTGACATTTTTACAGCACATAACTGATGGAGTCCTAATCCTGGCTGAGGTTTTGGGAACCACAGTAAAGCAAATAAATGCTTTTTCTCTTTCTTTCCCCATCAGATGTTACCATTCCCAGAAGAATCAAGCATAGCTGTTTGTCCCCTTCCATGAAATTTTGTGCAAAATAACACTGAAGTTCTCTAGAAGAAACTTTAATACCACTCACTGTATTAATTCTCTACTGCTTAAAAGAGCAGAAAGGTATCCTTTCCATTTGGAGAAGACTTCAGTAGCTTTCAGTTTTACTGACCTATGCAGATCTTTATACTCTCTAAAACCACTGTTGCTTTTAAGACCTTGAACCTGGACTTTTATTTCATGTCCTACTTGCGAATTTGCAAACACAAGGGATTTCACTGTGTTATCCTAAGTGGAAAAACTTAATACAATTCCAGAAACACTGCAAGGTAAGTGTCTGGATGGCTGTAGAGCATGTGATAAACCTCCCAGGCACTGAAATTCAAAAGATTCAGCTATTTGCAAGAAACAATATGAATGTCTTAAGTACAGGCAACTGCTACTGGAGCAGAATCTGCTGGCTGCTGTGAGGGTGCTGATAGCATGACTACTTGTGGTGGGTGGGAGCTGGGCAAGGGAGGTGGGATTTATATTTGGCTATTGTTAGTTTGGGTTTCAGGGCAGTTCGTGTGCAGTCCAGGTCTGATCTCGCAGTAGGGACAGGTATTCTCACTGCAGTCTGTGATATCTGATAGAGCAAGTGCTACCTGCCCAAAAAGATAGAACTTTCTTTCTGGGGCTCAGAGCAGGCATCAGCTTGAAGGATGTGCTGCTCTAATACAGGAGAAAACACTTGAGCCTTTTTTTCCTCTTTTTAAATTTTCCTTATTTTTACACTTAAAGTAGTCCTACTTACTAATATGGTCTTTCTTTTGTTTTCCTTTTTCTTACTCTATTAGTTTGGGGTGCAGTGGGTTTTTTTAAAGTCTTTCAGAGGCTGCTCCCTGCCTACCCACTGGTTGGAGAAGTTCACTTGTCTAGAAACCTAAATTTAGTCCTTTGCTGACAAAGAATATTTTTTTGGGCTTATCTGTCACTGTTTTTCTCATGTGCTTTTGCCAAAGCACTTCCTAACAAGATAAAATATCTTCCAAACCCGCCCGTCTCCTTGCAAACTAAGTTTGCATCCTCTGAAAAATCGGACTGACGTGTATTGTGAAATGAGAAGTCATTTTAAGTTACTGATGTAAGGGCCGACTAGTAAAATAAGAGGGAGGGCGAAAAATCTTCCTTCAGGAAGCATTTTCAGGATTTTTGTTCTCTTGCTTGATAAGACCAAGTATTCAGCAGTGTCACCTTATTTTACTGCTACTGCTGTGCACTTCTCTTGCCAAAAGAAAACGGAAAAAAAAATGGTCATGAGTTTGGATTCATAGGCCTCCCGTTCTTTCCTTGATGAGAAGCATCATTATTATCCCTTCTTTACGCATTAAGTATTTACTTCTTTCAGACTCTATGACTTGTGGCACTTCAGCTACAGCTAAAACCAACTTTACCACAGAAAGAGGTTACCCAGTAGGAATTTTAATGCCAACCCATCCTTTCCTGATCTTTCTCCTCTTTCACATTTCTCTCTGCTCAGCTGCTGTCAGGCATCTGCCAGGAAGATGATGGAGCAGGACAAATTGCTCTGCAGTTCTGTTGGATGGCAAAGGTCCGAGGATGCCATCTCCCTTTATTCCTTGGAATACAGGAACCAAAATGCTCCTTTGAGGGCCTGCTCTTATGCAGCTGGTGTTTTGTTCAGATCCGAGACCTTTGCTGCAGCCTGTTTGAGCTAGACAGCACAGGAAAGCTCTTTTTACTGGTTTCCACCAATGGTCTTAACAGTATTAGTAAGAATGTTCCTCTTACTGTCTGCTCCATAAAAAAGGACTGAGGAAAAACTTCATCAAAGGAGCTTGGGCAGTGTTTGATGTTGGGACTTTCAACTAAAATGTCTTGAGTGTATCAAGCATGATGAGTAACATAACATCTTCTCACTTTGGATAAACCTGGCAGAGTAGACCTTGTGATGGAGCACATGAACTGTTGTTTCTCCTTTTTAGAAAGGTGTGATGGGTGTTGGTGGCAGGTGCTGGAATGGCCTCTTGTACAAAAATTGTGAAAGCAGGGATGGGGCTGACAGCTGATCAGTCCTATGGCATTGCAACCCAAATGTCAAATAAAGAAGCATTAGTTCTGGTGTAACACAGGTTCCTCCATGGCTTTGCTGAAAAGGGTGTGCTAAAGCACCGGTGAAGCATTCAGTAAGAAAGGAGACAAGAGGTCCAGCTTAGATACCCAACCCTTCCTGTCAACACCTCTCAGCCTCTCAAATCTGTGTCGGGGGGGGAAGATATAACAGTCTAGATCTGCTACTGCTTTTTGGGGTTAGATGCATGCCCCAGGCTTGCACTTAGGGCCTTCCTTCTCGTTTCATGAGGCTTTGGATGAGACTTTTTAGAAAATGTTGGCTTGATGACTGTGTAGAGCAAACAAAGTGGGGCAGGAGGGTGGTGAGAAGTTGGCTGGTGCCCCGTGGGTTTGCAGAAGCAAAACAAACAGCTGTGGTTGAAATCCAGGTGTGATCTCCCGGAGTTTGTGCTTGTTAATTTTGCTTTTTGAGTGAATGTAGATGTAATTTGCTTTCAGGTCACAGAAGTTAGTGCGTGTAATGGCAAGAGGGACAACAACATACCTGTGAACTGTGATAGGGAAGAGGTAAAGCTGTTAAATGACAAAAGAGGGAGGAATATATGGGAGTACATGAGAATAACTTCCTTTCCTCGGAGCAAACACCTGAGAAACTGAAATAAGTGATAAAAATAAAAAAAAAAATTAATTATTTGGGAGTAGAGAGAAACTTGAGGAGTAGAATATACGTATTGCCTGTGGTGTCTTGGGAAAATAGAAACCTATCATGTTCCGTTTTCCTGCATTTTCATGTGACATCCTTTAACTTGAACCTTATCCTATAGAAGGCCAGTAGTAATACTGCTAGTGTAGGATGATGGCTGAATTTTGGGGATAAGGAGTAATCCTAGTAGTTGATGTAAATGCAAAAGAATAGATTCTTTGTCTTTGAAGGTATATCACACTGTACCTTTTGTCAACAAAAAGAAAAGTTATTCAGTTACTTGTCAAGACTTGAAAAGATGTGGTGAGAAAACAATCCTTTTTATTAACTCCCTTTAAACATTATCTGAGGCACAACTGTTTTGATTCTATGCTGTAGTATTTTTTTTTAAGTCATCCAAATACTATCAAATTGCTGCGTTAGACTACAGGCCTTAATTTTGCTTCCTGAGGGAACAGGTCCATTCCAATGAGACTTTTTAAAAATCCGTATGTGAAGTGGGCTTAAAATGGAGTTTTTCCAGCCATGATTTAATTTCCGTAAGATGCAATAAACGCTTTCAGCTGGATAATGTTTTGGTACCTCTGTTCAAGATGCCCAGGTTCAGAGTAGGAGAGAGAGGCTCAGGTAGGTCATGAGGGATTGTCAGGGTTTATGCTTTTTTTTTTCATTTTCTTTTTAAGCCCTCAGTAGGACTGGGAACAGCAAGAGCGTGTTGTAGGGCAGAAGTGAGGATTTCTTGCAGTTGTTTGAAGCTCACCTGCCCAAGTGACAGCTAGTGCTACTAGGCCCCTATTTTCATAAGTCAGTCTTTGTAAGAGCTGAAAATACAGGGGAAAACTATGAAGCATAACCATTTTGAGATATTCTTGCTGTTGGATGGGGAATCTTTAGACTGGAAACGGGTGAATTTGACTAGATTTAAAGCTTCTGCAAAATATTTGTCTGTCCCTGGCTGCGCTGGAGGACCTTTTGCAGAGGGACTGTGTTTTGGTGAGCAAGCTTGGCAGGTAGCTCAGGCATTTTAAAGCAACTGGTACAAAACATTTCTTTGTAAAATAAGGAGTGTGTGAGGGAGCAAGGGTAGCAGGAATCAGCTAAGAAAGCTTAGGCTGCGGTTTAATTTCTGTCTCAGTAAAGGCAAACTGTGGGATTTGGAAGGGAACGAAGTATGAACAAGATTCTGTCTTTTCTGTGTGAAAAGCAGAGTGGCATTTCATCAGCTTTTAAAAAGGGTTTGAAGTATTTACAGAGCATTACCAGTACTGCAGACATGAGCAACAGCAGAAATTCCATTTTTAATATTTTTGCATTCCTTCATCTTAGGATCCTGGACTGCTTAATACACATATTAAATGAAAGCTTAAGAGCTTTGTTTTAAGGTGAATATTTCCTACTGCAGTGGAGAAACTAATGCAAATGAAATTCTGGTCCAGCCGATTCAAAGCTCAATGCAAATATCTTTCACCAGGTTATACAGAAATTCCAGGAGCAGACCTGAAATAGGAAATTTTCTTGACTAAAGTCACCTTGGTGGACAAGTAACGGTAGCTTTTGACTGTGAAAAGTGCTGATGCAGAATCATGAGCTTCGTCTGTTCTTGAGTAAACAATTCAGCGGGAGGGGGGAAAAGGCACCCAAATAACTTGGGCAAGGTAGTATTTGTCAGAGAAATTGGTCTTCTCCAACAGCGGTGAGAACTACAAATTTTTACAAATATTTTTTTGGGCAGGAGTGGGGGAATGCATGGGCAGATAGCAATTAAGGGTTTAATTGTCGTAAAAAAGGAGATTGGACATGAAGGTTGCTAGGAGGAAAGATAAACTGAGATGGACATGAAGAAGCGGGTTTCACTAGGATTATCCTCAGCTCCAACATTCAGACAAGCACTTTGCTCTAGAAATCATTTTAGAGTTGTCTTTGCTTAGTGTGAGCATAAATTTAAAAAGTGACAGATCTTTTTTGATATGAAAGAGAGAAAATAGGCAATTGTTGTGTAAAAGTGACTATTGGAAAAAATAATGTAGGGGTGCTAATACAGCTTCAGAAGTTTAATGTTCTGCAGCATGTGAAGAAGTACTTAAAATTTTACAAAGAAGTCTTAAATTTGTCTCTTCTTTTTTGTTTCAGTGCTCTGAGGTCATGAAACTTAATCCACAGCAAGCTCCATTATATGTGAGTACAAAATTTAAACAGTTTTTTCCACTCTTTGTGATTCACACAAAATATTCCCCTTCACCCTTTCTGGAGATGATGCTCCTTTTTTCTTTGTTCCCCAAAGACCTTATTTGTTATTTCAATAGCAGATGCTCGGTGGTAACACTCAGGTAAGTCACAGAGCTCCTCTGTCTTTCCAGCAGATAATTTTAAAGAGGTTTTGAGACATGTTGTAATGCTGTCATCATGCAGGCATCCTGCTTTTATTTTTTAACTCCCCAAAGCACGCTTGAGCGTGTGGCTGTGCTCCTGTGACTCGATGTGTGGAGAGGCCGTAAGAAGAAATTGCTTGTGTCGAAAATAGGGCATCCCGGTGTGCAGCGGTTGCCTGCTGTGGTGATAATTTTCTGGTCGGAGTTTTAAACGTGGCAGGGAGGAACTGGAAGCAGCAAACGGCTCGGCTGTGCTGCGAGTGCTGCAGCAGGAATGGTTTACGTCAGCCTCCTGGAAGCTTGTAACCTCGATGGCTACATTAATAAGGAACAAGCTTCCTCTCGCTCTTGAATAGCAGCTTTGTTGCAGAACATGGGGGACTGTCAAATTAGACCTGGATTTGTGGGGGTGTACGCACGTGTGTTAAATTTGTGCCAAAGCTGCCAGCCAGGCTTGTGACCGTTCATTTTCCATATCGCCTTGCCGTGCTCGGAGCAGGGTAGGCTGATGGAGCCATCCTGTGCTTGTGGTCCTACCCACAGAGCTTGCTAACAAGGTTAGAACTGGATGCAAGGATGGAAAACTTGGAGGGAAAATTGCTTGCAAATGTGGTTTTTAAGGGGTAGGAAGGAGAAACAATCAGGGCTGGTGATAAACCTGTATCTTGGACAGTGTTGTGTGTTGTAAATAATGGATCATATTGACCTTTAATGCCATGGAAGCTTTTAAATTTTGCCTACTTTTAATTACCAGCTGGAAGCTTGTATTGGAATTTATTCTCTACTTACTGAACTAAGCCTTGTGCTTGCAGCAAGATTAACACTACGTAGTGTGACCTGACTTCGGCGGAATGGCTTTCCTGGAGTACACTGCCATATTCTGCATTACTGTGAAACTAAATGTTGCCTGAAATTTGTTAAATCACAAGCCTACTTAATACGCCTTGACTTTGAAGAAACTTAATTTAAACTTAGGACACACTAAAAGGGAATGAAACTTTTATGTGCAAATATATGATGTAGACACTATGGTAGAAACACATGAATGGTATAAAGCAGCATAAAATTATTCTTATGTCTTTTGAACAGTGTATGACTTAACTAATCTGGAGGCTTTGTTTTCCCAGTCTTATCTTCTGACTTAGTTTATTTTCCCACCATTTTGTGTGGGTTTGTATTTAATATGTAATACTAGAGTGGCATACTTAAAAGTCCTCATCCTCACGTGATAGTGAGGAGGACTGGGCTGAGGTCGAATGTAGCCCAGTGTAAAATACTGATTATATGGCACTCAGTGTTTCTTTGCAATGCCAGCAAGTCGATGACAAAAAGAGAAACCCAAGGACCTTGAAAATTCAGTATTTAGTCTTCCTGTTTCCTCTCAGTGTAAATGCTTTGTATGTTGTCAGATGAGTTTTGTTTTCTGCATGTTGTTAATTGACAGCTCGGCTCATCTGAGAGTTGTTAGGTGTGAGCAGAACATAAAGAAAAAAGTATTTTCCTAGAATTTTTGTTTTTTTAAAGGCAGACACAACAGTCCTGGCCATTGGTAGGTGAATACCAACCCTCACCAGGTTCCTTCAAAGTGATGTCAACTCTGGTTTCTGGGTATAGGCTCCTAGAGCTTGTTTTCAAATAACTGACAACAGTATCCTGTGGATTTCTCCATAAGGAATTTCGTCTCTGAAGAACTGGAAATTACAGGCAGTACAGACATGTCAGGGATCTCTCTACATTTGTCTACTCTAAGGAAAAACTGCTTCACCTTTTTGTCCTTGACACCTTTACATTGCATCCTTTATGCTCTTTCAAGCCAATAGACTTGATTCAAGATTACTGGATTTTATTTATTAATTTTTTAAATCTTGCATGAGTTTCATCCTGAAAGCTCCATTTGGTGGTAGTTTTTATAAACACCTCGTTCCTTTTAGGATGAGAAAGTAAAAAATTATGACCTCCAGTTCAGTTCCTGGAAGCCAATTAGAGAGCTGGAGCACATTTTATCCTATCTGATAATTACCCAGTTGCCCAGATGAATACCTTAAAATTATGGAAAGTGTTTTGGTAATCTGAGATGTCTGATGTACTTGGGACCAAAGTTTTTTGGGTGATGGAAAAGACGGTACTTCCACATACGCACTAATAGAGAGATAGAGATTCCTGTATTATTCAAGTCAGTGTACATAAATAGAGACAAGACCACCTGCTGCATCCTTTTTGGTACTTTCTTTTGGCTGCTTGGACTTTTATTTACCTCTTCTGTGAAATTCAGCTATCCTGCTTCTGCAGAGCTTGTGATCACAGCCCGTAATGGTGAGACTACTGGCCCTTGTAAGTGTAAAGATTAAGAGATAAGGTGGGAAAACACATCCTGTAGGAATAATGAGTGTCATGTTTTTGTGATTAAATAAGTCTGTCCCATTTAAACATTGCCTGATTGTTTGCTGGTTAATGAGGTTGCCAGGAACCAGAGCTAAGTGTTATATTGCTGCGGGTTTGGGCTGGGACAAGAGCTCAGCCTATCCTCTGCAAACAGATGGTCCCTGGCTTGTTCAGTTGGTCCCCCCAGGAGCATCGTCTCTCTCACCCGGAGCTGTTTGTTACCTGCCCCAATGCTGTTTAACGATCTCTCCTGGCCCTGCAACAGCACAGTCATGGGGCAGAGGAGCTTGTGCCAGGAGAGATAGGGCAGCGAAGCATTCCTCAATATAGCATAGGGAAGGTTCACCACAGCGCGATACCGCTAATGCTGGTGCTTCAACAGGCTGTAGATCAAGCAGCTATCCCATCTGTACCACTGGCAACACGTAATTGCCTTTATAAAAGGCAGTGTTACTTTGCAGAGTCTGTGGCTTAATACTGTGGTGTGAATTTGAAGTAAAGATGTACCGACCCACTCTTTCCTTCCTCAGGTGTCTAATGTGAGCTGCTGTCTTGCTGGCAGCAGCGATGTTCTGAACAAGTGGGGTAGTAGAGTGGAGAAGTCATTGACAAGGTCTTCTGTGGTTCACATAACTGATGATGAAGGTTTGAGTGCTCAATATTACAACACTGATCTTAAAACTTTGTGGTACAAGCTTGACTTTAATGCAGAGGTGGTCTGCAGAGCCATAATCAGCATAGCACGGGGAGGGTTTTAACAGAATGAGCTTTATCTCCCAGCTTTCTCACTAGCACGGGTTACAGTTACAAAAAGCAACTGTCACTTGACTGGATTGAGCATATCTGATTTCTGTTGCTGCTCTTATCATGGGTTGTCTTCTTTCCAATGTGTATGGATATTCTGTGGGAAAGGGGATATTCTATAATACAAGGTCCTTAATATACATTGATTTCTGCAGGTGCATTTTACTGCAGGATGTGCAAAAAAAGTCCGTGTGTCTGGACAGTCCTTTGGTTGCCTGCCTCAAACTGTAGTCGGGAACTTCTCTGTTGATGCACAGATGCCGGATTAAATCTCAAACTGTCTTTACTTACATGCTACTTCAGTGCTGTCCCATCGATATGGGAACTCTATTGAGCACAGGGTAGTGGGTGAAGGACAGTGTTTCAGACATTATTTCTGATCTGCCTGGGGCTTTGTGCTTGGGAAGCCCAGGGCCTCAGAGCTGAAGGACGGAATTGTTCCATTTGCTGGTGGGGCTCTGGTGGAATGGGAGGGCTGCAGAAGTCTTTGACTGATGGCAAGTGGGAAGTTAAGAGCTTCAGTTTTGTTTGTGTTAAATACTTGTGATGACCTTGCTGATCATCACCATTTTATAGAGTTGTATCTCTCCACCAACAAAAGTCAAAATTTCAACTTCAGTATTGTAAGGTACTTCCTAGCTATTGTCAGTATGCTATTGGAATACCTAGATCATCCAGGAGTATGTGGGTAGGAAAAAAGGATTACCGTTGCTGTAAACAATGGAGTTTTATTATTGAGTGACCTTTTGTATTGTTGTGATTCATTAAGTTCTCTGTTTAAAAATGAAATAATTTAAGTTAGTCACTTAGCTTAAACTCAACTGTTGCTAACATCCAGGCAAGAGAAAGAAAATCAGAAAGAGCTTTGTAAAGGTGAAGTGTTAATCTTTTTATAAATATTATCATTAATTGAAAATCCAGCAGAGTATTCAGCAGGAGATCTAATTGCAGGAGGATCAAGGACTGCAAGCTGTGCCCTTATTTCTAAACAAACTTTAATAAATACAGAGTACATGTGAGTGAATGATCAAGGTCGAGTCTTCAGCTGCATATAATGTCCTGAAAAATCTTACTGACGTGTGGCTTCTGATTTCAGCTTCCGCTAGCTGTAGGATCTTTGTAATGTAATTGATTGGTCTTTTAACCCACTCGCATCTCCTGCCACTCTGAAATCAATGCTGGGTTTGTCTGGGTTTTTTTAAGAAGAATAACCTGAAAGCAGTACTAGGTATGAATGTGTTGGAACAGGACTGGTGTGACATGCAGGGGACGAGCTGGAAAGCATTAAGTGTCATCTTCTCTTGATTACTACCAAGGCTACAACCTTAGATCTGCCTTTAAGACAGGAATGTTTTTTCATGGTGATAATGATCAGAGGGTGTGAAATGGAAAAGATTAGCAGCTGGAGAAGGATGATGTATCGCTGCAAACTTTTTTCTTTTTTCCTTTTTGATTAAAAGGAATAAACTCGTTTTAAATCACAGCACTCCTCCTCTGCATGGTTTGTCTAAGGTGTGCCCACGTTATTTGGAGTGACAAACCCAAATGTGTCATAACTGGTGATTGCATGGGAGGGCAAATACTTAATTGATAAAAATGCTCCCATTGACTTTGGTCTTTAATCAGGTCTGTGCATGGAGTCTCTTGTATAAACTGCCACTTATGAGCTGTGTAACCTGCAGAGTTTCTCAAGGAGAGTTTTGATAGAGATGAGAGCTCCCACTTCCGAGCCAAAACGCCGTGCAACTTAATGAAGTATGAACTTCAAAAGCCTCAAAGAATGCACTGACCCTCTCTTAATATAACCTGGGTTTTGGGTACAGTAGGTCCTCTCGTCTGTTAATGAATGAACTACGCCTGTAGATTTCCCGGTGTGTCCTGCTTTAATCTAAAATGGGACGAGGTTAATGCTTATAATATTTTTCTCCCACTTACATATTTCACACAGAATGATGCCCTACTGAAGTGCACTGTGTATTCCTGAGAAAAACAATTGTGATAACCTCTGATGGTCACCTTTTAAGAAAATACCCTCTTTTGAATAAGCATTAAAGGATTAAAGAAAAAAGTTCACAATACAGAGAGTTTGAGGCTTGTGGCAGCAGTGCCTGTCCCAAGCGCTGTGGTTCCCCGTGTCCGTGGGTGCAGCGAGGTGTTGTGCAGGCATGCCTGCCTGGCAGCCAGGTTGTTGCTGTGGCTGAAACCATTTCAGGTGTGCCTTGTGCACTGTTTTGTGCTACATAATTAATGGTCTTCAGAATATCGACAAAAGGGCAAAATGAAAAACCTTTATAATCCTAGAGTAAAATGTTGTCATGAGGTTGACAGCTGTGGTTTAGTTACTTTTCTACTAATGCTGAATTTGTGGTGACAAAGGCCACTGGGATGCCTGCATATCTGAGATCAGTCCAGCAGAAAAAGTAGAACATACCTCGCATGCTTTTGATGTGGGGATTTCTCATGAAAATCACTATACAAAAGCCCTGTCTTACTTTCTCTTGAGGTCCTTAGGCAAGAAGAGAACCAGCCTTGATGTTTAGTTCAGCTCTGTGGTAAGAGGATCTGATAAACCTCTTGTCTTTTATTTGTTTGGGTACTTGATTTCTTCCTAATGACAAAGTAGTTTTCTGCTCCACCTTCAAAATGTCTTTGAATTATAAATGAGTAGAAGGCCTCTGAGCGCCTTTTACAAATATTTGCTTGTGTTGCTTGTGGAAGAACCTGCTTCTTTGTTGGTTTTAAGAAAGTTGGTCAGGGCGCCTGAATAAACTGATTTTTTTGAGAGGAGCACATTGTAACTTGTCTGGCTCTGCTTTCATTCTGCAGGCAAAATAGTTTCCTCACTAAACTGTGCTTGACCTCATCTGTTAAGTTTTTGTTACTTAAGTCCTTGATCCAGATTCTTTTCATCTTCCACTTCCCAAATTCTGGACTACATCATGCAAGAAGGCATCCTTTCTGTTGAAATGGGCATCTGGCAGCTGCCACCTGAGCTCTGCACCATGCTCTGGCAAGCTGCCTGCTGCTTGCCCGTTCCCGGGTACCCTAAATGAAGACTTTAGGTTGCACAGATTGGCTTGGCTTGCTTCTCTTAAGTGAGGTGTTTGCTACCTCATGAGATCTGTGCGATGTTAGTAGAGGACTTCTTGTGAATGGTCACTTCCGTGCATTTACTGAAGGCAGCTTTGACTGGAGAGGTCAGAACAGGTCTCCTGACCATCAGCATCACCTTCTTCCAGGATGAACCATAGATTAAATTGCAGCTGAGAGGCCCCTTCTCAATGCTTCTTCCATATTATCTGAAACTGAAGATGCTAGTGATTTGGGTTGCAGGTTCTCCTCCTATAATTATCTATTTCATCTTTTATTCTGCGATTCTGTTTTGTGGGGATGAATGTGCTGGTAAACAATAAATGGACTAGCTTAAAGTCTGGGGCATTTGTCTGAAATTCTGCCCTTCAGTCACCACTGCTTTGCAGCATTACGTGTGAACTTTAAATAATACAACTTCCAGAAGAAAGATGCCGGAGCTGGTACAAGGTAGGAGTGGGAAAGCAGAGGAGAACAACGATCCCCTCTTTTGGGGAGCTGTTAGTTTGCTTCGGCCTGTTTTCTGAAACTGCAGAAGGAATCCTTACGTTGTCCCAGGAAGAGTTTTATTAAAACCAGGTGAAATGGCAAATACCTCTTAGGTTCTGAGTTTATGGTCTTTATTTCTTGTGATAGACAATGAGCTGAAAAGACACTAGGATACTGCATCCCATCCCCAGTGTTGGCTGACCCTGTTGCCTTCCCTCTTCTCAGAAGGAATGAGCAACGAGGTCAGGACTTGGTGTTTAAGAGGTGAAAATACTCTTCAACTACTCCTCCTCTGTGGAACGTATTTATGTAGAGAGCTTGTAAATATTCTCATGTTACCTTTAGAATGACCAAACAGATTTCCCACCTTATCAATCAAGATATATGTCCCCACTTCATTTTCTGTATCAAAGTGCTGACAGTCCTTTTGTTGGAGTAGAGGCGGTTCAGACAGCAAAGCTGATGTGAGAGTAGTGGCTATGAAGATGTCAGTTTGATGAAGGCACAAAGTTTTCAAATAAACTCTCAAATCTCCTGGGCTCTACCTGCAGTGCCTCCCGTCTGCTTCTGAAGGTTGTGCTGTATGCAATGTCTCTGCAAATGCTTGTCCTCCGCCTTGCTCAATAAAGCAATGCCATATTGTGCATAAGTGGAAAATAAAATAAGCTGTGATTGTTCTGTGCAAAGATCGATGCTGTGCACTGCCATCAAGTGGCAGTACTGTTGCAGGACACGTTTTCAGTGTCTGCAGGGCTCCCGCGTTTCTGTCTTTGTTAGAAAGTGTTTTTTCTAAGCGTTGCAAAAAGTTTCATCTGTCTAGTAGTTATGATTGTGGGGGTACTTGTTGAGGAAGATAATAGTTATAGTGGTTTCTATTCTCTAATGGCAAAAAATGTAACTTTAAAAAGTGCTTCAATCATTACGGTAGCTCCAAGTACTGTAGTTGTGAAATATTTAAAGACTGGTGAGAATATTTTGCAGCTGGCAGGAAAATGAACTCTGTGAAGCACATTCTGAGCTCTGCCTCTTTGAGGGCTTTGCTGTACTGCAGAGGAGGCTGCAGTACCAGGAAAACGCCATCCTTCTGCTTTCTTAGGCCTTTGGATGTTAGTGTTCAGATCTGATGTATTTTTTTTTCTTTTAAGACACATCAAGGCTATTAGTAAAACTACTCCAGTGATAGGAGATTGTTTCAAATAATGTGTCATCGTGTGCACTGCATCTTCCAGGAATTGTGACTCTCTTTGATGCCAAGAGAATAGCTCGATTTCTGTTAGTCACTGAATACATTCAGACTGCCTGCTATTTCTCTGAAGCACTACAATTTTGTTGCTATTGCTACCTGAGTAATTAGCAGGATATACTATGAATCACTCAAGCACCTGGTGGTAAAACTGTCTGGTTTGGTTCGCTAACAGTATAGTGAAGAACAGAAGAGGCTTTAGGAAGAGGCCAGAGCAAGACATTCCCATCAGTTTGGATGTGTGTTATAGGGATTGATTGTAGTAGTTTCCACAATTTCTGAAAAATCTTGTAATAGTAAGATCGGCACTTGTGGAAACTGGGCGGTACTGGAGGGAATGCTCTTCTAGAGAGAGATTCCCCGTCTTTCATTTTTTCATGTTCATGTGGTGGCATTATATGGAGATTTGTGTAGTTCAGAGGGCAAACCCCCTGTGTTCCTCCATACCTTCCTCTTCTCTGCACTGGAGCTGTACGGGGCTTGCTGTGGAAGGGGTTTGGAGTCGCTGTCGATAGTTGCTTATTCAGATAGTGCAGGCAATGGTTACTGAGGACAGCAGGCATGCAGTGTTTTAAACGAATGGTCTGGCTAACACTACACTTCCCAAATAAATGAAAAATTAAATAGCTGTTTTCCTTGCTCTACTGCCAATTTCACCCAAACAATAGTTGTTTGTGTATGACACAAATGGTTGAATGGTACTTTTCTCATCCTTTCTATTTTTCCCCTTTACTTTGATTCCTGCCATTTTGCTGATAAATTTATTGTTAATTTTATCACGTCTTCCTGTGTGCTAAAAATTATTAGAATTGACTGTGGCTGTTTGGTTTTGTGCAGGCTGTCTGCATAGCACAGTCCGGCACCAAGCAGATGCACTAAACATGCTCTGAACAAGTGTTGGTAAAATAAGTGCTGCAGAGCATGTGGAGCCCCGTGCTAAAGCAGTGATGCAGCTAAATTAGCTATTAACAGCCCAATCTAGTAACTTGCCTGGCTCTGTGCAGCGAGGGGATATGTCACGAAGATGTACCCATAAAGATAAATCATGTGTGTCTCTCAGCACTAACGAGATCCTGTTACTTTGATGGATTTTCTGTTGGCAGTCTGTAGAGATCTCCTTCGAGCTGCCTGGATTAATATGTGTCTAATACCTATAATAGCATCTTGACACTCAGTAAAGATTCATCTCTGAGCTGATTGATTTGGAGACGAACTGAGACATGCTCTGTCAAAGCATGTAAGCTACTAATAATGGATTTCTTCAAGTGTACCTATTTCTGCAGAAGTTTGTGGTGTTCACACTGGTTCAGGGTAGGAAATCTGCTTCTTGCTCTCTTTTAAACCATTTCTCTCTTTGCAAATAAACCCTGCCGCAGGGTTAGACACCTTGGCTGGCTTGGGACATGGAGTAGCTGGGAGATTGCATTAATAAATCAGCTGTGTTGATGCTGGCCCTGCAGACAGACAAGTCGAGGGTGTCCATGCTGTGTTTTCGGCACAGATCGCACTCAGGGTGGATCTGTGGGAGCAGCTTGGGCCTGGAGGCAACAGTTCAGGGCTGTTTATCATAGATGTCAATGTTTTCCCACCTATTCCTTTTACCCAAAGAATCTTAACTAAACGGTCTCTTGACTTCGTATCCCTGCTTTGCCCTGCATCAGCCTTTTATCCATCAGCGTGCTAAGCTAAACTTAGTTTTGGACCAAATTCTTTCTCACCTTTGGGGGAAGAAAGTGGTGGAGAGAAGAAAGTTATTTTGCATGTGTGTTAGTGTTTCAGTCATGGCTTTGTGGCTAGCTTTGGAAGAGGAGATCGCTTGGCTCAGTGCAGCGTTAATGAAATATGGAAGGGATCACCTCGAGTTGCTATGTGGGCTGGCAGAAAAGCATGTACCATCGTTCTGCTCTTTTGGTGGCCTGTGGGCAAGACGTTACGGTCTGTAG
Organism: Phalacrocorax carbo; assembly: GCF_963921805.1. Classification (NCBI taxonomy): domain Eukaryota; kingdom Metazoa; phylum Chordata; class Aves; order Suliformes; family Phalacrocoracidae; genus Phalacrocorax; species Phalacrocorax carbo. The sequence continues at coordinate 8,053,833 of NC_087519.1, forward strand.
CTGTATTTTTCTAAGGGCAAGAGACCGCTTTGCAAAATCTGCTTTTCTCATCACAGAGGAGCTAAGTATCCGCGTGTTAACCTGAAACCTTTTGCTGGCAGAAATAATAGCACTGCTGTTAATTTAAAAGGGAAATAAAGTGAGGTTTGGAGATTGGTATATACATATATTTATGTGTACGTATGTATTTTTTAACTGTTGGAGTAAATCTTGTCCTCCTTTGTGATTTTTAAAAATCTATTTTAAGAAAACAAAAACCGCCCATCTCTGCTTCATGCTCCTTTAAGATCAAGGAGTTTGAAGTCATTGACTATGAAAAAGGACCCAAATCTACCCCAAACTTGGCAGCTTGCCATTCTATTTATTTCTGGAGTCTCTCCCTGGAGGTTTTATCTGCAGGAGGTTGCAACACTCCAGCCGAACGACATCTATCTTTCTCCACGCTCCTGACCCAGGTCACTGCCTTTATCAAGGGGGATATCTCCAGGCAAGGAGGGATTTCTAGAGCTGCTCATGTTCAGACAGATTTCACAGCCTTGCCTTTGTTTCTGGGGACTGTAGTTCTGCAGAATAAACTGGTTTTGATGTGATTTTTCTCCTAAATGCTCTTCTAGGGCAATATGTGCTGGCAAAATTGAGGATGTCTGTAATGACTGCTGTTATCTTGCTGTAACAGATACCTGTGACCTCGTCCCCTGGTCTGTTCCTTACATCTATGTGCGCTGGGAGCTTGCAGGGTAAATGGCCACATCTGCAAAAGGAGGTGGATGTTTCAAATAGCATTGTTGCAGCATCTGGGAGTGAAGTACCGGGGAGCAATGTCCAGGCCCTAATGGTGTTGCCATGAAGGAAAATGCACTCACAATTAAGTGAGGTGCGCTCACAAACTTGCCCCATGCTGAGGCAGAGAGGGAAGGGGGCTCAGCTGTGGATGTTTTATAGGTAGGAGCCATCCCCAGATTCCACTCCTCTGGGTTGAGCTGCTCATCTGCTTCTGTTAACCTGAGAATAGCAGCCTGGAAGAGTTTACTGGACACAGGTTATTTTTTTTGCCATGGAAGAAGAGCATCCCTTGATTTTTATGAGCCAGCAGTGATAGCACTCACTGCCTGCGTCACGGCTGACTGGACGGAGCGCTTAGTCAGACCAAAACTGGGATCCAGGCCTTTCTCAATTGAAGGGTTATTCCAGGAGATGACAGCACTGTCATGTTTGCTGTAAAAAATAGTTGCCCAAACCCCCATCTCCTTTTGCAGCCAGGAGCTGCCGTGGCTCTGCCTGGTTTTGTTCTGCCCAGAGATGTCCGTGTGTCCATGTGCTGTGGGTGTTCTTTCCACAGGTCATTCTCCGGGGGTTGTGCGCGTTTGTACCAACCTGAAGTAGCCTTAGACAGGAGGGATCTTCCAGAATACTCAGCTGAGATGGGGATGCTGTCTGGGAGCTAAATTTTGGCTGTTGACTTAGCGTACTGGCAGAGGTAGATGGTAATGGATCATCGAGCAATTATACAATACAAACAATTAAAATATATATAATGTATTTACATATATAATACAGAAACAACTATATTTTGCTGTTTTTATTGTGGGATGATTTCTGCTAGGTTTTCTAAAGCTGCCTTGCATTTGCCTTTTCCATCCTCCAGCTGCTTTCAGACTATTCTGCAGTTCTCAATTTGAGGTGGAATTGTCTCAACTTTCCCTTTGATTTTGTCTAACTCAATTATTGCTGGTCCTGTGCACTTTCCAAAGAAAACTTAATATGATTGAAAAGCCAGCTTTTCCTTTAAAAGCCATTTGGAAGGAAAATACTTTGTGTATTTGAACCATGATTCCCATTTCATTGATGGGGAAGCTCGAAGCACAGGGATGTGAAAGGACTTGCCTCCTGCTGTAATTACAGCTTGATCCTGTGCACTCTGTTGTCGAGCAGTGGCTGGAGTAAAAGCAAGTCCAACTCTGTCTGAATATGAATAAATTAAGGAACCAATGAGCCTAAATTCCTTGAAGGAGGAGGAAGAAATCACAACTGTGATTTTGTGCTGTCCTCCTGGGTACAGTGCAGCTCTTAGGAGCTATTTAGAGCTCCCCAAAGAGGGTGTGGGGGAGAAAAAGATCTGTCTCAAAAGCGTATTTCTCCTTTTGTGTCCCAACATAATGCAATAAGCAATGACCCAACAAGGTTCTGATTCATGTTATGAATAGCGGAAACAAAACAAAACTTGTTACAGTGGCAGGTTATGTTTACTCATCTAATCCAGCACCTAATCCAGCCTCTTTAATAAAGCATCATCACACCAACATCTACAGCAGGTCTTCAGGAGGAAATATATTGGGAGGAAGGTTTTTTCCTTGTATGTGAATCTCTAAGCCACCTAACACATGCACTTTCCCTCACTGGCTAGGCTTTACCTGCATGAAAAATCAGCTGGGAGGTATCAGTGGTCATCAGCAGCAATTTTGCTTTTCCCCATAAAACAAATTCAGGATTACTTGTTCTTAGTGGCTTTTTTTCATTAAAAGCAGAATGCTAAAGTAATGCCTGAGCGCTTCGGCGTTGCTATCTAAGACATGCTTCATTTTCATAAGTATTTTTAGACTGTGTGTGTGGGGAGGTCAGAGTGGGTGGTTAGTGGGTTAGATAACATACTTCAAAATTCCCAGTGTGAACCGTGGGGGAAAACCAGTATAGAAATCACATGCTTCAGCTATAAAGATACAGCTTGCCTTTTCTTCTTTCTCCTTTTTTTTTTTTTTTGTTAAGAAACTTTAAAATCTGTTAGCTGGCACGTAGTCTATTGTAGAGAAATGTAGCTATTGCTGGTAGAGCTGATATCCCTCAAGGAAAACTCACCCTTGCCAGCTAAGCTCATGGTTTTCATCTGGAGGTCTTGAATGTTGCATTTGCCAGGGCTGTCCTTGCAGTCCTACTGTAAAGGATCCTCTATGACTGATTCCTAAAAACCAGACAGATTTCCAGAGCCTGAAGTTGTCTTTACACGCTTAAAACATTTATTTTTGGAAGGTGGATAGTATGTTTCATCTAATAACATAAGCGATCTTCATTCTTTGAGCTTAAAGATATTGTTCACTTTACCATCACTTCCAAATATTGCTGGAGTCATGTATTACAAAGAATAAAAATCCTTTAAAGGTAAATAACTCACCTTTACAGACACAGAAACAGTCTGAGAAAGGCTGAGTCAGAGCTGCTTGCACTTTGCCTACACACAATCTCTGCACCTTCGTAATTGCTGCGTTGGAAAACCAAATACCTGAAAGGGTGTAGTTGTCCTAATGCCAACAAAATGTGCTGACAAACAGGTGCATTGTCTATCTGGCCTTGGTTTGTAGACCTAGTAACAGCATTTGGGCCTTTTTAGAGGTAATTGCATTTCTGCTCCCTTAACTAAGCCAGAGGTTCAGAGGTGTGCCGCGCAAAAATCCCTTTCTGAATTGTTTTATAGGAGTTTAAAGCCCAAGGTCAGGGCTTTAAACCCATCCCTTGGTGAGGCAGTCCTTCTGCACTCTCCCTTCAACTTGAGGAAGGGACTGTAGGTGGAGGAAAGAGCCGCATCCACGTTCTTTACATCCAGTTACAGCTATCTGAAACCAGAGATTTTTCAGATCCGAACATGAATGGACCAAAGTGGAATGTTTTCATTTCCAATGGGCTTTAAGCCAAGTAAATATTAGTCGATCCAAACTAGTTTTGAAATTAAATTATTCTTATTTGTTGGAGCATTCCAGAGAATGACTTTGATCTGTCTGTACTTTCACCAAAGGGATATTGGCAGGCTGGCCTCCCATTTCTAGCCATTCGGGATGAAAGAGGGGTTATAATAACCACCTTGTGTGGCAGTGATACTGAACAGATGACATTTTTTGGACAATATTAAATGAATAAAGGTAAACATACTTCAATTAAAATGTTTTTGGAGGCTGAATGCAATAGTCGTGTTGGAAAGTCTTCTATGTGGGTTGGAGGAATTTGGCTGCATTTGTAACTGATTTTCTTTAACTCCAAAGACGTCTGAAAGAGAGGGGTTTGTTCTTGGCATTATTTCCTTTTCAAATAAATACGTTGTTTCAATGTAACTTTTAAAAATCAAATTAAAATTGGCAATGGCCAATAAAATTGTTAATAACTGGGAAGTAGAGATGTGTGTTGAAGGAGGACAGTCTTTCTTATTTAGTGCTTTGCCCTTTTCCTTCTGGGATCTCGGATCACATCAGGCACGGTGAGCTGGGCCGTGCACTGTACGGCTAAGAGGTAGCTCAGAAGACACCTGAAAATAAACTGAACCACACAGCAGTGAAGTGGCATGTTATCAATCTTGCTGAAGATATTTGGAGACAACTTAAAATTTCAGCTAAAGAACCCACCCCCCAAAGCAGGGCCACCTTCAAATTTGGGTCGGGCTGCTCCACAACTAAAGTTCGGGTATCTATACAAGAAGGTCAGCTTTTTTTTTTTAAGCCCCAGCTTAGACAGGTTTCAGGTTATGTTTGCTGTTCAGATTTTTTACATGTATTTACATGTCTTGTCAATCACTGTACATATAAAATAGCTTCTGCAATAACACTGCAAATTAAATTGCTTTTCCTTGATATGGAGGTGACTGTTTTGCATGGATAGAGAGGTGTCTTCTCGTGTGCGCTCTGTGCGGCTTTGCTTTTCTTTCCCAGATTTCAGAGTTAAATAAAAGGAAAACCTCCTTTAACAGATACTACGTTAAACAATCAGTCCTGTTGATGGGTGTCCTGAAATGTCACCTCCATTTTAGGTCCATTTAAGTACTTTGTGTGTTCATGCCTTAAGGGAGGAACAGTTTGAACGAAGACCGATATAAAAACTAAAGCACAAAGGGTTTGTAGGTTAAAACTTCAGCTTTTTTTTTCCACATCCGCTCAAAACTGGATCCATTTGCTTGAAATGGAATATTTAGTTTTCAACTCAGCATGTGAACTGGTCATGCTTGAATTTAAAGCTTGATTTATTTCTTTTTGCACCTGTTTTTATTTTAATACTGACTATGTACATTATATACTTTTGCTACATGGTTCCTTTCTCCCCAGCTGGAAGTCTGGTCTGATATTATCACATGGGACCTTCCTAAAATGTACATTTGTAACTCTGCAACCTCTGGAGCTGCAAACTAGACTCCCTGCTCCATTCATCTTTTTTGAATTAATAGTTTTCTTTCCTGTGTGTTATAAGACTGACTCACATATTTGTTTTGAAGACCAGGGGCTGGTTGTATACTGTGCTGCAAAACCTTGTTTCTATCAAAACAAGGTGCAACCCTGCCCCTGGCAAGAAGTACCAGGCAGGCCAGATCAGAGGAGGAGAACCGGACATGAACTTGGAGGAGGAAGCTGTGGTGGGGCGTATAAGGAGCTGAGATGAGGGAGAATGGGGGGAGATGTGAGATGGAGCGTGGGAAGCGATGCTAATGCGGCACGCGTGTACGGGCCAGCTTGGAAGGCTGGGATTCTTCTGCAATAGTTATATTTGACAAAGAGATGGGAAGAACTGAGTAATCTTAAGGAGAAGTTTTTAAATTAAATGCCATGCGTATTCTATTGGATATGCAAAGTAGAATTATATAAATCTGCAAGAATAATAACAACAATAATAAAAAAAAAAATGTATTCCAGATTTGCAGCCTTAACCATGTGCTCAGTGGGGTGGTGGCAGAGAGCTGGCAAATGCAGCTGCAGCGTAAAACTGGGGCATCCAACTGGTTTTGATCTTGATAGGAAAGGGGCAGGAGGTCACGACAGAGTCTGTTTTTATCAGTGCCTCAGATTTTATATAATTCTTTGGGCTGATAAACAATGTATGGTGAGGTCAAATGAACATGCTTTGCTTAGTGCTGTAGTAACTGGAAGCTATCCTCTTCCCTTGCTTTCCCTTCCCCATGAAAAACTGAAGTTGGTGGATATTTTTCCGGTTCTTGTCCATGCAGGTGTATTTACTGTATCCTGTGCTGGGTTAACCGTGATAACCGTGGGTACCCTTTAGGGACATAATTTTGCTGACAGCAGAGATGAGCAAAATGATAGAATATACTGAAACAAACTCTCCCTAAAACTAAGCAGGAGTTTTCAGCCAACAAATCACGAGAGACTTATTTTCAGAGCTTGAAGAACTCCTTGTTTTGATAATGTACAAAGCTTTTCACCAAGGCATGAGCTTATAGATGAGTGAGAAGAGCTACCACTGTCTGTACAGCCACAGTTACTGGTTCTGGTTTTGGTTTTTTTTTCCTTTTTATTTTTGTTGGGAAGGTGGAAGAAATTTCAGTGGATATGAAACTTTTGTATCTTTGCTTATAGATTGCAGATGAGAGATGCGTTCAATGGTTAAGTTGGTTACACTAGCACTATCAACACAGTGGCTCGCTTGGACGGGCAAAATGTGAACGCTTAAGCAAGGATTTGGGAATTTGTTCAAATTTATGAAGACAGAGGCAATTTCAGGCTGCTATCCTTATTCTGTTGTTTTCGCTGTGCGTGTGTGGGGGGATATGTATGTATATGTGTATATGCATGTGTATAAAAAGCCCTGTGTGGGGCGCGTGCTCACGTTTGTCAGACTTCGCATGATTTTACCATATTAAGTTGCTATTTTGAATATACCCTTAGAGATTTCTACACATCTCTTCCCAGATCTGCGCTCAACACATTTTCTAGCTGGTTGGCTGGCTGTCATGCTAAAGATGGCTTATATATTTTATATATTTATATATATATATATTAATTATATATATATATTATATATAAAATTAGGTTGGGCCCCGAGTTGTGTTAAAGGGGTATATGAACAGGGAGCAGGAGCCTCGTAGGTAGAGAAGTTTCATTTTATATGATGCAGTTCTTGCAAACATAAACCTAACCTTTTTTTCTTGCCCCTTTTTTCTAGGGTGACTCTGTTATTACAGTGCACCTGACTGAGGAAGACAAAGTTGAAGATGATGTAGTTTTTTACATGGTCTTCACTGGATCAACTGTCCAACACTGCACAAGCACGAGAAAGATTAATCCTGGGAGTCTGGAGACAATTTCTCCTGGTAACAATTGTTTTTGTATATCAGTGTATCAGTCTATGAAATTTGGTTAATTCAAGAGGACTTAAATGTAACGCTGTTTTGATTGTCTTTTTCCTCATTTACACACAGAGAGTAGAACGTGTGGTTTGGATGACTGCTCTTGCGTTTTAAAAAAATCTCTCACTTGATTTCACTAGAATTATGATTCTGAGATTGTAATTATTTAATGTGTAACTATGAGATTCTAGTGTAGAAAATACACGGTTATATTTACACATAGTAAAAAGCTTTTAAATGTGAGCAAGATAATGGAAGACACGTGTGCCAGGTTAGAGGTGCTGTTGTCCAAATGGTGTATAGCCCGGTAAGTCCTAGCTACGCTTAGGATCCCCTTAACTCAGTAAGGTTCATTGCTGTAGTCCTGGTGAAATACAACTCTTTTCCACTAAATCCTGTCACGCAGATCAGAGCCAGCACAGAGTTTCTGAAACTCTTGCAGTGGCAGGCAATGTGCGGTGCTTGGTGCCGTCCCTCCAGCACAGCCGGTTCAGATCGGGTGGGTTTTCACATTAAAGCCCACCGTTCTTTTTAAGCCTTCGTGCCATTAACAAAACAAAACAAATCGGCGCAGCATTTTCCGTCGGTGACTTCAGGACCGTGGGAATGAGCGTGTTCCAGGCTGCGGTCCTTACCATTAACCTTTCATTCTGACTTGTTGCTATGCAGCACATTGATACTAGTGTGAGAAAAACGCCTGACATTTTCACTATACACAGTATAGCTGAAGCAGTCAAGTGTATTTCTTGGGTTTGCCTTTTTAACTATCTCATAAGCATTGTTTTATGAGAGATGCACGTGAAGTAAAATTTGGGCTAAAGAGTGTGTTTTTTTTCTCCTGGGAATGAGTGGCTAAAAGTTGCCCACTGTACTTTTTCATTTCCTCCTCTTTGTGCTGTTCAGGTTCTTCAATTGGCTTGGGAAGAGAAGTCTTTTTACGGTTGCTGATGGCTGGAGTCTCATGCAATCAATTAGATTAGCGCTTATTTTCTCCCAGAGGAGGGAGAAGGGGTGGCTCCTTCCCTGCTTTTGTGTGGCGGGCGCGGGGCTCTGCCAGCCCCGTTTGCGATGACCTCACCCCTCCCTTGGGACCGCGGCTGCGTCGCTGAGAAAGGAACTGAAAAGCTTCAGTGTTCCCCTTCAGCCCGTGCGGGAACCGCGTACTTGATGGGATTTCCGGGAGGGAGCGATGCTTTCCTATCACTGCTGGCCCTGATGTCCTCGGAGCAGCAGTGGATGTGCCGGGGCGGTGGCTGCCAGGCGGTACCCAGGGCGATGCTCTGGGCTCTGCCTGTCCTGCTGGCCCCAGATGCAACTGAATCACTGGGGAGGGCTCCCTGGGACTCATTTTGTGGGAAATCTGGCTCTGTTCATGATACAAAGGGAAAGGCGGAAATTGCTCTCAATTGTTCCTTTAGTTATAATGGTCTTTTTTTTGACCCAAGAGTCATGATCTTGTGGCGTGGGATGCTTGATAGGGATGGGCACTTTCCCAAAATACAGCTTGTATCAAAGATTTAATGGACCATTTGGAAAGGTAGTCCCATTCCTGCCAGACGGCACTGTCCGGGGCGGTGGTGCGAGGGAAGAGGTGACATCTCAGATGTAAAGCAACGATTCGGATAACACCATCTTCTTTGTACCTCATTTTGGAGAAGCTACCTGAGAAAAAAAGGCTAGTGGTAAAGGGGGTGCTGGGGAGAAGCCAGTTTTCTCACACCTTGTGCTGACACCGATGTGTTTGTCCAGTGTTGCTTTAGCACTGACTACTCTGATTTCAATAAGAGCGTGACTTATTTCAACTCAGCTCTTCCTACTCCTCCTCCTTCCTGAGCTCGACAGTGAATTTGTAATCATGTGTTTACCCTGTATATTTGGCCAGTTGCCTTGGAGATGCTTGTGGTGACTCAGAGCTGGCGTTGTTTGACCTCGCTGCAGGATTAGCCATGAACAAGAGGCAGTGTGTGGGAGACCAGCCCTTGTTTGAACATCCAGGCCTGGGCACTTAGTAAATGCTCTGCAAGGGAACTCTTGCAAACAGCTTTTACCCAAAATCTCGTCCTTTGCTTCCAGCTTTGAGCATCTTTCCTTTGTCTGTGCGACTCCAGATGTGTTGCACATCCCGGGAGCAGAGCTGCTCCTTGCGGACAGCTCAGGTGGATGCAGGAAGGGCTTATTCACTCAAGAGCATACCGAGCCTCTCTGCTTGCCTGCCTTGGACCTCCTCTGCTTCCTTTCTGGGCTTGGAGGCTCCTTCCTCATCCTCGTCCCAAGGCCTCAGTTTCATATGGTCCCCATGAGATTTCAGATTAAGTCTGTCAGGGGCTGGGGTGAAAGGGGTAACCATAATTCTGTTAAAGCTAATGTAAAAACAACACCGATTTTATTTTTTTTTCTTGACTTTGTCAGTAGTTTTGGTGATGTATGGAGGCGTAAAAAGAGAAATTATTACATTTGCTGCCAAAATTAAGTAGAATGTTTTAGGAAAGCTTTCAAAGGAAATCACATTAAAAAAAAATCTCAGCAGTATAATGTGGTTTTAGATGAGAAATTAAAGAAAATTGAATGGAAATATAAACTGTCAGAATACCTCCTGAATTCTCATTGTGTGTGAAAATACTCTATATCCTGAAAGACTTTACCTAAATAAAAGCCTACAACAGCAGAGTGAAACGACTGCTGCATTTTATATAATTACTAGAGAAATCTGCCTCTTTCATATGATGTCTTTATCATCAGCCTTAAACTTTGAATATATAGTTAACAGTACTACTCAAACATAAGCTTTTATTTCTGTGCATAATAAAAGTCTTCTGACTAAATTTATGGGAGCAGCTTTTTTTAACTGAAGATGTGGCTAAATGTAGATTCGAACTCAAAGGATTAAATACTGCCTGTGTTTTTGCACTTTTTCCGAAGGATGAGGTGGGGTGGTTATCCTGCCCCTCTACTGACTGTGTTAGAAATTTAAGGGAAATAATTTTCCCTTGTAAGGAACAGATTCTCACCTAAGCTGATCTGTCATAACTTGAAGTATCAAAATAAGGTACTGAGTTACAAGAATTAGGCAGCAGATGATGCTTTTTGTGCTTCCAGTAGCTCTTTTGCCAGCCTAAGGTCAAACCACATTACATCATCCAACTATGTTTGTTTGCCTTGGTGAAAAGGTACCAAAACCTTATTTAACTGTTGCTTTACTGTTGCTGTTAAGATGCTTCTATTTCTAAATGGTCTGGTTCAAATTCTCCATAACTGAAGAAGTTTTCCTCAGAACCAGAGGCACTGTGTAGTTCTGCAGGACAATTTCAAACACTGTCTCATCAGACACTTCCCATGCTAAGGTCTGTCTGTGTGGCAGGCAGAGATGCTGTGGTGCTTGATGTTGCTCTGGTTTGGATATCATTAGCTGAAAAAGCCTGGTCGCTGGAGTTTCGGTCTTAAAATACCAAAGGTCCAAGCAGGGAAGGACGCAGAGAGGTGGTACCAGCCCTGCTGCTGTGGCTAAACTGTTGTTGCTGCTGAAATTTTATAGCTGGGGATGGATGTGTCCACTTATGCCACAGATGCACATCCTACTTAGTGTTGGTCATAAGGGCTGGCTGAAAAGCTCAGTTTATTACTGTAGAAACTGGGTGTGTCATAATCTTTAATATCTCTTTTCTTCCCGGCATCTCTGCAGAGTAGGGAAGGTTACTGACACACTGAACGGCCAGGCAGATTGCGCGTGGAGTGTAGAAAGGAGGGAAGTGAAACTTCATTGCAAGACAGCAGCCTCATTGCCTGCCTCTGCTGCTAGAGCAGCTTCTTCCCCCGCTGGAAAAAAGATTCCCTTATAATAAAAAGCCTCAAATGATGATCCAGCAAACAAACCAACAGAAGGAGGAACCTCATCCCTGTCCACATGAGTCTAGAGCCCTGACCACAGCCTGCCGTGGGCAGCGGAGGCGTCTTGGCATCAGGAGCTCTGAGGCGGATTTGGGGACAACTTTCTTGCAGGAGAGAGCTCAGAGCGAGCTGGTGTGTGGGGAGCTCGCGTATTTGTGCAGTGCATCTAGTGCAAGTTGTGTGCCGTCGCGGTAACGGCTGCATTACTGGGCGCTAACTTTGCTTTGCATTTGGAGACCGGAGCGTAGTATCTGGGAAACGGAAGCTCAGTGGAGGAAAATGGGGAGAGTCAGTGCAGTACTCTTAAGTCCAGAGCTGCAGCAGGTCCTAACCAAGCAAGTGAAGGGTAATAAATACCCTGTCTATAAGCTGAGTCACTGAAACAATAAGTAAGGTAATTTTGTGAGATATAATTGCCTTCGTGTGCACTGTTGCAATGTGTTACAGCACTCTCAGCCTTTGCTCTGTAACACCTAAATCACTTTTTCTTGTTCATCTCAGAAGGTGCAGGATTCTTGTATGGGTTTCAAAGGGGAGGAGGGGAAAAATTTAGAGGCGGGAAAAGGGCCTCAGAGACTGTCTGTCTGCTGGTAGCTGGTTGCCAGCAGTTTCCCCAGGGCTGAAACACTCCATTTTACTGCAAATGCCTTGACTCTCAGGGAGGTTTTTCTCCGTGCTTGAGCTAAGGTGGAGAGGCAAGTTGTGTCTTTTACTTGTTCTTAATTCCTGCAGTTCTCACATTTTTTTCCCCCTCTACTTTCCGCCTGCTATTTAAAAGGATAGACTAAAATTAATTTCAATTAGCTTGGAAATATCTTCATTTCAAACTTATTTTACTGTGAAATCCTTTACATATGTTCATGTTTTATTCTTTTCTACCACAGACTGTGTTTTCCCCTAGGAAACAACTTTTCATAGAAAAAGCTGTATTTCATGAATTACAATCTTTGTACTGGTAGACCAAAAGGGTAAACAAGTTGCATAACAAATGACCACTTGGCAATACCAGTTGTGGATTTGAAAATACTCTTAATTATGAAACAAAAAAAAGCCCTAAAATAGAATAAAATAGCATAGCCAAGAAGACTTTTTGCAGTCCATCCTCTTTGGTGTACTTAATTGCTCTAGGCAGTTTAATTAAAAGGAAATGATGCCAGTTCTAAATGACATCAGTCACAGGAAAAAGTGATTGAATCTGTATTGAAATTATTTATGATGTAATGTGTGGGGTCTTACACTTCTATAGATTTTTAGGACATCTGCAGTATAAAGGACCTTAAAAAAACCTTTCTACGCTCTCTATATTGATAGTGGAGGGTTTAAAATGAAAAACAAAGGCTCCTGTCTGTGCTGGTACTGTGCCTATGTATTTCATAAGGTTTCCTGTGTTGCAAGTGTGAATACAATAACTGTGTAAATCACACAAATGCACTTCAAATATAGGCTCTGATTTTCAGAGCCAGAATTTGGGGTTTCTGAAGCGGAAAAGAAGCACTTCTCAGATGTCCACAGGAGATCCTTCAATTTCCCTGTCCACGAGCCACCAGATGGCAACATCTCTTGGATGCAAATCCAAGATACTCGATGAGATTCACCACATTTGTTGTCTGGCTTTCCTGTCCTGCTTAAATCTTTTTGTAAGAACTCTTTCAACCCAGCTCCACCATGGTAACTCAGAGGATGCAATTAGCACCAGAGTCCTTAGTCACCTACCAGGCAAACCCAAACATGTGCTTCCAGCAGGGCTTTAAATAGCCGCACAGGCTGGGGTCCTATTGTTTGATAGCTCAAATGTGAATTCTGAAAATAGGAGGTTTGGACAGGATTTCCACTTTTAGAGGAGTAGGAAATGAAATCATGTTTTAGTAAAGCTCTGTTTAGGGGTGTTTTGTCTCCATGTGCGACTTGTTTAATGAGAAAAAGTCCAAAGAGTTTTGCTGCTGCCCTTTTAACCCCACCCCAGATCACAGACGCAGGTACTAGTTTGGATGGCCAGGTCTCAGGGTACACATTAACTTGTCTGTTAATTGCTTACAGTGCAGATCTCTACCTTTTCTTCTGCTCATTGTTTGGCATCATTAACATGTAGAGGAGGCAGAGCTATCGTACTGATGCATCTCATCTTTTCGGGGATAAGTGCAGACCAGAACCCCGAGTTCTTCATTTTTTGTTCTTATGCATTGCCCAAAGCAAGTTTCAGTAAGTGACCCAGTAAGGAATTTGTTCGTTGAAGAGTTGTTGTCTCATTTGAAATAATCTTGAAAGCGTGGTTTTATGTGAAGATTCACTTTATCATGCCAGCAGCAGCCACTGTGCCCATCTCTGCAAAGACTGAAATAGTTTTTTAATTTCTGTGGTTTTCCTGCAGTACACTGGCACTTCTCAAAACAGCTCCAAGTAGCGCATTGTTTCCAAAGTAACTGAGGAGCAGGAGGAGAAATGGGGTAAAATGCAATGCAGGAGGAATTAAGGGATGGGTTATTTGACTTTTATCACGGTTAGGCTAGCATATGAATGACCTAATTTCATACTGTGGCAAAAAAAAAAAGAAATCCAAAACATGTAAAGAAGAGAAGTCTAGCTGCACACATGAAAAAGTTATTCTCTGCAGTGTGGGATGTCAACAAGCTAGAAACGCACTGTTGTATTTGTCAGAGGAGTTAAAATTTGAACTGGGAGACTGCTGGATGGTAACAGTGTGGCGGTGTTCACTGTTTCGTCACTTGCTTTGGGTTGCTATTTTGGGCAAAGGGCCTGATCTCTGGTGAAGGCTGAAGGCAATCGGGGCTGTTCTGTGGCATCGCGGATCTGATCGCATTGCAAAGCACGGAGATTTCCTTTCTGTGGGTGTGCTCATCTGTGTGATTTATTCAGTTGCATGTGTTTTCAGCCTACCAAATTGCAAACCTTTATAAATAGGCTTATCGCTCTTCCTGACACACCCAGGCATTTTATTGCCTTTTTAATGAGTCAGACAATTTTCTCTTCTACTTCTGGGGAAGGTGTCTGACAGCTACAGCAGCAGATAGTCGAATGCCCCGATGCTTGCAAAGTGCACGACTTGGTGCTTAACCCGTGCTAGGAGAAGGCCCCACTGCCTACCAGCTGGAGCAGAAAAGAGATGATCAGGAGAAATGGTGTCTGTTTTGGCACTGCCCAGAGCTCTTTGTGATCTTGGGCAAGTTACTTAACCTCATAAAAACAGATTTGGGCTTGTTTTACAGATGATAACCGCTTATCTCCTGAGAGTGCCAGAAAGCTTAGCTCACTTTTGCTAATGCCCTGGGAAAAAGGGCTATTGAAGTTTAGGTATTAGTCTAGGCGAAGGAAGCAACAGTCTTTGATATGGAGAGAAGCACTGCCCCACCAATGGTTCCTTCAGAAGGTTCATGTGTTGGGGACTTGTTTGCTTACATCATTCCTGTAGTGGTTTCAAAGTAGGGGCAGAGACCTCTTGAGCAATATTTTCAGTATTGGCCACGCATGTTACTTACTGGCTCCTCTTTCGTTTGAACTGTTTGCCAAAAGTCAGAACCTGTCCCAGACTCTTACCCCCCGAATCTGACATCTTCTCAGGTGTAGGGAAGGAGAACATCAAAGCGCTGCGAGCGGTTGCCTTGTCGAAGAATGTTCCCCAGGGTTTAGAAGGATGCTTGTTTGATCCTGTTAGATGAAAATGGATCGTCAGCTCCGTCACCTCCTTTTCAAGGCTGTGTTAGATGTCTGGGGGAGTTTCAAGAGGACCATTGTTGGCTGCAGATCAGGACGTGGCCTGTTTGTCACCTCCCCTTGAGTTGCATTGAACAATCCTGTAGCTCTGCTTACTTTAGGGGCTGGTGTTTCACGTATGCTTCATCCAATGGAACTTTGTATATATCCGTGAAGTACCGGTTTAAGGAGACCACGTGTCTTGACTGAGGTTCCTCTAGTTATTGTCATGATGGAGGAGCATTTGCTATCCCACAGAAGAGTTGTTTGGCTTCATGACAAGGAAATGACTGTCCCAAAGTGTTTCTTTCTACCTGCTCAGAGGCTGCATTTGCCTTCTGCTTCAATCCTGAAAGTCCACTGCATTTCTGGCAGAGTAGCCGTAGTCTAGGTTATTTTGCAGATGGGATTCTTATGGGAATAGACAGAAAATAGTTCGGGGGGGAAAAAAGAAGGTTTACCTTTTCTCATGCTGTTAAGGAGTCTTTTATTATGACTTTTTTAACTCTGCATTCTAGTGAACTTCTAGTGCTTCGCGTGAGGGAGAGCCAAGTTCACAGCACTTGAGTCAGCTCCCGTAGGGTAGTGCAGCGTTCTCAGCAGGCTGCATGCAACGCGCTGCTTTTGTGGAGGTTTTAAACAAAATCAGTAAGTCTTACCAGTGCCTTATTCTGATGTCCTGAAGAAGATGAGCAAAGCAAGAAGGTGGAGGGGTGTATGCTTCTTAACTGCATTAAAGGCAAGTTCCCCTGAAGTTGTACTGTCTCTTTGCTTCTCCCTTGAACATTTGAGGCTTCTACTGTGAGGGTGAGTGGAGTCTGTGAATGGGTTTCATCCGGGCTGCTGAGATCCCTGCCACTGCCCATCCCGTTGACTGGTGATGTATCACAACGCACGTGCGGTATTTCCAAGAACAGTAGAACTAGGTCATCCTACCCTTATTTTTTTTTTATAACATCAATACTAGTTAATCTATTCCTTCAGCTTTTACATAATCCTCTTGCTAATAGATGTCTGGTGCTGATGGAAAGACGTGTTCTCACCTTACAGCTTCAGAGCCTCCCAGTTGTATTCAGCTGTTGCAGCAACGTCCATGTGTTTTTCTCCCCTTCTACGCTTGTCTTTGGTACCTTTCCAGCTCTATTTGCTCTCCTTGGGAAGCTGCACAGCCTTGTCTCTGATGATGTTGGTGCTACCGCAGTGTCCTAGTAGCAGTTTTGACCTTTCAATTAACTTCATGATGACCTCTTTCAGCAGACAAAACCTGTAAAGATGCCAAAAGCCTCAGAACAGATTTGGAAGGTTGGCTGAAAGACCATGAAGATTAGGGACATATTTTTCCTTTTGTCAGGGAAATCAACAGCAAAGAGCCCCGAGACGAAGGAAACTTTCCCACTGACCACAAATAGGGGCTTAAATTGAATTTTCAAGCCTTTAAAAATAAATCGTCATTTTGTATTTAATGAAGCAGGGTTTCATGAATGTAGTAGTGTGCTGAGGTCATGGGCAAAAAGAAGCTTTTCCAGTAATTAGTGCAGGGTCCATGCTGTTCTGGCAAAAACAGCCATGACGTCAGTCCGAGACTGGAACAAGAAACTGTGCCGCACGGTGAACTTGAAACACAATCCTTATTATTGAAGGGGCATGTCTGACAATTACAAGTGCTGGGTGTGTTGGATGCATAGTATATTTTTCCTTTTAAAATTACAAAGAGGTGTTTTGGGGTTTGTTTATTTTTTTCTTTTAGTTTCTGAGACAATGGAATTGCTGCCATGCCAGGGCATCCTTTCTCCTGTTTCCCCTGCCCTAAATAAAGTTATCAAACTTCCAACCTTCTTGTTTTGTAAATATGGAAAGTGGCCATTTCCATGTTTTTATTTAGCAGAAGCAGCTTGGTTTTAGTTTTGGCACGTGAACCCGAATGCAAAGGGTAGGTGTGGTGGTGAGTGTGGGATCTGAGGGCATGCACGGGGCATGCCCGGGCACGTCGTGCTCTTGTAGCCATTTACGCCTTTGTTTTAGGTGAAATTGCGGAGCTTTCAGTACAAGCCAAGTGTTGTGACAGCATCTGGAGTTTGTGGTTTTGCAGCACTCTGATTCTAGTTTCTAGTGAGTTACTGGAGTCCTGTGGAGCTGGAAAAGAAAAGTTTGACCGTATAATCTGGCTTTTGGTACGTTAGCAAAATCTTCACTTGAATTACTTAATGCTTTTGAATTTACTTGTTGCTGATCAGAAATAGCCAGGTCAGATAAGTGTGGCTTGTATTTCTTGGTTTATATTGTGACAGAAGAGTTACACATCTCTGACTTTTAAAGTGTATCAGAAATACTTATCTGTGATGATACATATAGATTCCCAAAGTAGTGTTTAATTTAGAGTTGTGACCTTTGATAACTTGCTCTTCCCTGATTTAATGTAAAGACGATGTGTGTCAAAGGAGTTGCTCAGTTGTGTTTCTTTAGCGCATGCAATTGTTCTTTTTTTAACCGTTTCCCTTGGTTTTGTTTTGCAGGCCATGACTGCTGTGAGACGGTGAAGGTGGTACTTTGTGCCTCTAGAGAAGGTCATCCTGTTCTGGTTGTGGCAGAAGAGAGTTTCCAGTTTGTCCAGGATGAAGCCTATGATGCCGCCCAGTTTCTGGCCACCTGTGCTGGCAACCAGCAGGCATTAAATTTCACTCGATTCTTGGACCGGTCGAGACCACCTGCTGCCGACGTGGACTTTTTGGACGAGAAAGTGGCTTTGGCGTTTCGACACCTGAAACTGCCGGCAGAATGGAACGTGCTGGGAGCGGACCAGTCCCTGAGCGGTGAGGACCTCTAGGGCACATGTGAGACTCACAGGTCGGGAGAGAGGTAAAAAACCTGTGAGAAAGGGTTCCCTGCTTTGGGAACCCTCCACGCAACTTTCAAAAGGTGTGTTGGCCTCTGTGCTCGGAGATGGGACATGGTACCCACCAGCGTGCCTCTACTACATCTCCAACCTATGCTTTGCACTTCAGCTGCCTTAAAATATATAAAGCACTGATGTTTTCACTATTTCTTCTCTTATGAAATAGCACAAGCTGTTGTAAATGGTCAGTGTTGTTTTAAAACACACCCAGAAGGGTTTCTGAGGTTTCTTGAAGGAAGCCTGTCTGTGTGTAGAAAGTCTGATGCTCCTGGGAATATTACATTTGTGCCACAAAATTGGCACTTTTGGTAAATGTCGGTTTTACCAAACATGTGAAAAGTGTCTGGAACACGTAAAATACATCTGATTTTTCTTGGAGAAGCTGGAGGTCTGTCCCTGAAGATTCGTGTCCCTGGTTGTACACTGGCTGGGCAAACACAGGCATTCCCCAAAATAAGCCTGGACAGTTTTGCAAATAAAAGATGGTGAAGGTGGGAAAGCCTGACCCTTAACCACAGCAGCGAGGGCTACTGAGAGCTTATAAATAAACCCTGAGGCTGGCCTGAAGTCTCTGGTGGCTGTTGAAGCAGAAGTGTTAAGGTGTTCGGGATGCTGTGGCATGCCCGTGTCCTTGGAGTTCTGCCTTTTTTTTTTCCACAGGGGAGCTTAAGGAAGTGCACTGAGGGGCTGGGGAGCTAGTTCCAGTGTGTACAAATCCTTGCCGTAAATTTTCAGGGTCTTCTGGCAAATAGTTTCCCTTAAGGAATGTGCTGTGAGGCATCTGTTATCTTTTATAGGATGCAATGGCGTAAGCACTTGAAGAGGAATGGGACGTGGCTTCCTTGCTGCAGCAGGCTCAGTTCTGTTCACCACGACAGGGTTCTGCAAGAGTTTTTCTTGCTTTATTTTTCACTGACTTGCTGACTGCTCTTGTAAATGTGAATACACAGGCAGGCAATTGAAGCAGTGTTAGCATATGTTAAAAGATGTGATGATATTTAATGGTTTCTAGATCTAAATTCAGATGCTGTCATGTTTACAAGGAGATTAACACTTGGGTTTTTTTCCTCTTTTTGGAAGACATTGATGTTTCTTTCTGCATTTAAAAAGTTGTGATAACAGAGACAATTCTGTTTTAACTGATAAAAATACAGTCAAAGTCTTAAGTTAATGAAAACTTTGACTGAAGCTCTGAATTGTTGCTGGTTTTGCAGGAAGGCTGAGATCCGGTTTCTCTTTCTGACTTTGGTTATCCTTTGGAAAATCAGCACTTAGGGAAATCAGGCCATAGGATTTACATTGATTTGCTCAGCATGTGCTTGTGTGCTGGAAGTCTTGATCATGTGGGGCTCTGAATGCTAATGGACCTGTAGAGCATCCATTGCATCTACAGTGAGAAGGGGGAGCTCTGTAGTGCTGAGCGTTTTGGCATCTTGTGGTGAGGATTTTGTAGACAAAGGTGTGAGTGAATAAATATAATGGCGCTAAATGCAACTTTCATCTAAGAATATTGGTACTATGAAATATGTTCCCTTGCAGCGAGTCCTTTCATAAATAACTGGAAAAGGGCAGTTTACTGATGTCTTGGTCTGTCTTTCATCTTCTGATCAGATTTTTTGCTAGAGGCAGATTCATCTGGTAATTTTGTTGCAGTGAGCTAATTATACATAGGAAATTTGGGGGAATTTTTGTGATTGTGACAGGAAGGACTTGCACATGTAAGCATCCTTTTGGCCATGAAACTCTGTTTTGCTAGAGCGAGATGGGAGAGATGTCTCTGATTTATGATGGAGCACTAGATTAGAAACACCTCTGTGGTAAAATGTAGCACCCCTATACTGGTGCTTGTGGGTTAATTTCTGTGGGGAGAGAGAAAAGGACAGCAAAGATTGAAGCTGTGGGAGCGTTAGAACAGTTACGTGTGTTCTGGCCAGTGCCCCTCCAGGGGACACCCCATCCCACGCTGCGTCACTACCTATGAACAGCTATTCCAATTCATATTTCACATTTTGCTAAATGTCAGCACCAGATACTTCAAATAACCTTCTCAAAGGAGAAAATACTATAGAAATGAGAACAAAAGTAAATGTCAGATCCTTTCTCGAAAGATTTTTAGCGCTGCCTCTAAGCTGGCACGTCTCTATGGGCTCTTGTGGGTTGGAAACAAAACGCTGCTGTTTAGCAAAACCTCTGAATGCAGGAGCGAGCTGGGAGCGTCAGCCACCTCCCCGAGTGCAGCAGCTTGATGGGGAACTGCTGTTCACAGATGGCTGTTGCTGTCAAGCGCGTTTAAAAGTTGATTTTTGTAAGGACTGAGTAGGAGTCTAGCTTTTACAAAAACAGTTAGGAAGTAATGGCCTTTCTGCAGGCAGAAGCTGGGTGGAAGATCCACCATCAAGCACAAGTCTGTGCTGAATTTTGAGGAGGGGATGGCTCTGTGTGGAGGCTTCTCCTTGCTTTCACCTGCACCCAGCCCTGAGCAGTCTTTGAGCAGAGGGCAGGGAGTTCACTGCCATCGCACACCCCAGAGGGCAGAGAAGTGGTTAGAAGTTAACACCCAGCTCCGTCTGCTGAGGCTGTTTAATCTTCTGTGTCAGTAGGTTTGTGCAGTGCAAAGTGCGTGGTTAAGGTCCATCCCGCCGAGGAAGAGGGGGCACGTAACACCCCATGTGCTCCTGGGTGCTAGCCCACTGGTGGTTGCGTCATTAAAACGATCGTCAGTGGTTTGCATTCATCCATTATTACTCGTTATGTTATTGCAGCATTCCCCCCACCTCTTTCTCTCCCTTTTCTAACACGTTAGTGGGTTTGACTTCGATACGGAAAAGTGCAGGATTACTGTGGACGAAGCTATGTGAGAATCGTCTGCTTGCTTATGTGTTGGTTACCAAGCCAAGGTCTTCGATCTTCAAAGAGTTTGCCATTGCTCAAAATTAAAGGTATGGTACGGTCACATAGCCAAATTATTAAGAGCACATCCGTTCAGCTGCAGGTTAGAAATACTTCCAAAATGACTTAGAACTGCTGGAGGACATTTGCAAACATTCCAGTGCCCTCGTTCTGTTTATTTGCGTGTAACCTACTTAAGCTAGCTGTTGCTGTTCAACAAATTTTGTTCAGTTTCAGTAATCCTGGTAATCTTAATCTCTTACACGCTAGGCTGTCTTTACATTTATTCCTCTGTTATCTCTTTAGACGTAACTTTCATTAAAATGCATTGAAAATAAAACAAACATTTCCTTCTGTATTCATCAGGGCATTTTCAAAACCCCACTATGTTCATTGCAGTATTCTCATTTACCTTTTTTTCCTTTGCTGTTCTGGAACAGCAAAAGGTTTCGTTGCTTAAAAAGAAACTGTCCCAAAATTAAATGCACTGAGCAGCATTGGTTAATCTAATCCTTACAGTAATATTCCTGTAGGTATTTGGTTAACATTGCTCAAAACCAAATACTTACTGATTTATGTTACTCTGGTACAGCATAAAAGACTAAATATGTTTGTGATCACAAGTCCTTAGTTCTTCACCCAAAATCCATTAAAAAAAAGGATTTGTTTGGACCTGAGGAAGCTTTGAATGAACGTTTTGTGCCAAATTTAACACCAGACTATGTTTTTGCTGGGGCTTTGATTGCAAGCTTTTTGTTCAGCAGCCAACAGTGTGGGGCATCGTACCCGGCCTGGTCCATAAAAGCTGTTCTCTCAAGCTTTTCCTCATGACAGCTACTCTCAAAAGGTGTACTTAGGTTTCAGGGTGTTTTGATCAACATAATATTCCTGTGGAGAAGTAGCACAGTCGACCAAGACCCGTGGAGCTGACTGGAAAGCAGAGAAGGGACCTCTGGTGTTTTGGTCCTTTTTCCAGTTATGGTGGCCATGGTTTTTGGTGTCTGGTTTGTCCTTAGGATGTTGTACATCTGACTGCAAAGTTGCCTTCCCTCTCTCTGTGGCTTTTATTTATCTCATTCTCCCTGAACCCATCGCTGTGTAGGACCCTTGAGGTGCAGCCTCCTACCTGATATTTGTAAAAGACCTCAGAGAACAACTCTTAGTTCTTAATCCTTAGCTTAGCAAAACAACCCCAGAAAGACTTGTATTAACTATCTATTTACCCACAGATATAAAATACTTTACAGAAGTTGCATATAATGGGACTTTGGGAGAGTAAAATATCTTCCAGATGCCGCTTGGTGCCATGCAAGCAGAACTGGGGATGGGAGCACATAGGATTCCTGACTCCGGAGGTCCTTGGGCTCCATCCTCTCCTGCTGAGGCAGGCAGAAGACACTCAACCATTTGGTTAGGTGAACTGGACAGCAAAATGAAGCCTGGCATGTGCCGAGGCCAAAGGAAACAGAGGAAGCAGTGCTGTGCACGGTGCCGTGGTCCTGCTCGGTGGTGCAGCAGCGCGTCCTTGCATTGCAGGGGCAGGGCAGGTGCACACGTGTGTAGGGGAAGGATTTGCATTGCAGGTAGAGGTCCCTTGGGCAATGGTGTCCTGACCTCCTCCCTGCACGGCTGCAGTCCTCGTCGCTTCTGTTCTGGGGCAGTTGTGTCCCCGGGACTGGGCTCTTCCCCAGCCATACTCTGTTGCTCTGCAGTAGGCGACTCCTCGGCCTTGCTCTTAATTATCTGTCTATCTGTATGAACTGAAATGGCATCCACAATTTCAGAGTATCCATAATTGAGGATTACTCTTGTCACTGTGGTATCAGAAACACGGCATTACTTTCAGGTGCTGTATAATCATGTCCATCTTAATTATTACAAGTGCACTGTAACTTTCTAAAGAACATAGTTGTTAATGCTGTCCAAAGTAGGGTTATTTACTGTTCTCAGTGACGTTTAAAGGCAGCTCTTTCAGTGGAACAGATTGTGACACTTTACATCTAAAAATCAAAATCTAATATGTATTCTGAGGATGAATGCAATTTAAATACATTTACATTGTTGACAGTTCTGATTTTCTGTTTTAAATGACTGAAGAGAAAATAAGCTAACTAGAAGAGCAGACTGGAATATTTGGAGGTATTAGGAATGATTATGGCTTGGTTGTACTGGGGGTGGGGTGGGGAGGTGGGTAGGGGGGACGGGGGATGACACCAGAAAAAAATTAGGGAGGATCCAAGGCTAGGAGAGCCTAATCCTTGAGTTAACTATCAGTAATAAAGAGATCACTTTCAAAATCTCTTTTAAGTAATATTCTGACAAAACCTTTGAGGAAACAGTCTTTTCATTTTTTCTCATTAAAAACAAGCGGTGAAACCCAGACCAGTTACAGTTTTGGTTGTGTGAGCTTTCTGAGATGATGCTTCCAGGACCTGGCTAATTTTGGCAGGGGGTTGTGGTGATTGATCAGCCATGGTATGGAGCCATTCCCTGTGGGAGAGTAAAGAGAAATCATCCCTTTGATGAGCTGCGAGATAGCCATGATTACGGGTAGATAACCAGGAGACCATCTCATTAGATAAAACACTTGACAGCTCCTTAAATCTAGGAATGCAGTTACTGACGTCTTGAATATATACAGCTTCCCAGAAATGCTGCAGAATAAGCATCCCTGTGCAGTAAGTACTGCTGGGGAAACGAAACCCCACGACCTCGCCAGGTGGGAGGTGGGTAGAGAGGCAAATGCTTTGCCCTGGTTTGAAATAGTCTGAATGGATTTGGGTTAAGAGTTTAATAACTTCACGTACAAAACTAGTAGGAATTCAGTGTGCAGTGCAACACGAGCGACACTGTAATTCGAGATCATTAATTTGGGTTTTTCACAGAAAGGGAGAACATCTGAAGAGAGAAAGTAACCAAAAAAGTGCCTTATTTTAAAGAAAAAAAGAAAAAAACCTAAAAAACCTTTAAAAAGCTTTCAGAAACAGTTAGAAGGAAATTTGATTCTGAGGAGCTAACATTTTTTTTCCATGGGAGGATGATAAAGATGAGCAGCTGATGATGTTTTTCAGACATAAAGCTTTAATCTGTTCATCTGCTGCACTCTTTTTACAGTTTCTTGTTGAACCCTTCAGTGTAACAGTTACAGGTATTAGTTTCATTGGGTTTCGTATCCTTTCCAATCTGCTGCTCACCACCACCTCTGTCCTCTGATAATGGACTGTGTGGTATAAATCAACACGATCTTTTCTGTGTCAACAACGCTGCGTGGTCTGTTCAGCTGTAGTTCTTGATAAGATGTAAAAAATCTTTTCCATACCTAAATCTAATGCCATCTGCAGTGGAAAATGGGGAGCGGAAAATAATTCTTGTTCAGGCAGCGTCTGAAACGTGCTGCTCAGTACTCGAATGTGCTGCTCAGTCTGGGGCTGAGAAATCATTGGCATGAGAAAGTTTCTGTTCCCTTTGATATTAGTGGGAATGGGGACATGAAGATCCTTCGGTGTGCTTTCAAAAATTTCTTGTTTATAAGATTAAAAAAGAATTACCCACACATCTTGTTATTAACTGAACTTGTAACTCCAAACACAGCGTCTTTGCCTTGACCTTTCTTTCAGTACTGTTGTCTGCCGGAGCCTTCCTCTAGGACCTCAGTGTTAAGTGATAGCTTGTTCCTGGTTTTTGCTCCCTGTGTTTCTCAAGGATTGATCTGAGCAATGAGAACATTTTCAGCAGAAAACAAGATTTTGAGGCCAGATTTGAGAGTAGTTTTCAAAATTGCCAAGTATATGTGATTTTGGGTGAGAACCAAATGAAGGTCAACATTACGGGAAGACTAGCCAGTCCATGGCTGTCTGTTCCTTGGGGAGATGTCTAAGGGCATGGAGGATAAACTGAGCAGTTAGGTGTGGGTTACTCTTACACCGAATGATTTTTAAAAAGGAACGGTATTTTTTTCCTGTTGTTTAATCAGGATTAAAGTGAAAGTTTTTACTTAGGGAACAGTTTGTGTGTTCCTGGATGTGTCATACCCAAACTTTTTTTTTCTTCAATGTTTATTTTTTTGTGCTAATAGCACCTTAAAACTTAATCCTTTACCATTAGGAAAGTACATTTGACAGCCTTCTATGGAAATTTTGTCCTTAGTTACCCAGATAAACTGTTCGTGTGTCACAGCTGCAAAAAAAAACCCCATAAAAATAATATAACTAAAATCTTATGTTTTGCCAGCTGGATTAGAGTGCCCTGCCATTATGGGACAATAATCATATGTTTCAGTTCTTGCCTATTACTAGGAAACGAGAAAGGAACAAAACAACCTTGGCCTTCCCAGTATCGTGTGTCTTGTATTTCCACAATTTCCTAATTACAAGAAGATTTTTGTTGACATTCAGAGGACAGCCATTTTAAGATGAGGAGCTCATGCTCGGTATGTGGGAGGAGGAGGAGTGCTGGCTATTGCATGTTCAAACTTCTGTTATTCTTCCGTGCATGGATTGGGCATTTTGCACCATGACAGGACTTAGAAATCATTGACTGAATTGCCAACATTTTGTGCTACAAGCTTCTTCCCTCCAAAGGCAGGAAGGCTGGAGGGATCTGTCCATCGTCCTCCCCTCTCCATCCAGCAGTGCTCCTGAACTTGATGCAGACCAGCTCTCCTCTTGTTCTGAGCAACACCATCCACCAACAGATGTATATTTCATTATATATTAGTAGTTAATCCAGTCCACAGATGGCACACGCCTTTTAACTGTAGCCGTGCAAGTTTTGCACACTCCAAAACCTTCTAAAGCCATTGCCTGGGGCCCCTGGAGTTGTTGGATGTACGGTACTTTGTCTCTTTGCTGCCATCATCTGTGCCCATCTGTTAGTATGGCCTCATGCCAGTTTATATTTTAGGCAGATCTTTCCTAATAGGCCTGAATAGTCAGTTTGTATGTTTAATATGCTCTGGATGGCAACACGCCATGTCGTCTTGTACAGATCTTCTGTGCACGTCGTTGTTGCTCAAAGGCATTGCGGCAGGGCCACATGCAATTCAGTTGCGTTTGTAGACACCTCCATCCAAACCCTGGGACTACGGTGTCCACTAGTTTGATGATTAAGAAGATTGTTTTAAAAGAGTGGGAAGAAGGCGGGATTTTCAGAAGTTGCAGTCATATGAACAGATTACATCAGATGGGCATTTGGGACAACTGGGAGGGGGCATTTAATCTATGGAAATACGAGACACAGAGGAGCACCCGGATGGATCAGGGACAGGATGAGTATTTGCCTGCATCTTGCAAAATTTGCAATTGATATGGTTCACCAATAAACACACATGAGTTGGAGAGCAGAAGATGCTTCTACCTAACTCTAAGGCTCTCAGCTGAAGGAGGAGGAAGCATTTTGGTGCAGGGATCCATGCTTGTGCTTTGTAGGTCTGTGCTGCTCAGTTTTGGTGCAAGGCTGTCTGTTTTAGTTAGGGAGATGATCTTTCCTTTCAACAAAGCAGCTAGAACAGGAGATCCCATGCTAGAACGGATGTGGTCAGACCAGTGCAACACATTCTTTATTCTGATGGCTGTCGTTCACTCTAACAGAAGTGCTTTTGTGCTTCCTACATCTCTGTAAGAGGAGTTGTACTGCTTTAGTTACACTAGCTCACTCTGCCAGCGCGTTAGTACAGGTCACAAGGAGTATTGTGCAACTGCAAGTTCATTGAGTGAAACCGTGGGCATCTGCATTCGCTCCAGTAAGTCCACACGTATCAACACTTTCTCCTTTTTGCAACCTTATCAGTAGCCTTTCTTTTACATCTGTATATATGGTGTGTTATTTTTCATTATTCTTTAAGTCCAAGACTGTGACAACCATGGATTAACTACCTTGTTGTGTTGTTTATTCCTAATGCATTACGCTCCGTAGCACTTAATACCAAAATCCTTGTCATTACTCTCCCATGGGCTGAGAATTTGTCTCTGAGTGAGCTCAGCTATTGCCTTTTTCTCTGATCAGCTGGAACCTCCGTTCAGACGTGCTCATCTATTCAGGACAGCATGGTTTTTGCTTTATGGTGATCAAGAGGAGGTTGGGGGCAAGGATTGGTTTGAGCTCAGAGAACTAATTTGGAGTCATTCGGAAGAGAGATGGTGCCAGAAAGCTTTTGGTTCTTGAATATAGATTAGTTCTTCAGGAATTGATCCAAACAGTTGGGAAAAACTGTGTGTCAGGCAGAGGAGAACTCCCCATTTCTGCTTTGTTTTCACTGAAGGTCTTAATGATGTCCCTTAAGAAAGCAACTAAGCAAGAAAAACAACAGCGCTTTGAAGAAGTGATTTCTCTTGGGGCATACTTCTTGAGGAAAAAACAATTAAATCCTAAAGCCATTATGTACTTGCATTTTTAAACCTGATGTATAGGTTTGGCTGGCAACCAAATTAATAACCCAATAAGTCATTGCTATGATATTAAAGGTATTATACCAAGTGTGCTCATTGGCATGGTTTACTGAGACCCAGTTGGTGCTTTTTTGTTGTTGTTGCTGCCAGTCAATATTGAAATCTTGTGTTAATTAAAAGAACAAGTTTTTATTTCTCGCAGTTTTTTTAACCCAAATGCTTTTGCCCTTCATATGGAAGGCTTTGATCTGTGAATACTGTATTTCAGCAGTGCATCTGGAGCTCATTTCTGGTTGAAGCTTTTCAGAGCATCATTCTAGGGCTGCAGCTTTTAGAGTAGGGGATATTTTTCTGAGATGAAAGCTTAGGCTCAAGAGCGACTTTTACCAAATTAGAAGGTCACGGTTATTAAACATAAAAAGCAGCAGCGGAGATTGCTAGTTTATAAATGCTGCTACTCAGAATGATAGAGCTACTGTATAAAGCTGAGAAAAGCTGGTCTGAGACGTAATCAAACCGGGAAAGCAAAATACTCTTTTTTTTCTGCCTAAACACAAAGGTAAACTGTTCTCTTATATAACAGCTTTAGATTTGTGCTTCAAACATAATTGATTTTTTTTATGCCTCGGGACAAATCAGTGTCCTGTTAAATAACAAAATTTGTCTGTTCCTAAAAAGCTGGTCCTGGGTGTGCAAGGAGAAGGCTTAGACATCTAGAAAAACCCACCTGACCATGCCAGGTTCTGTCTGGAAGCACTGCGGCCTGGTGGTTGCTGTGGCTGTTTACAAAATGGTGCTTTTTTCACGTTGACTTCTCTGGTCAGTCTCACCCTGAGAGGTCATGAGCACTTCCAGTCCCACCATAGTGCGTCCCTTGCTTTTTAAAGTACTGGTCTCTCCTAGATATTGGCAGCCAGTGTGTTTCTCCAGGTGCTACAGGTTCCTTAGCTTTTGGGCGGTCAGCTCCGTGCCAGCCACGGTGCGTGGTGTGGCTGGGACGTGGGGGGTATGGCATTCACCTCACCCGCAGCCTACAGATTCCCATTTCCTTATTTTTCTTTTTTTTTTTTTTCCTTCTTTCTTCCCAGAGAACATCCCTCGGGAAACACTGATGCATTTTGCGGTGAGGCTGGGTCTGCTGCGTCTGACATGGTTTCTGCTCCAGCAGCCGGGTGGAAGAGGAGCTCTCAGCATCCACAACAACGAAGGGGCAACGCCTGTGAGCTTGGCCTTGGAGAGGGGCTACCAGAAGCTGCACCAGCTTTTGACCGAGTAAGGATGATTTGATGGTTCCTCCACTAGTTTTCCATTCTGGTATCATGCTGCCTTTGCTGGACATTATCACTGGATAGTGTCTAAGAGCCATACTTTACCCTTAAAGGTAATTCTTGTATAATTCTGCTTTTACCTTTCTTGCTAGCAGCAATGGGGGCAGGTCCTTAGGGTTTAGGCGAAATGCAATAATATGTTCTCCTTTTCTGTTGCACAGTGTTCTGCTTCCAGCTGTCTCTGAAAGTCCTAAATGAGTCACTGTAATATCAACTAATTAAGAAAAACCTTATGCAAACACAAGTGAAAAAGCTTTTCTTCGAACAAGCACCACAGCACAGCTGTGGTGCTGGTGGTGGACTCTTGTGTTCTTACTTTGTGGATCTGGAGTTTTGTGGTTAAACAAAATAATGATAATTGTATTGAAATAAGGCAGCATCTTGTAGAGCATAGGTATCTTACCGGTATAGGTAAAAAATTTAGGTAAGAATTAATGCAAGTATTTAACAGCAGAAAACTGCTCTCTTTTGAGTGGCTGTCAGAAGCAGGCAGATCGTACTCGCTCCTAGCCAGTATCTAGTCGCATGAGCATTTACTGCAGCGTTGTACAAGGAATCCTTCAGAAGAGAAGTTGTTTTTGAATAGCAAATGTTTGGAGATCTAGCTTGAAAAGCTGAGGCTAATAAAGACAAAGAGCTTAAATAAGTCCCAAGGGCGTTATTTGTAAAGGAGAAAAGGTTTGGTCTGCGTGTGTGTTATCCTGATGCCTGGTTCTCTTAAGCTTTCTTATTAACTTCGTTTTTCTGAATTGAATTTTCAGATACTTGGGGTTTTTATTGAGTAACCCTGTGCCATGTTTAGCAGTCTTCTGTGTCATCCACATTATCACATTTCTCTGTTACAAATTGTAAATAATTCTGCTTTCTGTAGTTGCTGAGCAGGGTGTTAGAGGGCAAGAAGTATGATCTGTGTTGCTGGAGTGATTTCATTTAAGTTTCATCTTTAACAATTCAGCGAACCACATGCAAAGCAGGGTGAAGGAGAGGGTGCGGGGTGGGCAGAAGCTATAGTCTAACCTTTTCTTATGCCACCCTTGGCTGGGATTAGTACAGAGATGATGACAGTGATACTTTTTCCTCCATTGAGTTCAACGGTCATACTGTGAAAACATATAACTCTCTTGCAGACTATCTTGTAAAACTGGAATGTGCAAATTCATCCCATAATGGGAGCAAAGTTCTCTGAGGTGAGACTAACCATGTTAACAGACTTTACATATTGTCAAGAAGCTTAAGTAGGCCAAAACATTAATACAGAGCTCACAGCAAATACTGCAATCTGGATTTGAGTAGAGCTGGTAATTTAAAAAGAAGTGGGAAGTAAACAAAACTATTACAACAGCTATTGATGTATTTGGTGGAGTATTTCACAACCGATTCCAATACTGGAATGGCAGTTCTTGCTCAGTGGAAAAAAAAAGTACTTGGATTACACGGCATTGCCCTGTGCCGTTCCCTTTAATGGATGCTGCTGGTATAATTCAAGGGATTTCTCTGATGACCTTTACAATTCATCTTTGAAAATCAGACACTAGCAACTTCAGTAATGTTACCGTCATGATCCTCAATCCTGTTTTTAGTATATTCTTAAACCGTTCGTTGTGGTTAGTTTCCCTCTTGAACTGCTGGGTGGAAATATAACATATAAACATCTGACAGCTGTGCCATATATCCCGTGACTCTGAAAACCCTGCTACCTCCACGAAGCCCTGCAAACAGAAATCTGTGGATGCTGGAAGCCATGGACCCCCTTTCAGTGGGTAGGACGGTGGTGAGGCACCGTGCTACTAGCTCGGGGCTGGCCAGAGTGGTGGGAGGCCTGTGTGACATGGGGACTGCTATAGCCCTTCCCCTTGGCAGGGTGGCGGCTGCACAACGGACACATCCTGATTTCCCAGCAGAAATTTTTGTTTTGCTTAGCACCTTCTGCAATGACACGGGATTGAGGCTTGAAAATCCCTACTGAGAGGAGAAATAATGAGCTTCAAAATACAGAAAAGCAGCCAAATTTCATGAAGAAAGTATATATCATTTACGTGCTGTCAAAACACAATGGATACTGTACAACCTCTTTTCTTCACTCTGCTTATGCGCACGCTGTATAATCCATGCACGCAAATTTGGCACGCAACTTGTACCACTCAGCAAATACAGAGCAGCAACGCATGTTAGCGAGAGCCCGTACAAAGGAGTCATTATTTTTACAAGTAATTAAACTGCACTTCGCCAAATAAATGAATGCAGTGTATTTTGTAATGCATTATCCTTGGGGGGATTTTATTGTTCACTTGCTTGCTAATTTGCAGGACCCTGCATTTTACAATGATTCTCCCAGCCAGCATTGGGAAGGGGTGAAATTTTGCTGTAATTAGGATACAGTCATTAAAAAGCAGACACAAAACCCTCTCCGTTGTTGCAGTTTTGCCGGTGTTCGGCTGCAAAGCAGCTTGATTCAGCTGCAGCATAAATATTTTTCTCAAAAACTAAAAATCTAATTACACTGGTGACATTTTGAATTTCTGTTTATCAAATGAGCTTTTCCTTTTCAGCTGTTGCAGTTCTTAATGTAAAAAAAAAAAAGACGCTTCTAATTTAAACTTTGCAACCCTTGAATTATTCCCTTCCGTAGTCTCGAGCTTCGCACTGGCTCTTGCATCCTCTGGCAGGAAAGGTGCAGGCGCTGCTTCTTTCGAGACTCTTGGAGCTGCGGTAGAGCACACGCAGGTCGCCAGAGATGGAGAGCAGGAGGCCGATAGCAGTGTTTATTCATCGGTTGTGTATCATTCCTGAGGGCGCTTGTTTTATCTTTGAGATTAAAACTGCGCAGTAAGCATTGTCCTGCAGTGTAAATGGAATAGGACAGTGCATGAGGGCAGGAGTGTTTTAGGGGAAAAAAAGAAATAAGGATTTGCTCTAGGAACGTTCTTATTTGCATGCTACCAGCTTGGTTAATAGAGGTTTGGTTTTTCTAATACAAATTTAAATACAAATTTTAAATACCATTTAAATAAGTGACCTTTACTTGCATGAAAAAGTTTTGGAAACTAGGTGGGTTGCTTAGTCCTCTCTGAGTTTCAACAATTGCCGAGTGTGGCAGAAGCAAGTTCCGAAGCGAAGGGTCCTTCCTTGCAGCCTGCTGCTTCCCTGTGTTTGAGCTGGGCAGTGCTGGCTGCAGGGTGCTGGCAGAGCTCGGCCGCGCCGCTCACAGCGACGGGCTGGCTCTGAAGAGGCAGCGCAGTTTATTAAACAGGGGGGTAGGACGCGCCGCTCCGTGTGAGTAACTTGGCCTCTGCCGTAGGACAGCTGCAGTTTGCAGTAGTTGATGTTTTCAAATGCAGTTTTGGTGTAGTAATATAATCTGCCTGCCAGCTCCATGTTCTTCAGAGCTCTGAAAGTCAGGCAAGGAAAATGGCTCCAAGAAATAGCGAGTGTGCAGAATTTCAGAGAAGTCGGAAGTGCCGTTTTGTAAAACATACAAACACTGATTTTATTTCTGATTTCATTCTGCGGAACAGAGCTCTGTCTAGTAACCCAAAAGTATTGAGTTTTTTCCATAAAGCCAAATGCTTGTAGTTCCTCCGCAGCTGAGAGCGATTTATGCCCCCTGAAAAGGGGGAGTAAGAGAAAAATAAAGCCCATAAAAACACTTCTGTGTGTTTCTAATCGCTGCAAAGGAGAACTTTAAGAGGTGTGACGGTCTCTTGAGTTTTTTTTACTCTAATATTAGTTTTGCTTTTGCTTGTTTCTCTGCTTGCTTATTGCTATAAAGCACTTCTGCACAGCTCTGGGATTGCTGTTCCTCAAAATCTCCGGGTGGCAGCCAGGTGGCTCAGTGTGTGAAACTGTAAGTCAGGACAAGTCTGTATTTCCAAAATTAAACTGATTTAATTAACACACATAAGGAATAACTCACTGGTAGCGGGAGGGTTTTATGTATGTTTTGTAATCCATGATTATCACTTGCTGTTGTTCTGATTTTTATGTAATTGGTGAAGTCTGTGCTCTAATATCCATGGTGCCTCTCAAATGAGGAAGCTTTTCAGTCACTTTACCTTTATATTTGAATACACTTTTCTGAGCCAGAGCTGCAAGAAGATTTGCCTGGTACATCATTTCTTTGTAGCCCATTTTAGCAAGTCCTTTAAGCATGTGTTGAATTTCAGAAATGTCCAGTTCATGTTCAGCAGAGTGTTTAAGCGTGGTCTTAAAATTAAGCATTTCTTACGGTGCCCTGCCAAATTGATAATTAAGGATGAACATTTTTCATTGAATTTTGGTGTTGGGTTGTTCCATTAAATTCAGTCTTAGTCTTTGTCTGGGTGAAGAGCCATCTGTGGTGCAGATGCTTTCCAAAATCACTAGTTTCCTGGGACTGGAAACATTGCTGACCACTACAACTTCAGTGCCAGATCATGGCAAACGTATGTAAACAGGATGGTTATACCTCTGAGAATGTATAGGCTGACCCCCGCTTTCCTGTGTGCACCCTTGCCTTTATTACAAGCTGGGAGCTAAGTGTGCCAGGCTCCGAGTCTCCCCTTGGTTACAGCGATTCTCCTAGTATTTGTTGTACGGGGAGCATGAGCAGGACACAGCTGGGGACATGCCGGTGGCCAGAAGGTTGCTACTACACTGGGCAGGGGATGCTACACATTTTTAATTTTATTTCTGGCTAAACAGAATTAATGGCTGAAGAGTTTATTGAAGTAATGCTGATGTTTTCCTCTCTGTTCTTCTACCCCAAAACAAGCTACAAATCCTTTCAATTGCTATTCAGACTGCCAGGAGGTAGGTTAGGTTTAGGCTAGGGCTGGGAGAGGAGAACAGTTGGCTTTGTCTCTATAAGCACTGGCACAAGATTAACATTTAAAGAGGGATTCAAAGGCATTAGAAGGGCAATGAGAGAGGACCCGATGAGAGATGCATGAGCTAAGAGGATGCTGTTTAGCTACAAAAGCGTGGGAGGAACAGCGATCCAGCAGGCTCTGGATTTGTGGCTGTGTATTGCTGAACTTTAAGATTGTTTGAAACACCATTGTTTAATTGATTCATCGTCAACTAATTAGATTGATTAGAAGGATGCTGAGGTGCTGTGGGTTTCTTGTGGCTACAGCAGAGGAGCAGGCTGGGAGCGGGGGGGACAGGGCAACCAGGTGTGAACGTGGTGGAGCAGGAAGAGTTTGTGCTTCTCTCTTTCCACCTACTCACCACTGTGTGCTCCAGCTTTTATTGGTTTCCTAGTGTTTTCCCACATCCCTGTGAAGACTTGTAGTTTCATTTGTTGGCTTCCTCCTCTGCTTTGTTTTGTATGTATCCACCTCTGACTACAGGAGAGAGAGAAGTGGCTTTGTCCGCATGGTAGAAATAGCTTTTTACTGTTTCTGATATCCCACTTTGGAGGTCCTAGGAGATGTTGTTCATGTAAACAGGCCTGTGAGGAGGAGAAAGAAGATATTTGAGAAGATTTGGTAAGGTACAAGAAGAAAATTATTCCCCCTGCCCAGCAATCCTGATCTGGAGGTGATTCCAAAAATCACAGGGGCCATAAGCCCTGAACAGCGTTGTGTGGCTGGTAAGTGGTTGTCATGGACTAGCCCTATTTCAGGATAAATTTAGAAAATGTGGATAAGTAATTTCCCAGACGGGTTAGCTGGGTGCTCAGTTAGGATGCTTGTATACTGCTCTGGAGCAGGCCTGCTAGAAGTAGTGGTGTTCATGGGTGGGGATTGAAGTTTGTACAGATTATTGTAGAAGACTTTGAACTGCTGTGTCAGAGGCAGCTGAAGCAGTGGCTTCATTTTGGGGTTGTGTTACAGAGTCTGTGGTTGTGCTTGCTTGCAGCATGCAAAGATGTTCTGCAGAGACAAGTCTTCCTTCCATATCACTTGTCCTGATCTGAGATGCTGTTTTTAGCTGTAAAGAAAACATTGCTTGATGAAGTGGTCTCCATGACTGTGCTTTTGTATTTAAAACGAAACAGATGGTATCTGTTTTCTCTCTTGAGTGCATTTCATAGATTCACCTTAAATTTCTTTTGTTTACTGATGAGACTCCAAGTTGATGTTGAGTTCTGTGGACCTACAGCTCCACATCCCAAGCAGGACATCTTTGTTTTTAGATAAGACTATGAAAATAAAACAAATGGAAAAGTGCATTTAATAACAGACAGTTATTCTTATGAAATGCACATTGTACTATTTGGCAAATATATTTTTCCACAGTTTGTAGCCCTATTTTTTTTCAAAATGTGTAATTAACTTTGGGGCCTGAGAAACGCTGGGGTTTAGGAGAGCAGATCCTTTGTGGTAGGAAATACTAGATGTGCTCTCTCATGTGTGTCTGCAAACCGCTGTTGAAGGACCAAGCCACCTTTTCTCTTTTGTATGATGTCCTACTGTATAATGTGTTGATCAATGGACTGAAAAGTTAGCATTAAATACTTTGAATCCAGTTGTTAAATATTTATCTTACATTGGAGGGTAGGTTTGAAATCCTCAATTCAGTTCAGTGTCCGAACCCACGGCAGTTCATGTTTGTGCGAAGCACTGTAAGGGTTTAGTCGTCACTTCTACATCAGGTGAACTTTAACTCTTTCCTTCAATATCAAAATTATTCAAATTAGCGAGTGATCTGTAAGATTTTCTTATATAAGAAACATTTTTTTTTCTTTCTCCTTTCCTGGGGTTTTGGAACACTTGGAAATACCTGATGTATGCATGCTGTGCTTGTTAAATATCTTCCAAATTTACGAATGGTTGACTTGTTTTAACCCATTCTAGCACATACTACTTGCACGTGTTTTCTGAGTCTCATATACAACGCATAGTAACGGTTACAAAAACGTGGAGGAGCAAGAAAGTGTGTGTGTGCACTAGCATTTTGTGTGTCACTAAAGATTGTGGGTGCAAAGTCGATCATACGTATACAAAGCCTCTGTTACCCCAACACTTCTGCAGATAGCATTAAAGTTCTGTTTCCTCAGATTTCTGAGATATCTTGGTTTTAGACGCTAGTGACTGCGTTAAGATTCGGTGCTGGGTTTTCACAGGAGAGACTGTTGGCTTGATTTAAGTTGCCTGTGCTATGGGCACGTTGTGCAATTGCCACCAAGCCCAGCATCCTGTCCCAGTAGGCACTGTTCCTTCTTTATCCCAGATCAGTCTGTCTGATCTAGTATTTTCAGTTTAATATTAAAACAGTAATAATTCAGAATTTGAATAAGGATGCAAGATTAAAATTCAGTTTAGTTTTTATTTGCCTTACAGATAAAAGCATCTACATTCTAACATTTCCTAGCTTTTCCTGCAACCATAATACTAGGGGCTTTGTTTAAGAAGAAAAAAATAAAGTGGGTTTTTTGTTATTTTGGGTTTCATGGGGTTTTTTGGTGGTTTGTTTTTTTTTTTTTATCACATGAATCCTAGGGGTTGATGCTTTCAGAATAAACGCACAGCTGTTGTCAGGCTTGCAGTAAGATCATAAGAGCTGGCAATGCTACTGAGTTTGTTTTGTTTCAGCCAAAGTCCAGCTCAGAAATCTGGAGGGGATATCCCCAGGAAATAACACCTTGAGTTCCCACAACTGCCTTCCTTGCCCATTTGCAAAGCTGTGGGATAAATATTCCTAACGCGACGTTCTGCTTAGCCCACTGAGGCTTTTTTTGTTTGTCTTCTGATCTCTTCCCCTCCTCTTCCTCTTCCCTCCCTTTAAAACCTGTTATCTCTGTACCAGAAAACACGCCTGCCAGGAGCGTCAGCACTGCCACATTTCGAACCCTGGCCACCAAGCACACCTTCTGCAGCTTTTGAAGGCAGGCAGAGCTTTTACTCGGGTTTTTTGTTCTCCCTTTCTCACTTATCTTCCTTCTTAAAAATATCTCGCCCATATCTGCAGGAAGCCGGGAGCCGTGCTGTGTCGGTGCTCACTTTCCTCTCCTTCTTTCCGCCTCTTGCTGGCTCGGGGCCATCCTATCTGCTCCCCTGCGAGCCAAAGAGAGATTCAGCACACCAGTACGGTACGGCTCCTCCTTTGCCAGTGATGAGTCTACTTGGGCGATGCTGGGAGGTTTAAAAAACACTACCTGTCGTCTTGTTTTGTGTGCCAGCTGGGCAGGAGGTTGCTGCGGTTTGAGCAATCTCACCAGCTCCCAGACTGAGCAGGGCATGGCCTGACAGTATTTTGGAGGCTTGTTTGCTGCTCCTCTCTCCCTGTCTGGGGTTGTCATCCTTTGAGCCACCTTTCCGTGGACGAAGGGCAGGCTGGTAAGTCTGCCCTTTCTTGAAGCCAGCGATTTCCCTTCTGGGTTTACCTCCATGGAACAGAAGACTGCAGCAGAAGCAGCAGGGACTGGAGCTGGAGGACTTCAAGGCTTTTTCAGTGGGACACGGTGTGATTGTGCTGAGGGTGGAGCTGGTGAACTCTGTCAACCTTATCCGTCAGTCCTTGCTTTTTTAACCAGGCAAGATACTTTCTTCTGCAAAAGTTGGGCTTGGAGATTTTGCCAATGATATTTTCAGTTCACTGGTATCTTTTACATGTTTTGATGGGAAGCTGTTGTAACGGGGGGATGAGAAAAAATTAACCCAGGGTGGTTAAACCTCATAAAAAGACAGATTTTGCTTGTTGCTGGAATTTTTGTGCTGGACAGAAGGTGGTTTTCAGACTTGAATGCTGGAGTTTCTATGTCTATTTTGGTTAATAAATCATCAGTAAATATTTGCATATCTATTTTTCTCTACTAGTATAGGAGCTTGGGCATGCACCTGTATACAATTACTGCAGAGATTCCTAATCTGAACAAAATAAGCACCTTTCACAACAAGGGAGTACCAAATACATAACTGCAAAGCTTTTTTTTTTTCCCCCCGGAAGAAAGTGTGTTTTTATCATCTCTCAATAAAACCCAGGGATTGCAGTGAGACATGCAGGAAAGACACAAACAGTTAAGCTCAATGTATGAAGGCAAACGAGCAGGAGAGTCTTCTCATGTGATCAGCGTGCCTTTAGAAGTGATTGCCTGAACAACAGAAATAGTGGTGTGCAAACAAGTTAACGCTTGTGCATGCCCCTTTGTCCTCTCTGCTGCGGTCCATCAGTGCTGGGATGCAGCAGGTGCGAAAGGGATGATTTGAAGGAGTCAGTAGATTGAGACATCCGCTACCTCTCTGCTTAATTTTGTGTGATGTAGGTAACTGCTACTAAAAATGAGAGCTTGGAGTTGTTTGTAGTTGGGTGGATGTGAGAAAGACCTTGGTTTTTCAAAAGGCTTAAAGCCCTTTAGAGAGTGTAACAGATCAGATCGGCAGCTTGAATATGCAAAGGAATTGCTGTCTTTGTAAGCAGAAGTGATGATTTGATCTGCCTGGGCCCTGTGAAGGTGAAAGTGGCAGATTGCAGGAGGGGTGGTTGCGCTCCTGGTGTTGCAGGGGACTGTGCTTGCCTGTCATCTCACTCCAGGTTTTAAGGCTTTTGAAGTCACCAAGGGTCCTTTAAGGCTCGAGCCGTGCAGGCTGCTTTGTGGGTGCTGATTTGAAGATGCTCATAAGTGTATTTGAAGCTGATGAGAAAGTGGAGCGGACTCATCATGCTTGGTTCTTTAAGCCGCCTGATGTTGTTGTCCCTGTGAGTGGGTGAATATGGTTTTGTGCTGACTGCCTCCTTGTACTCTGAGAGTGGCCCTGAGTACAGTAGTTTCTCCTATATGACAGCTGAAAAGACACATACTCCAGACAGAAATGTCTGTGTTTCCCTGATAAAGGAAGGTCATTTCTTTACTCACTTGTAATGGCTCAGTTGAGTTCAGTGCCTCCATAGATTTATACTAATCACCACCAAAAACTGAATGCCTCCTTCTGTTTCTCTATGGAAATATTGATTCTGTTTAAATCCAGAGTAATTCTGCTGAAGTCAGTTGAGTTACATGGTGGTGATTGGTGGAAAGCGTAGGTTCACTTTGTCTGAATTGCCTTGCAGATTTAGCCCAAAATGAGTCATTGGAGGGGGCGGGTGGTTGTGCCAGGGCAGAGCAGGGGCAGCTGCTGCCACCGCTGTCTTCTGCACAGGTTTCTCTGCCGTATGATGAACCGTTCAACCGTTTCCCCACCCTGCTCTGCCCACTGCTGTCGCCAATCACTGTATCGTTTGCTTTTTGCAACTTTGCTTTCTAAATTGTGTGGCTTCCCCGGAGGGCTAGCCCTGTGGTTTGCTAGGTGGGCACTTGCCTAGTTAGAAAGGTTTGCTACTTCTAAAGTAAGAAACCAGTCGTCAAAGATGCTGAATCTACGTGTAACTTTGCCTGGTTAGCAGTATGCGTTTGCTGTATATGTACCTTCTTGAATTCCTATTTATTTGCATACAGTCACAGCTCTGTCCCTCTGGGGAAGTCTGTGCTGCAGAGGGACATCTGGGAATGCCTGTTGTGACAAGGGCTGGTCTCCACGGCAGGGAGAGGACACGCTCTCAGCTGGGGCTGGCTCTCGGTAGATGCATCCCTAGTGAAAGGAAAACAGAAATTTCCATTTCTCTGGAATGGAAATCCCTGAGCAGGTCGGCATAAGCCCTCAGTCCTGTAACGTTCCTGCTCGGCTCCACATCTCTCCCGGGGAATGCGGCGCTTGGGAGGGTGCTGTGTCAGCTCTGACCTGGGACAATTAGAACAGATTTTGGGTTTCCTGAATCCTGAACCCATTGATTTCAAAAGGAAATCTGTAAACCTGAAGCTTTAGATGAACACCTCAATAAGATAAATGTTTCCTCACCCCCTTAAAGAAGCAACAACGCAGCCTCTGTCTTCAGGTCTCACTGAGCCGCAGTTACTGCTTTGAGTTGCAAGCCTGTGCAAAATCAGGGTTTGACATTCAAAAGTAGATGACTGTGTAGAAATTTCTACTGAATACATGTAACTGTTGAGTTATTTTTTCATTCTCACCTACAACAGCATCTTTTTTTTCCTTTCTTTCCTTTTGGTTGGTAAAAAAATCTGTGATACTGCTGCAGAAGGACAGTAGTCTCACAGTATTGAGAACAACTTGCACAGAATCGGTTTCACAGAGCAAACTAAACTCATTTCAGGAGTGAAAAAATTGCTACGATTTGATGGCTGTTGGGTAAACGTTTGAAGTGGCATGCTGGTTTCAGTGTAGAAGTTGTAGCATCTGTATCATGATAATCCGTATTCCTTCTAACTTGTCCCTGAACCAGTTCTGTCTTCTAGGTGCCTGTTTTTCTGCACCAGCTGCTTTGGTGATCTACACCTGCATCAAATTCCATTTGCTCCTAGTCTGTCATAGTCTGGGGAAAAAAAGCAGGTCTCTCTAGCTGAGAAGGACCTTGTGAAATAAAGCTTGTGGCTGGCATTAACTCTAAATCACATTAATTTTCAAGACCAAGAAGTATGCGGGTGTATTTGTCTGGCTGGCCCTGGAGCCGGTGCTCTGTTTTCCTTGGGCCATTGATTAGATGACTGTCCAGAGTGAAGAACAGTGTGTGTGTCCTGCAATGCAGCATCCCTCCTTGCCTGCAGATTAACCTGTGCTTGTTTTATTGCAGAGAGGAAGCCAGGGAACCGGACTCCTGGAGCACCTTGTCTCACACCGTGCACTCGGGGGACTACAGCGTGAAGCACCACCGCGGGCTTGATGTTTACATGCTGACGGCTGAAGCCAAGGAAGGGGTAGCGGCCAGCTTGGAGAGTGACATACGGCAACTTCAGATGCACATGCAGAGCCACCAGCACATGGTAAGGAAAAGGCTGAGATGATGAAAGAAAAGCGGAGATGGCTGGTTGCTGCCTCATAAGCAGCCTGGCACCTGGGGGGGACTCCCCCATGTAGGCACCCTTCGGGGGTGTATTTACCTCAGAGTTTTCTCTGGATGTCATTAGCAAACATCCAGGTGGAGCACAGGGAGGTCTGACAAAGCTGAACCATGCAGCAGATTTTCTTTCTCAGAAGAGAAGCAGGCTTGGGGCTGTGCAACACCGGCTCTGCTCGCCTCGTGGGCTCTCGCTGCTCCCAGCTCCTGCCTTCTCCGTTAGGTTGGGACCCGCTTGGATGGCCAGGGAAACCTCCCTGGAGGTGGACTGTCCCTCCAGGGTGTCTGGCAGCCGTCAGGCAGCATAAGGCAGGCTCTGGAGCAGGGCTGGGTCTGGGGCGGCTGCGCGCAGCGTGTACATCTCTGTTCATACGGAAAGTTCAGGGTCAGAGAGGAGACTGAGGGGAGAGTCTCTGGGGCAGGTGATGGAGAAAACAGCCATTTCCTTAGCACCTCGGCATAGGACTCGGAGGATGAGCCTGCCCTGGCCACACAGGGTGCATGTCCATAGTGGTCCTCTTGCTGCACTCCTCTCAGACCCCACGGCAGCTGGACTGCAGGAGCAGCGGGGCTTTGGAAGGGCTTCCTCTCACGCTTTAAAATAGGTGCCACGGGGACTCAGTTGGGACAGGAAGGTGAAATAGCGGGACACTTCTGCACCGCTTCTCAGAAACACCCGCGCGCCTTGTGCAGCTGGCATCACTTGTGGGTGTTCCTTCGTCAGTTCGCACATCCGCTGTTACAGAGGTGTGGGATCGAAATAACAGGATATTTTTGTTCCTTTAACTAAGGAAGGGGAGAACCGTCTGCAGGCAGCGGGCTGGGGGGACATTCAGAGGTATTGGCCACCCTGAGCTGTTCTCACCCTTCCCTGGGTGCCTGAGATGTTCATTACTCCCAATCCCAACAGGAACTGGTGGCACGAGTGGCAAGCCCAGGCTAACTGTGAAATCACTTCTCCTTTCCATCAAAAGACTAAACCACGGCCGGCATATCCAGCTCGCTTCTTGTTTGCTTGTGCGAATGCCAGATGGGTACATTTTGCCTGACAATGAAATCAGAAAAGGCTATGTTTAGACTTTTTCTTTCCAGCACTGTTTCACTTCACATCTAATCTGATTTGAATTTGGAAAGCGGCCCTGTAATTATTTCATTTAGGTTCATTTCGGGTCAGTTAAAAGCCAGTTGGCTTCCTTTGGAGACGGCTCTATTTTTCAGGCTATCAGCAGAGTGAGTTCACCATGAGGATGCTGGGGCTGCTGTGGCCCCTCCTTTTGAAAAACTCGCTTGTTCCCAAGCAAGCGTCATTGTCATCTGTGTCTGTCTGTCCTGGTTTTGGTGTTCTGTGTCTGTCGGTCCTGGCTGGGAACCAGCAGCACAGTCTTTGTGCTCTGCTGTGGAGTTACAGCCACCAGACGGCCGGCACCCCGTTTGATCCTGTTTGTTTGCCCTTGCAAAAAATAGCTGCAGCCTGTGGGTACTGCTGGGCGCAGAGCCCTGCGTCCCCTCCCTGGTGCTACGCAATGGATGGAGGTGCCATGCTGCCTGCCTCCGATGCGAACCTGTTTTGGGATGCGTCAAAAACAGGGAGCTCTGGCATAGGTGACAGCATATATGAGAGCTGGGTAGCGGGATTCTTTTAAATAGCAGATTTGTGGCAAACACCAGAAGTACATTTAGTGGTCTGTGATTCAGTGGCGGTGCTCATCATTTGCAAACCTCAGAGTGTGGAAAGACAAGTAAATGCAATATCCTCAAAGTGATGATTTTAGCCACTGTTTGTATATGCAATACCCCAAAGTTCCCTCTGATGCAGCAATTAACATATTGGCCGTTTTAATATTCAGGGAGAAAAGGGGTGTTTAAGATGACATTTTTCTATGAAATTCTGTTTCTCTGAGAGCTAGAGTCTTAAACAAAATTTGCAGGGACCTGTTTAAGTTAGGCTTCTAGGTTGCGTTTATTTTTTGGAGTATTTTTACAAATAAATGCAAAAAATAACAGGTTTGAAATAGTTCATTACAGTTTTGTATTTGTGGAGAGTCACAGGCACTTACTGAGAAATTAGTGTGACCTCTGAAAGCTTATGGTGCAAAACCCCGAGCCTGCCACAGAAAATCAAGGGAGTTTTGTGGGGTGTACATTGAAGGATTGAGGTTGCTCGTTAATTTAACAAGTCACTTTTTCTAAGATGTGAACATTGATATGCAGCAGAGATTAAAAAATAAGGCGGTTCTTTTTGAGTAAAGGTTTGATTGTATCAAACTATAAAAGCTTAGGGGATCCTTGACAAAGCAGGTGCTCGGGAAGGAAAATGCAGATTAGAGAGGAACTGAGTGTGTTGCTACTGTTCCATGGTAATGCACATAAAAATTTGAAAATTATGACATACTATTAAAATTAATATTTCCATTTAGGAAGTAAATTTCAGATGTTTAATTATGCATGCAATTCTGCAATTCTCAGGAATAGATTAGATGATTAGTTCGGCCCTGGGAGTAGGAGGCAAGTGGTGGTGTTTGGACATCATCTGCCAATTCCCACGTCTGAAGTAGCATTTCTATCAATATAGAGAAAATTGAGCAATGCTGATGAGAACTGGGGAGTGCCATCGGGCAGGGATCTGAAGTTGCTCTTAAGCAGCATTTGCTCAAGCCCTTTGGGACTAGACTGCTATATATTTGCATTATTTGGTAGATTGAATTCTGCTGTTTACTGATCTTGAATTTAAGTGTGCTCAAGGGCTATGACTACAGCTGCTT
Source organism: Phalacrocorax carbo (assembly GCF_963921805.1). Lineage (NCBI taxonomy): Eukaryota > Metazoa > Chordata > Aves > Suliformes > Phalacrocoracidae > Phalacrocorax > Phalacrocorax carbo. The sequence continues at coordinate 8,096,606 of NC_087519.1, forward strand.
GAAGGACAATTACAGAGATTACAACTCTTCTCAGTGGTGGCAGATGCTGTAACAAGGGGGTTGCGGGGCAAACTGCAGCTTTAGGGGGTTCAGGTTGGCTGTTAGGAAAATCTCCTTCATGGGAGGGGTGGTGTGGCACGGGAGCAGATTGCCCAGAGAGGTGGTGGGTGCCTTGTCATCAGAGGTCATGGGGACTTGGCAGGACAAAGTCATGGCTGACCTGATGCTGTATTGGTCATGGACCAGCTTCAGGCAAGAGGCTGGACTAGATGACCTCCAGATGCTCTTTCCAACCAATGTTTCTGTCATTCTAATAATTTCATTATTACTGTGTGATAAAACCAACATGTAAAATACCCACTTGCATTATGTTTGTAACTGTCCTGAGGGACACCGGGTAGAGGTACAGAGGGAGCAGGAGTCTCATCAAATAGGATTATGTGGATGTAGATCTTGTAGGTGGTGGAGACAGTGTAAATGTGTGACAAAGCAAAATAATATGGCTTTTTTTTTTCCCCCTTATTACAGAGTTTGAGGCAGCAGACAGAGCCTGTACGGGGAGATTCTGGAGACAGCTGTGCTAAAGCAGCAGAGCCAGATGGTCACCTGGCCACTGCCTCTCAGAGCTTAGAAGAAAAGGCGAGCGAAGGAAGGCAGGAAAGTCCATCTGATCTTGTTCACCTGGACATCGGGCAGCTCTCAGACGAAACCGACCAGAAAGAGAAATGCGACAGCAGGAGTTTGGGGGCTTCTAATGATGTGCCAAATGACTTGCTGAGCCTGGGGGATGCAAAGAGCTCAGAGTGCCTCTGTGAAAGTAAAAATACAGTGACGTTGAGTAAAAAGGAAGAGGAGGAGCCAACCTCTGCTGAAGCTTCTGGGACTGTATCAGATGAAAAAGACTGCACAGTGAGCCTGTGTGCAAGTGTAAACGGTGCCGTAAATCTTCCATCCCGTGGAGATACAAATGAGGAAGCTGGAATGACATCTGCTGGAGTTGGTTTGGATCAAGCCGGCTTGTGCAGTAAAGATAGTCCCCATCAGGAAGTGCAAGCTGCCAAGGAGCGTGCAGCTGACAGTACTGTTACTGTGGTGGAAACTGCAGGCAAAGCCCCAGCTTCCTTGGAGGGCGTGGATGTGGCTATGGGCCAAACTGAATGCAGGAACTGTACAGGGGCAGCTGAGAGGGCTGCGGGCCAGCAGCAGGTAGAGGATGGGATGACTGAGGCCGGTGAAAGGAGGACTGCAAACCCAGAAGAGCAATTGTCAGCTAAGGAAGAGTCAGCCAGTGCTGCTCAGCCCTTACTCAGTGGTTTTAATGGCACTGAGCGTGCAGATGGGGAGGATGCAAATGTGGGAGTGGTACCGGCACACGACGGTACGAATGCAGATGGTGGCACTGGTGATGCCTCTGTTGACCTTTGCAAGGCTGGCGATAACAAAGAAACTGGAGTGGACTCCTGCACTGATCAGGTAAACAGTGGCTCCTTGGAAAACCAAGGAGATGCCCATGTCGCAGCGAGGCAGGATGTCACTGCGAGCGCCGGGGCAGTGTTGCCAGCAGTGAATGGGATGAAGGTTCCTGCATGTGCATCAAAGCCTGGTCCTGGTTTAGAAGTCCATGGCAGTGGTGAGAGTGGGGAGCGAGAAGGGCAGTTGGAAGCAGGTTGCACAGATGGGAAATCTAGCTCACCCTCACTGGAAGACAGTGTGGAAACTGATGGCCCTGATGCTAAACCTGAAAACGATGATGTTGGTGGATCTAATCAAACCAGTGCAGAACCAGCGTGTTGCCAGGAGAGCGGTAAGATCACTGAACGTGTAGCTGAAGCAATGGAGGGCAGTGAAACCGGTGAAGAGGAGCCAGTAGGAACTGATACCAGCAGCAGCAGAGATGGAGGAAGCGCAGATTCTGCAGGCGGAGGTCAGGAAGTTGCTAGCTGTCACCCTTCTGCTGATCAAACTGTCGTTAAAGATGAAATGGCCGACAACTTCAAACCGGACGCTGCTCAAGAGAGTAAACACGAGCCTGCATCGCTCCCTCCGGAGGATGCGAGCACATGCCTGGCTGAGAAAGAGCCAGCGCAAACCGAAGCAGAGAGCGCAGAAAGCGCTTTGGAGCAGGAGGGGCTGAGCGGTGAGATGAAATCACCCGCTCCCCTACCCACAGGAGGGGGACCTGCTGTGAGTCAGGAGGGAGATGGTGCAGTGGCACCTTCTGGGCAGGAGGCAGCTCTGCAAGGTAATGACCCTGGATTAGCTTCGTGTGCCAAGGGCCCAGACTGTGCTGAGGGTAATTTAATAGGCACACCCTCTGTAGTTCATAATGAAGAATCTAAACAAAACCAGGAAGCGGTGGCGGTGGCAGGCTCGGCAGAGCTCGCCCAGCAGCGCGGCGGGGAGCATGGCAGGGTAGCTGCCAGAGCTGGCTGGCCTGGGGACCGTGCGGGGGATGAGGGCTCTCCAGAGCAGAGCCTCTTGGAGCAGGCTGAAGAAGGCAAAGCTGAACCTGAGCAGGAGGCTTGCGCAAGTGGCAGGGAGCAGGTTTTGTCAGAGGAACTTCTTGCTGCTGTTGTGAAACCCTCTGACTGCAGTCAGGGGGAGCCTGTGGCAGGCAGCAGCGATGTGGACGCTGGGCTGAAAGGGATAGTCCATGACAAAGTGTGCGAGACGGCGGCAGTGAATGCAGAAGGCACCATGCACGGACCTGCGTCGGCAGGTGAGTCACCGGGTGCGGAGAGCGACTCTTGTCTGGATGCGAGTCTGAACCAAGAACATGATCCCGGTCAAACCCAACAGCAGATCTCCCCGCAGAGCAGCACCCCCGAATTAAAGGATGCTTCAGAAGTGGGAGCCCCAAGTGATGCCTGCGAGGGTAAGGAAGCATTAAGGCCAGTGACAATAACCCCCATTGCAGCGTATCCGGAGGAGCAGGAGGATACGGAAAGCGTGCTTCCCCGGGCAGCACTTCAGCCCATTGCAGAAGAGCCCACGTGCGACAGCGACTCCAGCACCGACACCGTTTGTCTGGCTGGTGAGAGCAATGCTGGTCCTGCTGCTAAAGCAGCTCAGGGGGAGGTTTTGGCTGAGCCCGATGGAAAGCAGAGCCAAGCTGTACCCGAATCGCCCTCCTTGCTGTGTTCGTGCCATTTGCATGCTGTTGAGTCCCTGGAAAATGTGGGAGTGAAGAGTTTGGTTTTGGCAGACGATGGCTCTTCTCTGGATAAAGTTCCTAAAATGGTAAAAAGTTTCGATGCAGTGGTTTTTGCAGCAGAGACACCTTGTTCCCCTGAATTACCTGCCACAGAAAAAGTGGGGCTTGAGCCCCAGGCTGCGGTGGATGTGGGAGCCAGCCTTAATGGAGAAATGGATTTAAGTTCCTCGGCAAAGAAGAGGACTGTCAGCCTGGCAGTGCAACGAGCTGAGTCTCTTACAGGTAGGAAAAATCAGTTGGTTTCCTACTTTTTAGTTTTTCTTAGTAGGTGTGCCTCTGGCATCTCACCAGCAAAGGAACGGAAATAAGAGCAGGAGGCCTGCCTTGGCAAGGAAGTGTAGGTGTTCGGGGGTTTTCTTCTGAGAAAGAAGAAATCTGAAGTTATTTATTAAAACTTTTGGTTCAAATGCATGTTGCTTGGCTGGAGCTAGTGGTAAGGACAGGACATCTCCCGTGAATTTGTGCAGAAGAATTTCTAGCCTGTGAATCCTCCCTGGGGAAGGAATGAATGGGAGGGAGCTATCTGGATTACTGTATCTTCATGTTATATGCTTTCATGTGGGCATGAGGGTTTATTTGCGTAGTGCTATTCCTTTGCTTCTCCCCTTTATTTTTACTAACATGGAGTCAGAGGGTGAAACAGGGCGCTTTTGCATTTTCTTTGCTCGTCTGCTTGGAACAGCTGCCAATGTCCTTCTGAACTGCGCAAAGCCACTTCCTAATTGGTGGTATTAGGTCATTTAAAAAAGCCAGCGAGCCCTACCCCCACCGCCTTTTCCGGGCTGCAAAGCTTTTTTTGTTGGGCAGAGCAGCCGGTGGTGTTTTCCAGTGCATTTAAGCAGTACTGGAACTCAGATGATGAGTTTTGCTTGCTGCCATCGGCTGGGGAGCAGGACTGGCATTCCCCGCGGGTGAGTGGTGATGGGGGAGAGCGGTGGGACTTGGGGGACAGCGTAGACATCTGGTGCCAGTGCGACAGGAGCTAATAGAAAATGTTACCAGGTAACCCCAAAAAGGGAATTAAAGGGATAATTGAATGAAAGAGAAATGGGTTTGTTGTTCCAGCCTGGAATTAAATTGTAGGTGAATTTGCTACTGAAGCATGGAGCTAATCTGATCTTTATATTCCACCTGTTCAGGCAGCTGTTAAATGGAAGCAGCTGAACTTTTTCAGCTGCCTTTTTTTCTTTGCTGTGAGAAAATGATAGTGTGTCTTGCTTTCCCAGCATCCAACAAACAAACAAAACATTTAAATGATTAAAAAAATATCTGCCATGATATAAGTCATAAAGTTGTAAAACTGTTTCAGTGCTTTAATGCTGGGAGCTGTTTCTTCAGTCTAAATGCAGAATGGGGTGATAGCAGAGGATTTATTCTGGTATGTGATAGCAGAGTAACTGGGGGCAGGGGAAGGGATTGATTGGGGCGGGGTGGTGTCAGTGGTGGGTCCAGCCAATCTTTTTTTTCATTGAGTTCAGGATTTTTAGAAAGTTTGTGTTGGGAGATAACCAGTAAACAGGAAATGTTAGTCAGGAGATCATTAGTAAATAAGTAGAAATATTTAAAATGGATTAGAAAGCTGTTTTCAGAAAGAACCTATTTTAGTGGTTAGTGGCGGATTGACAGGTCAAAAGGACGGGAGTGACTGTAAGTCAGTACCTGGCAGGGCTCCCTTCTTCTGGGAGCCTCCCGCTCTGCCGGCTCCGCCCGTACAGTCCAGGTCTTTATGTCTGGTTGGATTCTGGGAGGCATGACGTTGTCTAGGCAAGGTTTTAAAAGGCAAAGGGACTAAACAGTCCAATAAGATAGTGAGTGAATAGGAGAGTAATATTAAGGCATCATTCTTTGTAAGGGCATGGAAAGGGGGGGAAAGGAGGATGTGATCCTGTTACTGATGTAAAATACATAAGGATTGAGGGCTGAAAGGGCTTGGAATACAACAGTCTGTCCTCTCCATAACGAGTAATTGTTTATTTGCAATGGGATGCTGCACAGAGCAAAATTTCAGCTGGAATATCTCTCTCAAAGAACGTTAGGATTGCTCTGAGGCAAAATGTTAGGAAAGCCCAAATAATATATTAGCTTAAAGCAGAGACAAGTGACTACTATGAATCCAAGCTCACTAGCTGAAATATTTCTGAAATTCACCTCCTATAAAGCAGCATCTAGAACCTTGATATGGCAGTAATTCAACACAACAGATTTATCGTTTATTGCTGTGCACATTCTTCATGTCGATGTCTAAGCTTTGGGCAGCACGTTTTGTGGACGAGTTCAGTGGCAGCCTTCAGTTCTTTGTGTCAATTCCTCTTTGCTCCATCAGTTCTGAGGAGTTTTCCCTGCAGCCTGGATTTGTGCAGAGTATTTTGTAGCCATGCAGGAGTCGTCAGCGCTCAGAATGAATCAGATCTTTTTTCATAGACTACAATAAAGCCTTCCCAAAGGAAGTGTAAGTCATGAGGCTGTTTCTCAGAAATGCGTGTGATCAGAGGGTTTTATTGTCATGCTAATTTATCAGAGATGTAACTGGCTGATAATGCTGTTGCTATTACTCAAAATCATTGAGCTCTTCAACTTTTTTTACTTATATTGTGAAATTGCTCCCAAATATGTACCTGTTTATCTCCTTGCTTCCACTTCGTTTCAACATACCCCCAAAACAGAGACTGCAAAGGGCTAATTGCCTTATCCAGACAAGTATCTAGTGACTGATCATGACACTGAAGGAAGGCGATGAAGGTAGAAGATCCTACTTCCACAAGGCAGCTCCTCATGCCGTTAGCTTTAGACTCAGAACTGCGTTGCGGCTGAGAAATGGGTTTTGCAAGCACGTTATTTGCAAGTCGGGCAGATAGATGCTACTCATTTAAAAGAGCAGGCACTTAGGAGATGAAATTATACCACAGTAGCCAGGGTGGGCGAGAAGTGGCATGCGTTTATGCTGACAAAACACCTCCGAGTAGGTAGGGCTACTTGGCAGAAAGCGACCCCGGCAAGGTTAGGTTGTACGGTTGGGATGTGGTATCTTAAAGTAACAAATATTGTAATCACTGCTCCCTAGCTCTTCTGGGACAAATATCCCTAGTGTGTCTCTTGCAGACCTCACTATTTAAAGAAAACGTTCATTGCCAGATAGAAGAATATACTTTTATTTTGAATTTTACCAGTCTTCACCTCATTCTCATAAATGCCATTTTCCCTATGGAAAAGCACATACTACAATTTCCTTCTCCTGTTAGAGCAGCAGGGTGAGCCGATAACAAACGTCACCAATGATACCATGCATGCGATGAGGTGCTCTATGCCCCAGAGACCTCTGCGTTTGCAGTGTAGTGCTTTTTGTTTGAGATGAGTTTCTTAGTAGAAGTTAAGGAAGAAGTGGCAGAGTGAAAAAAATTGTCCCTTTGAATTTCATCCTAAGGGCATGTTTTCGTCCTCTAGTTCTTACCCGGCACAGAGTATCACTACACCACTTTCTTCTCCCATCCTCAGTGCACCAGAGGTTTCTTCTTTGCATGTTCTGTCTTTGGACCGAGATCTCAACCATCATGACATTGCTACAACCCCGAGCAGATCTCATCACGACCATGATCTTCACTTTGCCAACAAATGGGACTTGCAGAAATTCGCAGCATTACCTCTGGTTTCTGAGAGTCTGCCCACAAACTCATCTAATTGAGACAAAGTCATGCCAACTTGACTTAATGATGTTGGATTATCTTATCAGTAGAACACTGCAAAAACAGATAGTCCCAAAACCAAGGGTAGACTTTAATTACAATGGAAAACCATTGGTGACGTTTGTTACATCACTTTCCTCGTGAAGATGGGAGGCTTCTTCTGCTACATCCCTGAACGGGTGAACTCACTGCAAACATACGTCGCCCTTAAGAAGGCATTGTCATCCATCCAGTGTTTGTTTTTACTAGAAATGAGAGAGAGAGTGGGATTAGAGGGAGGTTTAGCCTTAACACAGCCACCATCCATCTGGGTGGCTTTGGTCAAATCACTTCACTCATCTGAAAGTATCCTGTGTGTTGTGAGAGTCATTAGCTTAGGGTTGAAAGAGTATTAGGTCACTGACTTTGTGCCAGGAAAAGGTACACAGAAAGGAACCCCAGGGGAATGGTGACTAATGAAAGCTTTGCTGGGCAGAGAAAGCAGCTGGGACATGATGTTTGTACCACCGGGGTGGTGACACTGTCATGGGAGCATGAGGAAGGGCAAGATCAGCTGGGACTTATGTAAACTCCAGCAGAAAAGGGTTTGCCTTCCTGGTCCAGGGACCTAATTGTCATCCTTAAGGCAGTGCAGGTGGGCTGAATTTTTGAAGCTTGTGATTTTTACTTTTTTTCCCCAACACTTGAAATACCTTTTGAGAGAAGGCAAGGCTGGTTTCCTGCGTTATCTTTGGGTTATGGTAAGAAGAAAAAACAACAAAAATTTTCATTCTTTAACTAGTCGAAAGGGAGCCAAGAACATGGGCAAATACATGCAGATGTGCTCAGCCTCACGTAGAGCTTTTTAGGAGTTTTAGCCCATGCTTGCTGCAGTTCCATGGCTTCCTTCAGTCCCAGACACGAGAGTTGTTAAAGCTAATAACAAACAAGCAGCAAAGTCGGGAATGAAACCAGATGTTGGAAGTCAAATGGACTTGTTGAAGGGGTTTTGGGGTTGGGTTTTCTCTTCTGGGTGGTTTTTTTTTTCCCTTTTTTTGAGACTGACTTGAATAAACAGAATATCAGCAGCACTGAAAGAAGTTTGGTTTTAAATTGCCTGTGCAAACCCTTTGTTTTCACAGGGAAGTTGGAAATGAAAACTGAAGACGGGGTGGATTTTCCGAAAGATCACGACGAGAGCGCGGCCCGCGAGGAAGCAGTGAGTGCCACTTACGTGTTGTCACCTCGTCGTTTTCTGTGCTTTTTAAAGAAATGCCGCTGCTGCGGCCGGCCACCTAACCTGATGGTTTTCTTTCTGTAGCCTTTGCAAAGCTGAATGGCATACGTCACCGAGATGTTCTTTTAGCCTTTTAAAAATAGTGTGGGCTTTTTTAGACCTTGCATTTTTCAACCACAAGATTAAGCCACACTTAAATTGTCTCAGCCAGTGACACAGAGATTGACCCGAACGGTTCCTCATGAGGCAGGGCCGTACCAAGATTTACATATAATTTGGTAAAAGTGATGCCCTGTAACGTGCTGGGGTGGGCGATGCTGCGTGGGGGCTGGCAGCACCTCCCAGGTCCCTGCACATGCGTGGTCCTGGCAAGTCTCTGTCACCCCTCACGCTCTGCCCCGCCAGGGAGTGTTTGGCAGAGGGGACCGCGGCTGCGGTCGGTGCCGGTGGGTGCACAGACTCTGAGGTCTAAAGGCGTCGCTGCCTGGGAGCGTCAGTGCCTTTGCCAGAAGAAAAATTAATAATGGGAAGCCATACAGGGATCAAATGTGGGGGGAACCCCATATTCCTCATGTCAGTGAAACAATATAAACAGGTCATGCCAGGGATCAGAAATCAGTTGGTATTTTTTCCTGTTACTTGTGCTTTGCCATATTTAAGGACTGTCTATGATTTAAAAAAAAAAAAATTGGGCTTGACAGGAACATAATTTTGGTTTAAATCACCCTGAATACATATTCTGCTTTATCAAGAGCTGGATTCTTTGGTCTTAACTTTTCTACTTGGATTTGCATTTGCTCCTATATTTTAGATATAGTTTCTTGTTCCTGAAAAAGAAAGTGTTTTGTAAATGGTGAATTGCTCGTGGCCTGCGTTGGTGCATGTTGCCATTGAGCAGCTGTGTTTGTGCGTTAGCGTACCATTATGAAGCTGTTAAAAGAGAAAATATTGCGGCGATGAGTTAACGTTGCAGGGTGGAGCACCGAACAGCTTTGCTCATCCGCAGTAAAGCTCTTTCGGCGGCAGAACAGTCTTGCCAAAGCTTGTAATAAAATCAGGTTTATTTTGTTTTTAACAAGTTAAGGCTTAATTTCTGTAGCTGTTTGCTCTGTGAGTTAGTCAAGGACTGGAGCAAATAACTTCCTAAGCTAAAATTTGTGCTGTCTGATAAGTAAGGTGGTGTTACTAGAATGTGTGAGTGTAAAGGTCCTGATGATTTATTTTTAATCAACCCTTTATTAAATGTAATTTTCATGACTAATATTTAGGTATCTGGTAGAAAAGTAAGATATCTTTAGAAAATGTAAATTATGGGCTTCAAATGGGGAAAAAAGAAAAGTACATTGAATTTTGCTTCCATTTTGCCTGTTTTGCAGGCATTTTGACTTTGTGTGTGTGTTCTCTTGCCTTCTTCCTCTCCCTCCCGCCCCGCCAAACACCTCTTTAGAAATCTGGCTTTTCTGGTGCAGGAATGGGAGTGCCAGGGGAATGGAAAGTTTGCAGCAGGACTGACAGGGTTTCCTGTTGCTAAGTTCAACAGAAACAAAACAACAACTGCACTATATTAAGGTCATTTAAAAAAAAAAAATCGGTGGAAGACTTATAAATAGAGCTTAATTCACACGTTGTAGGTTGGGAGCTGGCCGGTGAAAGCCAATCGTGAAGCGTGCATCTCCTGCCTCGTCCTGTCTCTGCTTTATTTAGCGCTGACTTTTTTTGTAGCCAGAAGTCTTTCAGGTGCTCATTGCCTTTTCATTACAGAGCTGTTTTGTGGTTAGTAAAAGCGGTTTTCTTAACTTGTTGCAAATAGAAATGATGTTGCTTGCAGCTGGTGAGGAGTTGCAGGTATTTAGCAGTCTCACCGGTGCTGTCAGCAGCTTTGGACCTTGGGAACTACATTAAGTCCTGTTTTATGGGTGAGAATTTTGTACAATGTTATTTATAAATATGCAATGTTGAAAGCTGTTTATATGCAGAGACTGTTAAAAATAATGCTTTGGAGCATGAAAAGTGCAACTTCTTGTATAGTGGAACTAGGCTGAATAGCAGTAAGCTTGAGCACACTGGAAAGAGAAGGGGGAAAATCCCTTCTTGTGAGTTGGTTTCTGAAGGCAGAGGTTTATCTGGATTCGTGATGCTGGGAAGCGTACTCCAGTATTATATGTATAAGGTTGCACATGCTTTCCCTGTAGTCGTTTCAGAAGACTTTGCCTGAGAGAGGCTCAGCTCTTGTGTATGTCATGGAAAAGCTGCAGCTGAAAAATATTTAGGAAAATAATGGTTTGTAGCGTTTTAAGCACTGAAAGGAAAATAATGGAAAAATGGTTTTTCCAATTAAAATGGGTTTTTAAAGTATCTGTTTCTTAAATCTCCAGAATGTTTTCTCAGAGGTTGTATTTGTTCAGCTACAGAAATTCTGTAACCAGAATTTCCCAAGCTCCTTTCATGTTAGATGGGGCTTTGAGCAACCTGGTCTAGTGGAAGGTGTCCCTACCCATGGCAGGGGGGTTGGAACTAGATGACCGTTAAGGTCCCTTCCAACCTACACCATTCTGTGTTTTTGTGTTGGGCGGTGGGGGGCTCATCCTGCCAGAGACTGCCCTGGTGCTTATCTTCCTGCTTTGGCTGGGGGTCTTGGGTAGAGCTGGGGCAGTAACTTGATGTGATCTATTAAAATTAGACTTCAGCATTTTTTAAATTGAATAACTTTAGAGTCTAAACTCTGAGGGATCTGGTTTGGCTTCTGCATACTGTGATATTAAAATAATAGAGAAATGGTGCCTGGTGGCTCCAGCATTATGAAAGTAAAGCGACAGTTTGAAATTAACTGTATCCTGATATACTTCTCTCCTTGTGTTGATCCCAGAAATTGGTTATGATTCATTTTTTGCTGAATCTTTGTCTTCATGTGGCAGGATGGATAAGGCTGCACTGCTCAGTTCATTCAACATTTTTGGTTGTCTAAGCCTGTGACTGACAAACAGTAGCTGGCTGACCCCAGAAACAGTGCCCTGGGAAATAGCCTTCTTGTTGCCCTTATTAATTAATTCCTATTGAATTTAATGCATCTTATCTTTACCACATTAATTTGTTTTTAATTAATGTCTGTATTTTCAGCGGTTGCACCCTACCAGGTACGCGTGGCATTTCTAAATATCTTCACCGCGAACAAAGCTTGAAAAAGTTTCACACTTTCATCTCTCCACTGATCCAAGTAGTGCAGTAACGTGTGATGTATCAGCAAGGTCACTTTCTGGGAGAAAACTTGCAATATTTTCGGTGTTGATTTGGAAGATGGAAGTATGTTTATAACACTCTCGGATGACATCAGGTTGGGAGGGGTTGCAGGCACTTGGGAGAACAGGGTCAGGGGTCAGAGTGACCTTAAGAAATTGGAGAGTGCATCCAGATAAGAGATAAAAGCAGCCACAGTGTGCTTCATTTGCAAAGAATAAATCAAAATGCACGTTTACTAAGTCAGGTTTAAGTCGGAGAGGGATGGGTGGAAAAAGATAGAGGATTTTTAGTGGACCACGAATCATCAGTGAGAGGCTATTGCAAAAGAGACAGATCTTGGTTTGAGTTACATTGAAGGAGTGTCCTCCATAAGGTGCGGGAGGTGACTTACTCATGCGTGGCACTGCGGAGGCATCATCAGTGTCATTGAATCCAGTTTTGGGTGCCCCCCTCCGAGGAGGGCTCAGGCTTACTGGAAAGTATCCAGAAGGAAATAACGAGAAGAGATTAAGAAGCACGAGAAGAGGTTGAAAGAATTACATTTATTAAGTGCAACAAAAAGAAAGCTATTGTGCAATCTAGCAGTTTGCCAACATGTAATAGTGGTTATTAAAGTCCCAGATTTCCATGGCAGCTTAATTTACTGATTTGCTAATTTGCCAGGATGATTTAGGCTGGATGTTGGGAAAACATCCTGTTATCATCACAAAACTGTCACAAGACCACCTAGGGAGGCTAGGAAACCTCCTTCCCTGGGAGTTGTTACAGATAAGACAGATGATGCTCGGTTGGGACACAGCCCTGGGTCTGTCGTCGCCCATTGCTTTTGGTTTGTAGGTTCGTGCAGGTTTGTACTTTGCTGAACAGGGAGAAGAGGAGGGAGCAGCTTGGCTGGGGTCCGGCAGGGTGTGCAAAGGAAGGGGACAGGGATGGCAGGGCTGTAGGAGATGGAGGTGGGAAGAGGGGATGGGCTGGGCCGGGTGGAAAAGGGCTTGTGGGAGATAAGAGAGACCCAGATGGCATTGAGGGATGACCATGTTGGGATGGTCTGTAGGCGTGAAGGATCAAGAGATTTGTCTTCCCCCCAGCTGCGGTCTTCCACGTTTCTTTTCCCTGGAGGCAGCAGATAAATGGAGAAAATTAAGGCTAAGGTGTGTCACCCCTCTCTAGTGGCTGGTCCTTAGGAGGAGAGCCTGTGCCAGTGCTGGTTGTTGGTCAAGTCAAGTACTACAGAGGTGCTTCACCGCTCAGAACTGCTGAGCCTTGTCAGGGACCCAAGATAAGGGGTCATTATAACTCTCCAGGCTCCCATTTATTTTCTTAGGAAATAACTTCTTTAACAAACTGCTCACCCTGAGGACCCACCAAAATTCATTCAGGTTTCGTGCTGGCACTGAAGTCCATTTTGTCCATCTGCATGTGTGTACATATGTACGTGCTATGGGATGGTGATTGCAAATCCATGTTTTCCAAAAGGCCTGCAGAACAGCGTTGGAAACTTCCCAACAGCATGGGAAATTTCAGAGCGAGTGGCTGAAGTGTTAGAAACAAATCAGAGCAGGGTCCAGTGGTGGAAAGGGCAGCCTTAACAATAGGCTGTATCCTTGCCCTGCCTCTTGAAAATCACTTGTGTAACTGTCTCTTTGTAAATGTTGTCCTGTAACTAGAGTAAATGTGGAAAAATCCAGCCAAAAAGGAGCCTGCCCTAAGCCTGGCATTGCTGCTGGAGGGTGACACACTACCCATCGGATCAAGGCTTTAGGCTAGTCATCCACAAGGCCCTGTCCCACGCCCACCAGCATCCTCTGTCTGCCCTGGACGCTCAAAGCTGGGGCTTGAGAAGTCTAGGAGGAAATTGTGTCAGACAGTCAACCACTGAGTAAATTCATTGCTGTGCAGAATAGCTCACCCTGGGTTTCGCCATCTGTTCTGCGCATCGCTGCGTGAGCCAGAGTCCATGGTACATGCTGCAGAGTTAGAAAAGCTGGGGGGAGCAGGTAAGAAATCCAAACCAGGCTGGGATTCTTGTTTGGCCTCTACTATTACTCATGCTTTTATATCTGCAGCAGGAAGGCGCTTATACAACTATTGTGGCCTTTTTTTTTCCCCTTCTTTTTTGTCCTACACTTAATATCTCTGGGGGCTGCAGTTCTGAGGCCTGTTTCTCCCAAATGCTGCTAATCCTCAGATCGAGACAGTCGTTTCCAAGCTCAGTCACAGGATTCACGGATGTTAGCAAGAGAGAAGCAGGAACGTGGACGCTGAGCCAAATCCCCGACGCAGCGCAAAGACGCTGCTCCCAGGTTTGGCTTGGCGCGAGCCTGCGGCAGGACAGGGCAGACGAAGGCGCTTGCAGCAGCCGCAGGGCTTGTGCTAGCCCTCGCTGATGTCTAGAGATGGTAAGTTACCTCTTCTCCCCTGTGCCTTTCCCTCCAGCCGTTTCAGGCGACGTCTTCTTGAGGCAGATTGCTGCATGTAGCTGTGATATTCTGTTTTTTTCATCATTTCCTAATTTCCTCTAATAAAACATCTGGCTCTGCCATCCTCCCAGTATCAGCTGCAAAGGAAGTTTTATCCCTCAGCTTTTTCACATTCATTTATAAAACATCAAGAGTTACCTGCAATTTTATTTACCATCTGCAAATACTGTTGCCTTGAAGACAGAGCTGTGTATATATTCCTGTGTATATATTCCTGCCACAGTCTTTAGATGGATGCAGATTAAAGACAGCTGTTTCATAATTATGAATCTTCTGCGACGCTTGCTTTTGACTTGTTTCAAAGGGATTCACTCGTACGAATTATTTAACATCAGTGTATTAAAGTAGCTTTCTGAGGCCCCTTTTAGGATCAGGACTCACGATTTCATAAGTTTGAAAAAGACAGAGCTAAAGGATTCCCAGTGTAGAAAATCCTGGTTTGGAGGTTCTCTTCCTGTGGTTAGATATAGTCATTTTTTAATGTAGTCATTAAAGTATGGATCCATAAAATAGTGGATGTATAAGACACTGTGGCAAAGGAATGCTGGCATTGAATATTGTACCTTGAGAAGGAAAATACTGTGCTGTTTTTGACTAGTTATATCTCCTGTATCATATGGATTCTTTCATTTGTTTGAAATCTCTTGAAGTTTTGTGGTGTAACTGTTGTATGGTAGACCTGGTTACTGCACACTGAATTCCTGATCTAAATACAGAGGAAATTTGGATGATAACGTGGGAGACAAATGTGGACTTTTTGATGGAGACTGCATTATTATGACAAATGGGCACTTTGGTCTATCACATCACTGGGTTTTTAACCTTCTGAAGGAACCCATCTAACTCCATTCTGATATTTTGGAAGCTGAAATTGGCACCCTACGATGTTGAGAAGCCAGCACTTCGGTTTTCTGTAGACTTATGTGTTTTGCAGTTCATTGGTAGTTACACCACCCTAGAGGAAAACCTCATTAGTACAAGAAATAGGTTTTTAATTATATTACCATACATCTGTTCTGAGGTTTTGTGAGGAGTCATGGATTGGTGCTTCAGTTTTCTTGCCCTTCTACACTAATCGCTATCCTACAGGGCAAATTTTTTTAAGTATAGTTTTTCAGGATTTGGGAGAGTTTGTGCCAAATCCAGAAGGTCTCCTGGAAGGTGAGAAGTGACGGGTGGAAGCAGAAAGCCCCTGGGTACCACCAGGTCATGGCTTCAGCAGCGGCAGCTGCCGGTGGGTACTGCAGTTCCTCCTCTGCTGTGTCAACACAAGTGTTTGGGAGGTCGTGTTGTGAACGGGCCGGGTTCAAAAGTGAGATGAGACCTGGGTAAAGCTTTTGTTCTGAGTTCAGAGCAGTGTCTGCTGTTTGGGGAGCTTTGGTCTATAACCCTACACATGGGGAACAGATTTATTCCCACTTCTTACTCTGATGGAAGAATCATAAATGAGTTGCAGCGTTTAGAAGGTGAGGTTAAACAAGTTGAGACTGTAGAAATGACAGTGAGAACTTTGAAGGGTGAAAACAATTATTTCTTTGAGTAAGTTACTGTAGGGATGGGGTTAGCTCTCCGTTGTTTCAGGTGTGCCCATCGAGACTGGATGTACTGGGAGCAATGCGCTGCAGCTCTAAATAAACGGCCAAACCGGTGCTACAGCTGTTCACGGCATCACGGGGTTACGTTGCCTGCCCTGTGTTATACTGGAGGTTTGTATAGGCTTGGTGTTTGCATCACACCTCCTGTCTTTCAGATCCGTGTTAGAAGGTGAAACCTAGCAGCACTTGGGTAGATACAGCTGTCTAAGAGATGAACAGGACTCTTGGGCACTGATGAAGAGTTATGGGCTCCAACAGTGTCCAGGGATGGCATTTCTGACTTCATCTTCCAGCCAAGGATGAAAAGAACGGTGTGAAGAAGAAAAAAGTAAAGGACAAAGGAGAGCTGTATAGAGAGCTAGAGCAGAGATTAGAAAGAACACAAGTGTTTCCATTCATATAGTGTGAATCGTTCAGAAAACGTATTTGGCGTTTTACCCAGTACTGTTAAAACTCTTGCCATGGAAACATGGAATCAAAATGCATTTAGCCTTGTGGTAGTAGCACAGACTCCCCTTTCTGTTATCGTTTTCAGTCGTCTTTTTCTTTTCCCCCACCCTTTTTAGGTGGTCCGTCTTCCTTTATTATACCATTTTCATGCAAAGGTGAAATCTCAGATATTTTTTTTCCCCTCCAGCTTCTCTGCTGTTACTGCTTGGTGTCATGTACGCACCCTGGCATGACTCAGAGTGACCCAGCTGTGTTGCAGAATGTTTCTGGGATCAAGCTGGTGTTAAAATATCAGAAGAGATAAAAGCCTGGATGATATCTAAATGTTTGCTTTTCCATGCAGCCCCCTTGCCCACGCTGAGCAGATTGACTGTTCTCTGCTCTTGTCAGGGACATCGTTCCTGCTGCTTTCTGCCTGGTCTGTGCTGTGCAGAGTAGTAGTGTGGGGCAATTTGGCAGTGATGGAGAGGGCTTTAAGCTTGGAACTGTGAAACAAGAATAGATGGTTAGTGTTGCAGTGGATGATTAAAATACCTTAGCCTATACAGGAGGACTGCGTGATTCGGTATCCAAGCGTATGACATCTAAAATACAAGCACTTGACTGGTATGGAAGGGGTTGGGTTTGGCTGAGCAGAGGCAGCTGCAAGTCAGAATTTAGCACCCCAGGGGTAGAGCAGTGAATTGATGTTGTGTTTGGCTGTGGTCAGCCATAGCTGTCCTTACTGCCATGGTAGCAAATTCATCAAAACTTTCAAGGAAAGGAAACTTCTGAATTTTGCTAGAACACTTGTATTAGTCATCGGTCACGCCAAAGAAGGGATGATGTCTCCAAATGCAGATCCTGTAAAAAGCATGGACAGTAGCGACTTTTTTGAGGAGACCCCAGAGCCGGTGGGCGTAAGAGATGAGAGTTTCTTCTCACTGCCACTCACCTTCTTCTATTGCCAGTTTGTTGTTTTTACTCCTGTGGTCTGTGTTTTGGACTTCTGCTTTGGAATAACCCCAATGTGGAGGCTGTAACAAGAATGTGACAGTTTTGCAATGGTTGAATAAAACATACTTGTTCAGCGGTATTTGAATTAGCAGATGGCAGCAAACTCTCTACCAGGCTTTCTTTTTGCACTTGATCTCTTGCAGCTAACAAGGTTCTTCTGCCTCCACCTTATTTTCTGCTACACTTATGCATTAAATTTATGTCCATATGGGCAGGTATTTGATGTAGCTAACTTTCTGATTTTCTGTTAAGCAGCGGTGGACTTAGCAGCTCCTCCTTTCTTGCTTACTGTGTTTATCATCGCGGTGCCACCAATGTACTCAGTGAAAATGAAGGAGGTAGCCAAG
Source organism: Phalacrocorax carbo (assembly GCF_963921805.1). Classification (NCBI taxonomy): domain Eukaryota; kingdom Metazoa; phylum Chordata; class Aves; order Suliformes; family Phalacrocoracidae; genus Phalacrocorax; species Phalacrocorax carbo. The sequence goes on from NC_087519.1 coordinate 8,113,821, forward strand.
AGGCTAGTCCAAAAGATAGAGCCAATATTTCTGGGTTATCTAATTTGCTTTCTCGTCTGTTTACGTAGTTTGAGTCAGAGGAGTTGTTGCTAGCCTGCATTGAACCTGAGTTACACTGCTCTCCTTCCAGATCTGCAAAAGGACCGATGCTTGGCTTTCGATTTTTCTCAGCCTAATTAGATCCTCCTTTTCCCTAAAGACTTTGCCTTGATTTACACCCTGATACCATCACAGCCATGACAATAGTCGTTTCACCTTGTTTATGCACTTAGTTATTTGGGGGCATATTCTTACCTGCAGGAAGTATTTTTCGAATGCCATGTGCCTCCCTGTCCTGAAGCACTTCCATCTTCTCTACTGCGAACACTAATACACCAAGTACCGTGGCGCTGGGTCTGCCTATCTCATTTACCAACTGAATACATTCTCCCTTCTTATATGTTGTCCTTCCAGCTGGTGAGATAAGAGGCAGGAATGTGAAGCCTCACCCTCGCTAACTCATTAGTCTGAGCCCTGGTACCGAGTCTGCTTAGCATCAAGTGACTTGTTTTTCTTCTGTCTGAGACTGTACTTACCTCCATAAATCACAAGAAGATCATAATCCTGACTTACTTGACACTGGACTTTTCCTTGGTTTCTTAATGCAGCTGGACACATTAAATGCCTAAAAGTGGTTGGGAGGGATATTCTTTCCAAAATACACATTTTCAAAGACTGGAGGTGCAGTTCTCTGAAGCATTGGTTTCAATCTGAGATCCTGTGCTTGGGAATGTATAAATCTCTTCTGCCTCTCCAAAATATTACACTGCAGATCGCACTGATTCTTACCAAAGGCATGGGCAGAGGTAGGCTGTTAAAGTCTGCCGAGATTAAAGAATTGTTTCTTGGTATTTTGTTGCACTATTATTTTTATTTTTAACCTACTGACCATAACAAGGTGAGGAAATGCATACTTACCTGCTTGCTGAGGAGGAGGTGGGACAAATCTTAGCTTCAAATGCCCACGTGTAAGGAGTAAAAAAAGAGCATTAATGTACCTTTTGAGCCTTTTAAAAGAGAAGGAGGGTTGCTTACACCATTTCCATATATTCCCACCTGCAGATTCCCAAAGGGAGGCATTGACTGTAAAGATGGGGGTCCCCCAGTGTTAAAAAGGAAAGGGGAGAGAGTGAGTCCTTTGCTCCCTGCTGCATGGGCTGAAATGGGTTTTAGGGCATTTTGCAAATTCTGGTTTTAATTGCATTTTGAGGAGGTGTGGAGAGAAACCTCTAAAGGCTCTTTTGTTCATAGCTGGATAATATGGGGGACAGCATTTGATTTTGCTTGTCAAGACTTGTTTATTACTTGTTTTCTGTCTTTGAGGAAGCTGGGGTTTACTTTGTATGTTGTAAACGATGCAGAAGGCACCCAGAAGAGTGTAGATGAATCCTCCTGCCTTTGTTATAAATCTGAGTATATAGACTAAATAAATAACTTCTTTCTGGGCTTAAAATCCTTACAGTGCACCAGACAACAAAAATTTGCGTCTTGGAGTAGCTCCTAGAATTCTTTAATGCTGAAATATCTCCTCCGCTTGCAAACCTGGGGCTCTCCCTCCTTTAGATAAGCAGTTTCTGTTTAAACTGGCTTTTCTTGCAACTGTCCTTTCGGGCAAGGGTTGGCACAACTCAGTCAATACCGACGGCGACACTAGGAGTGCGTGGCAGGGAAATAAGAAGTCTTGGAGGTAAGATTAAACAAGTCCTCTCTGTTAAAAAGAGCAAGGGAGGAAAAAAAAAATATCTGTGCTCAGAGTATTGGCTTTCTCTGGCTCTCGACAGTTTGAATGTACACTGAAGGAATAATTTTTAGAGCACTTTAAAAGCTCTATAAATGTTTTCTTCTATTTCAAGAAAAGAGAATTTATATAGCAACATTGTTTCAAGTAGCAGCTGAATTAAATGTTGAATAATAGGATATTTTGGTTGAATTTTTATACACGTATTTTTTTTTAGGTAAGCATTAGTCTCCCAAGAAAAGTACATTCTGGTTTTATTCATGTCTTAGGGAACACTCATTGCTCACAATATCTGGTAAGTAGTGCTGTCTGGGGCATCGAATACTTCTTGGCAGATTGGCTTTTAAAATATATTGTGTGTTATCTTTTACGGAGGATGTCGGCAGATGTCTGGATCCCAGCAAAGAAGCAGCGGGAGGGGAGGCAAGACAAACCTGGGCTTTATTGTGGAGCGCTGTTGGAAAGGGAGAGGAGAGCCAAGGAGACGGGTAGCGGAGGGTGCTGCGGGCGAGGGTGTTAGCTCCCTTGTGCGAGGCAGAAAGCAGCTATAGCAGGGGAAGTTTTAAGCCAGTATTTAGGTGAATGAGTGAGATAAGGTAGGTGCCCATTTGGGAGCTGTATTTCCTTGATTTCTTAACTGAGGCTGGTGAGCAAGACCAGATTTCTGGGGACATTGAGGCTTTTTTTTCCCCAAAGTCCCAGGGCAGGGGAGGGAGTGGGGCACTGACAGCAGCCACTAAAGAGAGACCAGAGTCAGGGAAGGAGCCCAGCTAATATTTTCTTCCAGTCTTACCAATTGACCTAGCCAAAAAAAGCATAAAGTAACAACAGCTGTTGAAAAAAGTCTAAATCGTGTGCCTGTACCAACAGATGTTTCCATAAGCCATTGATTTTTAGGTTGTCCCAGATTAAATACGGTATGGGGGTGAAAAGGGTCAAAAGGGTAAAATACATCTAGGAGAGATTTCTCTACTTAGGAGAACTTTATAAGCTGTCAGTGAAGCTGTAAACAAAGTTGCACCAAAATATATAGTGGCTTTTATTTTAAATTGTGTCTTTTTGCTTGTTACCGGCTGTTTGGGTTAACAAAGAAAATATTTTTCTTTCAATAGCTTTCAGATCTTTTGCTGGGTATTTTTTCTTATGCGTCTGCATTAAATAAGCCCATTTAACAAAACCTGATCCTCTTATAAACATGGAATAATGACAGTATCCCACATATGGCTTTCATTAATTTTTGCATGTTTTGAAGTTGCCTTTTTTCTCCGAAAGGCTAACTTCAGAAACAGCAGAGATTAATGCTACATAATAGCCAAAATGACTAGCTGAGCAGTCAGCAATTCTAACTTGGAATAGAAGGGGTTTCTAGTTAAATTATTTAACCACTGCATAACAGAAAGGATATTTCTTCTCTACAGAACGATGCTGCGTAATCTGTACTCCTCCCAGTTGCTGTTACCGGTTTACTTTGATTGAACTGGCGTTGGTTCTGCTGATTATCTTCAAGCTTTCTTGCTTCTGAGTCTTGTAAATGTTTTGGATTTTTGCCTCCAGAGAGAGCTCCAGAACATTTTCCCCTTTCTTCCTAAGAAAACAAAACCAACCCTTTCCTTGTAGTCACTGGCGAGAAATTCCAGATGCTTCACTTCCCTTATCTGCAGCATGGTGACCTCTGCAGCTCCTGGGACAGCCCGAGTCCGAGGGGTAACTCAGGGAAATTGCAAGGCTTACACACATATAACAAATGCTGGGTTTTGACATTTTTGTCCCCAGCTATCTTAGCCATTGGCTTAAATTTGTTTGTTTATCTATTGATTAGAGCTGTTAGGTGTATGGAGATGCAGCAGCTGTGGCAGGTGGGGATGAGAGAGGGGAGCACAAAAACCCAGCAGCTACAGTTTTCCTAAAACACCTGTATTGGCCTGACGTTCCCAGTGTTTGCAGGGACATTCCCTACCGTTAACTGAGTGGAGAGGAATGCGAGCAGGGTTTGGATCCGCTACTCCAGTTAGGAATTATCCCTGCAACAACAAATGTTACTATAAGGGGATCTTTGAAAAGCTGGTAGAGGAGATGTAGCATATGTTAGTTTATAACCTTAGAAATATTTTATTATTTTTCTGGAGCAGTGTCAACGGTTGAGAAAATTCTTCACTAATGACGATGCTTCCACGTATCTGGCTGTTAATTAGACATACGTTTTATGTCCTGAAATTCCTTTAGGAATATTTTCTAAAATTGGGCTAAAGAGTAGAACATATTTAGCACGTACTGCTATCGCAGTGCTTAACGGTGGCTTTGTGGACTTGATGAATCCTTACCCTTGCACAGACACCTTTAGACCAGAGGGATAAAAGCGGGGCAAAAATTGGTAAAAACAGGTTTCTTCCACAAGGTCAACATTCTTTCCTGGGCTCTTGAGCTGTAAAGACATGTTTGTTTAATATTCTTTACAGAGGACTACCAGGGAAACGGATAAAACAGTGAGCGAATGAACACTTATGTGGTCCTACAGCAGACCTCCCAGGCAGGAGCTGGAATCCAAATGCCTTCTCTCAAAGTTTGTGTTGGATTTTATTTCAAGTTTCCAAATGCATGTAGAGAGGGCATGAAAATATTGGTTGGATGCGAGTGTAGGTAGGAGAGTGAGCTGAAGTGTCTGTTATTGCTGGGGAGAGGGGGGCTTGGCCGCACTCAGAGCATCTCAGTTACTGGTCGGTCTGAGATCCTCCTCCCCACAAAGCAAACAGAAAATTGGAAGGGCAAAACAAATACCGTAGTGTCTTCAATCCCCTGCCTTCATTAGCAGCCAAGCAAAAAAATTGACCTGGAAATATGATGGGTGCCTTTGTACAGTGCTCTGCTTTCCCACCACTTCACCTCCCAGATTTTGAAGTTACAAGATGAAAGAAGAGATAACTTTTTCCATTTTGACAGAGTGCCCGGCCAGGACAATACATGGTCGTGTGGGCTTCCCAAGGGCTGAGTCTCAGGGACTTCAATTAAAAGGGGAAAGAAAGGAGAAAAAAAAAAAAAGAGGGAAGCTGAATCATTTTCTGGCATGATTTATTCATTTGAATCACCCTTCTCTGTTTTTCAATTAGATTACAGTAGCTTAAACTGGAGGCATAAAAGAATGGTAAAAGTTGAATAATTTCCTCAGCTCGAGATGTGTCATTTTTATATTGTCTATTAATTTTACTTACTGATATCATACGTCACTTTTGTTGGGTTTTATCCGCCAATTCATCTGTGTAATCTGCTATCCTGTCCCTGTTTTTAGCTAAATACATAAATCTTTTAGATAGAAACATCCACCAGGCATGTCCTGGAACCGATCTCTTACTACGGCGAGGCATCCTAGAGGGGCTCAGGCGATGCCTGTCTGCTCCTGTGCTGTGCCGGTGGCAATGGGTATCGCACTGTTATTTTGGAAGATAAGGTGATGTTTCCTGCAGTCCACAAATGTGGGGTGGTCCGTTTTCCACAAAAACTCATGCAAATTTTTAACCTCATACCTTGAGCTGTAAGGCTTTACTGTTTCTGGAATTTGTTACTGTGGAATAGTGGAGCATCTGTTTTTATTTGTGCAAATCGATACTTTCTTATGTCCTCTATCTATCCCAGTGATGTCAGAACATGCTTTTTTATTATGCATGGTATAAAAATGAAATATTCCTTCCAGTTTTGCATTTGTGAACTTTATAGATAATGAAACGTCCCCTTTTTCTTGCATTTGGGACAAACGCAATGGTCTCATACTTATATCCTCTGTAGGATGAGTTATTAGACATTGCTTTTTTGGGTTTAGTGTGGATTGAGCGGGCCTTTAAATATTTGGTGGATACCCTGTGCAAACCAATTGCAAATGGCTTGTGTAATGTTTACGATGGTTTGAAAACGGTAAATACAGGTCACTATTTTAAATACTTTTATTTATATCGTTATCTTTCCAGATCCCAGAAATTGTAATTCTGCCTTTAGAGCAGGAAGCTTGAATCACCATAATTAGCAAATATTATTGCTCATTGTGTGCATGCAAAATTCGCACGTTCATTACCAGTGACTGAAAAACATGAAGGGAAATCTAAGCTAAGCTAACATGACCAGCTTTAGTACTGGATGAGGTCAAAGTGAAAGTTGTTTCTGACTCCCCCCTTTGGCAGCAGCTTCAGGCTGGGCTGAGCCAGCTGTGATACCAAAGCAATATCTCCCATCCAGACGTCTTGGCTGAAAATTGTGTTACTTCTTATGAGACCCCAATATTTTTGCATTTCTACCCATCTGTAGGTAATTAGACCCCATGCCCTGATGGGAAGTGTCTGAGCATGGGAGCAGCCCGAGTCCCGGAGGACGCGGGGATGTGCAGCACAGGTTGCTTCTGTGAGGCTGATTTGCTTCTGTGGGTCGTAGCTCAGGTGCTCCTTGACAGCCTGTTTTGGGGACTGTTCCCACTGTATCCACTCGTTATTTTCCTTTCCCCGTTTTCAGGATGCTGGAATTCACAGGGTGAAACAACATGTCCAGTGATTGACAGAAAGAAGTATTTCTCTCAACTCCCATAACATGCTAAATAAATATATGTGGCGTGGTCCAAGATCCCACAGCTCTTCAGCCAGCCAGACATCTTGTTTTGCGGTTATTTTTGGTAAAGGCAGAACTAGATGTTGCAAAGTGATATAAAGTCAGCTGAGGGGTTGCTGATCTCTTGCGTGGGATGTGTTTCTGCTGTAGCCATTTGGGAGCAGTAGGATAGGCAGTTGACTTCCTCTGGAAGGATGTTCAGGCATGCTCCGTGGAAGAGCAAAGCTTCAGCATTTTTCCAAAGGTTATTTGGGCAACAGAAGTTCCTGAGAAATGTACACCAAGTCTCTGAGAAATATTAGAAAAGGGAAGGTCAGGAAATGACTGAAGGTCTCTCAAGGTGTTTTTGTATTTTCTCAAAGCACGCACTCTGTGTGTCTGTATGTCTGACAGCTTTCCAAGCCTTTCTCGTTCCTCCTTTGTGGTTCTTCAGCTGTTTATTAGACGGTTATGTCTTTGAGCTCGAATGCAGGCTGCAGCTTTATGGTGGTTTGTTTGGATATAAAATTCAGCTCGGTCATGTCGACCCAAAGCATTGCTCTGCAATGAAATGTCTCTCTCCTGTTCGTTGCTTGAAGATCTGAATTATTTAAATAGGGAAGTTTCAGGAGAGTTGAGCTGCCCAGGCTGGAGAGTAAAACTTGTGGTGGTACTGTGGAAGATTTGCCCCAAGGATTAAGTCAGGTTGGTGAAAGTTGAGGTATTTTAGGACCAAGATTGTGAAGATTTGTCACCTGCACTGCTGAGCTTTCCTCTTACAGCAGCGCAGCACCTGCCACAGATGGGATCCCTGTGACATCTCATCACAGGGGCTGTCCACGTCCCTCTTGCTGACTCTTCTTCTTTCCATGCCCTGCCTCACAGTGGAATCCAAAATCATCGAAAAGGATGCTGCTCGGTGGGGCGCTGGTGGATCGTGCTGCAGCCGGAGGGATGCAGCCCTGCACCAAAGTGCCACCGCAGGAATGCGGATGGACAGGCAGGGTGGGAGCGAGTCGGTCACAAAACTCGGCTTTGTCTTGCGATGCTCTTGCAAGAATGAGAAGTGCATTATCTAATATCTAGGGCTCTTTACCAAGGTCTGCGGCGGGAGTGCTCGCTAGCAGTCAGCAACTGCCTGGGCATCTACAAAATCCACGTTCGAGCGTCCGACTCAGTCTCTTCTCGCGCGGGTGCTGACCTGCCTCCCGGCAGGCACGATGGATGTGTGCTCCCTTCCAGATTGGACGTGCTCCTCGTACAGGCTTTGCAGTATTAGAGTGCAGATTTCCTTTGCCTTATTTAGTTTTTTGAAGAAAGGGGTTTGTTTTGTCTATCCTCGCAAGAGCCAGAAACACAAAATTTTAAAAACCCTTTCCAAAAAGTTTATTTCTTTTAAGAAAAGAGTAATTAAAATTGTAATTCTCCTCTCTTACTGTCTGACAAATTTATTATCTCCTGTGTTTAGTGCCCAAAAGTGGGTTTTGACTTGCTTAAGACACGGAGAGTTTTTTCCTTTCATCTACTGCTCCATTAGTTCCTATCAGAGCCGCAGTTTAAAAAGTTAATACGCCTGAGTATTTCTGCAGATTGCATCATTTTCAGTGTTTCATAACAATATGGCAAAAGTAATTTGAAACAGATAACAATAGTGCAGTCTGTTTCAGAATAACCATGATTTCCTTGTCATTAAGAGGTCTGTTAGCGGGTAGAGGAGGAGGAGTTTTATCTGGATGAGTTACAGATCATATGGTGCGATCGAGCGCCTTCCCCCCTTCCTTCCCTTGAAATCCGCAGTGCTGGACTTTGGTTTGGATATGAAACGATTGGATAGTTTCAAACTCCTGTCTGCACAAAGCTGCTCAGCGCTTCCAGATGTTTTCAATAAGGAGCCCAGAACTGTCGCATCAGCAGCCGGTGGCCTGGGCTGCTGCTCCTGTCTCCGCTCCATTTTGAGCAGCTCGCAGAAAAAAAAAGAATTATTTACTCGTTGGAGTAAGGGGGGATTTTATTTAATTTTTATTCTCCGATTGTCTGGTGCAGTGAGTTTCTGAGCATAAATACTATATAGTGTGTAAAAATGTGTATGGCATTCAAGGGACTGCCTTAAATAGATGGACAAAAGAGACTGGAAGCCTTTGTTCTGCTTCGTCCGGGCTGAGTCCGTCTTCTGCGTCTGCTCGGCGTGCCTGTGTGTATATAAGGCTGTGTGCAAGGCAAGATTTCTAGCTTGAAACAATGCAGCAAAAGCCCCACCTAACGTGGGAAGAGAGTGATGGGCTCCCAGGGGGGAGCATGTCTGGCGTATTATCTTCTGTTTGTTTATATTACGTTTCTCCCCCCACTGCAACAGTAAAGTCTGGAAATGAAGATGAGATGGACTTTGGGTGTCTGTAGTCGTCACTGGCCTCCTGATCTTGGCTGTGAGTCAGGAACATAACCACAGGAAAACTCTTGGAACAAATTAGGGATTTAGAAGCTTAAATTTGAAAAGAAAAAGAGAACGGATAGAGGGGTATATTTTTTTTTGGTTGGTTTGTTTGTGTTGATTATTTCCCTGTGTGGCTGAAGGTGTAGAGGAGTCCAAAGAGATCAGTTGGTGGCCTCACTAGATCAAGACAAATGATTATGGAGGGAGACAGGTCATCGTCTTGATTCACAGGTACAGCATGGACGTGTACTGAGTCCTGGGACACATCCTGTGCCCAGAGTCACCCTGCCTGGCATGGCCTGGCACCTTCCCTAGCCAGCTCTTGCTGCCTGCCAGCGTCTTCCACCTGAAGTTTCCATTCCCTCCTGTCCCATGAAGGCATGCGTTGGGATACTTGTGGCTTTTGGCCGTACCAAGGTGCACGTGCATAGCTCAGAAAAATTGGCCTCCTCTTTTTGACTTCCTGCTACGAAGGTTACACATCTCCCAGTGCGTCTCCCGCCTCCTTTGCCTAGAGATGTTCCTCGTTTCTCCTTACCTGTAGGGAAGGGTGAGATAACGTGAGCCACAAAAGACTGGGTGTTGATGCAGCCACAAGTCAGACCTGTCACATCTCTGTGGAGCATCCTCTCGCAGTTAGTAGTGACGCTCACGTGGCAGTCTCCTGCAAGGTGGGCATTGCTTGAGCCCTGCAGCTGAACATCATCTGGCTGCCAGAGGGGTTCTGCGGTTCAAAGGTGAGGCGCATTATGTGGAGCGCTTTGACAGAACTGTGCAGCTGCCGTTTGGATAAATTTCAGCCTTATATACCAGCAGCCGTCATAAGGTTGTTTTCAGACCAATCTAAACTGCTGTTTCAGTTAAAAAAATATGGGTGCCCCACAACAAAACATTAGAGTATCATCGAAGTACAGCAACTGCTGCAAATTCCGATACCTGAACTAAGTTCACACACTTTGTTTATAGGTTCCTGTCTTACAAATTTAGATTTGAGGAAATCCCGGCCTTTTATGGTAGTGTTTGAAGGGCTGGAATGCTGTCACAGCCATTTCTGATTCCTCATCTCGACAGGCACATGATTGCTGGGATTCATTACTTGTGGAGAAAACTGGTGGCTCCAGAAAGTCCCCAAAGTACTACCACATTTCATGTGTATCCTAATACTGAAAGCAGAAGCTCCGCTTGTTGTTGAGAATAGAGTCATTGGCTGAGATCTTGAGCCAAGGATTGAAGCTGCAAGGGAGCCTCATAGAGGAGATCCTCCTCAGTTCAGCTGGTGATGTGGTGGAGATGAAGCTTTGGGTTGTGAGGGAGAGACTGGAGCCTAATGAAAGTGGGGGGAGATACCTCGCATTGACTAGGTAAGAGCATACCTGTGTCACTTACTGGGAAGAGCTGATCCACTGCGAGTCCCCAGCCCACTCCAGTGCATAGGACATGTTCGTGGCACAATGCCCAAAGGTGGACCTTTGATCGGTGGCTGGCAACTGTGCCACCGAGTCATGCTGTAGTCTTAGGAAAAGACACCCTTCTCAGTTTGCTTACCGAGTCTTCTAAGTTTAGAGGGTAATTATGCTTTTGTGTAACCTGACTGTACAGATTGGGGTGTTAGAACCAGGAGAGCCCAAAATAGTACTTTGTGTTTCTGTAAATTCCCGTTCTTCGGTGTTTTACCACACAGGCGCAGCGGGGAGTCAGTTCCTCCTGTGTTATTCACAGGCAGGCTGCTGGTGCAAAGTTTTTGGGTGATGGGAAGACTGGGTAGCACTGGAAAGAGAGGAGCTGGAGTGCCCGATCGCAGCAGATGAGTTTAGACCTCCTTTGGAAGACTCATCTTGCATGCAAATGCCAAAAACTCACTTTTTTAATCTGTTTTGGCGGGCTGCAGGGTTTGAGTCACCTTTGCCAGAGCTTGAGCTGGTGGTTACAAAGCGCCTCATACAACCAGGGGACTTGGGTCACCCTGCGGGGCTGGATGAAAAGACCTACAAACCCTTAACTAAGCTCCACGAGTGGAGCGAATCCCAGTAGCAGGAGGTGGGCCAGTTCACCCGGCACTGCAGAGGATGGCTTTTGGAGATCTGCAATTAAACGTTGGGCTGATAAGCACCATTTCCGATATCTGAGTTTCCTGCTTTGCAACACAGGATTAGCAATTCCTGTGTTTCCAGCTTTTCTACCGAGGAAAAAAGCAAGTTCTGCTCGCTACAAACTCCTAACCACAGACACCCCCCCCCCGCCCCTTTCCCTTTTCTTCTTTTTTCTTTTTTTTCTTTTTTTTTTTTTCAAACCGCCCCCATTCCCTTTTGAATCAGTGAATGAGAGAATGTCTAAAGCCAGGGAAGTATGGAAAGATTTCATCCCTCGAGAGGTCAGGGTGGGGTGGAAAGCGGAGGGGGCTGCAAGGGGGCACTTTGAAAACAGGAAACCATGTGGCAGTGTGCATGCAGGGCCCAGCTGATGTGAATGAGCTATTGAGAGGGGAGAGACGCTTGGACTGGCCCGGCATTAGAAAGACGAAAAAACTTTAGCTTTTCTTTTTTTTTTTAAAGAGAAAAAAAAAAAGCGCTGCCTTTCAGGCTAGAATAAAAGAGGGAAAATCGTATTTTCTGTAGAGCAAGTTGCTGAAATCTCTTGCTCTCTGTTGCAAACAAACAAAACAAATGGCTGATTTCCTTCCCCCACCCCATGTGCACTGATTAAATCATAAGTTTCCATTCCTGTTTTGGGGAAGTGTAAGCCTGAAGTTGTCTTTCATTCACCTGGCCTGGGGGAGAGGGAAAAGTCTTTTTACCTCTATGAAAACACATCCGTTTACTTCTCAGTCGCTTTTTGGACTGAGCAAACATACACCGAGTGCCTGTAGCCAGAGGTGGAAGGGAAGAAAAGCTGCTGCTTTTTCTTCCCCCCCGCCCCCCCCCCCCCCCCTTTTTTTTTTTCTTCCCTCTCTCTGAAGAGATGAATCATGCTCCCACAACTGCCTGGAAAGAAATTTTGAAAGCTGGGAGAAGAGTGGTGCGGGACTGAAAAGGCAAGTGACGTCCCAGCCCAAATCAGGAGGGGAGTGGCTTTATTTCATTATTTTCTTTCCTTTTGCCCTGTGCTGTCATTAGAAATTTAAACTTAACGCAAACCCGAGCCCTCCTGTCTGGTGAACAGTGGATCGACTCGAAAGGAGAAAAGTATTTTTTGTTGTTGTTGTTTCTTTCAGTGCATGAGGGCGTGAAAAAACAAACACATTGGTGACAGTATTCACGTTGGATACAGTGATCGGCGCTTTTTTTTCTTGTTCTTTTTTTCCTGAATTAGACCCGTCGTGGCTGAGCCTACCTTCTGCCTTCCCTCCCGGAGCGTCAGGGTTCCTGCTGCACACATCTGGCTTTTGTTCTCTTTTGGGGCAGGATTTTCATTCTGGTGATTTTTGGATATCAAAGTTGTCTGGAAAAACATTTTTTTATTATTATTATTACTATAACAGGAAGGCTGATACCATTCTTAGCAGTTGCAAAAAAAACCCAACGTCCTATATGTATAAAGCTCTCTTCAAATATCTTTTGTTTGCTATAAGTTCCTGCATTGCCTGTATAAGCAAATCTGTTCCAAGAAGACTTTATCAGCCGGTCGCAGCTCTGGGATTTTCTTTTTCCTGTTAAGAGCCTCGGACAGGCTGGTGTGCGGAGACACGGGGACTCCTCCGAGCACGTACGTGAGAGGTGTGGAGCGCGCCTGGCCGTGGTCAGCCCGGGGTTCATGGTGGGCTCTGCTCCTCCACTCCCGGCTTTTTGGACAAAATGTACGAACGCCATAAGAGGCGATACAGCCTGTGCGACATTTCCAAGGTGGACAGGACTGTAGATGTTGTGTTGTTAAAGGTATGATGTTTGTGTACACTTACTTACAGGTTCCTTTCTCCATCTCTAACGGGTCTCTCTCTTCCGCGCTGTACCCGTCGCCCAAGCTGGACGGTGCAAAGAGGGGGAACAGGTGGAAGAGCTCTTGTCCTTCAGCACGGAGATGGCTTTGAGTGCTGTCAAACCATTTCATGCCAAATATTATCACTGCAACCAGATATCCTTGTGGCATGTGATGTTTTCTGCGTAAGGTGCTGTTCGGCAAAGGGTTTTCATTTCCAGTGGTCGCTTTTGGGGTTGAAATGCACGTGTCCTCAGTAAGATGTGTTCTGCCAAAAAAGGCATGGTGAACCCTGCTTTGCCTCTGTTTTTTGTTTGTGTTTGAAGGGTATTGCTGTTGGTCTTATTGTTTGGGTGTGAGTTTCATCTGAAGATGGGTTGGAGCTAGAGCCAGGGGTGACTTCTGGCTAATTGTCCCAGTATGTTCCTCCTCTAATCTAAAATTAGCAAGTGCTCCACCAAATGGCACAGTGGCAGTCTGGGAATGTCCTGTCTCCGTAACAGCTTTTTGGAGCTTGAGCAGTTTCCTGGCAAAGTGGATGGAAATCGGAAAGCAGCCAGAGAGACTACAAGACACAGCCCAACTTAGGGATCTGAACTCCTGGAAGAGCATTTTCTTCCCCTCTCCCTTTTTCTCTCTTCTCTTTTCTTAGCTGAGGTACTTGGTTTCTGCATGATCATGTGGCTTCCTTTTTCATGGTTTTTGCTTCGTGTCCTTGTTTCAGAGTCAAGAACACAGAAGTTTTATTTTGAGATTATTCTTGTTCTACTTAATCTGCACTAAAATAAGCCTAGCACTTGATAACTTGCACTGTTTAGGAATAAAAATATTTTTCTTTGAGTGTATCCTTTGTTTTTTAGTGACACAAATAACCATAACTTGTTTTCCCTACCAACTCAATTTTGTCGACTGTTTTTTGAACTCTCATGTTAATGATGCTGGTTGTGGATTGAATCCCATGGCATTCAATCTCTAGACACCCTATGAGTCATTTTAAAAATGTAGACATATTGTACACACACTACTCGTGTGAAACAACTGCTTAATAATTCTTGGGCAAAGACCTGGTACCACTGACAACCTCAGTTGCTATTGTATAAAACAATCTTTTTCTTTATAAAGAATATCTAGATGCCTGGGTTGAAATGTAATTCACTATAATTATCTGACTTCAGTATTTCTGATGTCATCGGTTCCTTAAATTAGTTTTTGTTCAGCAAAGCTTAGATTTTATAACAAAATGTGGCTCTTGTTAGTTCCCACTAGTATTTTCCTAATTGAGTTTCAAAGCTGTGGGTTATACTGTCTGTTCCTGCAAGTGACTCAGTGTCCATATATGTGTGCGTGTGTGCACGCATTGCTGCTCCGAACACAGGCCGCACAGGCCGCAGATGTTTAAAGTAAGGAGGGTGCTAGTGACAGCTATAGTTACAATCACTTTGTAGTCATTCTTCATGTTTTAGCTGGTTCCTATAACATAACTCATAGATGAAATGAAGTTTTGGAGATGTAGGGATCCAAGCCAGCACTAGAGTGCGTCAGTGGCAGATCATCTCTTGACGTTAATGGGAGTTGGATCAGACCCTTAATGAGGGAGCTGGAGGGCGGGGGGTTTTGCTGGGTTTGGTTTTAATTAAAATACTTAAATAAAACTGTACCTTATCTGGGTCATCGTATTTTGGTGAGTTAAGAGGACAGGGTTTCTTAAGTGTCAAGTACTGAAAAGCAAGTAAATTATCCTTACAACAAAAGCAAACCCAAATAGGGTCCACTAGGAGTGTTTGATCTGAATGAACTTTTAACAAGATACCTGCGAAGCACCGAACAGCTCTCAGTTTGGCCTACAGATTGCCTCAGACAAGCTGTCTTTTTGAGTGGTAGATGAATGTGTTCTTTCCTTCCTTTTAAGACAGGGAACTTGGTAATCACGACATAGGAAAGAATAACAGCTGGTGGAGAAGGGCAACTGGAAAAAGTTGTGAGCAGAGAAGATCTTGTCGCTTCTGTTACTAAATGTTTATAGATGGGATTATATCTGCGTTGATTGGCAACCATTCTTAGATGTAGCTGCAAAAGAATTTTGGTTCATACCAACTATTTTGCAATGCACGTGTCTTCTGAAGGGTCACTGTGGTGGGGCTCAAATTTTCCATGTTTAGATTGTGCCTGAAACAGTGGTTTGTGAAGTTACGAAAAAGAAAAACCTCAGCCATCTTAGGCATTGATGCACACAATTATTTTTAGCTTTAGCATTGTTTCTTCTCCCTCCCCACGTATGAAAAAGCAAGAGGCAGTGGGTAACTCGGTCTCCTAACCTCTGCATTGGAGGCAGGACCTCATCTTTACTGAGGCTCTTTTTGCTGGTGCAACAATGTGAGCGTGATGAACTTGGTTACTGAGCATAGTGATTTGTCACTGTACAGGGAAGCCTGGATGATGCAGAAATGGCATAGAAATTTGCTGTCATGTTTCCTGCCAAAATTGCGTTGCAGGAGAGGAGGGAGATGATGTGGGGCATGTTGGATATCTGCTTGTTTCAACAATTTGCCGAGCTCTGGGCAGCTACGTGCAGGGTAAAGCAGTCTGCACTATGTTATTCCAAGACCCAAAATGGGAAGTCTCAGTGTGCCCATGTGTGAGTTGGCAGCCCGATCCCATTTTTATGTTGTGCCTGCTACCACAAATATAGCTATCTAGGGACAGAATACGGAAACCACACTGGCTGGCACCTTGCGAATACATGTGAAGTTAGACAGGCGTTCAAGTCTGGATGAACAGGCTGTGCTTTGCAGAGTTGGCAAATAAGAAATGGGCTCGCTTTGAGAATGGGAGACTGAGCAATTGCAACTGGAAATGTTTCATAATTGCTCCTTGCCTGTGTCTACATTTCACCTTTGTACATGAATGCTCAAACTGTTAAGTGTAGGCAGAAGGTGTAAGTTTTTTTTTCATAACTGGGGAAACGAGGTTTGATTTAGCTGCTCTTCAGATGAACAGATCCCATTCAGCTTCCACTTAAAGATCAGAACATTATTCCTGAAGTTAAGACCAGCCCAATGTTATAAAAATAATTAAGGCATTTTGAAATTAAAGGGGCAGTGTTATCAATTAGTTGTTCTGCTCCCTGGCAGAGGCTTCTCTTGTAGCTACCCGAGCGCCGGAGAAGATCCTCTGGAATGAATCCTGCCCACCTAAGGCAAAGTGCAATTTGCAGCATCCTAAACTGGTAGTGCGTGGGGAAGGTCCTCAAATTAACTGAAACTAAGGTTTCTTCCACTGTGTGTTATCATACTTATAAAGCTTTTTCTTGTTTCATGTTTTTGGTTATTTGACACATAAGCATGTTCATTTCTTCTTTGGGGTGGTTCTTCTGAGGGAAGTACCATCCTCAGATCTTGGGCATGCAGCGTCTCATCAAACTTTGCGGCCCTAAAATGATTCTGCGCTATAATCCTGCACCTGTCTGCACTGGTTTGTTTATTGAAGGGACAAGAGGAGAGAAGTGTATTTATGATGATGTGGATGATGTCTGTGTTTTTCTGCTTGTGTCTCATGTAGAATTAGAACTGGAAGGATAACTTAAATAAAACTGATATATTTTCACCTTAGGCACATACATGTCTGTGGGAATTTTGCTCCTATGTTAGTCAAGAAATGTTTGTTATGCAAAGCCATTGCTTTTATTTTTAAAGCTTTATTAAATTTTGTTGTTACCAGGACTCTTAATTCTGCTGGTGGAGGACATTCCAGTGCCAAGGGCTGGAAAATGTTCTTGGGGCACACGTTCCTTTCCCCAGTTGGGACATTGCCAGGGGGAAAAGTGTACTCTAGGAATTCAGCATTGCTCTTACACCACAAAGTGCTAATTTATTCAGTCATTTAAAATGTCCTGTGGTTGTAGGAGCCTCTTCTGGTGTAATCCTTCAGTGTAGTTCTCTGTGGCACTGCTCACTTGTTGCTGAGAACGAGGTCACTTTGGACCTCCTTGAAAAAATGTTGTCCTGATATGGTGTCACCAATTCTGTAAAGGCAAAAGGCTCAATGTAGCATATTTACGGTGCTGTAAGATAAATCTCTGTAGAAATCATTGTGGAAATGCAAGTGTTGTCACTTGTCCCTTTCAGCATATGTTGGAGAATTGTTTTTGTGTTCATCTGCACGGTAAAACCTTCCCCTAACGCTAAATCTAAGAAAATACACAGGGAGTTTACAAAAAAAAAACATACCACAAATAAATATGGAATTTGCAAGCAAACTAATATATGTCTGCTCTTAATATTGACTGGCAGGCTGATTGACAAAGCAGTGATTTTTGCTCTTAGTGTGTGTTTTGTGTATATTGAGGTTTGTGGCATCAATGTCTGTTGAAGGAAGACGGGAAATTCCTTCCCCAGGTGCTCCATCCCTCATGGTCCTTTTGAAAGAGGTTTGGGGGATCTTGAGAGGTGGTTTTTGTGAAGAGGGGGAATCAACTGTTGCTTTAGTTTCTAGTTCAGGAATTAGAGGCAACTGGGTAATTCCATCATAATTGGAATTGTAAAGTTAAAAGTTGTTCAGAATAAACATTGAATTCCAGTGAAAACTATCCTACAGGAAATTTTCAGCAACAGGTAGTTCCTAGAGAATAAAGATTTGCATTAAAAATTAAAAAAAAAAAATCATTGTATCATTCCTGATTATTAAAAAAAATCAGTTTTAATTGAATTTAAGTATTGGTTGTTTTCTGGTTTTGTTCTTCCGTGGATATTTCAAGTCTTTCCAGTGCCAGTTATTGGTCAGTATGGTGTACAGGTACCTAATGAGACACCAAGCAAGCTAGAATTACTCTGCTAAATATTTTCCTATGTGCAGTGGTATCTGGTTTTAGCTGCAAGGTAGAACTTAGTCTGGAAGTTGGGAGAGGGGGGAAGGAGAGAAATGGAAACTTGTAAATTTAGGACAAAGTTAAAACAATATGGAGGGAAGATGAATCCCTAGAGATTTGCTAGGAAATGAAAGTTAAAATCATCTGGTTCCTTCTGCTCTGGAGATGTGATTTATACCGCTACCAGTGAGGCTGACAAACGCAAACTTCTAAAATAGCAGAAGATTTCCTGAGAGGTCACCGTGTTTTCTTTATTGTGAAATGGAAGGCAAGAAGAGTTAATAATACCAGAGGGAGAGGAAAAGGACTTTTCCATGGTGGAAAGGTAGGAGAGGTACATGGGAACGAGATAGCATCTGGCCCCCGAGGCAAGTGTTTCTAGCAAGCTCTCCGCTGTGCCACTCTGCCAGGAGACATTTCTGAAATACCTAATGCGAAGGAGGTCCCGATTCTGGTGTTCATGGGCAGGCACAACGCACAGGACCATCAGCGCTCGAGGGGGTTAGAGAACTCCTTAGCCGAGACTGTCGTGCAGGGGGAGAGGAAGGAAGAGCCAGGGAATAGAGGCTGGGGTCACTCTTCGTTCCTGTATGATGGAGGACATCCCGGTCCGGTTTGTCTCCCAGGTCATCCAGCGCCACCCTTCTCTTTTGCAAAGAGGTTTACGCATTAAGTCACATTAAGTTTCAAATTCAGCGTCTGCAGGAAGACATCTCTGAGAGTCAGGAAATACATACATGTGTGCCCAGAAAGAGCAATCAAACTGTCTGCTGCTTGCAACTCCAGCTGGTGTCCTAAAGCCCTCTTTGGACATTTAGTCGGCTAGTGTTTCACAGGCAAACAGCAAATCCTTCGGGATTCAGTTTTTGGTGCCTGGGGATGTGCTTCCATGATTCATTCTGTGTCTGAGCTACAGATAAGCAGATTCAGACTTCTGCATGGAAAAATAGCTGGTTCTCTCCTGGTGTTTTTTCAAAAGCTGTGTATTGAAACCCTGTTCCCAGAGGCTGTTTCATATTCCCTTCTGCCATTTGAACACCACTGCAACCTCTGCTCCCACCGCAAAGACTTGGGATGCCCAGAATCGATGGGCTGTAATGTGTGGGCAAGGCAGAAAATGCGTGGGGGGTTTACCTTCTGTGCCCACCAGCCTGTGGTCCTGTTGTTGGGCTTCTCTTAGCAAGACGGAGGCTAAGGGAAGAAGGGAGGAATAATATTGTTGCATACAGTGCACACTTGTCCGCAATATCCCAAGACAATCTCATTTAGAATTTCTTCATACTGGTGCATTCCCCAACCCCTGATGTGCAGGAGCTATTAAAATGGTATTTTCTCTGCAGCCCTTATTGTCTGTACCTGCAGTCGCTAGTCCTGAGTAAATACGAGCAGAATTCAGTTGCTGAGGAGGGATGCCCAGTACTCCATCTTGGGCTGTGGGTAGCGGGGTTTGTGTTTTGAGTGTCTGTGGACCACCCAGTTTCCTGAGAGCACACAGTAGACCTCCCTCAAATCCTGTCTGGGCTCCTTTTGGCATATGGAATACTTGTGTATAGTAGTGGTTTCCTTTGTTTGTATTTTGATGAGGACAATGATTATTATTATTCGTGAATTAGGGCTACCTAGATAAATACTCAGCTCCTAATGTTTTGTTTTGTACATAATCAGGTATATCTGAAGCAGCACCTTAAATCTCAGTGTTATTCTCTCATTACTTGTTTAGTAGAAAAAAACCAGACGTTTTCAATACTTGGCAAAGTCACAGGGCAGAGGAGAGAGCTGGCTGGGTAATGGGAAAAATACTCACATCTTTTTTGAAAAAGTGCCAATGTCTATAATGCATTTTCAGTGAATGACTCAATTGGTTCTATTAAAGGAAAAAATATAATGTTAATTCAACCTAATATACTTTATTCTGTTACCAACCAACTGATAGGCTTGAACCTTCTCATATGTTGCTTTCTTACTGCTAATTATTGAGCAGGATGTTTAATTATCAATTTCCAATAGTCAGTAGCAGTATAAATCAGTAGTTCCCTTAGATTTGATGGAGGTACATTGATTTAAGAGTGAGGAGGACCAGGCTCAATATGACGAGGAAGGAGTTAGGTGCAAGCCAGGCAGAAGGAGGCAGAACTTGATTTTGTATCTGAAATGGGTTCTTTCTTCATTTGAGTCGACTTGAGCACATTTGCATTTGTCCTCCTATCTGTGTTCAGGCTCAACCTCTAGATTTGCCTTTAATAAAATGTAAGACTGTGTGCTGCAAAATAGATTCTGGTTTGGCTGGAGAAAAGAGAATATTAACATGAGATTTATTGACTTTACAGTCATAATGTGGTATTTATTGACTTTACAGCTCTATTAAGGCTAAAAAGTAGGTCTAAATTTTGCAGTGAAGTTTAATTGCTATGGTTAGATACCTCTCAGCCTTGCTGAGAACAGGGGGTATCTTTCTTCCATTGAAAGAAGCCAAACAGTGACCCACTGTCCTTGTGACAGTTAAAACTCATCATCTTTATCTCAGTTTGAAAAACAAGAAGTCATTGAGTATTTGCTTACAAAAGCCTTTCTCAGACTGCTTCTCTTCCTCTCTCCATCTCTCACTTAATATATGTGTAATAATCTCATTTTATATGTAATATATATAAAAAGAAGACGGGCGAGCAGTTGTGTGGGTAGATGCATTGAGTAGAGGTGCAGGGAAGGATGGGATCATAGATGTACATACCTATAGGGGTCTAATGGGTTCTTAGATGATTGTGTGTATAATGCATATGTATGAACAGAGGCAGCGAGCAACTAATAGTAAGTGTACATCAGTGCATGCATATCTAAGAAAAATAGCCTGTAAAATTGCATGGAGGTGGGGAGGGATGTCCATGTGGGACATGCGCTGAGGTCACCCTGAGACCTGGCCCTGGTAGAGCACGAGGTCTCCTTCGCCACTCGTGGGAGATTCTTGCTTATTTTTCCCCTCTCAGATCTGCTCTGCTCCTTCCCTTCCCTGTCTCCCCCAGCAAGAGCTGCTGACTGGGGAAGGTCACGGCATCCTTGCTGCTGGGGGATTTTAAGGGCACGTTGGATTAAGACCTCTCAGATAATATTTGAGCTTGACTTGGAGCATGGAAAGGGACTAGCTGACCTGTCAAAGGCCCCTCCAACCCCATTTTGTCATCACAGAAGTATGGAGGAGGGCAAAGCCTAAGGAAGAAAAACGTGCTGTAGAAAGTAGCTGACAGGTCAGGGGGAGCAGAGGTTGACTCTGCGGTGTGGTGAGCAGGAGGTGAGCGGAGGTGCTGGCAGGAGCCCCTCTCCTGAAGGGCAGGGGGATGCAGCCAGAGCGGTGAGGAGCGCCAGCGACTGCAAATAACAAGTTCTATGATCACAGCAAGAAAGGGAAGAAGGATGTGGGTCATTATTCAAAGCAGCGCAAGTCAGGTCAAGGGTGTAGGAGAGCCTTGGTTTTTCTTTATTACAAAAAAAAAAAACACCCAACAAAAACCTAAAAAGTAAAAAACAGTGTATTTCATAACATGGGAGAAAGGAGAACGTCGAGGGGGTGAGAATCCAGCAAGGGACTGCAAAAATAGAGCAGGATTGTGGAGGAAATTTGAAGACAGGTCAGAAGCAAAAAGTAGATAGTCAAAAATTATCTATTTGACAGAGAGAAGAAAAAGGAGGTTATTTCAGGAGAGAGAAGGAGAACCAAAGAGAGGGTAGGAGAAATAGTTGGCATAGAAAATTGACAAAGTAATCTGTTTCAGTGGCTTTTTTTTAGCTACAACGTAACATACAACATCCTGTATGTTGACGCAGGTCAGGAGGGGAAACAACCTCTGGATATTGTGACATGGGATTGTCCAAGCGAGATTTGCTTGTGTTTGACAAATAGAGGTGTTTGGCTAGGAGGAACGGCAGAGCTGCTGAAGGAGAGAGAGCAAAGAGGGTTCCAGTCTACCAGCTGTACACAAAAACGATGGGAAGCCTATGTTGGCTGAGCCAAGGGTTGTGGATAGTCCAGCACACTTCAGAGTCTAAATGTTGGACAACACAACCCAAGTGAGGAAGAGTAAAGCAGAAGCAGGTGGGGGAAAAGTCTGAGAGCAGATCAGTCACCCTTGCTGAAAGACTGGAAGTCGTGGAAGGGGTGAGGAACAGGGTGAGATGATAAGGGCTGATGTTGAAACAAACCATGTGATATATCTTAGTGTTAAAATGGGGGTTTCTAACAACATCATCCTTCCAGTTAATGCAAACACAAAGTGCTTCCAGTTCTCACCGTGACCTGGGCACTTCCCTAGCCCTCGTTTCCACGTATCAGAGCACCTTACTATCTTTAAGGTAATTATCTTTGCAGCAATATGTGTGGTAAGGAATTGCTTATTCTGTAGATAGTGAACTGAGGCATAAAAGGGCATAAAAGCAGAGGAGTATCTTGCCTGCAGTCCCGCTACAAATACAAGTGAGGACTGAAGCCAGGTTTCTTCAGTCCTCAACTAGTAGCTTAAATGCTGGCTCATCCTCTCTCTGAACTCCTGCCTTGAGCTGGAGCCATCTTGAAATCATACTTTCCACGGAGAAGTAAAAGTTTTTTGGCATATTTTAATGCTTTGTTTAGTGATGCTAAAAAAAAAAAGCCATAAGTTACTCTTGAGGTTTTTGTTACTGGGACAAAATTAAGCCATAACTCTATATTTTCTGGTTGATGCAGAGCGGCATTGCAGAGGAGGCTGATGAGGACATTAGGGACATTGGCCTTTCACTGATTTGCTCTGGTCTGTTTTTCAGATAAACCGTGAAAGCTGGTGTTCACTGGAGCCATGTCCCGATTCTTCCCTGCTGGAACGCAAGCGGACGCGGGAGTCATCAGGTGAGCAGCGTGCCGGTGGTGGCTCCAGGCGAGCAGCCCTGCGGTTCTCCTCACCGTTTCTTTCCTTCTTTTTCTTCTCACTTTTGACATCCTAGCCTTGATGGGTAAAATACATAAACTAAAGAAAATGTGTAATGAATCTGTGATGAGTCATTGCGAGCACATGGTTGTAGCACTTGACTTGCAGTGAGCTGTATGGTGTGTCACCTTCTGAAGTAATTATGCATTTGAAGTACTTAAGTATTACAATTTTTTTTCCTTAAATCAACTTGAAAAGGGTGGTGGGGGACACAGACATGGGTTCTAGCTAAAAGGATAATAGAAATAAAAGAAACAAAAGAAAAAAGAAGTCAGAAATTTTAAGTCCTGAATCCATATTTAGATCTAAATCAGTGGCTTGATTTTACACACACACACACCCCTTCCCCTCCCCCCAAAGCTGCCATGATTTCCAGCCCTCAGGAAGCAGGAAGGCTGTTCAGAGCCATCGTTCCCACACCCTGCCCACCAGCCATGCCGAGCTCCCAGCCCTGCGTGCTGGCTGGTGCTTTCTGGCTTTTCCACTGGGACAGAAAATCTTGTCTGGGCAAGTTTCAAAGAGGGGTTGGTGTCCAAGATAAGAAAAAAGCATTTCCTTTCATTGAATTATGCATGTTCGAAACAAATAGAGTAATTTATCAGGGCCCTGAACAGTGACTTTGCTCGGACTGTTCATAGAGAGGACACTTCTTGCCCTGCCCTGCTCATTATGAGCAGGCGTCTCACCTGCATCTTCTTCCATTTGTCTGAGAGACTTGAAAGAAAAACAGGTTGAATCCCAGACTGTCAATGTGAAATTCAAATCCAGTCTTTTCAGAGTGTAGGCTAAGAAGGGATAATTTGGGTAACTGACCCAAGAGGTTCAACCTAGGTAGAAGTTCTAGCTCCCATCAAACTTAAATAAGCGCTTTTTTATTTAAAAAAAAAAAAAAAGTCCTGTGTTTAGAATAGTTTAGAACAGTGAAGAGCTGTTTCAAGAGTGTTTTACAGGAGAACCTGCGGTATCACCACGTTGTTTCTTTACTAATTGTGTCCCTGAATTCGTTGCCTCTTGGTATGATAATTTTACACTCCAGGCACAAGTTATTGCTCTCCGTTTTGGCTGCAAAATGACATGCACTCATTTGACTTGCCAAATCTGTCATCATGTATTCATATGTATCAGTACTAGTTAGATACTTATCCATTATCTAATGCAATATACTTATAGAAATATAAATTACATAATCAGGGAGCCGTATATACAAATATATGTTAATAATTATAGTAATACATGTCTGTAACACAAGCACAAAGAGGCAGGTTTTTTAAGTTGATTTAATGTATTCTCTGGTTGGAGTGAAGCAGTGGGAAGATCTCGGGCTCTGCAGGTTCTGGCCTTTCTAGAAATAATGTTGTTATTGCACATGCAGCTGCGCTGCGGTGCTGTGCAGTGTAGAGAGGGCAAGAAAAATCTGGCAACACCTAACAGCAATAAACCCACCAGCTGTCGTAATGTGCCTAACTTAAAAATACACAACTTGATAGGGAGTTAGATCTTTTTCACCTGCTGAATAATCCTGGTGAAATGGCTTGTAAGGACAGAGTCCTCAAATCTTAGAAGGTAACTCCAGAAACCGTAGTGTCTCGTTTTCTGTCAGTGGTTTTGAAATGAAACGCCTGGAGGAGCGTGGCAGATACACAGCTATCAGCATGGAATTGGAGGGCTCAGCTCTGTCTTGGAAGACGAGGCTTTGGAAAATGTACGTAAAAGAGTTGCTTGGAAATTTTCTTCCTAGGGCTCTTTACTATGTAATTTTTTTTTTGCCTCCATATTACGCACAGAAGTGTATTATCATCATCACTGTATTTTCACCTGCACCTCCCAGAGAGGAGCAGATAAGCACAGCAGCGCTATCGGTCCAGCGTGTGCAGCAAGCGGGGCTGGATGTGTGATGGGAGTCACAGTCCCCGTGCCATGGCAGTGCTGTCACTGGGGCTCGCCAGGTCACGCGTGTTGGAGACGGAGCTCAGCATTGTGCAATGCCTGTGCTGTTTAAATCAAAGAAAACAAACCCAATGTCCTAACTGAGAAAAGGGGGGGGGGGGGGGGGAAGACACCCCCAAACAACCAAAAATGAAGCAGCAGGGAGGGAAGAGAGGATCTGGGGGGGTCTGTGGATCCTCATCACTCTGCTCCTCATCATCCCTCCCTGCTGCTTCATCTCCTCTGTCCCATGGAGGCTCCTGCAGAGCCTTTTGCTGCCTTTTATGATTTATCGTCAGGGTGAAGTATCCATCCCTTGGCGCATCTGAACCGTCCCCGCTGATTTTCCACTGGAACGTGGCTCGAGCCCCTTTGTTTTTCAGTCTGGGCTGTGGACACGCTCTGCCGGCTGCCAGCTGGATGGCCAGCACCCTGGCCCGCTCCCTTACAGCCTCTCCATCTCTTCTTTGCCTTTCCCTTCTTTCCCCGCCACCCTTCCCTCCCCCTTCTTCTCTTCCCCCTCCCTCCTCCCCTTTGGTGATGGAAAAGCAGTTCAGATTTTCCAGGTTTACCGAAAGGGGAACGGGACCGGGGAGCAGCCACATTGACTCCAATAAGTGCTTTTCCAATTCTCTGCAGTGTGGAAACTCCTCTGCAGGGTAATGGGGTTTCCGACCCGTTTCGGCTCCCCTGTGCCCAAAATGGGGGTGCGCCCGATCCCATCAATAAATTCACTTTAATTCCCCCAACAGTGGCTTGCTCCCCTCAGCTGGGCTGTGGCTGGCACGTTTCATAGCTGCTCTCAGGAGCAGGTTAAAGATGGGGAAGGGAAAAAGGTGGTTGTCATTGTGTTGATATGTAAGGTTGATGTAGCCAGGGATGGAGTTAGTCAGGTGTAATTAAAGGGTGAACCAATATTTTATTGTCCTGGCTCCTCTCCAGGGAGCGAAGCATGTTTTGAATCTGTTTAGTTAAAGCGAGTTGCAAAATAACACCTTTCTCTTTTTTAAAAATACTAATAATCAGAAAATATTTTGAGCTGGGAGAAAAGAATGTTCACTTATTGCCAAAATTGTCGTTAATACTTTGCCTGAAGGCTGAACAAATGAAATGATATACAGGCATTACTGATGCAAATACATGTCTGTTAAGGTTTTTGGAAAGGAAGGGCTTTCTCGGTGGCTGTAGTCTATATTTGCGTTGCTCATCACCCTGATACAAACAGCTGGAAGCATTTTAGGAAGGATAGATGCAATATGCTTATGTATCAATGTCAGGAGTTACGAAAGCTTCAGAATTTAAAAAGACACTGCATTTTTGAATCTTAAAAAAGTAAAGCTGGCCATAGAAGTCATACCAGTGTTTTTTTCAGGGAGAAGTATAAAAGAAGGAATGAAATAGTATTTCCCTCTAAATAGGCATTTAGAGAGAATCGATTGGATTTAATTGAGAAAGAAAGCAAATATCAAGTTATATTTCTACATCTGTTGAATATGAATCTAATTTTGCAGTTGCTGCAATCGATGTGAAACATCCTGTTATGCTTAGTGTGGGGTACCTGATATATAGCATATTTATCAGCACCTCAAGCTACAAGCATATATGGCTGTTTAATGCAGAATTTCTGTTCGTACCGTGTACTCTGATGCATTAAAAAGGCGTTTCAAACTCTCGAATAAATTCCTTTAAAATCTGCAGGCACGGTTTTGGGAGGTGAACACAATTTATAAAGCTGTGTTTACTGTTGCTTTTAAATCCTTGAATGTACTGCGTGTATGCGTAGATGCTTCAGAAAGCATCAGACCGTAACCCTTTCTGCTTTGCTCCCGCAGAATGTGAGAATTTCTTGGAGGATGGGCTGAGTAGCGTCTGTGCCTCGTCACAGGGTGTCCTTAAAAGAGAGTCCGGGAGCGAGTCTGACCTCTTCCCCTTGCCTGGTGATGGGATGGAAGACCTTGTCTTTGGAAAGGTAGGAAAGCCTGGTTGGGGTATGGCTCAAAACGCTCCAAGGCCTGATTCGATAAACCTGTACTGCAAACACAGATCATCTTGGTCTCAGTGGTGAGTTAGAAACCTGGAAGCAATTATCCTGGAATGGAATAGATGGGAAGGATCTGGTCCTCTCTTCGGATGCAGCAACATGAGGGATGTATTTACTTGCAGCAGAATTCCAAAAACCATGCAGCCCCCAGTGTTAAAAAGATGAAAGTAATTTTGACTGTCCAAAAGTAAATCAGGCACTAGAGGAACAGTTGAAAAGGTGGGTTTTCTTGCAAGGTCATTAACATTGCACAGATGGCATGAAAACTATCTTTAACTCATGTAACAAAGAGCTTTTCTCCAGTAGACAATGACCTCGGTGCTGACACCTTCAGAATCATATACTGTAATTCTCAGAGAAACCAATGTTTTTCTGTAAATTCAGTGTGACTCTCTGGAGAGGAAGGAAACACTCTAAGTACTTAAGGCCAATTCCAATGAATAGTTTTGTTGCCTAGGCGACATACCTCCGATGCCTTTTTGCATGCAAGTAGAAGGAAAATGTTTTCATGTTTGCTTAAAATCAACAACAGAAGTCATTACTAACCTCAGTCATCCCTGTGCCCTTTGTGTTGCTCACAGCAGAGGAGGAGTAGGTGAGATGTGAGATAGAGAGTAGCCTCCTGCTCAGGGGATGCCTTGATCCAGCGTCAGTCTTCTGCCGTTTGCAGCAGAGCAACCTGAATTTATTCAGAGGGTGATTAGGTTTTCCTTTTTAAGAATTATCTTGCTGGTAATTGATATTCTTATTAGCATAAGTAGAGTGTGAGAAAGCACCCAGAAAGAAGAGTGATGCAAAATCAAAGAGGATGTCAACCTTCCTCAGAGCAGCCATCACGTTGGTCTCGGCTCCATGAAATAACCTGCTTAGGTTCAGCTCCAGCTTACCTGTATGAGCAGGCACAATTCCTGCTCTGAAAAACTAAGCTTTTGGAATAGGTTTCACGCTTGCTTTCAGAGAAATATATTTAATGAAACAAAATTCTGTTTTCTTTAAATCAAATCAAATGATGGTGAATATTTTCCAGCGGGACGGGAAACACCACAGCCCGGGTTAAGTGATCTCATGTGCTATAAATGAACAATAAAGTCATCCTTAATGCATGTGGTAGGGCACAGAGCTCACCAGCCTTACCCTTTCCCATCTTACTCTAAGTGATGCGGG
This sequence comes from Phalacrocorax carbo, assembly GCF_963921805.1. Classification (NCBI taxonomy): domain Eukaryota; kingdom Metazoa; phylum Chordata; class Aves; order Suliformes; family Phalacrocoracidae; genus Phalacrocorax; species Phalacrocorax carbo. The sequence goes on from NC_087519.1 coordinate 8,141,448, forward strand.
ACCCTGGATTGTGAGAACATAAGGTTGTTTAGCAGAGCAGAAGACTGTCTTCAATTTTCTCACGTAGAGCGGCACAAATTTTGACAGCCGACTGCCATTTGAGCCTGATTTAATGCTTGTATGGGGATGCATGGAAGAAGAATGCTGTGGGAACACAGTAAATTTTCTGTTGTACAGAATTTTAGCTTTTTCCCTTTCTTATGTGGAAAGTTTCATTCTCCAAATGTGAGAAAGAAAAATTAAAACTTAAAAAGAATAGGTAGTGCAATGTAGTAGGGATGCTGCAGGGAAAAGGAGGTGGTGGTGGGGAAGGCAGATCTTCAATTGCCAGTGGAGAGCAAGCAGAGGGAGGAAATTATTTTCTTTGTAGAAAGGGAATTTCTTAGTTTGGCAGCCTTTGCATTGTTCTCATTATGCAGTGGACTGCAGACTTCATCTACAAATGGGTTCAAAAGGTTCCTGAGTTGAGTTTAGGAAGTTATTCAGAGCTAATCTCACCCTCAGTTGCTTTTTTTGTCTCTGCTTTGCTGACTAACTCAATTTCATGTCTCCTTTCTCAAAATTTATCTGAGTACCTTTTCTACAGTTAAAGTTACTTCTAGAAGGACCAGAGACACTAGTTTAGTCATGCGAGCTCATTCCTTAATTCAGTATTTTTCCTTTTAGGCTACTGAGCCCAGCTGGTAAAAAAGCTAGTTATTTTAGTGGTTATTAAAAATATATCAGTGCTGGATATAATCTTTCTTCTGCAAAATATTATAAGATGCATGTCTCGGTTGTAGTTGGCTAGTTATAAGCCTATTAAATAGTAAAATTTCCATATCAAATTGGGAAGAGAAAGAACATGGTTATGAACAAAAAGAGGATCTCGAACCTCTCAGTGTCATGATGATTGTTGTTACTACTAGTCCTGTTCTTGTTTCCCTTTTGTGTGGAGCAACAGCTGAACTTCCATCTATTAGGGTTGTTTTCATTGTATAAATCACTCCTCCTCTGTTAACTGCTTAATACATTAAAAGGAATTTAGGAAGAACAAGCCATTGTCTGGCCAGGGTCTTCAGGCTGCTTCCATAGCCATCACTTGAAATTACAGATTTTAAGCCCTGGTTCTGTCCCAGGACCATGAAGGATCGGGGTCTGTGGAGTCACAAAATCTGTAGGTACCTTAAACTGTCCCTGGTGTTTGGTGCATGCTCTTGTTGCCGCCTCCTGTGCTTGTCTCTTTTTTTTTTTTTTATTTTGCTCTGAAGGACACGCGCTGAGCTGTGTAACATGAGCTGCCGAGTTCAGAGAGCTTTAGCGCTAAAACCTGACTTGATTTTTCAAAAAGACTTCAGAGGCTGTCGCTAAAATCCAGAAATTGCTTCCAATGTGAGGTCTAAGGCTTCAGCAAAATGTTATTTTTTTGCGTCAGCGCTTCATTCCCATGTCCTCATCATCCTGCTTTTCCTTCTCCGTCTCAGACAGCCATCTGGGCAGGCTTTGCAACACCCTCCTTCTTCAATGATTAATGCTGCATAAGGTCATTTCTCACAATCATCTGGCAGCGTCCTGGGGTGTAGCCCATATGCTTTGCTCATCTTAACTTTTAACCTGCCACTGAAATTCAGCGTTACTGGGAAGTTTTTTAATGTGCCTCTTGGGGAAATGATTCAGACGAAAGGCCCTTGGGAAGTCAGGAACCCATAGGTCATTGTCAAAGGAAGGGGTTGCAACTCAACCCCTTGAATTTTAAGTTTAATTTCTGCCTTTGTTTTAGTTTGCTCAAGGAAATACACAAATACCTAAATATTTTTTATTTATTTTTTCAGAATTATTGTTTCTCTTACAACTAAAAAAAACAGGCAACACAAAAACCCAACCACCATGTAAAAAAAACCCAAAGGAATAAAAGTTTGAAGAGGCGTTTTCACCAGGGGAAGACTCCTCCACTCCAAATCATAAAGATGATAAATTATAAATAGGCCATTCATTTTAGGGAGCCTGGAGCCATAGGCATATCCAAATAGAAGAGGACTCTGCTGGGTTATATATGGAGCCAACCCAACATGTTGACTCCTTTACTGTAATAGTATGCCAGATAAACTTCAGGATGCCAGGGCTTAATTTTTTAAATCTTTTCATCTTAAAAACTGTAACACTGTAAATAATGCTTCACGTGGAAGATCAGGGGACAGAGTAATTTGTGTCTCAGCACTTCACATGTTGTCATCACAAAAATGATCAAAAGAGCATTTTAATTCCACTTATCAGGCCCTCCTACAGATGGAGGGATTTAGTTGAAGAAGTTATCTTACACCCCCACCACCCTAGTAATTTCCCTTATCCCTATTCCTGAAGAAGTTCATATGTTCTTTCTCAGAAAACTCACTCTTTGTGCCTTATATAATTTTTTTCTTGCTAGCTTCTCACCAAGTGTTTCTGAGAGCAAAGAAAATGCTCGTTGGTGCATGTCTGTAAAGGCTCTTTTCAGCCCTGAGTTCTGTGGTCACAGTTAAGGGTTGAATTCATTGAGGTGTAATGCAGCAAGCTTAACTTGAAGAAAATTAATATTTCATTTATGTTGCATTTTTTTCTGTAGGAAAAGAACACATTAGAGAACCATTTCTGTTCTGAAAATGGGGTAATTTCTTACTCAGATAGGATTAAAGAGCAATGCATATTGACTGGCACTTGGCCAGACAGCTGATTTCTTGCAGAGGTGGCTGCAATATAGATGTTTCTTGGATGTGTCAGCCACACTTGGCATTTTGCAGGCAGAGTCCTTGTCTTTCATATTAACTGTTTTGCTTCGTTTAAAAAAAAATAAATAAATTAAGAATTTATTATTGTGTTCTGTAGTCAGTCTGATGCTCAAGGTAAAAGTTAAAATGGACCAAACATATTTCAGATTTTTCAAGTATCTCTTTGAACTGCACTTTACAGTAGAAACCCTCAGTCTTCCCTGCTAGGGAAACGGTCTTTGTTCAGCATTTTAAACTGGAGCATTAGTCTCACCTGGGAAATAAAAATTCCTCTTTTACTTTAATTCCTCCCTATATAGTTTGATGTTCTGCACTACTGTTGCTAGATTTGCATCAAAGTTTAATGTTTCCAAACTGTCCCATCCTTCCACTGTACAGCTGGCGGGTAGTGCTCTCTCCCCTGCTGTGCTGTCCTAATGTCTAACAGTATTTTCCTGTGTCTCAGAAAGGCAAAGCAGAGTTTCCTCTACTGAAGGAGTATTAGCCACATAATGACTACTTAATTTGTCTGAATTTGAGCAATTCAGTAAGCTCTCATCATGACTCACACAAATATCAGATTATCTTGAGTAACGCCAAACGTCGTCAAAATCTTTACAGGGCATCCATTTCAGTTCTCTCTTGTTTTAGCCCACGCTTCCCATTTAAATGTGTCAAATCCAATAATTTACATTACAGTATAAGTTTACTATTAAAGTATTTACACAAATTCACCATTAATATTTGACATTCCTTACCACGAAATGAATGCTTTTGGAGGGATATATTTTAGTATTTTTTTACTATTTTGTGTTTAAAAAGTATATTGTACGTTGGTGTTGTGCTGTGGGTGCTGTCTTTTTTTTTTTTCTTCTATTTGATGGATGGGAGAGGGAAAATAGTGTGACAGCATTTATTTAAACCACCTTAGGAACATTATTGTGTACCTGTTAAACTGAAACAACAGTAAAAAATAGCCAGACTTGAAACAGGGCTTTCCTTAAATAGTAAAATATTTGATTAGAATACTTTTTGCACATCTCAGTTTCTTTTTATTCAGTTTAACAAGAAGCTTTCAGCTTACAATGTGCGCCCATCAAAAAAAGCTCAGAAAAGCGTGTGTCTGATGCATTTAACACTCCTGGGCTTGAACAAAGTCAGGGCGGTGGGATCCGAGGTGAGGAGTGCCGTGGGGCAGCGCCGCTCCCCTTTATCCTGTCCCACGTGAGATTTGATGCCCGTCTCTCCCCTCTGAGAATGGGATTTTGTAGCCCGTTGTCTTCTGCCAAAAGAGACCCGACAGCCTGCAGCTCCTTGAGCGCTCAGCTTCTGCCGAGACCCACCGAGCCTGCTATTTGAAGACAATTAACTGCTGTGGCTTTGCTGAATAGTCTATTATATGTGATCTGACAGATCATTCTGCCTATTATTATTTTAAATGATACAGTGCAGGGCTTTGTAGGAGAATAAATTGAAACTTCCCACGTCAGTCCCTCAGGGCAAACACTATTTCAGACTGAAGGTGATGTCAGAAAGATGCTTGTGTTTTGTTTTTTTTATGCTAGCCACGGGGAACAGAATATGCTTAGGCTCTTCTCAGGCTGTACGGTCAGCATGTGGCCTTTGGCCAAAGAGAACCAGTTTGGCTTCCACTTAGTGCTTTGGGAGCAAACTAAACCAAAAAATTGCAGCATGACTCGAGACCCGTAATACAGGGCGGCTGATCCTGTGGAACGATATTTTTCAATTACAGTTGGATTTGAAAAATGCTGCAAACCCTGGCATTAACTCTCTGCTTAATGGAAAGTAGTGGGGGATGGGGATTTCAGCTTTTCTTTTTTCTGTTTTCTGCTACTGTGTAATTGTCCCTTTAGTGCTGCATGATGTAGTGGAACAGCGTGTTGCCCTTGAGCTCTCGTGGCTGAGCGCTACAAACCCATCCCCGGTCCCAAAGGAGAGGCTGGAGTTTGTCGTCAGGAGTCAGGATGACCCAGTTCCCCATTGATCGCTCTGTCATTAACCTGGTAAACCTGTGGCAGTTTTACGGCGCCTTGACCGATAACAGGTTCAGCCAGAAATGCTGAGAGGAGCAGGGTTTGCTGCGCAGGATAAAACGTGGAATCGGGGAGAGGAAGGCAGGCAGGGGACCCGAGCTGGGAGCCCAGGGTTATGGCAACCGGGGACTTGCGAGGTGGAAGAGGTTGCACTGTAGGGGATTTCAGCCTCTTTTGGAACCAGAGCCAAAGTCTCACTTCTGTGATAGCTAATTTCCGTCATGCTGTCAGCTAGGAAGTCTCTCAGCCTGTACGAAATATAAAATATTTGCATTTATTTAAAATGTTAAATGTATTAACTTCACTGGAAGTGTTCAAGGTCAGGCTGGGTGGGGCTTTGAGCAACCCCATCTAGTGAACCGAGGTCTCTGCCCATGGCAGGGGGTTTGGAGTAGGTGGTCTTTGAAGGTCCATTCTATAATTCCACTTTAATATGGTTTTGATTTTTCTTATCCACAGCAGCCTGAGGAGGAGCAGTCTGCATGTGATGTCACCAGCTCCAGTTCCTCTGCCGATGACACCATGTCCCTGGAGAGGAACTCATCCCTGGGCAGTGACATATTCCTTCCCTTCCCGCCGATGGTGAACTTCGTCCAGCCCAAGGACAGGCACAGCCTGGATGGCAGCTGCACAAACATGGTGGCCGCAGAGGGAGGAGAGAAGGAAGAGGAGCTGGACAGTATCACGGATGTGCCCACCCATTCCTCCATCTTACGAAACTCCATGCGGCCACTGTCACCTTTCCGTCGACACAGTTGGGGGCCAGGGAAGAATGCCAGCAATGAAGCAGAAATAAATCAGAGGAGGTGAGTGAAGAGCTGCTTTGATTTACTTTGTACCCACTCATGCATATTTATCTAAGCTTTGGGCTCACACGATAAAACAGAGAACTGAGGATGTCATTCTGATTATTCCTTTCTCACTCAACAGGGTCAAGAAAATCTCCTAACGATTGTTTGTTTTTTTTTTAAATTAACTTTCAGGATTAAAGTACTTAATACCTACAGTACACTTGAGCGTTCCAGAGCGAATGGATATACCTTGGGACAGGTCTTTCATTTGAACCATCACCACACCTTTCTATACAAAGGGCTTTGTTAAAGGAGTTATTGGAGTGTTAAATCTCTCACAAAAAAAAAAAACCATGACCATTATTTCTGTGATTCTATTAAAGATAGCATGGGCACCAGAGGTTTTTAAATTTTTGGAGGCTCCTCATTTGGCATAGTGGTGAGATGGGTAGTCGCTGTTTCACGGAATTGGTTCCACCTCAGTCTCTGCTCAGTAAATCCCATCTAACTTGCCCCAGAAGATTTGAAAGGGAAGTTTTGGCTCTTTCAGAAGGTACAACAGGGAGAGGTGTAACATGTAAATGCTGGTGCCAAGTGACTGTGGGAGGAAAAGGTGCTCAGCCCCACATCTGAGTGGGCAAAAAGATGAAATAAAGGAAAACGCATACGAATAAAGTAGTTGGTGTAAGGTTCCTGCCGTTCTCTGCACCGTTCAGCTTCTGGTCTGCTGGACACTTGGGGTCAAACCCCGTGTGTTCTGAAAGCACTGCAGGTTTGGCCAGTGTTTTTAATGCATTTAATGCTTCCCAGAGCAGGAGTGGCCAATTATTTTAGCAGGGTCAGGGTGCCGTATCCTCCCACCCCTCCGGCGTAGACTTGCGGCTTACAGAGGCTGCAAGCCCAGGCGTACAGTGCAGTGCTCCCCAGGCTGCCTGCTGCCATCTTCATGGCCACAGGTCTGCTTTTAAGATAAGCAGAGCCATTGCATTTGGTGATGCCATTAAATTAAAACTGGCCACTCTTAACAGGTTCCTGGTAAATTGTTACTGTCCCATTTGGATAATCCAGTGAGAGGCAGCTGCCTCCCATCCGAAATGTATGTGTCCTTTACGCCTTAGAAGCTGTCAGTATCACTAAAGGAATATCATAGACCCTTCAGATTTTAAAGCCAAAGTTGAAAAAAGTTCAGGACCCTCTGAGTATTAAGGGGTGAAAAATTTGTGAGTATTAATATTGTTGTTGTTTACCACTGCCACCTTTTTTGGCTTCATTCCTGGTCCCCAGGTAATATTTAAATAAATTAAGTAATACCTACCTTTTTAAAGCTACAAAAGAGTCAGCATAACATATACGTGCAGGTTTATGACAGAATGAGTCCATAAGCTCATAAACTCATTTGGAAAGATCTATTTTCACATGTAGGACCTGTTATGTAAGGATTTCTGAGGGTAATAAACTGCATAGCTGGCGATTACTGCTAACACTTAACAGATGGGGTTAAGTTCTCCTGCGTCAGACTTTGGAGGCCATTTCTGATATGGGAAAATACATTCGTTGTAAATGTAAGAAAATTTGAGTTAAAGGAACAGTAATTATTCTCATATGTTCTAAGATATAGCTGCCACTACATAAGGATAGCAGTCACATAGGTTAATTAAAAAGGAAAAGCTGGGTGGGTCTCTGCTGCTGATTTGGTTCCTGTTTGGTTTTATGTTTCTCTTACACAGGAATTTGGATTATTTGGGGGGTTTTAGGGTTTTTTTTCTTTTTTCTTTTCATACGTGGCTGTTGTGATGTTGAGATTCTGGTTGCTTAGTGAGCAACAACAAATACTGAGGAAGTGAAGCCCAAACCAAGTTACTTTCGTACAAATCAGTTAAATTCAGGGTGTTTGCCTCTTCATTTATTTCCCATGCAGTAGACAGTTCCATTTAAAGGGGAAAAGCCTTATTGTGACTTGCCTTTTGCAAACCTTCAAGTAACAGCGCAAGCCTTAGCTAAGGCTTGTCCTGCTGAGGGGCAGGACCTGTGCTGCTCCTACCGCCTGCCACCCCTTGTCCTCTGCTACCCTCTGCTCCTCTGGCCACCCATGGCACTACTTTGCTCGTAGGTGAGCAGGTGGCACTCACTAAATGAGCAGAAAATGAACCAAATAAAGTGTAATTGCCACCAAAACCAACCCAAGGATTAGAACTGGGCTGTGCAGCCGGGAAGAGGAATGGGCTGTCAGGCTGCATGGTCAGATGAGCTGTAAGAGGCGCCTCCTGTCCTGGTAAAGGCTCACATCCTGTCCAGCCCCATCCACAGCAAAAATAGTCTTTCCCCTGATGGCAAAGGTAGCTAAGTCGAGCTTAAGTAGAGCTGCTGAAACAGGACCCAAAGAGCCTATGGAAAAAAAAAAAATCTTTTGTAAGATTTAGTCTTTTCCAGTGTTACGTGCTCTTTCTTTGTAAGAGGGTCGAGCATAAAAGTTTGTCACAGAAAAGATCAGAAAAAATGTCATCATCTTAAATAAAATGTGAAAACGTGCTCACTTCCCCTCTGCTGCCCCTCTCTCCTCAAATGAACTTTACAGATAAACTTCATGCCTATACTTTGCTATTAAAAATACAAAGAAAACGAACAAGGCTGCCACAAAAGGATGTTCATCCTTCCGTTAATTCCTGACATTCATAGCGGATTTGAAATGCCTGTCTTTCAACAATGATGCAGTGTGTTTAACGTTCAGTTCCGAGGAAAGAAACACCGGCATTTTTCACTGGTGGATTAAGCACTGCAAAACTGGAACTGGTGTTAATCACAGTCGCTAGCAGCTTCTGTCAGATAGTTTGTGCTTATCTAAACTTTAAACTGACCTGGCTTTAGGAGCAGCTAAATTGCAACGTGGTCAATACCCGTGAAACCTTTCTGCACTAAAAAAAACCCCAAACTTATTTGTAAAAGAGAGAGGAAAAGAGAGGCTCATGACTTCCTTTAGTATTTAATTTTGTGTTTTCTCTGTACATCCATTCCCTCTGTTGTTCATTTGTTGGGGGTATTATTCCTTCAGCTGCCATTTGTTCATTTTTTTCCATTCAAGCTGCTGATCACTCTCCATGATTCATTTTCAGTTCAATGCGAGTTCTGGGGGATGGTATAAAGAAGCCTCCCATTCATAGGAGAAGGTACAAAGCCAACTAATGTGACTAACCATTTTGTGTTGAATGTGTACTAACTCCATACTGTCATGTTAGTAAACCTCTAGTACCTCTTGAAGCATTGGCGTTAGAGCTGTGCGTCCAGCTTGGCTGCTTTCCCTCCCCAGTGTGACCCAGGGCAGTTTTTCTGACCCACAGAGCACATGCTTAAGCCATGTTCTGCACGATGATTTGTTAATAACTTGGAGAAATCTCAAATATCAGAGATCTGTTGTGTAAGATTTGGAGTTGTATTAAAATAATTGTTTACCTGCGAGCATGTGTGTAATTTGGATTTAAAGCACGTCAGAGACTCCTGCCAAGACTCGCAGGAGGGGCACCTGGGGAGGGGATGCATCAGAAACAATCTCAGAGTTGGAGGATACTCTGCAGATGTACAGCTGGTTGAATTAAATGGCTTTAATTTTGCTCTTCTGCTGTTCTTTTAAAACCATCATCCTAAAAAGTAGAAAATAAGGGTTTTTTTTCTTTACTTCCCATGTGTGTTATTTTTTTCTTCTGTATAGCAAACTTTCAGTTCCTCATCCATCATGCAGATACGCATTTTTCACTCACAAACTTTGCACTGTCTATTAACATATAAAATAGGACACTTAGTGTTTGACACAGCAGACATGTGGACTGTCCATACTTGTATGTTTTTAGGCTAAAAACAGAAGTTGTTTAACCTCTGCCCTTCAGTGGTTCAACCTCTTCTCATCTCCCACAGCCTGCCACCTCTCCTCCCATGGCAGGTTAACTCGGGATTCCGTTTCCCTTGAAATGGATGGGGTTATGGTGGGGGGCGGGGGGGAGGTGTAAAGAAGCTACCATATTTCCATGTACGGAAAACAGGTTGCCATGATGTTATTACCAAAAAGTCACCGTGCCTTGCCATGCATCAGCATAAATGAAGCTATATGAGCAGTGTTGTACAGTTTGGGAGAGAGCTGTTAAAAAATAATTTTAAAAAAGGCACAAGAAAGAACATGCTTTTTTACTTTTATGAAGCCTCTTCATTTGCATCACTGTGCTCTAGAGGAAGAAGGGCAGTGCTCATCATCTCGCCTCATGCAAATGAACATCTTCTTACCAGTTGTCTATTGGGGCTCCTCTGTAGGACCTGTGTTAGTATTTAGAGTCATAATATCCTGAGACACTGAGCTTACACACAGAACAAAGAAAATGCCTCAAATAGGCAACCTAAAATACCTAGTCATATCTGAAATGTGTGCTAATTCTTTCATAAGCGTTCTCTTTTATTTTTTTCTTTCCCTGGCCTCCCAGCTGTGTTGGTCTCATCCTCTCTAACCACAGTTGCAGAGCAACAGCCTGAAACCATTTCCAAGAGTTTATGCCCTCCCACAAGGCTGATGTACAGAATAGCTCATCTCCTCTCCCCAAGTCATCTTTACAGGGGTTTTGCATGCTCCACATTGATCTTATTCAGGTTTTATGGTGTTGCCAACAGATTGTGGGTGGCTCCCCAGCAGGATTTTAATTCTGTAAGACTCCTTTCCACAGCCCTTGTCAAAAGGTCGTCTTCCTTCTCTGAGACCTTCCACCACTTACAGGCTTCTTCCTACACACATGCGTAGCTCATCTCCTTCCTCCCCTCCCTCCACTCTTCTGCTTCCCTTCCCTGCAGTTTTAGCATTTGAGATTGTCACTATAACATGCCAATGATCAGGAACAGAGGCATCTTTTAAAGTGCATCATTTATTTAATGGAGAAAATCCTCTCCCCTTCAGCTGAAAGGTGACAACACAAGAATTACTGACTTTTGCAAACAAATCAACATAAGCATAGTTCCAAGGGTCCACCGAGCCCAGTAGTCTTGGGGCCACAAGCTAGTCTAGGGGGAAGCATCTGCGATACCTTCCTTGGGATAGTTCCTCAGCCTCCGTCTAGTTTCCACCGGGCAGTTTGTACTGACCTGCTCGGAGGCTGAACCCAAGCCTGAGAGTGCAGACTGAGATGTATGATGGAGATGGGTTTACTGTGGCCAGGACTGCGTCCTTTTATGATCCCAAGCAAGTATTTAGTCCCACCCCCATCCCTCACTAATACTTACATCTGCCACCGTAGTTTAGTTGGATGACGATGAAGTAGTACATGGAAATATCGGCATGTTATGGGAAGGTATGTCTTCATGAAGAATGCTTATGGTACTGTGGTGAGAGCTACTGGTGAAGCACACCTGGAGCTTTGGGGTGAAAAGCGCAGGTACTCAGGTGTATCCTCACCTAATTAATGTGCTTAATAAAACAGGTAGTGGTTATCTGAACTCCACCACTGAACACCAACCATCAAACCCTTACTGAATGTTTCCAGTGTTGTACTGTGTGTGGAAACTATACAAGGACTTGGCATGAGATGATGCAGCCAGGGCCTTTGTGCCTCTCTGAGGCTTCTGGCACTCACAGATCCTGGGCCAGGTGTGCTTAGACTTGTTCTGCCCTTTTCGTAGGCTCCTGGCCTGGAGCAAACCGTGCTCTGGCGATGTCCCCTCCTTGCACGGATCGCAGGCCCGGGGCTGGGGGCAGGATTTGCGCAGTGCTGCTCTGGCAGATCTGCCCTGATGCAAAATTCCCTTCAGACAGCGTACATTTCCTAGGCAGCTTTTCCAGGGTTTTAGGGATCCTTTATATGTCATAGCTGACAAGAGATTGATTTCTCTGTGTCTGCAAAACCTGCAATTGGGCTGTGATCTGACAGAGAAAAGGTAACAAAAGCAGTATTTAAAATAACAGCCGAAATATTTGCGTTCTGTATTTACATTTCTTATGTCTTTCATGAGGCAACTTGGGACTCTTTTGGGGTATGGGAGCTGAAAGGTTTTCTAGTCCAAGTACTGTTTGAAGGACTCTTGATTGAATCCCAAGTTAATAGTAAGGCGAGTCCGTTTTTTCTTCCAGCCTCTTTTACTGATTTGCTGTGCAGCACTTGAGTATAACGCTCTCCTCATTTTTCCCAAGTGTAGCCTGAGGTTATTCATACTTGTACGGAGGGGACCTAAATGTTTAAATATATGTAAGGGATTCTTTTTCTGATTTGGGGAGCAGAGGTACCAGGAAAATACTAATCATTACTAACACAATGGCCATGTGTGATTAATTCTGCAAAATTGGCTTTGTTGTGTTTCAGCCTTGTTTTCCCCAAAAACTTTTCTTCCCAAAAGGAGCAATTTCTCCAGTACATTGTATACTCACCGATGGGATCGGTTTGGGGGAAGCATGGGCTGGCCTGCTACCCGTTCGGTGGTAACCTCAGTCACTTGGGGCACTCTGGTGTGTTCTAGCAGCCAGAAATATATAGTAGCTACTGCATTATTTCTGAATTTGTTCGGGTTTGGGTGTTTTGTTGTTATGTTTTTTAAGATATGCAAGAGTGAGAGTCTTTTAACATTCCCCTGTTCCTTAACAGTCCAATAATCGCAGCCCTTTTCCTTTCTTTGCCTCTTTTGATGTTCCTAGTTTGAGCTGGTGTCCCTCTGGCGTACAGTTCGTTGCCATGATTCCTGACTTTACTTGTAGAAGGTATGGTATAAATAAGTGTGCAGCAGCAGCAAAGGAGCTCTGCAAACACCCTGTCGTGAGCTTTTTGCGCATCGCCTTTTCCTCTGCTGCTCTGGCTGAAGTGTGCACATGTTCTGCTTCGTCTGCTTTTTTAGCAATTAGTCTTGGGAATGGGTCTTCTGAACTGGGGTGCAGGTGAAGGTGGCAGCTGCTTTTCATTGGCCTCGAATGTTAAAAAGTTGCACCGTTGATTTGAGCTGCTCTGTTTGGTGATGATTTTAAGGCATGTTTTTTCCACAGCAATGATCATAATGATAATTGTGACAGCCAAAGAATTAAAAAAAGAGTTCATGTGATTCAGCACCGCTTTGTTCTGGATGGATCTCTTAAAGGATTATAAGGCTTGCGCTTTGTAAATTGAAAGATCTAGGTTTTTTTTCTAAGAGGCTAATCATGTAAAACTTTCTGTGAAAACCAATCTGATAGCCACAGATGAAAATTTCCCAGGCTCTTAAAGCTTGCATCTTCTGTAGAAAGTCCCCGAGTTGGGATTGGTGGTTGCAGGTAGATCTTTGCCTGATGTTGCCTGGAACCCAGTCTCCCAGATCTTCTAGCTTTGTAGCTTTCCTCTGGCAGTTCTTGCTGGTCGTGGGTAGAGCTATTGAATTCTTCTTCTGAAGACTAGATATTGAGAAAGAAGTTAATCTGTCCTTCCTGTTACAGATTTAATTACAGTTGGTCTGTATACCCCAACCAACAAATTACAGACCAGTATCACCCACTGATACATATTTTATGGGTAATATTTGCAGTTTTGAGTTGTTTGTGTCACAACAAGCTGATTTTTTTCTGTACTAGGTAACACCATTGTTATCACCTTGGGATGCAAGAAAAAAGTTCTTCTGCCCTAAACAATCAATAGAAATGGGACTGATTTCTCTTTGCATGTGTTTTAGAATAAACTTTGTAATGCCTGCTATGGATATACATGGTTGACTCAAAATCTTCCTAAAGCAGATTGAATTGTGAATGCCTCAACCAGTTGTCTTTCTCATTAACTACCATGAAAAAAGTCTTTAAAATTTTACTAAATCTTCTTACTTAAGGTTTATGGCAATTTTTATTTTGAAGATGCATATTTATCAGCCACTTAATGCTTCTAAAGGAATGTGGGACATTAATCGCTACTGTGCAAATCTACCTGAATTTAAAGCTGCTCCTGGTTGTTTAAATAATCTGTACAATTTGTAGGGTGTTCTCCCGTTCATTCGCTGTATGTCAGCTTGCTGGCCGCTTTAGATGTCACAGCTAGCCTCAAGTTGGGATATATATCCAGGGTAGGCCTTGCTTCAAGCTAGCAGGACTTTGTGTGCATAAAATCAAGTATTAGCCACAAAGCTGTGCTAGTTTATCAGGCGGTGAATCTGCAGAACTTACCCTGCAACCCAGACTCGCATTGCAGTTGATCTATCCATGATAGGGTTCGAGGAGCAGGAGGGTCAGAAGCAGAATATTGGAGCCAAGAAAGATCAGATGGAAATAGTTACATGCAAAAGAGGGACTGTTTTGTGTAGGTGAGAAGAGAGTCTACTAGTATGTTTTCAGTAGAGGTTGCTTTTTTTATCATGTCTGTCAGCAGCTGTCTCTACAGAGGTTGGCTAAACCTTTTATTACTACTAATTCTGCAAGCCAAAAGTTCGGTATTTTGTTTAGCTTTAAATTATTATGTCTGCCTCCATTGGGCAGACCTAGCTTCATCAGCAAATGATAAAATAGGGTTGATTGGCTGGTGGAGGCAATATATATTGAATTAAAAAAAAAAAAAAAGGAAAAAAAGAAGTCAGCTTTGGCAGAAGGAAGGACATTATTGGTGCTGAAACTTAGTGCAGTGGCAAGTGCTAAATAGATTCAGAGGATGTGTCTGCAGAGATGAACATTACACGCAGCCCAGAGCTGACTTTGTGATTGTTGGGAGGGGTGGTGGTCCAGGACAGGCAGCACTGTGCTGTACGAGGTAGTTTAATATGGGTGGCTTTATTTCCAGGGACAACCTAATAAAAAGCTAGCAAAAACAATATGTGGAAATATCAACATTTTCAGAAGAGTGCTTCTAGAATTTTCCTGTGCAGTGTTCAAGGAGGAAAAAAAAGAAGTGGGAAAGCCTATTGACCAAGAGTTTGAATGGTTGCTCTGAGCACGCAGTAACAACTGTGTCTCGTTAGAAGCAGAAAGATGCTGCTGTATGAGTTCTGAAGGAAACAGAAATCCCTCCACAGCTGTCTGCACTTGGTTATTGAGAGGTAACATGCTAAGGAGTAACATCAGCATTTCCCTGCACAGTTCAGTTAGTGACTGCGTTGTGTTTTACTCTCGAAGGTGCTATGTGCTGAAAGACACCAGTCCCTAAGGGTTTGTCAGGATCTAACCTCTATGGTTTCTCTTCAGTTACAGCCTAGAAGGCCTTGCTGGAGACTCTGGTGAGAACAAGAAGCCCTCTACAAACTTGGAGGCTTCTTCTCTGAGCTCCAAAGACCTCAGAGGGAGTCCGCTTGCCAGCAATCAGTGTGGGTCCCTGGTCTTGCTCACTGAAGACCTCGAGCAAAGGAAAATCAGAGACTATGATCACCAGGTAAAGCTGTCCAATTATTGTTAGATTTCTAGAATATGCTACATCAATGTTTTGAAGTAATTTTCCCAAGACGCAGTTTCACTGTGAAGGCTTCCACCCTCTATATGTAATATCATTAAAGTCTTCCATCTTCAACACAGAGGAATTTCCCCTATGTTAAATTTGCTGCTTGGTTCTTTGGGCAATGTCACTGATAGGTGAAGTCTTAGGGTGGAGAACAAGAAATTTTCCAGTTTTCTTCCACTGAGTGCACAAGCAATCATGGAAAACTTACTAACTTCTTAGCATGGATGTAGTGGTACTATCAGTTGCAGGTGTTGTAAGGCTTCCACAGTTTATGCTGCCTTTTTGCACACCTGAAATACACACAAGTACCAAGTAGTAATTTATCTGTTAAAGTTTTCAGGTTTGTTTTCATATTGTAGGAGGAAAATAAAGATTTTTTTTTTTTCCTTTCATAGGCTTAACCAGAATCAAAAGGCCCATTATTATAAGCAACAGTTAAGCAAAATGTTCATTGCATATTAAGAAAATGTTGAGTGATCTCTCTGGAGCAGAAGTCTATGATAGCTATTAAGGAGATATGGGCCATGATATTATGAGAGTGTCTGCTTAGTTTTATTAAAGAAGCAATTATAGTCTTAAATACTGTAAATACCCTGGATTTCCGAGTTTGATGTTTCAGCCATAGTATTTTCTGGGTTTATGCCAGTATCATTAGCCAGCCCATCTATTTACCTCATAGAGTCACCTGTACATCGAGGTAGTAAACGGGTCTTACAAGATCTGGCCTGTAAGAGCTGTTATGTCAAGACTCTCATATCCTCTCTGGCTTTGAGGAATGGCATTTTGGGGAACACACTAAGCATCAGATTTTTTTTACCCTGTTGAACCACAGTCTACTAATGCTGAGGAGTTGGAATGACTGCAGTAATTTCAGTGGCCATTAGACTGTTAACAATATCCACCTTGTAATATCTGGCAAGAAAATCAAGCAGCCAGAGTCTGTGTTGCATAATTAGTTGTCTTACACTTAAAAGACAAACCAAAATGTTGCATTTCACCTGAGACTCCAATTGCATTTTTCGTGGTCCTTGCATTTCTCACCTATTACCTTATACCAGGATTGTTCCAATTTTCCACTGTTTGAAAGCGAGAATTTCAGTAAACATGAGCACTGAACTGTAGTTTGTAGTTGGGATGGTGCTGTTGTGCTTGACATATTTGCTCAGCATGGTTATTTTCTGTTCTGCAGATGCGTCAGACATCGCAACCGCAAGGATTTAATTTCTGTTCTTCTGCTGTTTCATCTCCACTGACCAAATCTATGTCTCTAATGTCAATTAGTAAACCGGTGCTGGACAGTGAGTAACGCAATTTTCCCTTATCCTTATCCAGTCTGTTATCTGTATTAAGTATGTCTTGCTACTTCCCAAGGCAGAATTTGCTCGTACCTGCTCTTGCTTTCCTACACCATGTGAAATACATGTTTCACTGCTGCACAGATTTGTGAGTGGAAAGGGAGAACCATTCTGCGTAGTTCCATATTTTGTTCTTCCTGACGTATTCCTGGTATTTCCAGTTCTATTGGGTTTCTTGTTTTTTCTTAATTAGACTGCTGGTTCGAAAACTATGATTTATTGAGTTTGTTATTAAAAAAAAAAAGTTTGAATTTTGTATCCTTTCAGAAAGTCTTCCTTTGATGTCATGGTAAATTCAACTTCATATCTTATTTTCCTACTTCTCGATTTTTATTTTTTTTGAAAGTTGATATATGAAAACTTGAGAATCCATGTCTTGGTATCATTGGGGAAGTTGCTATTTTATTTTTAGTTCAATGTTTTGCGGCAGTTGGGTGTAATTTATTGAATCTCATTCCTGACAAAAATAAAAAAAGATGATTAGGTGAAATTTTTCAGTTTAGCTTAACTGAAGTGATAACAAGCACTTAATTTTTCAACTTGACTGAACTGATTCTTTCAGCTGGAAAAGTAGTTCAAAAGGCTGCAGCTGGATGTGCTTAGGAAAGGCTGTGTTACATATGTTTTCATTACATTAATTGCCAGCCAGAAACTGTATTGACATTTTAGATCACATCTTGTCAATCAGTGATGGACTCCGATCTTTTCCTCTTTATTAACATACTTCTTCCTTGCAAAGCTGAACAAGGGGAAGATGCTTTTAAGAAAGGCATTTTATTCACTTAGGAGGCTTGCTAGAGGAAGCTCACAGAGGTCATGCTTTGTAAAAGACATTTTTTAATTCTTTGCCATTGTTCTTCCATGATTAATAAGCATATGGCCTAATGGATATGTCCACCAGCAACGGTAACCAAAACGGTCAGATATGTCCCACAAAGAGACTGCTCGTGCTCTGTCTAATGGCGAACCCTCTTTTCTCCTTGGGCTCGTTATGTTTTGGGGTTTTTTAAGCAACCAATTTATTGACACTGCATCCACTTGCTAACCAAACACCATAAATAACTCGGCTAGCTCCCAGAAAACATGCTTTTGGTGGCAGAGAGAGCCTGGCCAGCTGTGGCTCATCTCCTTCTCCCTTGAGACTTTCAGGCCTATGGTGAGGGGTTAGGACAGCAGAGGATTTGTGCCTTCATCTTGGAATCGGACAATTTGCTGCTCCCCTCCTCTTCTTTGTCCTATGACCCATGTTAAAAATGCCATTGAGGCCTGAGCTGGTGGTAAACAGATTTGATTATCCCATCCTCTTCTAGAGTCGGCCTACCCACAATGATCTTGTAGAGAGAAGGAAAAGAGAAGGTGTAGTAAGCTTTCCAGAGGGCCTGTGGAAAAAATAGCAGGGTTAGTCATCTGCTTTGAGGCGGATGTTTGAGAGTTTTGGACACTGAAGTTAAAAATTACTAATGCTTCTGCAAGCTTTATTTTCTCAGTAGTTAATTTGCGACACCTCAGAAGGGCCTCATTTTTATAGGAAGGTGGTTTCTGAAGATCAGTGCGTTTGAAGCGGTTGATGTGAGCATCCAAAGGGATTACTTTCCTTGAAAATTTAGGTCACGGATTCTCTTCCCAACTCCAGCACTTTCCTGACTTTGGAAACTTCAGTAAATCATTCTTCCTCAGTCACTTTGAAAGAGGAAAAGTGTTACTCGAGTTGTGACCATAAGTACATGTGAAGCAGCCTAGTGCCTTTTACAAGTTCTCGGTGTATAAACTCCCTTGTATCACCTAGGTTTGACATTCATATTATTGCAGCAGAATACTTTAGAGTTATGCAAGAATAAATCCATGATTTCACGGAGGTGAATTCTAAGAAAACTTTAATTCTTCATTCCACTTGCATAATTTTGTGGTAGGTGTTTAAAAAAAATTCTCTGATCCCTGCAAATGTGTCTGAACGGGAAGAAAGCAACATGTTCTATGCAAAAGCTTTAAAAACTAAATGCAAATGACTAAACATATGGAGGGCTTCCTCTTATTTTTCCTGTTTACTGTCGTATGTACTGAGGCAGGAGCAATTTCCAAGAGTGAGTTTGTAGCCTGCACTCCATCTGATGTCTCAGATGTTCCAAGAGCTGCTGTGGCCATTCACAACTGTTAATCCTTCAGCATTTTATAGAGGGAGGTCACAAGAGCTGTTGGCTGGAGTGCTCGGAAGACTGCTTTAGGCTTTGGAATAGCAAATTTCCAGTGTGGAGCATTGTTATAAAGCCAGGAACTGCTATAAATAAAACCACTGAAATGGAAGTTGAATTGAACTGTGCTGGAGGAGGTGGTTCTATTTACAGTAAAGTATTATTGTTCATCTTGACTTTTTGTCTAAATAGACAGTAGACTACAGAAGAAAGAAAGAAGTGTTGCCTAGTCATGTTCTTCAGGCCTGGAATACTTGAACAACTCCTTTGAAAGGCAGTCTAGGCAAAATTAATGCATGAATCTTGCTAGGGATTCTTCAATTTAAATGCCTTTCATTGGGTCCCTGTAGGGTGGTTCTGCTTACGTTGGAAAAGTGTGCACATAATTTTAGTCGAATTCCCTCTAGGCATTTGGCATTTAAGACTAATGGCTGAAGGAAAATTTCAGAGAAGTTTGCTTTGCATTGCATTGGTTATTCCTCAGATAATATTTTTATATTCTGAATTTAGTTTGGGGGTATATCAGCAATACAAAAAATTGTACGTAGCTGGAAGGACATATTTTATTCAAAGAGAGTAATAATTGCTACTTCTTTCTCTTGGAAGTTTAGCCCTGATACTTAGGCTCTTTTCACTGTTGTGCAAGCGAACTGATTTAGTTGTGCCATGGAATGGCTTAAAACTGCCTGAATATATGCACTGAAGGTGTTTAATGTAGGACCCTTAGGTCAGACCTGTCCCGGGGCAGAGTTTCCCCAGGTCTGTTCGAGTTGTCTTTCCTGAGGATACACTGATGTTCCATGTGAGTGATGGGTATCCGGCAACCTGACATTGCTTAGGTCACAGCGCAGAGGTTTCCACCTGTGCTTGTACAATGAGAAGGTTTGGGAAATACAACCCCTGAGCATCTCCATCAGAGGCTGTGTAGCAATATCAGTTAAGGGTGGCTAGCTGGCTCCTACATCTCTTTTCAGAGAAGACTGTACTTATAAAGAATTCTTGCAAAGCTGCTGCTATGCAAGAGCCGCTCTTAAAAATAAACTATTTTTAAACAGGAATTACAGTAAACCCTTTTAATTTGCAAAGTTTGCAGACAAGGGCATGAACAAATAGCAGGGATTCCTGGAAAAGAGCATAGTACTGGAAGATAAATATAACTTCACAAATTGAAATAAGCAGAAGGCAGAGCAGTAACATGTCTGTGAAAAGATGACTGAACTTGTCATTATCCTACTGATAAGGGAAGATTTGATGTCACAGACTGCTGAATTTGGCACTGTGTTTGGTAGACTTCTTCCAGGCAGGAACAGGAGAGGGTGCAGAGAGGGGCTTTTCTCATGATTAGGCAGTTTCTTTAAAATAAGGACTGTGAGTTTTAAGAAGCTAGGAGAAAAGATGTTTGGCTTTTTCTGTTTTATTTTGGAGCAGAAATGAAAAGAAATTTAGGTCTCTCCATTTTAAAACTGGCAGCTTTTAAGGGCATAGCATTACCGAAATGGTGTTGGGGTTTTTTAGAGGTAGAAGTGGCAAGAACCTCCCTAGGTAGGTAAAGTCAACACTTCAGATAAAGTATCCTTCCTATACCCAGCAGCTTTGGTGTCATTTAACTGCAAAAAACACCCTTAAACAAATATCTTGAGTTGTTCTAGTCTGATTGTCTGTTAGTTATTTCAGTGAGGCAGATGCCTTTTGTCCAGAGATCCACTATGATGTTGGTATTTTGTTTGGGAAAATAACTGTTCACATGTAAGTCTTCATTAAGACCTCCTATAAGAAGATGATAGCAAAGATAAGAAAGTCCTTGAACCTCGACTTATGCATGCAGTGAGACCTGCATCCTCTGAAACCTGCATCGTCTGGAATTTGCACGTTCTTAATTCTTTGTTTCTGGTGCCTTTTCTGAAGCCAGCTGCTTTGCAGACATTTCCTTTGCTTTGGTTTTAGTTTGCTTTGGCCGCTTTCCTCTCCTTTTTATTATTAAATGCATTTTCAAGCATGCTCTAATGTCTGCTGTTAACCCACTTCTCAGCCCAGGGCCGGACTCGATCATCGAGGCGAATCTCCTTCTCCTTCAGCATCTCTCCACTCATTCCTAAGTCTAAAACTCTCTTTTCTATTGGCTCTTCTTCCAGTGATGATGAGGAGGAGTTGGATAGTAAGTAATCGTTTTCTGTGCATTGCAGCCATTATGGGTGGAAACAAAGGGAAATCTGGTTTTCTGCTTTAGACCTTGAAGTTTCACCTTTCAAACGTTGAACTAACCTTTCCATTGCATGATGTCTAACAGCATTATTTTAGACCTGTATCTGAGTACTAACTGATGAATAGTGAAGAATAAAAGGATTATAATCTAAAGATTATAATCTTGTATATCAGCACCCTCACGTCTCTTCCGGTTAGTTTTGGCCTGGATCCATTTGGCAAATATCATCATCTGCTGCTCTGACCAGTAATATAGTCATTACCTTTTATTAAAACCAAAATACTTGTCTTGAGACTGTTGCGGTGCATGGAGTCAACAGAAGAGGTAGTCCCTTGCCCTCCATAGGTGAGAGCAAGTCCATTGCTCAGTGGAAGTAGAAGAGGAGAGAAGCCCTGATTATAAAATTCTGAAAATCTTGGTTACAGCTTCTCAGTTCCCCTGCTGAGCAAAAAGCATACATTGCAGCCAAGCACCTTAAATCATCAAGGTGTTCGTATCTAGGTCCTGATATAATCAGAACAGTTTTGTTGGGAAACAGGCAAGTGTTACGTGGTAGCTTTTTTACCTCCTGCAAATTCCATTGCTAAAAGAAACCCAACTAAGACTGAAGATTGAATGAAAGTAATTTAGACACCTCTTGTTTTTTTAAGTAGGCTTATCAAAGATAATTGAAAACGCTTCCTATTTCGTAAGCATGTTTTATTAGACTGTTGAAATAAACCAGCAAGATAACTAATTAGAGAATTCAGGGCAGCTGCATTAGTTGGTTCAAAGCAAAGGTTTGCAAGGAAACTAGTCCACATCCCTTGTGTCCATACTGGGATGGGGGAAATTGCTTTCCAGTCCAACAGATTTTAGTTGCTTCCTGAATTTAAAAAAATCTCCATGCTGTCCATGTTGTAGGTATCTAAATTCTCCTCCTTTCCATTCCCAGTCTTCATCGTGGGTTTGTCCCTTCCTACAAGAAAGTCCTGTGCTCTTTCCAGGTGTGATACTACCCACTGCCATATTTAATTTTCTTCCTTTTTCCCCTTTGCTCTGTCCTTCTTTCTGCCTTTAGCAAAACCCACAATTCATGGTCCCCACAAAGTGAGCTGCAAACACACAGCTGTGCATTGTCATGCTCCCATGGTAAAAAGCACTGTTAGCTAAACTTCTTGGTGCATTTGTTTTTTTTAATTTTTTTTGTTGGTTTTTTTTTTTTAAGTGTCATTTTGTTTGTTTTAAGCATCTAATCAGTTAAGTAATTCCTAATAGTTCAGGTTAGGATATAGTAATTTCGGGGGGTATTTCTGTTAGCGAGTATTTATCTTCTCTCCCTCAACACTGCTGCTGTTACCAATATGCATTTAAAGTAATGTTGGCTATTGTCTCAAACAAAAATGTTGCTTTCTTTACATGTGTTTTATTCCCTCATATTTGAGGGTACTGTGGTGACCTTATATAAAGGTTGGTTTAGCTACAGCTATTCGTAAGACTGCTTTGGCAATGGGCATTTTTCATGTAGTAATCCCAGACCAGCTTGTTTGTTTTTCTCATCTTCAGGGCTCATTTCTCCTAAGAGGGTGGATGTGTTAGCACTGAGATTGCACTTGCATTTCAGTTACTGCTCCTCAACCTCTCCATGCCTGTTTTTCTCTAGGGTATGGAGAGCAAGTTGCAGTTTGTTTGATATCATGATATATTTATATTTAAGGTGTGGATTTCAGGTGGCTGGACAAGCCAGTCTGCATTTTAGAAAATTATTATGAAGCCTTTGGATTTCTTGACCCACAAAAGCTTAATTACTGCCAGCATTAAGGAGTTGTGAGTTATTAAGGAGCTTCTTTTGTTTGCAACATCCTAGTCTAGTCACTGCTTTCAGTGTAATGGATCTTGATGGATTATTTCAAGTCCAGCTACCATATGAAATAATTTTTGTGGGTGATGCTTAACAGGTGTTCAGATAAGTACACCAAAATTTGGCTGCTGGCCCAGGTTCACTTGACATAGAGAGCAGTCCTGGCCTTTGAACAAAACTAACTTCTTTTTGTGGGTTGCGAAGTCAGTTTTAGCATTTCAGTTTTGAAGCTGGTCATGATAGAAAACACAAATGTTATGGAAACAAAGCTTCCTTCCCCTCTTCTACCTCAGAAAAAAACCCTGAAGGTGAGAAAATGTGTGCTTTTCTATGCTTATCTTCATGGGCTTTATAGCTTGCAGCAGTGTGTTGATCATATGATGTTATATTGTAACCTAAAATGCGAAATCATAAACCGGCTTTCACCTTGATTTTTGTATGGATCCCTTTTGCCTGCCAGTGTCAAGAATCCCCCATTTTTAAGATAAAACACTATTGCAGCAGAAGATAAATAGTACACAATCGAAGTTCCCATGCAATGTTCGTTCTCAAGGTGCTGAAAAAGTCACGAATATCAAATTATTACAGCTCTTGATTCAGCATTCGTTGCTATTTCTTATGTTAACTGCAAAGAAACAAAAAGGTTTGTGAACTACTTAAATGCAGTCAAAATGATGACTCTATTAAAAAAATAAAAGACTAAGGAGACTTAACCCATGTTAAAGGCAAACTAGAGCTGAAACGTGAACCAGAGTCATTGGAACATTAACCAGGGAGTTGAGAGTCTAAATTGTGTGTGTGATCTTAGTAAGTGCTTAGGGAGTAGATACTCTATAAAAAGTGAGCACAGTGAGGAAAATGAACGGTACACTTTGTTTGATATATATTACAGTATTACTAACTATGATGTATTTGGAATAGATCATTAATTAGTCAAAAGATTTTGCAAGGGAGATATTAACAGAGATCTTCAAGCAGGGATTAGGTAATGGGGTATGCCTGGATTTTAGTTTCTCAATAGGAAGAAGTGATAGTTCTGTCTCAGGCTGCATTGACGCTTGAGTCAGCGGGTAGGAAAACGTGTATTTTAGAATCATAAGGCATAACATTGTATGCACGGTTTTTCCTAATGCCCTTACTGCTTTTGGGTAGAGGGCTGTCTTTGCCTCTGATGTCAAGTGGTTCTTTTGCGCTCACCCTTAGCTTTAATATGTTAACAGCATTTGAAGCCAAGGTACTGTTTTTCAGCATATATATGCAGAAGCCTAGTAAGATGATCAGTCACACTGCTTCCTGAACTTCAGATAGGTCTGCCGGCAGTGCTTGTAGTGAGGGTTTTTTGGAGTCCTGACAAGCCCAGGTACTCCAGAGAAAGCCCTCTCTCCTCTGGACCATTTCATCCTAATTTTTCAGAATTCTGGTAAATGGTATCAGCTACCTAACCTGCTCCAAATGCATTGTGCAAGCAGGTTTCTTGTGGTATAAAGGGAATTTGTGTCATTGGCAGGGCTTCAGCTTTATGTCAAAAGTCAGACTTTCCTTAAGCACACAGTTGTGTGACTAAGCCCTAGGCTGGTAACGTTTCAGGGAAAACAGAATAAGGCTGGCCTTGTTTCCCTTACTCTTTATGAAGTGCTTCAGGATTTTGATGGGAAAATGAACTATAATTTTATCAAGCAGAAAAGTTTTATAAATGAAACCCGGATGTGTTGTACAATAGATTCTTTCTAGTGGTGTGTAAATAAAAGTATTGTGGCAGAATGATTCTCATTTGTACCTTTTGTCATTGAGTTGGCAATTCTGATTCAGGTACCCTGATTTACCGATGAATTTAACAGATGCACGTCCTTTGCTTAATAGCTGAAGAATGATAAAAATACTAAGCAGGCTTTCACCTCAACGTCTAACTTGAGAGCACCTAAGGATACAGGGAGCAGGCTTTATCCTGAGCACACAAAATCTATTCTAAAAACTCACTTCTCAAAAACATTTCCCCTTCCTCTTGAACCATCCAAATATGCAAACTATATTTTTAAAATCAGTGGGCTAAGATTGTAGTCTAACATGTCACACCCCCCCCACCCCTCTGATCTTTTCCAGGTACGCAGGCGTTCAGCGGCCCCACGGGTTCCTCGGTTCAGAGGTACAGTATTCTGGGGGTACCTCATCTTTTTCTGGTGGGAGTCCTGCAGTGGGCTCTGGTTTGGACACCCAAAAGCCTCCCTGGCACTTGAGCTGAAACCACAACTTGTCAGGCTTGTGAAAATCGGTCCTGTATGTCTAAAGGCAGAAGAATATTTTAGATCACAGCATATGAAAGTCTGTTCTAGGTCTTATCTCTAACAAGGCTTTGTGTTTATTCATAGCTCATAACATACCAAATTCTCTATTATCAAACAATATCAGTTTACCCTGAGTTATATTTTGCACTGAAAGTAGTTGCTCCTCCCTTCAGTTAATTCTGTCTATATTTCTGTAACAAAGGCTGAAACCATCATGGGTTTTGTACATTACTTTTCATCCTTGCAAGCTGTAGAGAGGAGATAGTCTTTCTGGTGGGTGCTGGCTTTAAAAGCTCTTCCCTGGAGGAAGAGTATTTGTGGCACCAGAGGAGCTGGGTGTCTAGTCTCTGTCACACTGATAGGTTCGGCTTTATTTCATGGCTCAGAGGCTCTGGCACTTCACCTCTGCTCGCTGCTATTTTCTCCTCCTGATTGCATTCATCTCTCTGATATCCTGCTTTCGGTTTGCATTGTACTTCCTATTGACAGACTGCACTCTTTTCTTTAATGCAATAGTTGTTACCTCCGTAACTTCTTGTTCTTTCAGAGAAGCTGAAGAAGTCATAAGCTTGTACCTGTAAAAACTGACAGAAAATATCTGGCGTCCCAGAAATGCCTAAATTGATGCAAATAATCGTTGCTGTTTATTACTTAGTATTGGTATTCTCATTTCTCGGGGGCACTTTGCAAACAGTGTGGTTTCTGTTAAAGACAGTCACTGTCTTTTCCAAGTCACTAGATGTCCTTCTCTGGAAGGAGACTTCTCTTTAAAGGACGTGTGTGTGTCTATCCCTTTCTGTCTGAAATATCGATGACTAAATGCCAAGACTGACTATGTATATGCAATATTTGCCATGTAAATGGGCAGGTGCTTTGGGCCGGTTGGTGGTTATTTAGCCGTGGGAGCAGCAGAGGGTGCTATGGCATGGTTTCAGAGCGGAGGTTCCTTAAAAACAGATAAAAGGATTCCTTGAAACCTGAGAAACTACTGGATTGGCATTTTGTCTTCGGTTTGCCTTCTCTTGTACAATCCCATAAAGCATTTGTCCTTTAAAAAAGAATCTATCCATTTAATAGATGCTTTGGGGGAAAAAAAATAAAAGCGACCTCTTTCTTTTTTTGATTTTAGCATATCTGAAGAGAGCAGCAGTGACCGCTCTAAAGGTGGAACAAAAGTCAGTCGCACCTTCAGCTACCTCAGGAATAAAATGTCCAGCAGCAAGAAGAACAAAGTAAGTGCTTCTTGTGATTTATACATCCCTGAAATACCCATAGGTAGCAGAGATAAATTCTGTATTTCAGTGTGTTCACATAGGGTGGTATTTCTGCCTTTGCCTGACTTTCTGTTCTTTTTTCTTTCTTTCTTCCCTTTGCGAAGGGAGGATTGTCTGTGGGGTAATAGGAAATAGCTACACGGGAAATGTTAGCACCCCAAAATTGAAATGCATCTGAGATGAGGTTTCCTGTGCAATGTTTTTGCCTCTCTTCCCCACAGAATGAAGCTTCATTTATTATAGAGAATAGATTGTGCTCCGACATGAGTTATGGCTTTGCAGTGATTGATGGGTCTAATTTTTACAGAACCTGAAAGGTGTTTAATAAAATGAGGACGGGGTTGTAAGAAGGGAGTGGCTGCTGAAGGCTGTATTGTGTTTCCCTTTTATTTTCACCTTTGCCACAAAGTTCCTGTGCACTGCTGGAGAAGTTGCTCAAACCATGACCTTTAGTGATGGCCAATATTTATGTTTTCCCCTTTTTTTACATACTTGAAACTCTGGGATTTGATTTGCTGAAGGTTAAGTGCTGCTCAGCACAGCTGAATTTCCTGGGAACAGCACTGGTTACAGAAATAATTACATTAATGCTAAATACCTCACACAAATGGGCTGTTGTCACCTTAGATTCTCCCCTGAAGATTAATATATGTTTGGGGTTTTTTTGGCCTGGTTGGATTATTTTACTTGAATCTCACCTTGGTTTATCACATCTGACAGAAGCTAAAAGCACCTTGCCTCACAGTGGGCGATGTGTATTATACAGTTAGCTGATGAGTAGCTAATATATTGGTAGATACTATTGGAATGCCCCCGAGACGTAATTGCATATTCTGATGAGTGTCTGAATAGCAAACAGGAAACAAAATGTGGTGTAATGAGTATTGTGTGTCTCGCAGAATAAGGCTGGGCTGAAGCATACCCGCATGGGAGGGGTCACGTTTCATCTGCACAAACTTGATTTTAGTTTTTCCCAACATAAGCACTTGATGTTTCAGCCTGAGTGTTCCTCTAACGTAGCTGGGTTTCTGTGCTCTCTTGGTCCAACACATATTTTGATACACATTTTTGGAAGATTGCATCACCTTTGCAATGAGGTACCAGCTCTAGTGAGATCAGTCATCTTAACGCACAGTTCCTCTTTATGGATCTGTATTTAAAGATGCAAGCTGCACCTTCCAGCGGCTCGGAGCTGCTGCTGAGCAGCTTTAAGAAAATGCTGTTCCCTGCTGCGAAGTACAGTATCAGAAACAACAACAAAAAAAAAGTCCGTTGACATAGAACCTCTCTGCAAACCACTAGCGAGAAGTTGTGGAGCATGTTGCACAGCCTATGAACGAGCCTGGAAATTTGTTAACTGGTTCTTGCGCTTTGTGTTATAATCTCTGAAGCAAGAACTGGAGATAGACAGACAGATAGATAGAAGAGATCTGGTTGGGGTAGGTAAGAAAATATAACAGAAGTGCTTTGAGATATCGGTTCTGCTTTTGTTAAATAAGTGTAGTCTGATTTCACTGATTTCATGATTCTGTCTGAAACTATTGAAAAGAATTGCTCCAGAATCCCAATAATACACGCTACAAAAACTACAGCTCATTTCAGTTCTGAAATTTTTGCTAACTAAAAGGCCATCATATCATTCAAATTACAGTTTCTTCTCTGCTCGCAGTGGAATGTTTGCATTACATACATTTTTAGGGCTTCAGCTGTACATTTAAATAATTTGACCTAAAAATTCGTGGGACATTGATTTCTCAGAAGCATTATGGCTGATGAAAACCTATAAGAGTTAAAAACAACAAACCTTGAAAGAGGAAGTTGGACAGGAAGAGGTGGTTTCTGCTGCAGTCTGGGCTGTCAAGAGGGAGGCTCCAACTAAGTTTTACTTTTCTCCAAACCTTCAGAAATACACCATTTTCTAAGATGAACTGTAAAATAAAGCACACCTGAGCCTAATGGCAGTGGCTCTTTTGAAAATGGTGTAAACAGTTATGTAAAAAAGTCCTAAGAATAAAGGGGTGTTTGGAGTACTAACTGGAGGGGATACTGATAGAAGTCTGTGTGAATTTCCCCATGTCTGGCATGTACTTTGTGTTATCTGGGGATTAGTCAGTGAATCTCTTGAAATTAGCAGCATGCACTGATTCACGTTTGTGAATTCTAAAACATGCTATATCCTCTGTCAATTTGAAAAAAAAAAAAAAAGACTAATTTTCTTCATTTTTTTGATAGAGCATTTCTGGGAAATGATGACAAAACATTAGCATGAGTAATTTCTCCTTTTTCCTTGACTTGTGCACTTATTAGGCAGTGGTGTACCACCAACAGTGTTTCAGTGTGTGTAGTCAGAGTTGTGTTTGAAAGGAGTAGGAGACAGGGAGTATTTGTGAACCATAGAGCAGGAAGAGCGCAAACACATGAAACCCTTCTGTCTGGGAAATCTTCTGCAGCACTTTGTTTACTGAAGTACTACATAGCAACACTGAGGTATGTTAAAATTAACTTTTTCTGTATCCCAAACATTACAGGGGGTTTGATTTACCACCCTTTGCCTTTTAAATGGGTGGTCTCGTTTTCACCTGTGACTTATAAAATATTAATTCCATAATTTCCTGCCTGTATTTTTTTTGTTTTGGGTTGGGTTTTTTTGGTGGAAGCTAGGGGAGTGCAAGATGAAAGCAGTAGCAAGGCAGCTAAAATCATCTTCAAGGAAGTTAGCAGCAATCGTCCCGCCCTCCCCGTTTTGCTCAACTCCTCTCTGACTGCCATCCCCCTCCGGCCATCCGTGCTGGCAGCTCTTGGCCATCACGATGGGCTAATGCTGCCGGGGAGCTGCCCTCCTGCCCCCGGGGGAACGATGTCGATAAAATGGAATAAATTTGCCGAAGTACCTCAAATAACAGTGAAGCTAGTAGGACTTAAGCACTGGGAGGTAAGAGCTTCGTGGTTATTTCAGAGCCGGATCCGCCGCTGTGGCGCACGGTCTGTTCTTTTGGGCCGTACGACCGAGTTGCGGTACCCGTCGTGTCTGTTAGTGCACGTCGGTGCAGGTTCAGCCATGGAGCCGTGCTTGGAGCCATGCTGGCCACTCCGACAGCGCAGGAAAATGGTTTTATTTTTACAGTCCTTTTATTTAAAAAAATATCTTCCAGTAACTGTCACAGCAAAAAGAAAAAAAAAATCTCGCTTTGAGACCTTGTACTTCAGCGGTGTGGATGGCATCCCGTGTGTGAAGTCTGCTGTTTCCTCCCTGAAAGCGGTGCACCCATTTCCTGTTTTTCCTGGGGTCGTTCAGCTTTAATTAAAATGTTTTTTTACAATGATTTTATGAAGACAGGGTATTTTTTCAGACTCTAGAATTACCGGGCTTTGCAGTAAGCATCAGGTACATTGAAAGTATGGGACGGTGAGTCTCCTTTCAGCATTTTAAGCGTGAGAGTTGCAAGATCTGCCTTGAGTGTAGGGTGATCTTTTCTTCTGGAGCTTCACAAGTCCTAGCAATAGAGCAAAACTCCAGGTGTCATCTTGGTACCATCAGCCAAGGACTAAACTGCAGGGTTTTGGTTCTTGAATCCTGCCAGGCTGGGCAGGGTTAGAGGTGGGCAGGTCACCGGATGGAGCCACAGGGCTCTGGAGATTTACATGGGGTGGTGATCTGAGACGATGTCTCAAAGGAGGTGGAGATGTGCTGCAAAGCAGACTCTTCCTGGCAGGTTTTCTGCTTCAGACAGGATTATTCCATCCAGTAATATCCTTGGTTTTGCTTATTTTCAGAACAAAATAGCCTTTGGGGCCACTAAATAGACTTTCTGTGTACGAGGCTTTGCAGGGAAAGAGTCCGACACCAGCATTTTGCCTGGGTGTGTTGGGGGAGGGGAGGCCTTAGGCTGAGTTACTAATTATTTGAGTGTGTCATCAAAGGCTCAAAAGTTTGCCTCCTGGTGACTGCAGAGCTCAATACCTCTTTTAACTGCTTCATGGCAGTTGTTCACATGGGGTGCTCTGCAGCTCTCTGATATTTACGCTCTGACAATATTTAGCAAAGGGCACATGGCATATAAATAACAAAGTGCAAAGATAAGCTTACAGAAGCCTTTACCAATTTCTGGTTAAGCTTCTGAAGCTGAATTGTACAGCAAACATTTTGTAGGGTGGTACGAAGAAAGACAAGGAGTCGCTGTAATTCAAACCTGGAGTTTTTCTACGGAGTGTCCTTTAAAAATTGTTCAGGAGAATTCCAAATCCATTAAAGGCTGCAGGGAAAAATATTTCAAATTTTTAGTAGTTATCAATTTTCTATCTCAGGTAGTGATAGAAAGGTAAGCCAAAGCTCTGTTAAAAGTTAGAGAAGTTGGCTGTGCTTGTCATCTTTCCAAAGCTGAGTAGCCCAGAGGTCGAACTGTGGCTTCCAAAGACAAGATAATCTTCCGTGGTGTTGCTGTTGTTCCTCAGCCTTTCTGTGGTGCCATATTTCGAGAGTTTGTGAAAGATCCATTTCCCCAAAAAGCTTCACATAGTTACTTGGGATTGCATGAAACTGTTGAAAAAGTTGTGAGTCAGAAGGAAAACGGAGGTGGAAATATCCTGGCAGTGGTGCTGTACTGTCACCAGGGAGGAGTTTGCGCTCTCCATTAGAAATGCAGCTGCAAAGCATGAGTGTTATGGGTCAGCCTTAAAAATTAACTGTGGTGAAAATTTGATACACATTACATGGGATGTTTGTATTTAACAAAATTCATTGAAAGTGCTGAAGAGATTGATTAGAGCCTAGAAGAAAAAGTAGCAAGTCATTGTATTGCAAATATAAAACAAAGGTGGAAGAAAATAGCTGCCTTCAGAACAGACTCAATTTCGTCTCTGCTGCTGAGATACCTGTGCAGAAGGCTCTGCGAGTCAATCGTATGTTAATTCACGTCCATGGGGGCTGTAAGCTGATTTTTTAATGGAGACCTGTGCAGACACATGACTATTGTTACAGTGTATGTCGATCGATATCGTCATAGTGCTGAAGGCAAACACTGAAGAATTTGTAACTAGAGAATAGACCTCAGCGGGGTAACAAGGCATTTGTTCATTTTTTCTCGGCAGGAAAAAGAGAAAGATAAAGAGAAAACTAAAGAGAAGGACAAAGATTCCAAGGAGAAGGAAAAAGATAAGAAGCTGTTAAATGGACATCACTTCACTGCAACGTCTGTTGTAGCCCAAGCAACTTGTTACCACTGTATGAAACCTTTCAATAAGGATTCGTACTACTGTGCAAGTAAGTCGGGGTTTTTTCCCCCCACCTTCCCTTTGTTTTTTTCCCCCACCTTCCCTTTGTTTTTTTCCCCCCTACCTTCCCTTTGTGTTTTTCCCCCCACCTTCCCTTTGGTTTTTGTTAAATCTGACAGGGCAAATGCAAACCTTTACGCTTTATTCTTCTCTTGGACGTGGGGTGTAAGGGAGACTTTGGAATGTGTGATCAATGGAGCAGCATGTTGCCTTGTGGAAGCTGGACTGACATGAGTCATGGCTGTGACCTCCTTCCTAGCCCGAGCTTGGGCGTCGTGGCATCCTATGGGATTTTCTGCCCCTGCTTTTTGGGATGTATCAGTCAGCTGGAGGACTTTGGTTATTTCAGCTGCATGTAATGGCTTGGGGCTGAGGTGTTTCGATAAGATGGATAGAGGACAGGGAAGGCTGGCTTGGGTCATGACTTTTATTTCCAATGGGGAAAAATTGTCCCACCCACCTGTAGTATATTGCTTTAGTTCTCCGAAATACTGCTTCAGTGAGCCCTCAGTGAGAACAGCACGATATAAAAAGGAAATACTAACCCTCTTCTCCATTTATACATGAAATTGCATCACAGGTCAAATGGCAGCTATCTACGTGCATGTGAAGTACGTGCAATACAATGCAGGCCGTACGGGAACAACAGCAGAGTTTCTGCGATATTGGTGATTTTGTTCTCTTTTCTTATCAGATGGTTTCTCATGCCTGTAGCTCGATAAGGCCAGCAGCATTTGTGTGGTCAAGACCAGAATGGTGGCTGGTTTGCACAGCGACCCAAAGCTATAATATGCAGACACAAATGTCTTTTTCCGCAGCTCAGGGCTCTCCATTCCTCACTGTTAGTAATATCTTTTACTCCACTAGCCTAGAGATGGGTCGAAGCGTGTACAGGAATTGCTCCCAGGCCGGAGCCTGAGGCTCTGTCTCTGTCTGTTCCTTCTGATAGATGAGCAGTGTTAAAACATCTCTGGTGAGCAGGGGAAGGAGTAGCCAGCTCCTGAATGACAGTTTGAGTCTCCTGGAACAGAAGAGATTTCAGCAAAGTTTTTTGCATGAGATGCTCTGTGTCAGCCTGATGGGAAATGGAAAACAGAAAACACCAACAGTTACAAGCTCTCAAATGCATCCTCTCCCTTTCCCCGTTTGGCTCTCTTAAGAGCTTCTGAAGCTACTTAGACTATATCCCAGTTTAACTCTCTATACCCTAACGAGTTAAAATAATCCAACAATGTCATACGTTTTAGCATAGACATTCTTTCCTTATTTTTCAAGGTACAACAGAAAATTATTGTTTTCTGCGTTGACCAGAAAATGAATGCCACAAGGAGAGTTTGGTCAGGGCCCAGGTTCGAAGCTCCCATCTGAAAGTGGTCCTTTCTCCCATCGCGTCTTAAAATCAGCCATTAAGTGCCTTGGAAGTGGCTGACAACCAGGAGCAGAGGCTCTCTTGTTCCTGTGGTGGTGGTAACTACATTTTTCCTGCAGAAGTGGCAGTGCTTCACTGCTGCCATCACTGCTCTGTCTCACCTACAGATGACTTTAAGTGCCTTTTAAAGCACTGGATCATTTTAAATCAATGTCTCGACTTTTCAATGATGCCCCAGCTTCCTGAAACAGCTAGTCAATGCTGAAAGATTTAGCATGCTCTAAAACAAATGAGCAAGAAAAAAAACCACCTAATTTTGAATAGCTCTCTGCCTGGTCTTTTTCAGTTCTTTGTGATCACTGATGCAGAAAAAAAGTGGTTTGGGGTTTTAATTGTTAATACTAGTGATACAGAGGAATTGGAGGAACTTCCTACCTACTGAAGAATTGAACTGGAGGAGTAAAGTCCCTGAAACCTGCTTTTCAATCTGAAAAATTAAAATGCTGTATTGCTAAGCGGTACATGCTAAAGAGCTGCCTTCAGGCTTTCAAGGCTTGAGTGTGAATTTCATGGTTCTGAATTGTCCCACTGCCTCTTTGCATGTACCAGAAGCAGGTTCTGCCCCTCTTCCTTGTCTGATCTGAAAATGATACTGCTTGTGGGCTTTTGCAAGAGCATGCAGGCGGCTTCTGTCTCTCTTGCACAGGAAATTGTGGGACATTGACAGAATAGCAACACCGTATGGCCTTACCCTTACCTCTCTCAAAATTTCAGAAGAAAATCTGTTTTAAGTAGGCCCCAATGTAAACAATTTTAGGAATGCGAGCATATTTTGTCATTCTAGGTGCGAAATTTTTTCCTTTCATATTTCTTCTAGAAAGAATTCAGAACGGTACACTTAGAGTGTAATGTACACTTAAAACATAATTCATGATCTGTTAATATGATTCCATGAATGAGTGGAAGTAAAAGGCTTTTTCTAAGCTACTGAATCTCATCTGAGGGGCTTTGAGTTGCGATCTTTCCTCTGTCAGAAGAGTTAACGCTCCAAACCTAATTATCAGTTATTACAAAAAAAAACCCAGTTTTAGTCATATTTGCAAACTTTGATTCCCAGAAGTCTGCTGGCAGAGATCATGGGCAGACTCGGGGTGTTCTGAAGAAGATACACAGCTTTTGCTCTGGCAGATGTGTAGCAAAGGATGGAGTTGAAGCACAATGCTCTTTGCATTGGTAAATGTGGTTTCGGACCACAACAGTGGCTTCAGTCTAGTTTTCAGCAGAAAATCCCAACCTCACACATGTGGTCACCTGGCAGATGCTCCTGTTACTTGTTCTGATGATCCTGTAGTACAGTAGCACTTGGTTCCTGTACTGTAGATCTTGCCTATATGTCTTGAGTTAATGTAAATGCATTTTCCTGTCCTTTTCCTGTCTTTTGGATCCACAATCCTTGCCTTGATAAGAACAGTATTTGTGTTTTCAGAGGAAATATTGGCCCTACAATTGGTTTCTGTCTCCTGCTTCTGCTTTCCACGTTACTTTTCCTTCAGAGGAATAACTCTTTATTTTATTTTATTTTTTTTTTAATTTAAGACCCATTCAGCCCTGGTGACTCAACCTTGTGTTGATTTTGTGTTTTGGTTTTTTGTTTTGTTTTTTTTTTTTTTTAAACAAAATTTCCTGTTGAATTCCATGAGGAAATCTTGTTAACAAACAAAGGGCTAATTATCCAGGAAAGCAGCCTGTCTCTCAGTATCTGTAGCTATTCATGTAAACCACAATGATGCCAGAAAGCTGTAATTCTCAGATGTGCCAGATAACTCAGATTGCGCCAGATAAGTTCAGATTAAAAATGGCAGAGTGACCTATTTTCTGTGTTGGTTTTTTTGTTGTTGTTGTTGTTGTTGGGTTTTGGTGTTGTGTTTTACTCAGTTGTTTTTTATTTTTTTTCTTTTGCCAGACTGCAATGCAATTGTTCACAAAGGCTGTAAGGAGAGTTTTGCTTCTTGTGCAAAGGTCAAAATGAAGGTAAGAGATTTCATCTACTCTACTGAATAAACAAAAAAGTTTTAACAGTTTAGGATGCAGATACATAACATGATCTACCACATGTCCCAAAGTTTCCAGATTGTTAGAAAGAACTTCAGCCCCTGCACTATAGTAAATAATTTCTCTGGGCTCTCCTGAAATTCCTCAGGACCAGACATTAATCAGTAGTTCTCCCTGGGACTCTGTGAATGCTCCAGGTCAGCGCCACAGGGTGTTTGTTGGCAGCAAATTCCCTGCATTGTTCCCTGCAGTACACGGGCACCTTATGGTGAGATGGTCTGGCCTATGCTTCAGTTGGAGCAGGGGGAAAAGTGTCCAGCACCCTTAAATGCCATATTTCCTAATTCTCAAATGCTGCATCCTGTAATGCAGCATCATGTGTATATAATGCATAATGAAAACTCTTAAATATCTGTGTTGTTATTGAGTAACATGCAGAATTCGTGCTTGCCCCAAATGTGAGGAACCTCTTCTGCAGTATGGTCCTCCAAGCTCGTTAATGTTTATACAGTTATGATTTTTCAGTTCTCTTCAGTATTGTCAACACTTTCTTGACTCATTTTCCTATATGCTGCACATTTCTCCATCTGTTATTTTGCCCGTTTCACTGACGGCAACGGGGGGAAGAGGGGGTGCGTGTGTGTGCGTGCATATATATATATTAAAAAAATAAAAAATATGCAGACAGCCAAGAAGTGAGCTGTTCTGAGAGGACTCAGAAAAAACATAGCTTTTTTATTTTAGTTATGTGGCACAGCCTGATGGGAAAAGGGAGAAGGAAATTACAGCGAATTTCATTTTTCTTTCAGCCTCAGAGAGGGATGCTGCAGGCACATGATACCTCTTCATTACCCACAGTAACCATGAGAAACAAAAGTAAGAGAACTTCCTCTGCTTTGCTGGTGATCTGTATCTGCTGTTCTTAACTGTTCTGACAACTAATATTTGGCATTATGAACAATAAGTGTTTATCAAAGCAGGGATGAGAGCATCTTCTGTGCATGTTAAGCAGTGTTCGGGATTTCAGACGTTGTACTGAAATTGCACAGAGTTCATCCGCTTCTGTGCTGTCCGTGTAGCTTGAAGCAGCTGTAAAGGCATTTCAGATTTAGAGCAACCACTTGACAGCTGTAGCTTGCTGAAGGCCTACAGCTCGGTAAGTCCACAAAATCTGGAAGATGCAGCCTATGTCCATGGGTGTCTGACATTGGAAAGAATCCAACTATGAGTATTATATTAACAGAACTTGTTAAAAGTGAAGAGGATGCTTGTTCAAGACACTTTTTTTTCTTTTTAATTGAATAGTCTTATGCTTTGAGGTAGTAAAACCAGAAAGTTTGAGTAGGAGCAATACTGACAAACTTTTCCTGGCTGCGCTGAGATATCATTGCACTGCGGAGCTACCCAGTGTGACCGAGGGCAAAGAATAGGAGTGAAATAGGACACGGGTTTTGTAGTGCCATGATTTGATAAATTTATTTAGTGATAGCTTGGAGATCGCCGTATGGAACCGTACTATATGATACCCACTGTGGTATTTAGCAAGAAATTTGGAGGTATCGCTCCAGAAAGCAGAAATGCATCTGAAGGGAAGATCTGGAATTAATATTAGAAGATTAGTTAAAGGTATGTGATAGTATAATGAGATAAGGATTAGTATTCCTTTGTGGTATATACTGATAGAGAATCCTATCTCAAAAAGTTTGACCAGGAGCAGGAAGGTGTATATAATTATAGGCCCAGGGAAATTAAAAAGCAACATAGTAGATTGCTTCATGTGATTATTTATTAAATTAAATACAGTTTCCCAAATATAAGTTTCTGGACTTGCAGATCCCACCCAGATCTTTTAAGCGTAGTGCAATGCAGTCAGTTCTGCACAGGGATTGACGTTCTTTCCTTTGTACAGCTGTTTCTGGCAGCTGAGGTCTCCTGGTAGCAACTCTTGAAAGAAAAGTGAATTTTAGAGCTTGGTTTCTTTGTCATCATCATCGCAGTTAAGAATGCAGTCACGTGAGCTGACTTTTTTCTGATACTTCTCTTCTAGGCTCACAACCGAAGGAGCGCCCTCGCTCTGCAATACTCGCTCCTGATGAGAACACCGTAACCTCCATGTTCAGTAACAGGAGATCACAACAGCCTACAGCACTTTCGAAAAGTGTCTCAATACAGAACATTGCAGGGTGAGGTTTCTCCCTGCATGCGTGGGTGTATGTGTATATCTGACGCTGCGAGCACAGAGAAATTCAGATTCCGTTAAAAATAAACGTGTGTGTTATGACTTGTATTAAAGGTACAAAAGAGGATCACAAAGCCAGAAATACCCCTGTTATATATGATACCATCAGTTGTCTTCTGCACAATGAGATTGTCTGGGTTAGTTTAGTCATGCCATGAGTTTGGAGGCATCTGAGTTGGTCTGGTTGTATTCAGGGCCCCTTCAGAGAGATGCTCTGAGCTGCAGGAGGAAATTCCTTGCCTTGGGCTGGGTACTGTGCAAGCACACATTTACAGCTCAGGTACAGTATTAATATTTGTGACCATAACAATTGGGTGGAGGCCCAGAGCTGCAGTCTTAATGGTGCTTTAGGACTCTGTCATATATAATCAATTACAGGAAAAAAAAAGGACAGTAGGACAGTCTAATCTATGGTGTCTGCGCTGCCTGCATATTGAGCAATTCTGCATGCAGGGCAATAGCATAGACTGGGATGTTCTGGATACTTTGCATGCCCTGGATATTCATGGTGAAATTCATTTCAGTCCATTTTTCTGATCTTTCTCAGAGCTAGCGATACCGGCTCTTGGATAGCCTTTTGTGTTGCATTTTTGCATTGCTTGTGCCAAGGAGAGCGAGGATGGGAAGTGACTGTAAAATGGAAAGTAATGCAAAGTTGTTATCCAAACCATAAAACCTCAGGTGTGATTCTTCATAGAAGAGGCACCGTCACTCAGAAATGTAGATCTTACAGGTTGTTGAGCCACAATGGGTAGTTGTTGGAAAACAATTAATAATTGTATGTTTCTGTACATAACTGTGCAACACTTGCTTTGGTTTTCAATTTAAAATGCATTTTTTCTGTTAATTTGGAAGTACGTTTGGCTGGTTTTTATGTCATAAACCATATTCTGTGTCCTGTTTTTCTGCAGAGTGGGGAATGATGACAGCTTAATACACACTTGGAAATTCCTGTCACAGTCAACAGACTCCTTACATAAAATCAGCCGGGTGAATGAATCCATGGAGTCACTGGTTGATGAGGGTAAGAGATCCCCATGGCATTTATAGCAAAAGGAAGGTCGCAATTCCTCTTTCCAGAAATAGAAAATCCATTTTGACATTTCAACAAGTGTTTTCCTTTCTAATGGACATTTACTTTAGTCTCAGAATGTTAGTGTGATAAACTAAAACGAAGCCCCAGGTACAGCTGAGTTACTTGGAATTTAGCTCAGGGACAAACATTTCCTCTTTTGTTCTGTACCTCTGGCCCATTCGTACAGCCAGAGATTTTGCACACTGTCACCTTTTCCATGCTCGTGTCTTGCGTTTCGTCTTTTTCCCAGAGTGAGAAAGGAATAATGTGTTGTTTAGTTTTGTGGGTTTGAAAAAGAAGTCAGTTAAATTTATTTCTTAAGTTCAGATATTTTTGTATATGGTGCTTTTTTAGGATATAATCAATATTTTTACATCTTAGCCAATATTTACCCGAAAAGAGCAGAATGGTCTTAATTTACTAAGGACTAAACAAGGGCATGCTCATGGTGACAAGAGAAAATTTCCCAGTTCCTGCGCAAATGAGCAATCTTTCTTAAAGATATATATGTGTGTGTGTATGTAATGTATGTAGTGTTCACTTCTACTTGCATCAGTTCTGGCTTTCTAAGCTTGAAAACACAGACTTCACATAGGTCTAAGTTCCCTCGATTGAGCTAAAATTTGGTCTGTGTGAAAACTGTGAACTAGTTTTGTGTAACTAGCAAATAACCTTTAAAAGTGCTGTTCATAACCTGGTCCTTAGGTGATGTAATTCCCTATGATCCTTTCTGTGTTATATTTGTGATGGATGGATTGTTGATTTTGTGTCAGTAAAGGAGGATGTGTGCGATGTCTGTGGTATGGCAAAGAAAGCCCAAACCTAAATAGACAGGAATCTCAAGGGAGGCAAGTTACCCACATCTTAATGGCACTTATATTGCTTTGTGAAGGTGCAGACATGAATGAAGGACAGCTGATGGGAGATCTGGAATTAGATTCCAAGCAGCTGGAGGCAGAGTCATGGAGCCAAGTAGTGGACAGCAAGTTCCTACAGCAGCAAAACAAAGACGTTGTCAAACGGCAAGATGTCATTTACGGTGAGAGCTGCCTGCATCTTAATTTTTGACTCATTGTAAATAGCTTCTTGACATACTCACGTGCATGGATTTGGGAAGCTTTAGGTCAGTCAATAGGAACTTGACTTGGTTTCCTCAGAAGCCAAAGTTTCATTCTGAGGTTGTTAGAAACGTATGTATTCTGTGAAAGTTTTCCTTTTGCCTTTCACATATCCAGAAGCCTTGAAAAAAACAGAAATTGCCTCTCCTCATTTGTCTGCTGATGACATTTAGACTCCATTACAGCAGAGCAGCTAGCTAGGGAGTCTTCTCATGCCAGATGCAAGAGCCATCCGGTATGGCAGAAGTGCTATATGTTGAGTCTGGCAGTGAGGTGCTAGGAAGGAGCAGATAACAGTGCTGAAGGTACAGACCTCAGCAGCAATGTCCAAAGTTCTTCACTGTGGGACTCCTCTGTCCCCCTATTTCTCCCACACATGAAACTATTGACTGATGTTTCCATACCTGACATGAAATTTTCTGAAGTGACTTAGAGCAGCCCAAATATGGAAAAGCTTTCTAATGGCAGCTTTTCCTTGTACTGTACAGCCGTGTACTCTACAGTGGCCTTGGTTTTAACCTTGTCTTCAACCTATACAGAGCTAATGCAGACAGAAATGCATCATGTCCGCACCCTGAAGATCATGAACGATGTATACAGCGCAGGGATGTTAAAGGAACTGCAGTATGATCAACAAGTTGTAGACAAGATCTTCCCCTGCCTGGAAAACTTGCTGCACATCCATAGTCACTTCTTCCAGCGGATTCTGGAAAGGAAGAAGGAGTCGTTGGCAGACAAAAGCGAAAAGAACTTTGTTATCAAGAGGATAGGTGACATCCTAGTGAATCAAGTAAGCACTGGAAAACACTTGCACTTCTGAGAGCACAGCTGAAAACCAGGCGCTCTTCCTTCTCTCCTGTTTATACCTGTTGGATAGTCACAGCTCATGGCACCTTTACTCTTCACACAAGTAAAAGTCTCTGCCTCTGCTTTTTGAAGCACTTTTTGCCCTTTCAGAGTAAGGTCTAATGATTAAAATTAATTAGCTTATTTTGTGAGAAAGAAAGGCATTCCCTGACAGGCACAGAACGGTTTGACCGTAGCCTTGGAGGGTAGGCAGTAGACCACAGTAAAATATGCCCAGTGTGTTTCTTGGCTGAGTTACTGACCTGCTGTTTAACTTTGGGTGGGTCATTTTTCTTTAATTGCACTTTGTCCCTTCTTTTTGTGTATCTTGATTTTTTTGTTGTTGGCTTTTAAGCCCTGTGAGATAAAATCCTGAATTTTGTGTTGTGTGAACACAGTGAAGTCTCAAACTCAGCCCTTTTACTTTATAGAGTTCTAATTGCCTGGTTTAGGATGCTTTGGACTTATTTGGTTTCATCAAGTTCTTTTGAGAGACTGGGAGGCACTGCTGGGACATCACACCAGGACCTCAGTGCAAACTGGACCTCTGTGTCTCATGTCTTGCAGTTCTCCGGTGAGAATGCCGAGCGAATGAAGAAAACGTATGGCAAATTCTGTGGGCATCACAACGAGGCAGTAAATAACTTCAAAGATCTGTACTCAAAGGACAAGCGGTTTCAGGCATTTGTCAAGGTAGGACCTGGTAGAACAGATGTAGTCAATGAAAAAAGTGTGTCCTTTCTGCACTCTGGTGAGCGTTTTGCTACAGAACTGAAATTTTCATCTCTGTTACTTAGAAAAAAATGAGCAGCTCCCTGGTGAGGCGTCTTGGGATTTCTGAATGTATCTTATTGG
Source organism: Phalacrocorax carbo (assembly GCF_963921805.1). Lineage (NCBI taxonomy): Eukaryota > Metazoa > Chordata > Aves > Suliformes > Phalacrocoracidae > Phalacrocorax > Phalacrocorax carbo. The sequence continues at coordinate 8,182,373 of NC_087519.1, forward strand.
TAACACAGAGAATCACAAAGTACCCGGTCCTTTTACAAAGGATACTGCAGTACACCAAAGGTAGGGAACAGTTCCTCCAGTCTAAGTGTGTGTTTGTTCCTGTGTTTGTGGATTTGTTGGAGCTTTTTCAGCTGAAGCAGATTTCTTAGAATAGATCGACCAATCCAGCCATTATTGTCTCACACTGCTGTAATGAGATAATTTAGTTTCATATCTCCATTTAGGGTTAGCTATTCGGGTACCTTGATTTAGTTTGTTATAAGTCTGTCTGCAGCTAATGATTGAGCAACATGCTTAGACTCCAAAGTATCCCAGCTTGATCTTTTTTTTTTGGTAATGGCTAAAATATGTGGTTAATTTGTGCATTTCATCTATACTGTGTCATATACAAAGTATATTGGAATAGTCCCCAACCTCAACCATACATGCGAAAGGTTTTGTGAAACTTTCCTGAAGAGGGTAAAATGCAGCCTGTCTCATGAAAGTATTAAAAAGTTACAATGCAGGAATTAGGGAGAAGAGGAAGGAAGCAAGCAAAATCAAGAAGTTAGAGTCCACAAGGATGAAGTGAAATCGAGGTGTTTTTCTTTCTGTTCAAAGAAAATGAAGAGGAACATGAAGACTTGACTCAGTCATTAAACCTCGTTAAAGATGTGATCGCTGCAGTCAATAGCAAAGTCAGCAATTATGAAAAGAAAATGCGTCTTAGTGAGATTTACAACCGGACGGATAGCAAGTCCATCATGAGGATGAAGAGTGGCCAGATGTTTGCAAGAGAGGACTTGAGGCATCGGAAGCTCATCCGAGATGGGCCTGTTTCACTAAAAAATGCAGCTGGCCGGTTAAAAGGTAAGACTATCCTGCCTTCTGCCAGGGGAGGATACAGCTCACCCTCTCTGGATGTAGGATTAGTCCTTAGATTGCTGTCTCCAGCCTTTATTTATTTGTCTGCTTTGAGAGATTTTGACAGCAGCTTTCCCCGTGCTGTACTCTCACTCCCCATCGCGGCATTTCTGATTCCTCATGTTGCTTGTGGGGTGATAGCTGCTTTTCCTCCTGGTGACTGCGTGTGCTGAAGGCTTGGGTTGCAGTGACACCTCGGTGCATCAGCCGAGGAACGGAGCTGCTGCGGGGGTCCTTTGGGCCAGGAGTATGCGATGGGGCTGCGGTTGCCCAGAGCACTGAGTCAGATCTCTGCGCCATGATGCGCACATGCAGTGTTTCCTGGAAGCGTGCTCGCTGCATCCTCAGCTTCTCGGTGACTCTGCCCACCAGCACCACTGCTTTTCCTTTGCTCACGTTCTGCAGTAGGGCTGCCCAGGCTCAGTGTTCCCATCTCGGTTTCACTGGGACTCCAGAGAGGTGGCCCAGGCATTTGTTGCTCTTGAGCTGCCAACACAAACTGTTCAGGAGAGGCTCTGGTGTTGTCTTTTTGTTTGTTATCAGGTGAAAATAGTTTTTTGAAGGTGCTGTGCTCTGCTGAGCGCTGACACTCTCTAATGAGTTAAACACTAAACCTCCCAAAGAAGCTTGCAGCTGGGACCAGGGTGGCAGTAAGAGCAGACAGGGCTGCGTCTCAGGCTTGGCAGAAAGGCTGGGCTTTCCCTCTCTCGCTCCAGTATCAGCTGATTAAACCACAGTACTTGGGCATGAATGGGGACTGGTAGCCTCGTGCCATGCTGTGCAGGGAGGCAGTGATAACACGAAATTCCTTATGATTTATTTTGGGGTTTTGGAAACAGGAAGTTTACAGATGGTTTCTAGGCACCCAAGATTACTATTGGCTTTAGGTGGTGGATGAAGCAAGTTATGCTGCTGTTGTGAAATCCTGTGATAAGTACAGGCTGCATTTGCATTTCTAAGTCATAGAAATGCATAAACATACCTCTGTCTGTAGTGCAAGCTCCCAGCGAAAGCAAGTCCTGCAGCCAAGCTGCAGAGCCCAGGGAGAGAGTAGCTAGTTCATACGTTCAGGCTATCTTGAGAGGTTTGAAATGGAGCACAGGGAAGTATAGGAGGAACTTTTCTTAGAGGGTTTTAGTATTTCCCCTCTTGCAAAAGACGATAGAGAAGAACAGAGTCAAATGCCGACTTTTGCAAACCTCCCAGAGCTTTGAGTCCGTTTTGCAGCTTTGATTAGTTTGGTGGGTTTTTTTTATCTGGAACAGATCCTGTCTTCCCAAAACGGAATGGAAGGAATTACCCACGGGATGATTTAACGTTTTGGGTTGTTTCCTCTCTGTCACAAGATTTCCCAAGTACATTACACAAAAACTCTTTGTGCTGAGGGCTCTGGGTGGGGCTTTATAGTCAGTAGTTGCTGTGCAACTTTATGATATGTCATTAGGAGACTTGGAAGGTTGGACATGTACTCTGGGAAAAGACTGTATTCTGATCTAAAATCCTCTGTTGGCTTGCTGTTGTGTTTCCTTCTCCCGTGAAAGAAAGCCAGGTCCCACAGCTCACACAGGCTCTGTCGGCTCCCCTTGGAGTCAGCAAGAGTTGTTTGTGAGCAGAATTAGTGGTAGCTCCTGAAATCAGTATTTCCTGGGAAAGAAACTGCAGCTGACAAATATTGTTATTGTACGATAATTTACACTCCACAAACCACTCATCAAGAGAACTATAAAACCCAAAGCTTCCTGTGCAGATAATTTGCTCGAGGGCTAAAATATCGTTTGAGAAAACAGTGCTTCTATTCAGTAAGTGTCTCTAACTTTTGCTGTTATGCCCATGTCCTAACTGTTAGAAAGCACGTGGCTGGAGAGAGGAGCTCCCCTGCTCTGAAAGAAGAGAGAAAATCCAGTAGGTTTCCCAGGTGCCATTGTGTTCTGCTTAATGCAAAATCAGTTCAGAGCTAACCTGACCCAGCATGTCCAGGAGCTCCCCCTGTTCCTCCTGCTAACTGGGAGGTTGACCCTGCTTCCAGAATTTGCAAAAACAGCCCTACTGCTCCCCAGTGCTGGTGTTATTGAAAGAAATCTGTTTTGGGGTTGGTTGCGTGGTTATACTGCATTGGTATGCTTTTTTCTTGTGCAGAAGTCCAGGCTGTTCTCCTCTCCGACATGCTCGTATTCCTTCAGGAGAAGGACCAGAAGTATGTCTTTGCCTCACTGGTAAGGCTTCAACCTTTTCTCCTCCTTCCTCTGTGAGAGATCCATGATGTGTGTTGTGCACCAAACCAGCCATTGCCCGCTAACCAACCTAATTTTCTTGCTTATAACATTTTTGTTTGCTGAGCAGATTCCATTCTTCTTGATCAGAAAAGTTCATGGCCCACCTCCCCTTTCTGCAGTGCCTTGGCACAGTGGGTAATTGCCCTTGAAAACCTGCCTGTCACTTGATACACTTACTCTTTTTCAGTTTGTACAAATTGAAGCAGTGATTGGGGTGGGAGGGGGCATGGGATAATGCAAAAATCATAAAAATTAATCTTAGCAGAAGGAAATGTCCTAATACATTGTAAACTACTGGGGGGTGGGGGGTGGGGGGTGTCTGTGTCTGTGAAATGCCACTGCAGTAAATTCAGCAGAACAGCTTGAAAATAAATGTCAGTGGAAATATATTTGTCACGCACAAGACCAAAAACATTAGCTTTTGAAGGCAGGCTTCATAAAAGGGCTAGGCACACTGACCTGCTAAAGAAAACCTAGTACCTAATTGAGTCTGTTGGGGCTGTACCTTGCAGGCATGGTCTAGACTGGCTGAACCTTGTGACCTTTCCACCCTTTGAACATTTTGCAAGCCTGTAATTTGTTATTGCGGTTCCACCAATGATCTGCACAGACTCAGTGCCCTACACGGGGGGGGGGGGCTGATCTGCACTCAAGGCTCGCTAGTGAACCGCTACCAAATCATCCCCGTTGTAGCATCCTGTACGATGCACAAAGGGGCTGACTCATATGCAGATGACACAACAGCAAAGGGAAGCTTTAACTAAGCAGGTTTATTACGCAGAGACCATAGCACACAATGAATGTCATCTTACACACAAGTCTTCTCCATCATAGGATCCAGCTAGGAGCTTCTGAAAACAGCAGGGGTTTTGTGGGATTTGAAAACAAGATGTTACTCCACCCTAGGGAGAGATCGGGGAGATAATGTGTGTGCAGCAGGCGCTAGCAAGCTGCACTAAGTTTAAGGAGTTATGATATTAATGACAGTGTGTGTGGGCAGGAGAAGATGAGATCAAAGGTCTGCTGGAGTTAAACCAAAATATGGTAGAGTCTGCAAAACCACAAAGTCAATTTTAAATTAATTATTCGTTGAAGTGGAACAAGGTGAAATTGCGTTTCCTACAGGACTGATGGAGGAAAGCAAGCCCTTCCCTGTTCTTTGACCCCATTAAAATTATTATTTTTTTAATTAGCCAATAGGTTCAGAAAATGTTTACAACCTGAGAGAGGTAGCGGTATGGTTATTGGGAACTTTTCAATGCTAGTTTGCATCTGGGAACTAGTACTCTTCACCCTCCTCACCCCTTTCTTTCCATCTGAAGGACCAGAAATCTACTGTGATCTCTCTGAAGAAGTTGATCGTACGAGAAGTGGCTCATGAGGAGAAGGGTTTGTTCCTGATCAGTATGGGTGTAAAAGATCCTGAAATGGTGGAAGTCCATGCCAGCTCCAAAGAAGAGCGTAACGGCTGGATACAGATCATTCAAGACACAATGAACACCATGTAAGCTACCAAGCTGTTCTTGCAAGGCAGGTGGTGCACATGGTTGTGTTCTGGTAGTAATTCAGATGTGTCTCTTGTCCAGGGATAAAGATGAAGATGAAGGAGTCCCTTGTGAGTCTGAGTTTGAAAAGAAAGTGTCAGACGCAAAAGTGAGAGGACTGAAAGGTAAAATCCTGCCTGGGACAGAGCTGGGGAGTGGTTTGCGAAAAACCTGCAGGAAATGTTGTGTTGGGTTTTGTGGTTGAACTATGAAACTTTTTTCAGAGGAGTGAGAATCCTGCATCCAGCAGATAATTGCAATCCTTGTTTGCACCTCACCTTGCATTATTTTTTTTCTGAGCCTGCTGCGTGCCGTTGCTGTGCAGGATTGTGCAGGGCACAGTTGTATCATCAGGTTCCACTAGATGGGGCCAATATCTCAGGAATTGCTCAGTTTCTTTGCCAAAGCTTTTATTTTCTGTCTCCATCTCTGTTTTCTGTTCACCCCCCCAGAACAACTTCAGCAGAAGGATAAGCAGATCCTCCTCTTGCTGGAGGAGAAGTCTAAGATCTTCCGGGACATGGCGGACAGTTCTGCGCAGGAGGACATGCCAGGCTCCAGGCTGCTCTTCAGGGCCAACACAGAAGAGGCACCAAAAGGAGAGGCCATTATGAAAACTGCAATAAACGAAGGTGAGCAAGTGAGGGTGACACGTTAATTACACTAACCAACAGACCTACCTTCAGTGAAACCATCAGTCCTCAAGCACCAGTTTTGCAGGGAAGTCTTCTCTTTGTCAGAATAACAGCATAGATAGGAGGTATTGCTGTTCAACAGTATTGTCTCAGAGGCAGGTAATAAGGATGAGGAAAGGAAGCGGATATTGACGGCTGTTGAAAGAGGGCAGAAAAGAAGTCAGCACAGAGCACTACCATGCACTGAATCTGCACTGGGGTCAGGAGCAGCGCAGGATTTATCACTGGCTGAAATTGGGCCATCTAGGCTTTTGCTGTGCTTCAGTCTCAGCAAGGTGTGAGCGCGGGGCTTGGGTTCCAGCAGGCACTTGAGGTGCCTGCAAGGGACAAGCAAGGCTGTTGACAAAGGCAAGGGTAGATGGAAACATCGGCAACTTTCTGGTGTGCTATTTAGAGAGGCTAAAAATTTGGAAATGCTGTTGTCAGACCAGGGTTGCCTGAAGGAAGAGAGGGAGGTCTAAGCCTGTGCAGAGCTCTGGGAATTAGAGTTAATGATTAGAGTTGTTGCAGGGGGAATGCATGCTGTCCATATCATTGTCATAGAAACATGGTTTCTTAGTCCAGCAAAGCATGTGAATTTCTGACCTGAGCTCAGGCAGGGATGAAGATAGCTTAGAAGCCTGAGGTGGTCTTTAACAGAGATATCGTTGCTTTTTATCAGTTGAACTGCTGCAAGATCTAGTGAACAGGAGCCTGGGCACTGCCCTTGGACAGCAGGTCAGCAGCACTGCCATGGAACAAGAAGGAGGAGTTGGCCCCATCTCTCTCCCTAGAAGGGCAGAAACTTTTGGAGGATTTGACAGTCATCAAATGAACGCCTCCAAGTGTGAGTAGTTACATGTGTGCACATTGGCATCTGTTAATAATGCATGTCATCGTATCCTTGCTTCAGAAGGACTCCAGCAGCTGGTGATTTACGTTTCCCAACTCCTCTCCAATAATAGTTGTAGATTAAATAACAGATTAGAAAAAAAGCCTATGTACAGGTGAATGATTGTAGGTGAGATCCCATGGCTACATGAGGATTAAACATCTGAACACACTCCTCTCTCTCTGTGCTCTCTCTAAATCATCCTTCCTTCTTTACCTACATGCTAATAAAAGCATTTGGCTTCTTAATAGATTAGTTTCTTCAAGTTATTATTCTAATATCTGCAGCTCTGTTCTTCATTCTTTAGTTATCTTCCAGCAGGAGCCTGGTGCTGTTGCATTTACGAATGGATAACGATATTGCTGAATCAAGCACCTTCTCCCCTGGCTCTGCTCTCTGTGCATTTGTGTTCCACATACAACTGCATGTGTTATTCCTGCAATTAAGTCTCTCCCAAAGAAATGTGTGAATATTTATTTCAGCTGCATAGTTGGCTGCTTCCCAATGCTCTCTTTCTTTGCCCTAGTCATCAGAAACCTCCCTGTCCTCAAATTCCTTTCTCTGTGGTCTCACTCATGCTCCCAATACGGCCGGTTTTGCTGCGCTAGTGTCTGTCTCGGCATTGGGATCGTTGGACCTCGTCTGACCTTCTGCATTAAAGGAGCAGTGTTAGCTCCAGGCAGTCAGACATGAGAAGTATGTAGAGGTTTTCCCAGCTCTGTTGGAAAGCTGCAAAGCCCTCCACAGGCCTTGTCATCATAATGACAAATATATTCACACTGGAGGGGTTTGTTTAGGGTTGTGCCTCTCTCCGTTGCAGTGATGAATGGGACCTCAGGCTGTTCATTGCCCAGCTCTAGGATTTCTGTAGAAGTGGCCTCCTTGAATTAGACTGTAATTCAATAGTTGTAGAGTCTTGGGAGAATCTGGGAAAAGAAGGCAGGGCCTGTTTGTTCAGCTGGAGGCCAGGAGGCATGAAACCTGGCTTTCATCTCCAGTTCTTCTGTTCGCAACCTGTGCAACCTTGGGCAAGGCTTATAACCTGACTCCCCTTCATTCTGCCCTTCAGCAAAGCAGAAGGGAAGTGTTTCCTCCTGCAAAGACGTGAAGGGTCCCAGGACGTGGCGCAGGAGAGAAGGTCTGTTAGGAGAGGGTCAGCCTTTAACAGCAAAGCCTGCCTGGGGGTGGTGGGAGGAGAGGGCCTTTGCACTGGGTACAGTGTCCTTCATGTTGCTGCAGATACGGGTAAATGTGAAGCTGTTTATCGTTATAAGAGCGGCAGCAGGGAGGTTGCCACTGCAGGTGTGGGTTTTCGCCATGGGCCATATCTCAGCTGGCAGGGGGAGTGCAAGAGTCTTGGCAGGAGCTAGAGGACCAAAGAGCCATGCGACTCCTTCACCGTCCGCGAGTAGAAGGGTGGTGCAGGTGGAGGGTTGCAGTCCTCTTGGCCCCACAGGTCAGTTCAGTCCTGCTTGGGAGCACTGATAGAAGCCATCCCAGGGGGAAGTTAGAAAGACTCCAGTGTCCCTTTGAAGGTAGAGGTTGCTGATAACTCAGGTTAAGGCTAAATTGTTAGTGTAAAATTACACAGGGTGCTGTGCAGCAGTATCTGACCCAGCTTTAAGTTGCACTTGCACAAGAGAGGCATTGAAACTATACCTGCAATAATATACCCTGATATGATACTGTTGTTCTCCATCTGCTCTTATTCTGCCTCGTGTCTTCTCAGCAAGTATTCTTTGGCAGTAGACAGCAGTGCAGGGGCTAGACAGAGCACCAATTAATAGGAGTGTGCCAAATTTATCAGCAAGTTGTCTGAAGCCAAAGTCAATCCTAATCTGAATTCAGTTCCACTTTTTCTGGTGGTGCTGACATGTTCTGTATACACAGGGAGCAAATGCATTTAGTTAAAGTGTCAAGAGCTCTGTGTCCCCTTTTGTGAAACATCTTGAGTTTCCTGTATTAAATTTCTCAGGCATTAGCATGTTCATCTATGGCTTAAAATGTTGAATAACCAGTGTCAATGCTGGCTTCCTCCTTTAGGTGGAGCGAAAGATGAAGGCGACGATGCTCAGGACCTTCGGAGGACAGAGTCAGACAGCGTTTTAAAGAAGGTATCTCTTGATTTATCTCTCTGCTGCCACTGAGTTCAGATTTTGAGAGAGTGACAGTTTAAGTCTCAAAGTGTCTGAATTTCTTGGCAATTAGATATATCCTACTAATTTAAAAATAAAATAAAATTGGAAGTATGCAGCCAAAAACGCTTTGCTGTAGCTAAAATCCTGACTTGAAAACCATGGCAAATCAGTAGTATTCGTTTGTGGCACAGGTTATCTGCCATCTGTCTGCAGATCAGCTAAAGCATGTGTTTAATTATGCATCGTTATTGAAATTATAAGGTCAAGTATAACCTTGCACCTATTCTTGCTGTGGATCGATCCGTCATATAACTGCAAAATGATACCTAATTAACATTTTATTCTATATGATTTTAACTTGCCTAAGAAACATGCATGAATTCCCCCAGAATGGAAGATGGAGGGGAGCTTTAACGTGTCTGTCATTAGTTCAGCTTCAGAACACATTTGCTGTGATTTCTCATTTGTCCTCATATTAAATCTGTGATCTTTTCTTAGGGTGGAAATGCTAATCTGATGTTCATGTTGAAAAGGAATAACGAGGTAAGAATTGATTCCGTTGCTCGGCTGTTTCCTTCATTTAAGTGGCAAGTGAATTTGTCTCAGTAGGTGATAATGTAGAAGAAAATACATTTCATTTGCTGAAGCGCATGTAGACTTCTAAATACATTAAGCTGAACCCACTGTGTCATTTATTTGTTTAACCTTGGATGTTCAGACAGGGAATTCACTGATTGTCATCTGCTTGCCAGCAGGATGATACGTGCTGATTACAGGCAGCAAGGGTTAATTACCACTAGGATGCACAGGGCTGTATTTATTGTGCATCTGCAGAGAGAGAGTTTAATTTTATGTTGCAGGTGCAGTGAATTGGGGCAATTAGATTTCTATTCTCCCTTTGATACACATTCATAACTCCCAATTAGCATTAATGGCAGAATGGGAAGCAGTTCTCTTAATACTGGCTATCACACCGCTATTGCAAATACTGCAGTGGTTTTTCTTCTTCTTAAAAGTCGTTATAGGATATGAGAGATTGAGAGAAATTTTTAGCTAGGCTAAAAATACATTTAGGGATAGGGCATGACTCCGAAGTAGCTTGCCGTGTGTTGATGCACGATGCGTTCGCATTTATCTGGATTTTCAGAGAGCCTCCACGATCACACCTGTTGTACTTGTGTGCCTGCTGTATTGCAGTTTTTTCTGTCTAATGACAGTGGGACTTGTATGGGCCAGCCAGGAGTGGAAGAGTGCAAATACTCCACATCCATTTTAAGATTTCTCTTTTTTTTTTCACCCTTTGAAATTCTTGCCCTGAAATTTTTAAGTGAATTGGGTTCCATCCCAATTACTCTGCTTGTTCTTGAGCAAGCTGATGCTGTGGGAAATGGTTTGCAGAGACAGCCCGGGAGTTCCCATGAGTCTGTGCTGTTCGGTCCTTCTGCAGACATCTCCCCTGCCACACTGACAGCTAGGAAGGTGAGGAAGATGATGCCAGGCACCTCTGAGAGATGTCCAAGGGATGTATTTGTGTACTGGGGGATGACGCAGTCATTGCAAATGAAGAGTGAGAAAAACAAAGGCCTAGAGCGATGGCCGTGCAGCTTGTCAGACCCACCAGTGGGTCACAGTGGAAAAGGAGGGTGCTTTACGCATACCCTGGCACCCAGTCAGATCTAATAGCAACGCTTTTGTTTTCTCGCAGCAGGTCCTCCAAACCATTACCAGCCTCCATAAGCTGCTCAGTGCTTTGCAGGTAGGCTTGGCCATTCATCCCGCTTTTGCATGCTGCTTGCCCGAACTGCGCATCCCTCCAGCCAGTAACAGCCACTTACACTTCGCCCCCCATCTCCCCTTCCCCTTTGCCTGTCACATCCCTGGACAGCTGAGTACCCCACGGCCGGCTTGCAGGCAGTGTGCTGGCAGGTTGTAGGAATGAGCTGCTGCCTAAGTGAGCCGTTGCTCACTTGAATTGGGGAAGCTGCTGGGGGAGATGCTCTGCCAGCATCCTCTGGTAGCCCAGCCATAAGGCAGCAGTGCTGAGCTACGAATTTGGTAGAAGAAGAAGGGGTTCAATACAGCACCCTGAGGTTTTCAGGGCTGGAGCCTCTTCTGGTGGAGAGGGAGCTGCAGTGATTTGTGTCCCCTCTCTCCTAGGGCGTTGTGCTGCAGCAGGACACCTACATTGAGGACCAGAAGCTGGCTCTGAGCGAGAGGGCTCTGACCCGAAGCTTCTTCCGGCCGACCTCGCTGCTGGAACAGGAGAAGCAGCGCAACCTGGAGAAGCAGCGCCAGGAGTTGGCCAACCTGAAGAAGCAGCAGACACAGCACCAGGAGGAGAGGCGGAGGAGGGAGAAGGAGTGGGAAGTCCGGGAGAAGGAGCTGGTGGAGCAAGAGGCCCACCTGGCCCAGCGAGAGGAGCAGGTCCAGAGAGGGTGGCAGGATCTTGAGCGGGAGCGAGAGGAGCTGCAGGTGAAGAAGGCCTCCTACCAGCTCGACCTCGAGAGGCTTCGCACAGCACAGAAGCAGCTGGAGAGGGAGAAGGCGCAGTTCAAGCAAGACGTAGAACGATTAGCTCAAATGCGGCAGGAGTCTGACCACAACCAGGTAAATGATGCCAACAGCCAAGCTGCTGGGGAAGCCGTGCCCTGCAGGGAGCTCCCAGCTGGCTCTCAAGCAAACTGCATGCTATCAGTGATAGACTGACGCCAGCCCAAGCCTAGACACACAGGGCCTTGTATTTAAAACTGGCTCTTTCCTTGCACGTGATGTGCAGGGCTGTGTTTCTGGCACCTCCAGAGCTGCTGAGGCGTTGCCAGTGTTGATGCAACATGGTGTAGTCAGGATGCCTGGCCAGTCTTGAGCAGTAGGTGATTACAACAACCTGAGCTCTGCCCACTTTTCTGTGCTGTGTGTTGGCGGACAGCAGAGCGGAGGTGGCTGGCTTGCAGGGAAGATGCCCTAGGCAATCCCAGGAGGTCGATACTGCCTTTGACATTGGCCTTCACCCCACGGGGGCTGAGGTCTGGGCAGCAGTCAGGCAGATGAGGCATCATCCTTCTTGGAAACAGCCTGAGCGTTGTGGGTTACCTGCACCCTCCAGCTGTCACAAAAGCCGCTTGCATGGCTGATAGATGCAGGGAAAAGCTGTTTGTACACTTACATCCATCTCAAAAAGCATTTTTGATATCTAGCAGAGAGATGGGCATTGTCCCTGTCCTAAGGAAGACTGGGCACCTGCAGTCTGGTGCTCAGTGAGCAAAGGTCCCCAGCTCTGCTGCAAGAGGCTTCTGGTGTCTGGCTGTCCCCATCCAGAAAGAAAAGCCCACATGCAGATCCTGCTCCATGCATTTTTCAGTAAGCTGGGGTTTATTTTTTGTAACTGTGCAGATGTCTGTCTGAGGAAAACAAGCATCTGTTGGCAAAACATGGGCTGAATTTGAACCTTGAGCCTGTTGTTGATCATTTGTTTGTTTGTAACTCAGTAATTCTGAATGTAATTTGCTTAGAGCTGTAGCAAAATTAGTTTATAAATGTTGGATTGTGGAATGGAAATGATTTTGGGTGCCTGAATGGACTAATTGTGGAGCTCAGCAGTGAGCTCTGAAAAGCAAATCATCGGAGGAGGACTTGCTCCCTCCCACCCCAGTTCCCAATCAGGCCAGAAGTTTTCCAGGCACACAGTGAAGCTGTTCCAGCATCGAGCACACGTAGGCATACAAGGGGCATGGATGCTATGGGAGAGGCTGAGACGTTAAATAACTGCGGGGCCTGGGGGATCAGGAGAAGGAAGCACCTTTTCGAGGCAGGTATCTTACTGACAATTCAGAGCTATTAATAGAGGGTTTGCTGAGGCTTTGTTGAGCTGTTGTTTTGATCTTCCCTTTGAATGTGCGGGCTCAATTACATCCTGAGACAGCCGTTAGGAAATTAAAAAAAAAAAATTAGGAAAAATGTTTTTGCTTTCATCTTTTGCTTGGGAAGACTTCCTTTGACACATGCCGCTCGGGTGCTGTGTGCTGGCGTTCCCCTGCCGGAGAGGCACGCTTCTCCTTGGCCGCCTGCCACCGTCTGTGTGCGCAAACGATGCAGGGTGAGTCTTGGTACTGAGATCTTAAAGAATACTTGCTTTTGGCTTGTTGATACATAGCATAGTACATGTAGGAGCAAAAGATACTGGAGCGTTTCTCTTTATATGCCCCATTTCTTCACCCTTAGCGGCAAGGCCGCCTTCTTTCATTGCTTTGTCTGGATGGGGACAGCTTTTTAGCTGGTGAATGGGCTGGATGTTCACAAGCACAACCTCTGTCAGTGGTCTGGGACACACGTTTCCTCTCCAGGTTCTATGCTAGCCACTTTCATGCCTCAATGAAACACTTTTCTTTTCCTTTATAGGTTTCAAATCCACATGAGAAACTTGTAAGAGTCTCCTCCCAGTCCAGCACTGACGACTCCTCCAAGCAGAAGAGCCCTTCCCTTCCTAAACAAGGGCACTTTGATGCAGAACTGTCTGTCTTCCCCAAAAGGAACAGTCTTTCAAGGACACAGAAAGAGAAAAGCACTTTCCATTTGCTTAGCACAACAAACCAGACTAACAAGGCGGCTGAGGAACAGCCCCAGATGCCTACCCGCCTCTTCAGTTTAGCCAAACCAAAGGAGAAGAAGGAAAAGAAGAAAAAGGGCAGGGGACATCGCTCCCAACAGTCTGGTGAGTGTCAGGGGAGGTCATAAGTGTTTTCTCAGGTTCAGTCAGCTGGCTTTTCCCTCCAGCCAGCAAACTTGTGGTAACCATCAAATCTAGCCTTGAATGTGGACAGTAACACTTCAGGCATGGAGAAGATCAGCTGTGTTGAGTGGAGTTCCCAGTTTGAAGTGATCTTCCCTGTGGCCTTTTCTGCTTGTTCTGCAGCCCCTAGGGTTGTCAGAGGGATGCACTCTGCTCCCTGCTCCTTCCCTTCCCCATACCATCCTGAGCAGCTTCCATGGGCTGGATTCTGCATGTATTTTTCAGCTCGCTCCGCTTTGAGGAAGAAAATGTCCTGCTTCAGTGTATGTGCTTTCAGGAGCTGCTGCTGGGATGCTCCTGGCTGTTGCAGCCCCTGCAGCACTGCTCTCTGCTTTAACTCTGATGTCGTTTGGAAGTGATACCCACAACCCTTCTCGTGGCCTCTCCCTTCCCCTCCAGCCAGCCTGTCTTGTCTCTTGATCTGAAAAAAGACATGCTTTTTTTTTTTCCTTTGGTAGTTTTGCATTCTCTTAGGACTCAGTCCTGCACCCCAGACCTTTGACCCACAGGAAATTTGATCTCATGCCCTCGGATGACCGGCTTATCCGTATTAACTCGCTGATGTTTTCCAACTTGTGCACAGGAAAGCTCAGCAATTAGGAGATGTAATTTCATGGCAGCTTCTCAGGGAACTGGACATCTTTTAAGGTGCCCAGTGGATTGGGCAGACAGCGGGCTTTCCGTGTGTGTGGAGTCCCACTTTGCCTGCTGTATTCCTGTATTCCCATAGTGATTCCCACCTGGTTTTTTTGTGCTGCAGATTCTCACTCATCAGAAGCACCTCCAGAGGGTGAGGAGATCTTCTGCTGAGCATGGACAGTTCCATCGGTCACTCTTGGCATTGGTACAGTGGACATCTCCCTGCCCGCTCCACAGCACGCTGCTGGTGCCTGCATCTGACAAGCATCTGGAGGTTTTAAATAAAGCATGTTATGAAGTCTGTTAAGTGGTGGGAAAGGGCCTCTCTCCTGTGGTTTTGCGTGAATTCTCACCGCAGAGGCTGACTGCACGGCAAATAGTACCGTCTCTCTGTGCAAACCTTGGGTTAAAAGGATTGGGATAGACGTTTTCTGTCTCTTACTGCTAAAGGATGAGAGAACATAGCCTTAAGGGGTCTGTGCCTTCAAATTCCCCTTTTCTGGGGAACGTAACCAAAACCAAGCATTTAGCAAAAGATTAGGACTCTACAAATGGTGCGTACACACTGGCATATAGAGATATACTGTATATATACATATATGTATCTATGTATCCACTGGGATATGCTTACAGTCTGTACAGCCAAGCTTAGCTCGGCCCATGGGGATAGATGATACCTGATGACTTTCAGGGAGCGTGTAGATATTAAATATCTTGCCCTTACTGCTCCAATTGTGACACCATTGACTTGCACGCCCCTTTTGTGCTTGTGGTGTATGGACTGTTTGGCTTCAGAAAGGTACCTTACACCAGGAGGCAGTAACAGCATTCAAAACAAAAATTCAGAGGAAAAAAAGTAAAATTTAAAGGAATTCTGAAAGATTTCCATGGGGCAAAGGATTTAAATGTCAAACTGTTTCCGGAATCCAGCAGAACGTCTTTGGGTATATTTAAAATGATGCAGAAAAGAGAAATTCAGTAGATTTGTAAGGCAACCCCAGGGAGCCAGAACAAACAGTGTTCAAGTGGGAACAACTCTAAGCGACAATTTTTTACACAATCTCTTTGAGCTCCAGCTCACTCCTTCCCATTCCCTAAGTAAATATATTTATTTTTTTTTGCCAGAATATAGTCTCCAGTTGCATTTGACGTCCCTTCATTACAAGCCTGATGACTTACTGGAGAGATGGCTGAAAATCTGCTTTTAGGGACTTTTTTTTCCTGTATGTATTTTTCTTCCCCTACTTTTGGGGGGAGGGGGGCTTCTCTTTCTCTGGATTTTGTCAGCTTCCTTGGCTCGTTCCTAAGGCAGAATGAGACAACAGCAATTCCAGAGCACTTCAGGGAGATGTCGCAGGTCAGGGGACTGAGTGCTGTGAGCAGAGCGAACTCCAACGAGCGGCTCCTAGTTCCTATGTCAATACAATACCGTGCACTTATAACTATTTCTAGGGAGATAATACATTCTCATGGACAGAAACGCTGTGGGACAGGTCCGTTTCCATCGCTGTGGGCTTTAGGGTGAAAATGTCCCTGTGTCCCTGTGCTGCCATCAGCGGAAGGAGAAGGTCTGAGGGTGGCTCTCGCTGTGCCGACTGTGAGGTGTTTGTACAGCTGTTGAATCCAAGGATGTGTTCAGTGGGGGAAAAGAAATGCAGCGAGCCAAACTTTCCTCCAAAGCGAAAAGTGTCTCCATTATTGTTCTTCCAAACTCTCTCAGGGGAGTTGCCTGAGCGGATTTGTAAATGGTTATGAGACACTATCAGCTTCAAAATAGCTCAAGAGTTTGCTCAGAGTTTAAAGCTGTCAAGTGCATTTCCTTTCCTGTCAGTTTTCTCTTTAAAAATATTTCTCTTCTTGCACTATTGTTTGATTTCAGTTTGCTCTCTGGTTTCTCACAAGCTAGTAACCCACAGCAGTCTTCAGAGTTCGGTGCCGATGAGTATCAGCAGCACCAGTGGTGAGGTGGATGCTTAGACTGGTCTGCCTTGGTCCGTGCAGGAATCCTAGACCACCTGCTTGCTTTTGAAGCTCTCTAAACTATTAAGAATCAAAAAAAAAAAAAGAGGTTTGAGATTTATTTGTAGTTTGCTTTTTAAATATTATTTGGTGCTTATTCTTAATTGCAAGCAGGGCTTGCAAAAAATATTTAATATTGTTTATTTGAGAGAGTTCTTTTTTTTTTAACTAAGTTTATTAGGTTTTATTTTTTTATTTTTATTTTTTATGTTCTTACCTCCCTGGTTCCTACAGAACCAGGGTTTGGGCAGTGCTGCTTAGCAGTCCATGCCGTGCCCAGAGTTACACAACTTCAACCGAGAGCTTTCTTTAAGGCAGAGCATCTTTGGGCCAAAAAGTCTGGAAAAAGCAGCAGTGACTTCAGACAAGACTCCTCCTATCAGTTAGTTTCCTCGTTTTAAATATTCTGCTTAGGTTTTCTCCTACCTCTTGGAGGCAAAGGAAAAAGCAAAACATGGAGCATCTTGCAGTGATGTGAGGGTCCGGTTGCTTCTCTGGGGAGATACAGGCAGGTCTCCTAAACCTGAAAGGAGCTGAAGGAGGCATGTGCTGGTGTTGTGGTGTTACTTTTTCATAAGAAAACCACCACTTTTAGAAAATAACTTCTGCCTTGCTGTTCATATATCTGCAAAAGTGAATGTGCCAAGCTGAAATTTTCGGAAACCAAAGTGGCACGTGGCTCATTTACTGTTGTGTAAACAGAGATCAGGTCCCCAGTGTTTCTGAAAGTTCCCCTCAGTCTGTAAGAGCCTTTGCTAGTATGAGCTTTTCTTTTCATCCCTCTGTCTTTTTCCCGGTTCCAACATGCGTTGACTTCGTTACACAGGCACGTCCCATGGCTCCGAGAAGGGCATCAAAAGGGAGACACATGACCCAGGGCAGCCCTGGGTCTCTGCCTGGCTTGACCATCTCAAATCATCTGCAAATCAAAAAGAGCGTTCAGTGCCCAAAGTGAAAATAGTATTTGCTCAGTGATCTCATAAGGTCCCCACAGCTCCTTGTCAAAGAAACCATGGGCGTGAATCTGAACTATACCAGCTAGAAATACTGTGTATCAAAGCTGTTCGTGTCTTAAATTCTGGTGAACAGACCGTTGTCCCTGGGGGATGTATGTTACTGCATGATTCACTCTTTTTGGCATGAAGCCTTTACTCCCACACTGCTTCCTCCTCCTTTCACCTTTAGGAAGGTGAGGCCATGTTTTTATCTCTTTAGCCTTTTAATTTTTTTCCCTTCTCAGGTTTTCTTTGGAAAGGCTTGGCATAGGTCCCTAGAGTTGGATTCCTGCTCTGATCCCTGCAGGTTGCCTAGGGTTGTCTGATAGAGTATGGTCTCAGCTTTACAGCACCAAACCCTTTCCTTTTCCTGGCCTTAAAATTGCATTTGCTCCAGTTCCACACCTGGCATCCATCCTGCAGTTGCTGAAAGCATGTTATTTCTTCAGCCTGATGCTTTGTGGTTCCCGGAGCCAGTCCCTTGATGCCATCTGGAGCACCCAAACCACTCTGTTCTGCGTCGGGTTTCTGGGACCCAGAGCAGGTTCAAAAATGTCATTGGAGAGAGAAGAGGACCCTGCAAGGGCTGTCAGAGCTTTTTTTTTTTTTGGTAGTGTTTGATGGAGAGGAAGAACCAGACTTTCTTTTCTTGGACATTTCTTAGTCTGGTGTTAAACACTGCCCAACAGAAGAGGTTTCAGTGACGGGGAAGTGGGAGCGCAGGCTCAGATGACGTACAGAAGTGGTCAGTATTAGCTGGGCATGTCAGAATACGCCAGTGGTAGAGAGTCCCTGTAGCAAGTGGTGTGAGACTCCTTGGAGCTGTGTGGGGTTGGCCTTAGCTTCTTTTAACTGAATTGATCATCTCAACATGTAATGATGTCAGTTTGATGCCATAAAGCACTTTAAATGGAACTGGTCTTGTCCCTTTTCATTCTGGTTACGTGGAGACAATCAGCTTTGCCACTGCTCCCCGCTCTTCATCCCCAGCAAAATCCGAGCTGCAAGTAGGCATATTCCTGGTTTGCTTTGGCTTTACCCCGGGAGGGGAGGAAGGCCAGCTTTTTGTATTCTTTTTAGATCAAAGTGGGTGTGAATCTGCAGGGACACCCTGCAGATGGGTGAGTAGCAGGACCAGAGGAACTGGCTTCTGATGGATCAGGTATATCCCCTGGGAGAGCCCATGCTGGTGTCACCATCACCTTCCTCACAGCAGGTACTACTGCCGGTAGGGGAGCCGTCCCACCAGCAGTTTGCCTTCAACCTCCTTTTTCTTGGAGAAACACTGAGCAGAGGAGGTGTGGAGGGATACAACCAAATAAGTGAAGTGAGGCCCTTTCCGTGCACTAAGTTATTTCTGTCCAGGCCACTGGGAGACCTCCCAGGTGCCAACCCTGGGGCAGGAGCTCTCACCACTGCTGAGGGTGGACAACTCTTCTCACTCTTGAAGTTTGACCACTGCTGAGAAGCACAGTAATGCTATTAGCTTGTGCAGACTTGTACTGCCTTTCAAAAGCAAGAGCACCCATAGAGTCTGATCATCTTTGCACCTTCCTTGAGGCACTAGGATATCTCAAAGCTGGCGCTGAAATGCCCAAATCCAGTCCTTCCAAATGCCACCGAGTCAGAAGAGCTTCGTAGGTGCCAAATCCCAGGGAAGCTGTCTACAGTAGCGGTGGCACGGGGCAAGGGAGGACTGGGCGGGGAGGCCCAGGAGAGTTATACAAGATCCCACAAAACATTCCTTGTTAACCAGAACTCTGGAAGTTATTCTGCCTGCTGGCCAGGTTTGGGAATTTAAAAAAGCTTAAATTTTAAACTAGGTTAAAACGGTTAAACTATGTTTAAAATAGTTTTAAATAAAAGAAAAAAAAACCCTCCCTTGCTGCTCATAATTCTTGCTTCATTTGTCAGAAGGGGCAGCCATCAGTGATTCTTTGATCTGGTGATGCAGCTAAGTTTTGAAGATAGGCGAGCTGAACTGGCTTAGTCTCGTACACCTTGTGCCCTTGCGTGACGGGAAGCGTAACGCTAGCTCCCTTCCCACCTGCGTTTTCAGGGCTCAGCGCCCTTTCTTTCCACACGCATTTCACTGACACTGATGCTTTGCCCAAATATATTCCGCTTCCATTGCTTGGGGGGTGGGGGGAACAGGACGACATTCACTGCTTTGCATACAGCTATAAGCTTTGTATGTATTTAAGCTGTATATAAGTATCCATCCTTTCCATGCTCTGAAGTATTTTATTGTTTTCTTTATCGATATTAAACATTGACTCAAAAGGAAAAAATAAGAACCTATGTCCAGTTCAGTTCGCCTATGGTTAAAGTTTAGCCTGATGTTTATTTTGTACTAATATGGAATGCACTTGAGTAATTCCCAGAGTGTTGAGGTGTATTACGTATAAAAATAAATAAAAATGCTTTGCATTTTCATGTTGAACCCGTTAAAAAAAAAAAAAAGTTGAAAAGAAGACTCTTTTTAAAAAAGGGTAAAATCTACTTGTATGTTGATCTGTAATTATGTAAAAAACAAGCAGGTTATTGACTGTAAAATTCTTAACATTTTTTGGCAAGTTAGAGAAAAATCTTAGGTTTTGTAATAAGCTTTTATTTATCGACCTTTTCAGCTACCAGCATCAACTTCTTGTAAATTCCTTTTCTTTTAAATAAATTTATTTCTGATTTTTCTTCCCGATTTATTTCCACACCGTTGATATTTCTGTAGCTGACTTTGCTGCACCGAGGCTGAATGAATAGATGTAACGCTACCTGTAATCAAGTGTTTGCTTTTATCATCTGGGTTCCAGTCTGCACCCATTGGACTCTCTAACTTCTTTTCCTTCTCTTACAAGATTTGCATTTTGCTGAAGGGCACGTGGCCGTAATGGTATCAGCCCCTTGGGTTTTTTCCCCACACCCACACGGCTTCTCATCTTTTTACAAGAAGTGTTGCAGCCGTTTTCTCGGCCCCTTCAGCTCCATAAGCCGACGTAAATGGCAGTCTGGTGGCTGCATGTGCCGTCCCATGGCACAGAGGTTCCGTAACCCGCCAGAATAGCTCTGTGTCCCTGGCAAATCCTAGGCACAGGGGGTTTTATCTCATTTGGCTGAGGGAACTAGAGATGCTGCGTCGCATCACAGGGACGGGAGGGAAGGAGGGATATTTGCACCTATGATGTGGTGCGCTTGATGTCTTTCCACGGCTCCTGCAAGAGGAGGCCCGACAAGAAAGGCCGTAGCCGGTGTCCAGGTCATTCCTCTCACCTGGGGAGGTGAAGGTACGTCGTGTTCCCGGTGCCTGCAGGCATCAGTCCTGGCAGAAGAGGGTGCCAAAAGTACAGAGCCGAAGCAGAGTTTGCTCGCAGTGCGATGAGGAGCCAGCACAGAGGACCACGACGGCTGGAGTTTCTCCACCGTTTTCTTTTACCTGGAAAAGCGATCGTGGCTGCCCCTGTACTGCTAGTCCTGCTCGGGACTCGAGCGTCCTCCCCCCAGGCGGAAGGAGCAGGGACCCCTCCACCCATCACCCTCTGCATATTGGTTTTGAGGCAGAGGAGTTGCTTCATTTCCATCTATTACTTCATTGGTCTTCAGAGGTGAGGTAGGGAAGGAGAGGGAGGATGCTTGAGGAGAATCAGATGCATTGATCAAAGCCTTCAGGCCATCGACACGAACGCTGCTTGGCGGTGTTGGGCTGTTTCTTAACAGGCATTAGGAAATGCCAACCCGGCTTCCCGTGCCCCGTTAGCCAGCAGTGCACTGCATGTATTTTCCCCCCTCCTCCCATCTGTGTTGCACATGCTGTTCAAAAAACCTGAATCTTGTCAGTGAACCCAAACCTACGCCCGGTCGCGCAGCACGTGCTCCCAGAGGGGCAGCTCCCTGGGTGTGAGACAGAGGAAAGCTCTCATTTAACTCCATGGCTGTTCAGTAGTCCTCATTTTATTTGCATTCCCATTCGCCCCAGCTCACCTATTTACTGAGGAGAATAAAAGCTTTCCCCGAACCCTCGGCTCCTGTGTAGGGCGTTTAAAGAGCGTGTTTCCTGTGGCCCCTCTCGGCTCAACCTGGGTGCCTGCCAAAAGGACCTCTCGGGTGACCCCAAGCCTTTGCATCGCTGCGATGCGATATGACAGGCATTGGTTGTGGGAGGAGGAAGAGCACATTTACTGATGACAAATCAAATGGAGAAAATCAAATTCTTGCTAAATCAAGCTCCCGCCAGGGAAAGGCTGGGGTGCGGCGCAAACCAGGCACCGTGAGCTGCTCCGGTCCTGCACGTTGCGAGCCAAACCACCCCTTTCCAAATGCTAGAGAGGAGCCTGGGCATGCAATTCAAGTTGCCTTTGGTAGAGGAGGAAACAAAGGACCCCACCTCTCCAGGCCATCTCCATGTGGTGACCTGAATATCCTAAACCGGCTTTCCACAATCCCGTCCGCAGCCCAAGCTCTGAGCTGTTACGGCGTGGCTAAGATAACGAAACGGACGCTCTCCCCAGACCATGTGGGTTGATTGTTTTAGACGGTCCCCAAGCAGCAGTGATGTGTTTCTGAGCATCCCACGTTTCTTGCCCAGCCCGGCTTTTCCTTAGTACCTAAGGTTAGAGCAAAAGATCTCTGTGGAGCCATGTGGTGGGTCATCTGGATGTGGCTGGATTTTCACTGGCACCTTCACCTGAAAGGGGTCATAAAGGCTCCTTACGCTTGGATGGGACTGTGAAAGGAGCATTGACAGGCACAGGAGAGGCTCTTCAGAAATACGGTTTAGTGACACCTTTAACATCCATGTTATCTGTGTTTCCCCTTTCCTGCCCTTGCTGGGTTCAGTCCCAGCGCTGGCTCCAGGGTGAGAAATTGGAGGTCTGGGAGGACACAGGTGCGAGCGGGGCTGGAGCTTGCAGACAGGCTGCTCATTCACCGAGGTTTTATTAAGAGAAGGAAAGGCAAAACCCTAATTAGTTCAGTGAGTGAGTGAGATGCCTTGTGATCAGATACAAGGTGAATGGTAAAGGAACGACTTACCTTTGCCATAGAAGGCACCTGGGTTTTGTTAATTAGTTAGAGGGATGTTAAACACTGCAATTGTGATTTGTTTGGGGTTGGAACGTGTTTAAATTAAGGGGATAATAATATTTGACACCAGCAACTGATACCAAAGCCCATACGAATGAGCTCCCCTAGCCTTCACAGGGATGGGCAGACAAAATGGGTGCCCAAAAAAGCTATCTTCACACCTCTTGAAATACCCCCCAAACATGGCTTTGCTCCAGAGCCTGCTCTCCTGCTCAGTTCCAAGGTGGCTCAGGGGAGGATGCTGCAGGTTCAGGGCTGGCTCCCCCACCCTGCTGCCTGCAGAGCCCTGTCCTGCTCTCCCTGCATCCTGCGGCTCCTTTTGCATGGCGATAACTTGTTCAACGACGCTAGGAATCGCAACCTTCGCCCGTGGCTGGAGGACGTCCTGGCACCTCAGCCAGGCGTCCCCAGTGGGATGGAGCTGAGGTTTGTTTCTTGCTCCCTGACAGGGTAGGGCCAAGACCCAGGAGGGTCCCCGGGGAGGGCTTAAGTCCCTTCGCTCTCTCCATTCTTTACAGTCCATCCCTTGCACAGATGTAGTTCAGCTGGAAATTCCCGATACCCCCTGACCCCTTGCCGCAGCCTGGCGTCTCTCCCTCCGGCGCTCGGCGTCTCCAGACACTCTTTCCCCTTTCACCAAAGAGCTGTTTCTCACCAGCCACATCTTTCCAGTGAGCCTAATTAGACAGGAGCCTAATTAGAGCCAAGCAGGAGTGGTGAGTCATTAGCCGAGCCCTGTGGGAAGCCCCAGGGCAGCCGTAAGCCCGGCAGGGCAGCAGCGTGGGCAGAGGAGGCGACTGGGACGCGGTGAGCACTTGGCTGGGTGCAGAGAAGCGGCCGTCGGAGGGAAGCGGCTGCTATTTGTGTTTGCATGTGTAATTCCTCCAGACAGTGACCCAGAAATGGAGTAATGGGTGTTTACCCGCCTCCCTGCACCTGCTGGAGAGCCAAGCGGCAACACGCTGCGGGCCATGGTGCTGCTGGGCTCGCATCAGGGCAGGGGATGGCTGGCCATCCTGCCCACCCAGGGAACTTAAAAACCAAAAGGGCTTTTTCTGGTGGCCCTTAAGCTTTTTTCCTCCTTGTTTTGTTTCTACTCATCCCTTTTAATACACGGCTATACCCCGTGATGGAGAGGAGCCAGCATCCTGGGGACTGGCTGTCTGCGGGTGGCTGTATGGGGGGGGTCCCTGCTGGGGTGGGAAAAGAGAGTAAGGGGAGCAGCAAAGGGCAAAATTGCAATGTTTTCTCTGGATGGAGCCAGGACTGGGGTTAGGTGTGATGCGAGGACTGAGAGATGGGACTTTCTATCAGTGATTAAATCATGTCCTGGCTGAAGTGCCGGTGGCTTTTTAATGAGCACAAGTTGTGCTATTCTGCCGTGACCCTGGACCATTCCTCTAGCCTCAGCTGGGAATGGAGGGCTTCCCAAGGGAGCGAGAACTGAAAAACCACAAATTATTTGATTCCTGAGCTCTGTGGTCCCCAAGGGATGTCAGGAGGAACAAAAGGACATGTTGAATAGCCAGGATCGGTCCTCTTGAACCCTTCCACCACCTCCCTTTGGAGGGGAGGCACACCAATACAGAGGGGTCCTTGTGCAGGGTGTCTGTGAGACACAGCCGCCGGTGGCGCAGCATGCACTGGGGAGAGGGAAGTGAGATGTCCAGGCGCTGACAGCGTGAAAGCCAGGCTTTCTTCCACCTAATTGGATTTGTTATTCAGCTGAGAAACGCTGAATGGCTTGGGTGGGCTCTGAGCTTGCGATTTCAGTGAGGAAGTCAGGACGACGTGGTAAAGTAGGTCACGCTGCTGCAAACATGGTTGATGGTTTTGCACAACAGCCGATGATGTTAAATAGGGAGGTGGTGAAATGGAAAGAAAAGGAAGATTGTAAGGAGGAAGGAAAAAAACCGAGCTCAGCCTCCGCTATTCGCTCCCACCAAGATTCCCTGCTGCAGGCTCCCATCTCGGCCCCCCCCGCCCGGTGCTGCTGCCGGTACCCGGAGGGCACCAGGCTCCTGCTCTGCACTGGAGCGAGAGGGATTGGGCCCAGTTTAAACTTCCAACTGGTTGTGGGGAGCTGGGAGCAATGGTTTCTCCTGCTCTTGGAAGCTTAACTTCATTCATGAGCAGCGTTTCCTGGGGTGGCAGTTTGTGAGCCTGGACCCTCTACAGAGACTAAATCATGTTGGGTTTATCCCAAGGCAGAAGGTGCATGGGGAATAGGAAAACAATTTGACATGGGACGTACCGCGGGGAGGATGTGCAATGCTGGGCATTAATTAACATGCAGGAGAAGATGACAAGCCAAGGACGAGGCTTCGGTGCTCTGTATAGACATGGATGAACTTGAAAGCATGTTGGATGGCTGGAAAAAACCACTCCTCCACTCCAATTATGTGTCTAAAATGCCAGCCTCTGGATGGATGTGAGGCTTCCTCAGGCACCGGAGGTATTAAATCACCAGCTAGACTGCTTTTAATTGACTCTAGTGACAGAGGGAGAGCGAGCTCAGATGGTAATTCCCTGCAGGGCTTCACTGCACAATAGTATTATTTCAAGGGCAGCTGGGGTCAGCCTGGGAAAAACGCATATTTAAAAACCAAGAAGGCACTATGAGTTTCATTTAAATAAGACATCGGCATATCAGCCTTTTGCATCTGGGGAGGTTCAGCATGGTCAGTCCCCGGGGATGGAGGTCCCCAGACCTGGGCCTGGGAGAGGTCTGGTTCCACCAGCTGCCTGCACAGTCCCATCGCTGAGCACCCCCCTGCCCTTTCCTCCCAAATGCTTTTTGGAGGGTGGGGAGCACCCCGTTACAGAGCTGGGCAACCAAGGTGGAGAGAGCCTATGGGCAAGGGTGGGCTGAGAGAGTCGTGTCCTGTCCAGGCTCTCCTCTGGGACAGGGCCCCTGCAAAACAAGGCAGGAGGTAGATGTGTGACAAGCCACCCTTTGGTGGCTGCAGGCAGCACTTTACTGCCGTGCCTGGGTCTGAGCAAGGGCCGGATCCTTGCAAGACCCTGCACTTCTGGGGGATCTCCGTGCCAGGCTCCTGGCTGCGTCGTGGGGAAGATGTCTGGGCTCCTGACACCCTACAGCGAGGGCTGGCTGTAGCATGCGGGCCTGTTTCCCAGGAGCCTGGGAACATACAACCCCTGTAACGCCACCAGACAAGACCCTTTCCCAAGTGCTCACTCCCAGACAATGTTGAGCTTGACCTGCTAAGGTGGGAAAAAAGCTCTTTTACAAAAGCAAACCAAATCACATTTACACTTCTTCCCCTGTAACTCCCAGTTAAAACCCAGTCCCACTCTGGCTGTAGCATTATTCTGACTGTTTTATCCGTTTCCATCTCCTACACCCCTTTTACTTTGCCACTGCTAACCAAGAAACCTTTGTATTTTGCATTGCATTTAATTCCATAGCAACAGGTTGCTGCTGTCACAGCAGCTGCTGATTGCTTTTGAATTGCCTTTCAGGCAAGCTCCAGAATAAATACAAAAGAGCAGGCCTTTGCATGGCTCATATCAAAGCTAGCCAGTTGCAAAGCCTCCCGAGCTGGTATTTAAAGTCCCAGAGTCCCATATAAAACCTGAATCAACAAAACTGAAAGGGATTTTATTCACACACTCCCTTTTTCCTTCTCTGGCTCATCAAACATTAATTTCTATCCTGAATTGGTTTCCCAAAGGCTTCTTTAATGAGCTTTTTCTACGGGGCCTTACACTCCTATCTGCCCAGCTCACGTCACCTAATGCTGCTGCCCACCCAGCTGCCACGGGCAAGGAGACATGCTCCCAATCTCCTTTGCAGCTCAGCAATTCAGGCCCCAAATCCCTTGGAGACCATGCGTAACACCCGTAGGAAGTTTTGCTTTCCAAGCGCAACAGCCCCTGCTAGTAAAAGGAGGCAAATATGAATTTGCAAGGTTGTCGTGTTTCGCCTGGTGCCTATTACCTGCTCTGAGCAAAGCTGGAGCTGCTGGTCACGTAGCGGGGGAGAGCCCAGAGCCCTCCCAGAGCGGGGCTGGATCAGTCCCCTGCTCCTCTGGGGCGGGGAGAGATGCACACCGAGGCGAAGCGTGAACAGGAGCCCCAGCTGGAAAGCCCATCTCGGCTGTCAACGGGCCCCTTTCTTGGGAGCTGCAGCAGCCAAGCAAAGGCAAATAAGGAAAACAGAACTATAAATTCTCGTCTTCCTTAGAAATTACTGGCTTTGCCTGCAGGAGTATGACTGTGCCTGGGTTGGGCCCCCTCAACCTATTTAGCAGGTATTGGCATTGCAGACTTGCAGGTTCTCCTAAAATTATGGCATGGTCAAGCTGAGTGTGAGCAGCTGTGGAGAAGGAGACCTGTGATGGCCTCAGGGCACGAGAAGCCCTGGACTTTATTCCCAGATCCACCACTAACCTTGGACCAGAGACTTGACATTGTGCCTCAGTTTCCCAAGCGCTGAAGCAATAACAATTAGAGCCGGGCTGGTTGCTTAGGAGGTTGTTTGTGAACCGCCCCACCAAGTGCCAACCCTGTTATTATTCCTTGGCCCTGTTATTAGACCTAAATCCAACTGGCTTAAGAATGAAGACTCCTGTGAAAAACACCCAAACATTTTCCCAGATCATCATTTTTATTAAAATTCACAAGCAGCTGAAAGAAAGAAAAGACTAGAAAATGTAAATAAACATCATTCAGAGCATCGCAGACTGGCTGTGCACAAAGTGTGCTCTTCCCGGCAGCAACAGGCGCTCGCTGCTCCAAAAAGACCTTTGTTGTTTGAAGCCATGTCAAGGCTTTTCATTGCATTGCATCATTCAGCTGGCCAGGCTACAATTTAACCTAATCCACGGGCAAAAAGCAAGCCCGGAGCATCTGCAGGACCAGATCTGCTGCGGAGGGAAGCAGGATGGATGCTGGGGCGGTGCATGACCAGCCTTCGGCGGTGGCCAGCCCTGGAAGAGGCCAGTCAGGAGCCGCATCCCTGTATCGACAGCCAAAATCCACATGCCTTCTTCTACAGCTTGAATGGGGAGTGACTCGGGCTGACAACTCTTGCATTAATAAACGCAAATACAGTTGGCAGCCAGCGTGCGCGGATAACCTGGGGCAGCTGCAGCGCAACCGTTGGCAGGCAACGTGCAGCCAAAAACGCTCACACCTCTCCAAGGTGAAGCCGGGACGGGCGGCACAGCAGGGAAGAGGGGATCCCTCCCCAGCCTGCTCTGCCAGCCCTGTGACGCTCCCCTGGTTCACTCGTTTCTCCCTCCGAGGCCCCGCTAGAGGCGCGAGCTTTGCCCCTCTGCACCTCTGTTTCTGCTAGTTTACTAATTACGCCCTCACCCACGCGCTGCTCGGCGAGCGTGGTGGGGAAACTCAGAAGACCGGCTCTGAGCATGCAGCAGGTTTTATCTGGTGAATATCTCGGCAGCGGTGCCGGTGCCTTGGCACGCTAACAGAGCCGCCGTGCTCT
Source organism: Phalacrocorax carbo (assembly GCF_963921805.1). Taxonomy (NCBI): domain Eukaryota; kingdom Metazoa; phylum Chordata; class Aves; order Suliformes; family Phalacrocoracidae; genus Phalacrocorax; species Phalacrocorax carbo. Next base: position 8,209,782 of record NC_087519.1, read on the forward strand.
TTCCAGCAGCTGCGTGCGGGGAGCTGCCTGGCCTCTGACCAAATCACAACTGACTGTGGCAAGGAAAGGGAGGGGGGGGGGGAAAGGCCCAAAGTGCAAACGAAAAGGCACCTGCCCTGTTTCGCCGCAGTACCCAGTACTGCTGGCAGCCGCCCCAAGCTCCCACGCTTTAATGTTTCAGTAGCCATCGCCTCCGCAGAGCAGCCAGAGGATGGGGAGAGCCAGGTGCTCTCTGCTGCACTGCCCCAGCCCCTTTTCCCTTTAAAAAACACTTCTAAGTCACCCAAACAGCAGCCATGCCCAATGGCACGGTCACTGCCTTTAAAAAAAAAAAAATTTAATATCTCTTAAATCCCCCAACCAAGTAACAAAAAGCACCTAACGGCTTCTCACGCCGTGCTTGCCAAAGGATGCAGCCTGGTGCACACCCTCCATCTCCCCAGTCCTGTTGGACCACCAGCACCCGCGAGCCATCCCCATGTCCCCCGTACCCAGCCCCAGCCCGGTAGCCAGCGCTCCCAGCTCCTCGCCGTCCCTGTGCGACGGCCGGTGGTGGGGCTGGGTGGCCCTGCGTGCCCCCCTGGCATGGTGCTGGCGCGGGGCCGGCTGTGCCGCCTGCTCCCGATGCCGCGAAGGGATGCAAAAGGCTTCTCAACGTCCTGTGCGAGAGGACAGGAGGGGACTCGGTCACCGTGTTGGCTCCAGCAGCAAGACAGGGGACATGGATGTGACTCTGGCACCTGGGGAGGGAAAGAGAAAGCTCATTAAGAGGCACGATGCTTCGCTCAAGCCCATGCAGGGGAGGGCGCAGCTGGCGCAATGCACCAGAAAAGGGGTTGCACATTGGCAGCTATTGGGGTAAACTGCCCCCACCCCGAATCCCAGAGGTGGGTGGAGATGGAAAGCAGCTGATTTATTTGTGGTTTGGGGTGTGCTTTGCTTTCATAGGAGAGGGGAGAGAGTGGGCGTTCAGCTGGGGAGGGCTCAGAGCACTGGGGAGCTGGGCAGAGCCGGCCAGGAAACTTCCATTGCCATGACAAGGGAATGAAAAGTTGAGGGGAATGAAATTTTAGCTTTTTTTTTTCTTTTGGCCTTTTTTTTTTCTTTTTAGAGCAGGAAGGAGGGCCCAAGAACTGGAACAGGGAAAACAGAAAGACCCTTTTTCTCTTTTTCCACCGGTTCCTCCAAAACCAGCCATACGCCTGATTTTTTCCAAGGGGTTGATTAATCCAGTCTGGGGCTGAGATCTGACTGCACGTTTCCATCTGCCCAGGGTTAGAAAAAGCCTGATTTCCATCGACTTTCCTCCCCAGGCCAGCCACTCCCTTCCAACGCTGCCTGATAAACTGGCTTCAGAAACAACCAGCAGCTTGGAAAGAGCAGCAGCAGCAAAAAACTGCAGTCCTTGTTTATCCGGCCTTGCTATTATGCACATGCAAATGGGTTTCCCTAGGAGCCACTGAGAGACAGTGGCTGTGACTTTGTACCGGCAATACCAGCAAGACTTTAACGGGTTGCAAGCAACCAACCCAGCAGCATGCAGGTGAGCTGTGGCACTTAGCAGCTGGGAGAGTATCCTGAGGATTTTTCAGGCTGCCATTCGCAGGCACCCAGGCCTTTTGCATAGGAAGATGTCCGGCTGCAAGCAGGGCTCTGCGGATGGAGCCAGGAGCGATACACGGCAACAAAACCCCGCGGTTTCTTGCAAGGGAAAAACCGACCAAGCTCCGTTCCACATGGAAGGGGAGCCAAACCAGGCAGCAGTACAACCATCTTTGCAAAGTCTTGTTATCTAAGCTGCAATTAAATAATCAGAAAAGTCACTGAACAGATCCGACGTTTAGTGTAATCGTGGTATCAGAATACAGTTCTGGGCCTGGCACGCTGCCTGAATCCTTGCAGGAGCTTTGGGGCCAAAGTTCAGCTTTTAGGTGCCAGATCAGGCTTAAAAGCCTGCAGCCTCGGCTGCTCAGCGCCCACCCAACGGCAGGCACCGGCTGCGGGTGGCACCCCGCAGCCTTCGCAGGAGCCAAACCCACCAAAAGGCGCCGGTGGGAGCCACAAAATGGGCTCTGAGCTTTCGGATGAGCCCCAGGAATTAGTGCCTGAGCCGTGCCTGGCCACCATTCCAGCGACTCCCTACAGCCCAGGCTGCGAGGAGGGTCCTGCAGGAGCTGAAAGGCACTGGGAGGGGAACGCCTGGCTCCTAGCTGCTGCGTCCCTGTCTGTTTTGAGATGGGAGCTCTCACGTCTCCACCCCAGGGGAGTGTTTGCAGCTCAGGAGACAGCACAGCGGGATGCAGCGACTTCCCTCTCCATCTCATCTTTCCTGGCTGGAACAAGAAACCTCTGAGTGGCTCCCTCCCTGCAACCACCACAACCCCCAGCTGAAGGCTCCTCTCTCTGGCCCAAGCCCATCTGTGACCCTGCCCGATGGAAACGAGAGCATTGCACAGGACAGATAGTTTGAAGAAGCCACTTTTAATTTGGAGACAGGCAGCTTGGAGAACCTGTTCCTGGTACCACCTGAGGTCACCTCCCAGGAGGTGTAAAGTTGTTCCCCGTCAATTGTCACTGCACAGGACTTCAACAGACCACCCGGCATCGTCCCCCAAACTCCTGGCTGGGCTGTGCTTGTGTTTATAAACACAGAAAGTCTTTATTAGCAGAGTGCTCGGTATTTTATTTCCCTTTTGTAACAATTTGCCTCCTCGTGGCTCCACCACATCAGGCGGAAGGATACTGGGCTTTTAGGTTTCATATTGCTAGTCACACTTGATCCCTGGAATTAACTGCCGGCAATAAGCACCGAAGTAATGTCACACAGCATCCTTGGCAGGGGCACTGGGACCTCTGCTGAAAGGAGCCCCGGCTCCAGCTGGGAGGGGTGAAGGCTGTGCCCTTGAGGAAATGTTTCCAGCTGATCAGCTTTATGCGTTAAATGAAAAGCAGGCTGGGTGCTTTATGAACATTTTTCAAGGATGTGTTATTTGGGTTTCAGGGCTGGTATGAATGCAACATCATGCGTTTATAGGTGAGAAGGTTGTTTTTTTCATGAGTACAAAGTACTATTTCCTACTGTGCGATTGCCCAGGCCTTTTCCCACCCGCCCAGCTTGCTCTGCTTGGAGGGCACCTTGGATGGTCCCTCCCGAGCCTTCTCCAGCTGAGGAGGGTTCCCAAAGGATCAGCATTGCCAAAGCACCCCAGCACCTGGGCACGTGCTGGCCAGCCTCTCTTCTGGGCTCCCCTTCGTGAAGAAGGATCTCATAGGGACCAAAACGGGTGATGCAGCACAGACCTCACGTGGTGGGAGCTGCAAGCCAGAAGACCCCTCAGCCAGTCGCGCTGTAGGACGGCGGAGCAGTCGCAGGACCCTACAGCCAGTCACCCCAGTTCCTGAGCCCAGTTTTGGCACAGGTGCAGCCAGGACAGCCAAGGCAAGCGTGTGGGTTGTGGCTGCTACACATTCAGGTCTGGCCTTCGCTCACCAGTCCTGGTGCTTTATTTAAGGAGTTGGCACAGTGGCTGAGACCATAACAATAACTTAGGTTTTTATTAAAAAAAAAAAAACTCTAGAAAATGGAACTCATGCATATTTTAAATACTTCTTTTAAATAAAGAATGGAAGCAAAGCCAAAAAAGCACATAAACCCCTCACACAGTGACTTTTCACCAGTTTTATTTGCAGGTTGGCACACTACAGTTCCCAGTTTTCTTGTGCTTGTGCCAGACTCCAGATTACAGAGGAAAAAAGTATCTATCTAACCCCCACAAAGCTGTTTATTAGGTCTGAACAACCCAAATACAGGACGGGGGGGGGAAGGCAGGAGAGGAAAATAACATCTCTGTCTTTGGAGACTGCTTTTAATTCAGTTGCTGAAGAATCAACTCCCACCTCAAAATATTCCCTATTTCTATTCTCAGCAATGTGGCTGGTGTTGAGCTTTAATATTCTGACACATCTGCTACCAGAGAAAATTAATTTTCAGCTCTAGGATGGCTCTTAAAGGGAGGCCTCATTGACCTGAGCTGAAAATGATGGAGTCCTCACACTCTCTGCTGCAATATTTAATAGTTAATTAGATTACTGAGCCACTGTGACAGATGCTAGGCAACGCCTGAGGAGGAGAATTTGGAAAGGCCATTATCTTTCAGTGCCGGGAAAGCTCTGAGATCTCCTCTTAACCCTTTCTACTCTTGCCCTGCCCTCACTGTGGTCTAACCCATGTTAAAACCAGGCGTTTCACAAATCAAAGGCCAGCACAGTATTCTGGATGCTTTTTTTTCCACCTGAGAAAAAACAGGTGGTCACATTGGGCAAATGCCTGGCAGAGGTGTAGGAGCTCCTCCTTGGTTCCCAGCTGGCATCAAAAGAGATGATCACTGGGAGATGCCAGTAATTTCACCCGCTGGGCGATTCCCAGGCACACCAACCACACCAAGTGGGAAGCAGGGAAGTGAGAGGGTGTTAGAGGGTTTGGGCAGCATTCTTTCTTCCCTGTATTAAGTGAAGTGGATTTTGATGAGTCTATGGAAGACTTTCCCTCCCCACAGCCCCCACCTTCCAAATAAAACCATAAGTGAAGCTTGTCGATCCCGCCCCCATACGTGAGGGTTTCCCAGCTCCTTCAGCTAGCTGGGAGGTAGTCTCCAACCACCAAAGCAAGGTTGTGTGTGTTGCTGGCACTGTGAGACCTGCAGACTGAGCTAGCAGAGGTGTTACGGACTCCCTGGGAAGATGATGCTATCCAAGTGTTGCCTGTATCAATATCTGCTTTCACGATGCAAGGTGAGAAGAGTTTTTGGCCTTTGCCAGACCAGCTGCATCTCGGCACAGATTGATGAAGACGTGCAAAGCTCTGTGCAGTGGAACTGGTAACCAGAATGGCAACCGAACGTCGCACTGGGGAGGGGAGAGGAGGAACTGACTGCCCTGCCCCAATGGCATTGCAATAGCACCTTCCCTGAGCAAGTGAGAGCCGGAGCACCAGAGTGAGACAGGACATCATGAGTTTCCACCATCTTTCTTATTCTCACACACCCCAAAACACCGATAAACACATTATTCTTCTGGTTACAAAACCCCTTACCTCCCACTCAGGTCTCACACAGAAGTCTCAGAAGTTCTGATTTAATAAGCAACAGTCTGGATGTTAAATAAACACCAGGACCATCAAATGCACCATGGCTTCTAAGATTCTGCTCCTCCTACCCACTGAAATGTAAATAAAGAGCTTAAAAAGAGATCCAGGATTTGCCGGTATCCCAAGGGTCACTTGCCTACATATTCATCAGCTCTGAATCAGTCACCCAGATACCCAGCAAAAATATCAAACTACTGAGACTTTTTCCAAAGCACTTGTTGCCCTAGTATCTCCCAGGACTCATATGGAAGTGCTTTTAGAAACCATAACCCCTTCAACTGCCTGGGGACAGGATGTATTCTACGGTGATAGCCATGAGGGCAGGCGTGTACACATCTGCCCTTCCTACCCACCCACACACAGAAGGTGACACTGGCACATCAGCTAGCTTGGAGTGGAGGCAGAGGAGCTGTGGACTGCTTGCAACCATCTGTGTAGCTATAACTCTTAAGATACTGGGAGGATCATCTGGAAACAAGAGAAACCTGGGAGCTAGCTAAGATTAGAACATGTCAGAGCTGATTACTCTTCTCTGGCCCTGCATCCCACCTTTCAATACTCCCTTCTCATAAACCATGAGCAACTTGGAACACGTGGCTTCAGCATGGTTCATGGAGACACAACTGAAGCAAGAAAGCAAGTTTCAGTTTAAAAAGAGGAGATCCTTACCTTATGGACCTCCTGGATACAAGCCCCCAAGCCCTGACCCTCATCACGATGGCAAGTGCTTCCAGGTGCTGACAAAAGCTGTGGGGATGAGCGAGTAAGGCACTGTTGTGATACAGTTCCATGTGTCTGATGTAGGGTCGTAGCAGTCCAGCGTTTTGCACCTCTGAGTCCCAAAGTAGCCCCCCACCACATAGAGTTTATTCCCCGAGGCCAAAGCATGGCATGACATGCGCTTGGCTGTCATGTCCCCAATGCGCGTCCACTGGTCCGTTTCGCAGTCAAAGCGGTAGGCGGATGCTGCCGTGAACTCTGTGTCTCCCCCCATGATGAAAATCTGGCTGCCCAGTACAGCGGCTGCCGTGTAGCGCCAGGGCTGCGGGCATTCGGCTTTGATCATCCACCGATTCTCAGATGGATCATAGCACTGGACCTTGGACACCATGTCTCGGTGAATGCTGGTCCCACCAAAGACAAAAAGCTTCAGCCTGGCGCTCACCACCGCAGCGTTGCTCACTCCGTCTCTCAAAGGAGCCACCATCGTCCATTTGTTGGATATGGGATCGTACTTCTCTACTTGCTTCAAGGAAACAGAAGGAGATGCAGGGAAGACTCCAGCTACTGCGGTGTGCCCACCAACCACATACAGGCAGTTTTCCAATTCAGCCGAGCCATGCCCAAACCGAGCTATTAACATTGGGGCAGCTTTTGACCATTCCTCGTGAACAGTGTCATACACCCATACGTCTTTTGAGACGCCGTTCTCTGAGCCCCTGCCTCCAGTGATATACACTTTGCAGCCGATGGCACAGGCACTGAACTCCTTCCGTGGGCTTGGCAGGTCTGCTTTGGGGATAATTTCCTTTGCTTTGTGATCCACTTGGTAGATCTTATCACACATGAAGGTCTGTCCTCCCAGGATCAGCAAGGTGTGCCCAGCTTTGCGAGGCCTGGCACAGGGACTGGTGACCACCCCATCATTCTGGAGGATCTTCTTCTTGCACTGAATAGCTTCATCCAAGACAATCTTGTTTCTTTCATCCACCATGATCAAGTCCTCACAAGCCAAGGCTTCCTTGAGGCACTCAGAAGGAAGCAAGGCCAGACGAACATTCCGCAGAAGTTCTGGGAGATAAGCCTTCCGCTCATCCAGATCATATTTCACCCACTGGATGACAGCCTTGAAGACCTTTTCTTCATCCTCAATTTCCAGCTCATCACTGGAGATGAGGTCCAGCAGAGTGTCCTTGGAAAGGTTGTTGAAGTCCTCACTCTTGTGAACCGTCTCAAAGTTGACCAGGCACATCCTCCAGGAGAGCTCATAGAGCCGCCGGCACTGATGAGCATCTGAGAGCAGCATCATGCCCAGGCAGTTGGAAGGGTAGAGGTTCTTCTCCAGGAACTCAGCTGCTGCGTCTCGGACATCATGGAACTGCAGCATGTCTCCAGCCTCCAGGAGGGACTCGGCATTCTCCTCATTGATGATGATCCGGGAGGAATAAGCAAAGTCCAGCAGTAGCTCCAACACCTCTGGGTGAAGGCTGTCATGGAAGTTCACCTCATCATCCAGGCTCTCCCGGAGGCCATTGCTAAACATGGCTTCGAAGTATCTGCTGGAGGCAGCCAGCACTGCCCGATGGCATGGGAACGACCTGTTTCCTGCCCAAAGGGTGACATCAGTGAACATGCAGTGCTTCCGCAGGGTGTTCAGATGGGACAAGACACAGTCCGGGTGGGAAGCTTTGTGAAAAAGCAAGATGTTCATGGAGCCGGTGCTAGTCCGGGATTTACGGTTCTCATGGACGCTGACTGACATGATGACAGAGCTCCTGCCTGCAGAGAAAACACCAGAAAACCCATTATTCTCTTGTTCTTACTGATGTAAAGCATGGAGAACAGATGCGATCCAACTCGGGCACGCTTGAACGGACCTCAAACGTGAAACACCAGGTGACACCCCAGTGCTCCTGCTCTGTGGGTGCTCCTGCACCCTGGCTTGCAGAGCCCGTGCCTCCTGCTGCCGATGCACCCGCACACCCTCTGAAAATTTAACTCCGGGTGAGCAGGGTGCGAAGGCGGAGGGGGGTGAGGGGGAAAATTCTGCACTATGGTTTCAGCAACGGAGCAACAAAGTGAAGCAATCAAAACCCAAACTTGATGGTAAATTGTCTCAACAGCCCCTCGAGGGTATTGGCAAACCGCAGGAGAGTTATTTTTCCTTAGAAAACAGCATTAAGAGAGCAGTCTTTCCAGGATAAAGGGCACCGGTCTGTTCTTGGCTCAGCAGACATCAGGTTTGGCTTCTGATTTTCATGAAGGTTATTGCATGTTTAGGAAAGGCAATCGTGACTGCTCTTATTTATGGAATATTTAGTGACCAGCACAAGACAAAAGTTTTGAACAAATTTTACCAAGCCCTGTCATTGTAGTTTGTGTTGATAAAACTTGCTAGACGCTTCATGCGAATAAAGCATTTTGCAGGACAGACTCACATCAGAGAATACGACAAGAGAGACAGCTTTTTAACAGACAGGCAGAAGAAAACAAGGCTTTTTATGAGCTAATATTTCATTTAAGTGCTACCTGATTCCTATCCTTGCCTGTGGAAGGGAAGCCCTTTGGACCAATCAAATTATTAGTACTTAAGATGATAAAATCCAAGTCACTTGCTCCAAAATATTTTAGCCAGCTCGATTTTGTCTCCCATATGTCCTCTCTTACAGCAGAAAGTCAGTACTGAAGCTGGTAGGATGACAGTGCTGATGTTTGAAAAATGAGCCTAAAAAAAAAAAGAAAAATGGGGTCAGCCTGTTGTGCCGCTGCTGCGGGCCCGCGACGGCACACACGGCAAAGCCGTCGCAGGCACTACGCTAGATGACATTTATTTTTCAGTAAGAGACTCTCCCTGGCTAAAAGTGCAGTTTGTGGGCGGCAGCCCACTAAATGGGTTAAAGATGGGGGCAAGTCACAGAGCTCAGGGGGTCTGAACTGTCCCAGGAGTGTTTCAGTGCTTCGGGCAAGGAGGACCCTGTTCGGATGCACAGGAGCGTCAGGGGCTGCCGCCTTCAGCTCAGCTTCCCTGCCAGCACAAGGCACCCACAACGAATAGCTACAAGCTGGGGAAAGTGGGCCTAATTCACAGGAAAAAGAGGCTGCTTGAGAAACACTACCTAGCTGTGCTAGATCTCGCCTCTCACCCAACACTATTTTCTATCCCTTTTCTACACCCTCTTCCCCAAAACACCGCAGTTTTGCTTTGCAGGCTGGAGATACCAGGGCTGAAGTCCCATGGCATCCCGCTCCAGCCGTCAAATTGTTTGGAAATCAGTAATTAGCCACACAGATAAAATTGGGGAGGGTTTTCTGGCCTCCAAATTTGCTCAGTCTCAACAATTCCTCAGCCTCCCACTCCATTTTGACCTCTCACACGCATTTTGGCATCCACGCTTATTCAGCCTAACTCTTCCTCAGCCTCCCACCCTCTTTGGACCTCTATGCTTGATCAGCCTCAACCCTTCCTCACCCTCCCACCACCTTTTGGCCTCAACACTGGTTCAGCCTCCACCATACCTCAGCCTCTTGCCCCCTTCTAGCCTCACACCACCTTTTGGCCTCCCAACCCCTTCCAGCCTCCACACTTGTTCAGCCCCAACCATCTCCCAGCCTCCCACCCCCTTTTGGCCTCGATGCTTGTTCAGCCTCAACCATTCATTGACGTCACATAATATTTTGGCCTCCCACCTGCTTTTGCATCCATGCTTGTTCAGCTTCAACCACCCCTCAGCCTCGCAGCCCCTTGTGACCTCTATGCTTGCTCAGCCTCCTACTCCATTTTGGCCTCCCACCCCCTTTTTGTTCTCCACAGGGGCTGAAATCCCGTGGCACCCCACTCCAGCCACCTAGTTGTTTAGAAATCAGTAATTAGCCACACAGATATAGCTGGAAAAGGGTTTTTCATTGGGTCCTTTTTGCTGGTGGTGGTTTTTTAACTTGCTTTTCACAGCTAGAGGTTTCTCAGGGATCTTTCTCCCCTGCCAACACTGGGTCTCCAGATCAGTCCTGTTCTCCCCAGCAAGGCTGAGCTCACCACTGTCACCCCAGCCCAGCACGTGAGGTACCAGGGGAAACCACAAAACACCGAGAGAGCAGACGTAGCGCTCCCAGGCTGCTGGTCGGTCGCAGCCTTGACCTGGAGCCGCACAACCCTCCCACGCTCCACGGGTGGATGACCTCAAGCAGAGGCGGATGGCCAGATAAGCTGCCTGACTCATGCTCTGCTCACAAGCTTCCTACCCCCTGCTTCTCCAGCACGTCCAAAAGAGTCCAAATTCAACAAATAGTTGTGGGCATGTCCCTCCTTCCCCACCCGCTGCCATGAATTATTGAGGCCGGTCTTCCTGAGGCTCCGTTCATTCCTCAGGGCTGTGTCGCAGTCCAGGGAAAAGGTCCCTCCAGGCTTCTCTGTCCAGAAACAATAGCTTGCCCAAGCAGCCACAACTCCTACTTGGCCTCTAAGCTGGGCAGGAGCATTGCCATGGGTATACGGGTTGGATACGCGCACGTTCCTCGCCAAAATCCCTGCAGCTTGGGGTTGAGGCCACCAAGCTCATTTCGCTTGGGATCGGAGGGTGGGCAGAATCAAGGCTCCAGAACAGGAAGGAAGATGCCATTACGGAGCAGTGCTTTGAAGTGCATCCGAGGGAAATGGTTTCCAGCATCGACACCCAGCACAGGGACAACACTAATTTAAGAGGTTATATGGATTCCCGTGTCAAAGCTCTATATCGCCGAAGCAAGGAATACAAATGAAACATTTATGAGTCTGCTAAAAGCTATCGATTTAGGTTCCTATTCCTACAACCTCAGAAACTACCCTGCCATTGCTACTGCTTTCCTTGCTCGCAGCTCAGGTCAGCTATTCAGTGTTAACCTTTGATTTGCTTATGCACAAAAAAAAAACCACAACCAAAAAAAAAGCAATTTCTATAGGACCGCTATGGAGACAAAGAAAAAGATCGCGGGAAGGCAGCATCATTTTTTCTGACACTAAGATTAGAAAAGCCACTACTCAGAATGGAAGGAGCAGGTAATCTAGAAATGAAAAATGTCTGTATAAAAGATGCGACAGAGCCACTTTATATATATATGCACGCATATATGTACACACACACACATATATATTTAAAATCTCAGGTTTCTAACATCAAACGTCTTGCCCAGGGCACTGGGTAACCAAACAGTATTTTTATCCAACACGTGTTGAACAGCATGCAGGGAATAAATTGGCCCGTTCCAGCCCAGACCCCATTAGCACTGCTCCTCATATCACCTTGTCCCACCACAGGCACCAAGTGATCCCCAGTACAGCTGCAAGCCTGAAAGCTAAGGAGGCCCCAGCGCCTTTACTTGGCCCCTCCTGGAGCCAGGTAGTGACACTGGATGTCACTGGTCACAGATCAGCAGGGCTAGGCAGACCATTAGACTGAAACTAAAGCAGCCTCTGAACCCTGCTGTGCAGCCATCTCACCAGCAAGGCTTGCGTGTGGTTTTCAGCAACTTCCAAACAGCTTGTTTTGAGGGCTTCTTGAATCCTACCATGGCTGGGCACAAGCAGAGAAGTGGCAGGTACTAATTCTTCCCCCCACAAACACACCCCACCCCATCTCTTAGTCTACCAGACAACTTGGCATCATCCCGCCCATATCAGATGAACAGAAATTGCAGGCAGCAGCTATTTCATGATGGGTTTCTTCCAAAACCTAGCAGCCTTATAAGCCTCAGAAGCTTGTAACTAAACAATCATCTACATTTTTCATGATGCACCAACATATGCTTCATTTTAAGCAATGTTTAAGTGCAGTGATGAACAGGCTGCACCCATGACATGTGCTCTTATAGGCACTTCTCAGAAGCAGATGTGTGCAGAGCAGAATTGAGCCCCTACAACATTCCTCACTTCCCTTACCCAGCTACTGAGCTAAAAAGGAAAAACAGAACCACTCAGAATGAGGAATATTTTACACAAAGAGAACTGTCAGTGGCTCCTGCCAAGCTCCCACCTGCTCTGCAAGAGCTCAGGGGTTGCCGGAGCTCCCAGCTGCATCTTCCATCACGCAGGGAGCTATAGCTAGAACAGATGCATCAATGTGAACAGCAGAAGGCATGACCTGAACAAACTGGGTCTTGGATTTCGCCACACTGCATTCATTTTTTTTCCTTCAAAAGGCAGTTACTGAAAAAAGAAATATCTACTGCATAGCCTTTTAGTAGGATCTTACTGCATGCAGAGGCAGATGATAACCCTTCTTCCATATGGATGAGGGCAGAGGGGCATCAGCTTTCTGACAGCCATCCAACGCTGTCTGATGGCTATAGTATTCCCCTGACTGTCTGCAGCTTTGTACAGCAGGTATAGGAAAAATGGGGGTTTTCCAGCAGAGCAAGATAAAGGCGCGTTGGAAATCCTTCCACTCTCCCACACAAGGCAGACAGCAACCCCAAAGGAGGGTAGGAGTTGGCTCAGGGAGAAAAGACCCTTTGAATCTCAGCTCATGAAAAAAAAAAAAACAAAACACACCCCAGCGGTCTCTCTGGACAGGACAAAGCTGGCAAAGAGAACAAGGGGAAAAACCAAAACCGCACTGCTGGCCAAACTCCCCCCCGACCAACGGCCACAGTTCCCCTCTACAAGCGCCTCCCGCTTCCTGCAAAGCATGCCCAGCAGAAGGCTGCCCCTCCCAGGCTGCTGGGTCGCCATGTCAGAGCCCCGCTGGTGCGTGTCATTTTGGAGAACCTCAGGAAACACTCTATTGCCTCTTGAAGAAACGAAGCAGCACTTTGAAGCCATATCAGGTCCCCAGTCACAAAACAACTGCAGGTGAGAGGACAGCTCAGGACTATTGATATATGGCCTATATTAAGCTAGGCTTGGGGTTCCCCACTCCATCTTAAACCAGCAGACTGTCCACAAATGTCCCATTTCATTCACTATCTGCAGGGAATTGCCAGCTGAGATGCTGCTTCCTTTTAAGAGGACAATATCTGAGAGCGAATAAGATGTTCCCCAGTGGGACTTCAGGGGATCAAGAATTATTTCTGCTGAGAAGGACAAAACTACAGGATTTATAGGTGTTCTCCCAAGACCGTGAAGGTTGGCTAAACACCAAAGAGCCCAAATCCCACGAACCGAAGCTGGCACTTTCTGTTTGCCAATCAGACTTTCAGAGAAGCAGCAAGCAGAACTTGTTTCTTTTTGCCCCACTTAACCATGAACTCTTCAAAGCTGTAAATAAATAAGCAGTAAGGTTCCCCGCTGGCTCAGCTCAGAAGACCTGGAAGAAGCTGCTCAGGCCGCAACAGATATTCACCCCAAGCAATCAGCCAGCCATACAGGTCCTCAACATATGGACTGCACTACAACCTATAGCCACCATTGCAAACCAGAGCTGACCCACCTCGAGCAGCCGGCGACAGCTGCTTTTGCAGGGAGACAGGCATAAGATTCTTTATCTTCTCTCCGATTTCACAATATCAACCCTTTGGGGTGAAATGTTGTCTTGAATTCAGCCAAAGTTCAACTTCTCCCTGGAAGCGGTGGGATAAATTCTCTATCCATTAATAACGCACCTGCTCCCTCATCCCAAATATCTGTACTTTTCTAACACCTTCACGGACTCCATCACCTGCGGCTTAGGCCAGCAATGCCATCCCAGGACAAAATTACTAGTATAGAGCCAATTTCCCCCTTTGTACTGTACAGAGTAGCAAACTAGAAACCTAAAGTCACCTACTGCGTTGTCTTCATGGGGAAGAGCTCCTTGCAAAGCTGCTTAGGAGAAAGACCAGTGTGGTGACACTGTCAAATGCAGAACCCAGATACAGCTGCACTTCAGACGCAATTTCCCAGCATTGGAGACAATCAAAAGGTTTGAGAAGGGGGATCTATTACATGGAGGCATTCATGTACTCACAGGCACAGCTCGAGCCTCAAAAGCGGAAAAAAAACTGAACAGAAAACAGGAAAAGATGGTGGGGGAGGGAGACAGAAAACAAGAAAGGGGAAGGAACAAATGTAAAGATGTTTTCAGATGATTTTCATGTCCTTGCGTAACACAGCGGACTATCAGGTATACAGCTTGGAGCTGCTTGAAAGGCTTCATACTAACAATGCCCTTCTGCAAAGAGGGCTTGAGACAAAAGCAAGACAAACAGCACCTGGCATTCAGTGCAGCACCGCACTTGTTCAACGTGGAGCCTGGGCTGCTGCCAGGTGGGCAGCAAAGGACCTTCGCCGCACCGTCCCTCTGCTCTGCCCGCACGCCTGCGTGCCTGGATGCAGGCTTTGCTCTCTAACAAATCGGGTTCATCTCCAGCAACTCCAGTGGATTTAGTGGTTTGCCCGTGTCAGCCAAATTTGTTCTTGTCTTCTTCAGGATGACTAACGCAGCAGAGATGCAACTGTGATTTTGCACACTGGAATTCAGACAACGTAACTGTGCCATGAATCAGAGGGTATCTCTGTAACAGGGCTGGATTTGGCCTTCCCGACAAACTCTCGTTGTTTCATCATATTTGCAAATAGGCAAGCAAAGCCAGTTGACCCTAACCCCCAAAGCAGAATTTCTGATCCCGCCCCAGCCTTTGAGAATGGAAGACACCCTTATCGTTTCTTCTAATTTTCTCACTTTCTAGTCTGGCCTGTATATCCTAGACAGAAAACAGAGAGACCATGTGAAAGGCTCCTTCTGTTGGCTCAGACAGAAACTGGGAGGTTTTCCAAGCCCAATTCTGTAGGCTCCAGGAGATCAGATTGTCTGGAGGAGGTCTGGGCACGTATCTGAACGTGCTTACTAAAGCAAAGTTGAACTCAAAAACTCAGTCTGTCCATCACTGCTTCTTATCCCATTCTCACCAGTACCCACTGTTTCTCCCTTTAAAACCGTGCTTCGCTCTGAGCCCAAAGCCACCACAAGAATTACTGAATGCCACTCACCATAGAAAACAAAAGCAGCATTTCCAGGCTGTACCAATTAGTGAGGTTCTTGTTCTATCTTGCAAAAGCACTGGTAAGAGGGGCAGTAGCACCTTGAACCTGTAAGATGTGAACTAATCTGAGCCAAAGGTAACCGTGTTCCAACCAAAACAAAAATACCCATAGGAAATCCATTTTGCATGCAGTACATGCAGTTTTATTTGCAGATCAGGTACTGGACTTGTTACTCCGCAACTGAGTTACTCCATAAAGTTTCTTGAGCTACGTACCTGTGAGGCAATCAAATAAGGTTCATGTTCACCACTAAGCACGTTGGCTTTGCAGTTCCTGGGAGTACCACATCCTCCTACAACCACTATCCAAATAGCGATAAATAACACTTTTAGCCACAGTTCAGGCTCCAGACAATAGCTTTTCATTGCTACGCCTTAACCCTAGTGGATCTTTTCAAAGCCTGTAATTCATTTCAGAGGCTGCTGTGGGGTTTTGTCCTCCCTGCCTGTCCTCTAGCTCCACTAGTGAATAAAACCCATTCTGCCAGATCAATCACAGTCGCTTTGCAAAATGAATGCGGGGCTGTAGAGGAGGCGAGCGAGTTTGCAGTCCCGTCTCCCAAATTATACTCAAAAAGGCTCCAGAATGGAAACAATCTACTTGATCGCAGTATCCACCCCAGCCCCATCTGGGCAGGATAAAGCCTTTTTCAAGCAAAGCAACTTGCTAATGTGCTGCAAAGGCAAAAGGCCTTTGGTACTTCAAATATAGAGGAGCAGAACCACATGCGATTTCCCGGGGAGAGTTTAGAAGATGAGATGTGGTATACGTCAAATTAATGCCAGAATAACCACTGCAGTTGCTGACTCCAGAAAGCATATTCAGATCCTCCCACTCTCTCTTTGCGTATGGTGCCCGACTCCTGGCGCTGAGGTTGGCAGAGCTGATTGCTCCGATGGTCAGGCTAACCAGAAGCCCTGCTGCGGATGCTCATACCAAACAGGTCTGTCTGCCTGCTGTCAGGGCAGAGTTTCAATTTTGTGGCTGGCCAGTTAACCTGGGGTTTGGTTTTGTCTTCCCTGCTCCCCTGCCAGGCAGGAGATCTTGGTGAAACTGCCAGGTTTGATTTGCAGGAGCTCATCTGCAATTCTGGGCCGGAGTTCAGAGCTGTGGAGGTGGGAGGCCCTCACGCCTCCTGAACAGATTAGCCCCTGATGTTGAGGGCATAGAGGACAGCTGTTCCCAGCTGGACTGTAAGGCACTGACAGTTATTGAAGGGTCTGGGGCTGCAGGACAGGGCATTGCTCATTGCCCTCTGGCTCTGGACAGAAGGAACAAATGTGATACCCATCTCTGATCTTTCCAGTTCAGTACCAACACTGCATCAAACCACACACTCGGCTTGCAAGTTCTGGACCAGCATGGGAACACTGCAGCAGCCCAGGCCATCCTGGGCATCCGTGAACGCATCGCAAGCAAACCAGAGTGATTGCCAGTGTGCTACAGCAATAAATTTGCCTGGCCACAATCTGACAGGCTATTATATAAAACTGGTAGTCTTTGCAAAGTCTAATGGTCAGCAAGCAGACAGTGGTTACGGGGCACGCAACGTTCCCAGGCTCAAGCGGTGGGGCGGTGCAGAGGAAGACAGAGGGGCCTGTACTGGCTGGAATGATAGTAATAGTCACTGCGGGGATATAAAGTTGATAAGCAAAGACAGACTGATGTGACAGTGGTTAAAGGTCAGACCAGGAGGCTTGGGAGAGCTTGTTACAGCTAAATGCTTTCTAGCGGCACTCTTGCAGCCACTATTTTAAGCAATGCCAGCTATGTTCACTGCAATTCAATTGCAATCTATAGAAGACGGGAGTAAATCTACTCCTCAGCTTAAGTGCTGACACTGCTTCTTCAAACCTGCCCCTTCTGCCGTCCCTGAGCGTCAGCTGCCGTCACTGCTGCGGACACCCCGGGCCAGCTCTGCCTGTCCTGCTCCACCTACTCGTGCCCAAGGCCAAGGCACTGCTCAACACCCTCTCTTTTGTAATGCTGCCACTTCCCTCCCATCTCGCAACATGCTGCCCATCCTCTTCCACCTCCACAGATGGCCGCATCCTGCCCTTCCTGTTTCACTCACCTACCTCCTAAACATTGTCTAAACCTTCCCCTGGCTGTTAAGAAGGATCTGAACTCCTGCAGGCTTTGAGGAACGGTTGGTTACCACTGTAGGGACAAAAACGGTATCGTAATTCACACGTACATACGCACACAAAGATACGTACACACCCCTTGTCCCCATCCAGGACCATGTCCAGCACTCTCTCCAGCGCCGGAGGGACCATATATCAGACACGCTTGTTTTCACACGTTTGGAGTACATGTCATGCAGCATCTTATCAGCTGTTCCCAAGCTGTCTGCCTCCGCAAATTTCTTTTGCCTAGCTCCTTTTCAGTCGAACGATTTCCAACTGGCCTTATCTTCTCTCCAAAACCACCTCCCAGACGCCATCCTCATGGCTTGAGTTACCTGAACCTGCCCCAAACACAGCAGGGGAGGCTACCACGGGGCACGCTCCGCATACCTGCTGAGGCAGAAGGACTTCAGATAACAATCCCCAAATACTTGAGAAAAAAATAACAAAAAAGGAGAGGAAGTTTAAGTTCCCCAGTGCTGAAGGTGCTTACGGTCTCCTGCGTTCACATCACGGTGTGACTAATTTGCTTCTGCAGCAAATTTGACTCTGGTTTCAGTTCTGAGAATCTTGTGCCCATCCCACACCTTCCCGCTGCAAAGCAAACTCTCACCTATGCCTGCTCCCCAGGTGCTTCACTGGAGATATATAGATATATAGATATATATATAGCCTTATCACAGAGATAAACCAGAGCAGATGGTTAGGGCTAAAGACACAAGAGACAAAATGTGTTTTCAGGTAAGGTTTGATACGAAGCAGCAAACAGGACAAGGAAAACAGGGAGGCCCCAGAAAGGGTCCATCGGAGGAAGGAGTCGGACCCCTTGAGAGGTGGGCAGAGAAAAGACAGTGCATGAGAGCTCACACCTGGTTTACACCTACTGGGAAGGGGACTGTTACCAGAGCAGCAATTGGTAATGCAGCCGAGTTACAGCCGCAGCTGGCCACCGCCAGAAACACACGGGGTGTGTTACAAACATCCCGGGTTGCTCCTAAGGTAAGTTCAATAAAAACAAGTGTCACGAGACACAGGAAGGAGAGAGAAGACAAGGGAAGTTGATACAGTATAAAGGTTATAGATTTGTGGTTTTTTTTTTTTTTCCCAGGGCTCTGGATCTCTCCTGCAGAGAAAGAAGCACATTTGGAGGAAGACCACAAAAGCTACGGCCCAAGGCACCCTGCGCGGGGAAGTCACCCGAGCAGATCACAAGAGGAGAAGACATGCAGAGACTGCCAAGAAAAGAAAACAGAAACCTCAGGGAGCTGGGGCTCTCCATATAAGTAGCACGAAACGCTTAGGTGTCTGCCTATAAAGGCTGAGGACAGAAGATTTTCCAAGCACAGATTTGGTGAGTCTAAGCCCCCAACACCTATAAGTGCAAGCTGGTGGTTGAAAATATAATAATTTTTTAAAAACCCAACTAGCAAACAGGTTTGTAACTTTTTTAAATGCAAAGGGGCCTGTAAGGCCAGCAGAGTGATGGAGGGCTATTTTTCCTCCTCTGCCAGCTCAGCCCGGCCACTCATACAAACCTGCACGCTCCTCTGGACAGAAAGGCTATGGAAGCTGTGTCCCGTAAAGCGCAGCCTTGAGAGGTGTGTGTAGGGGGGGGAGGTACGGAGCCGCGCCACTTCACCTCCATACCCGGGGCTGAACAGCAGCTTTGCAGCTCTTTTTGCTTTAGAAAAGCCCGTCACCCCCGCCAGACGCTTCACCGCCAGCTCCCCACGCCGGTGGAACCCGGCCACCAACGCGGCGCTCCGGTCCCCCGGGCCGGTCTCCGGGCGGTGCGGGCACGCCGGGCGCCCCTCCGCCGGGGGTCCCCGCTCCCCCCCGCCCGGGGCACAGGGACTTAACCGCGAGGGGCCGGGGGGCGGGCTCGGGATTCGGACGCGGCGGCTCGAACGCAAAGCCTGGGAGAGCAACTCACCGTCCCGCTCCGCGCCGGGGAAGCCTCCGGGAGCGCCGCAGCCCTCCGCCGCGCTCGGCGGCCCGCCGCCCCCAGCCCCGCGGGGCGCCCGCCGGGAGGGCGGGGCGGGTCCCCGGCCCACGCGCGGAGCGATGCGCAGCGGCGGCAGCCCCGCGCGCTCGCTGGGTACAATGTAACCGGCGGGTGGAACCTGCCTCGCGTGGGATTCGGGGGCGGGGCCGCCCGCCGCCGCGGCCATTCAGGGAGCGCCGACCGCCGTGACGCGCTGCTCCGCCCCGCCCTCCTCCGAGCCCTCCGAGCGGCGCACGGGAGGGGGTGGGCACAAGCCGGGTGTAGCGACCAATAGGAGGAGAGGAAAGCGGCTTGGGGGCGGGACGAGTGCGGCCCGGAACTCCCCGGGTCCTGAAGGCCGCCCTCCACCGCCCCAGCCGTGCGCTGCCCGCTGGGCCCCCCCCCCCCCGCGGGCGCGCTGCAGCCCCCACGCCGCCGGGCTTGGCGTTTGCCGGAGGTCTTGCGGAGCGCTGTGCGCTGGCACCCCCCGCTGTCCTACCGCTGGGGCTGCTCTTCGGCCTCGTATAGAGTCACCCGTGACATCCCTTCCCCGCTCACCCCGGCCTTTGCCCCCTGAGTCAGGGCGCTGCCGGTGCTGCCCGGCCCGGCTCGCCGTGCCCGGCGCTCGGCAGGACGGGCGCCTCGCGGGGTGCTGTCCCCGCCTGCCGCTCGCCCGCCTCAGCCCCAGCCTGCAGCGGGCCAGGAAAAGTCCGTAGAACTCCGCTAAAATTCAGGCAGATTTCTGAAATCTCCGGCCGCAGCTCGGCAACATTTCAGTTCGTGGGGAATGTGAAGGTCAGCGAACTCCCACGGGGGCCCTTTGCCTGCAGGGATTTGCAGAGAGCTTGGGGTCGGGGGGAGGCTGGCCCGGGTCCGCGCCCCCGGGGGGGGGGGGGGGGGGCGGCCCGTCGGCCAGTGCCTTCGTCTGGGGGGAGCAGGGGGACGCTCGCGCTCCCTTTAGCAAGGGCTATGGGCGGGACGGGGGTGGAAAAAGGCTCGTTTAGAAACAATGCCGTTTTCCCCGTAGCGCAAGAGCAGCTGGAGCGGCAGCGGCACGACCCTGCGCGATCCCGACGCGCGATCCCGACGCGCGATCCCGACGCGCGATCCCGACGCGCGATCCCGACGCGCGATCCCGACGCGCGATCCCGACGCGCGATCCCGACGCGCGATCCCGACGCGCGATCCCGACGCGCGATCCCGACGCGCGATCCCGGGCCCGCGCTCCCGCGGGCGGCGCAGCGGGTAACCCAGGCAGCGGCTGCAGCGTGGTCCCGCCGCGAGTGGCTGTCCCTCCCCGCGGCCGCGTGGGGTGTTTCAGCTACCAGGATCAAAAAGAGGCTGAAAGCTTTTTTTTGGATACGCAAATTTTGGATACGCAGAGGAGGCAGGGAAGCGGTGTTCCTTCTCCCACGACCGCGTTTCTCCAGGGCCCTTCTCCCTATACTCAGTCACGAGTGTTCAGTAATAAGATTTAACTGAAAAACTGATGGTTCTGTCAAGTGTATCTCCCCAGATAATAGCTGGATGGAAATGTCTAGGTGCAAAGTATGCCGAGCCTTCTGTACGCTCAGGGAAGGACTATTTAAGGGCTGCTCCTTCTGACCTGGTAAAGAAAACCTATTCAAGTTTCCCACGGAAGTAACAGCCACTGCTTGTCCTTGCTCACAGAGATGACTCCTACGAAGCGTGGCCTACGCAGGCAATTTTACACGGTGTGGGCGTGGGAGGAGGTGGAAGGTGGCTGCTATGGGGATATATTGAAGCAAAAACCCCAATAAACAAAATACAGTCCCTTCTGCTCTTCCCAGGTTGAAACAGAAGATCAGCTACAGCTGGCAGAGCCTGCATATGGTAAACAACGAAGTACACTGAAGATGTTGAACTGTATCAGATTCCTGCTTTTTGGATCTGTGTCGTTCCAGGTCATTGCAGTTTAACTCTTAGAGTGCTGTTGCACTCCCAGCTGCAAGCACAAGCTACTCTTGAAAAGCCTGCAAATTGTCCCGGGGCCTGTTAATGGCTTTAACGAGCTGCTCAGGAAGACAGCAGGGATTTGTGCAAGAGGTGGGTGTGGTGGCATCCTGAACACAACGCTGTCAAACAACATGAAAGGCAAAATTGATATTCCCGTTTACTGCTGAGTTCCACCCAGCTGGTCTGAGGTATGAAAGAGCTTGTAGAGCAAAGTAAGGTCATGTTTCTTAATTCCGAAGCACTTTCAGAGTGATACTACAAAAGCAAAATCCTGTCCCAGCAAGCTGCGTGTGTGAACCCAGCCTGCCTTCTGCAACCTGGCAGGGAGAATTTCTGGCAGCTGCTGGTCACAGGGACCTACCAAGCTCAGAAGAGCTCTCTGCACCTGAAAAGAGGCTTCTAAGACACAATGCGTAATGCTAATCTCCCACCCACCAGCATTCTAGGTGTGTTACTCCCTCACTCATTCCTCCATCTCTGGCAAAGCTAAACAGAGGGCAGCCCCAGCGAACACTGCAGGAAGCATCCTGTGCTGTGGTGGTGCACACGCCTGGTGTTAAGATGCTCAAGGAGATAGGGTTAGGATAATAGCTTTTGTTCCCAGGGAGCAGCAGAAGGCCAGATTTGGCAGTGACAGGCACACCAGACACACAAGCTGGCAGCTAGCTCCTCATCATGAAGGAGAGGCTGAGCCAGACTTCTGAGAAAGCAGGGGAAGCACAATGGGAATGCTTAATAGCAAAGGAAAAAACCTTGGTAGACATTTTAAAATGTTTTAAACCTCTTGTTAAAGAGGATTTAAGAACTAGGCGTATGTAGGGAAAAGAAGCTTAATTTATGATGAATATTAATACCAGCTCCTTACATACGATACTGGCCTCAAGCATCCCTGAGGGTATTGGAGGGACTAGTGCTGTGATTGTTATGATTTCAGTGTACAGGGGAAGTTCTCTTGCATTATTAAACAAATCACGCCCTGCATTGGACTTTGGTTTGATGTACGTAATGTGTAGTCAATGTTAGCCAGCATGAGGACAGGATTCTGCAACATGCTGGCATTTTGAAAATAAGTTGGAAAACTGTTGACTGAGATCCCCTCCTTCATTATGACCCCATCAAAGGGAATAGGGATTAAATATTTTAAAATCTGGGGGGAAAAAAACCAAAAACAAACTAAAGTTTTAAATAAATAGCATTTACCCTTTGGCCATATTTGTTTACCATAACGTTCATTAGGAGATGGAACATTTAAACGTTTGCAGAGTTAAGCATTTGATTTGACTTGTTATAGAAATCAGCCCTCATTGCCTGGTTCCCATTAAATCCTCACTTTACCAAATGTGGAGAATAAAAAGATTTACCCTACCCAGCATTCACTAGCTGTTTTTATCCATGTATATCAGAGATCTAGCTTCTGAGGTAGTTGTCTAAGTAGGTGATGTTCACAGAAGTAGCAGGAGGGATAAAATCTGACCAAAACCCCATGTTGGCTTCTTTGCATCTTTTTCTGTTTTCCTCTGAGCATCCCCATCCTACAAAACCCAACTGTTCAAGGGGTTAAATAATAAAATTTAGTGTTTTCCCCCCTAGGTCACTGGTTGCGTTCTACCACAGGTCATGCCACAGCTAATGGCTGCTAAGTGGTTTATATGAAATTAGTTGAGTGGGTCTCAAGCCAGACTCTAGTTGACAGATACCCAAAAATCATGACTCCAGTGGGCTTCCTTGTTGGCAGTCACAGCAGGTTGGTCAAGGCCATGCAAATTCAGCAGTTCCCTGAGGCTAGGAGCACAGACAAGGTTGCTTGTGAATATTTTCCTCTGTTGTGAATGCCAAAAGTCTTCAGAGAAGGTCACAGCACAATGCTACGAGTGCCAGTGTCTGAGGACCACGCTATCATCACCTCTAATTCAGCTCTCCAGGGAAGCTGTGGTAGCAAAGGTAGGAAAACGCTGCTGAAGGCTCCCAGCAGAGGCAGCCCTGAGGTCAAGGAGAGGATGCAAGGTGGCAATGGTAGTCTCGATCAAACTTTTCACCCTTTGGCTTGTCCTGCACAGGAGAGTAGGCTGCAGAGCTGCCAGTCAGACTAAACCTGGCATTCCCTGCAGTAGCAATAAAAATCCAATCTCCCTCCCTCTCGGCCTTTCCCTCCTGATGCCAAATTTAAATGACCTTACTTTTTTGGCAGCAGGAAACTTCACAATTAAATATAGAAGCAGGGCAGACTTTCAGATGGAAATTACAGCAAGGGAACAACAGATGGCATTGTTTGCTGGGCTGGAAAAGCTGCATCTGCTCCTGGAAGAAATGCTAATTGGAGCTTAATTAGGCATTCAGGGGGAACCGTACCCCATCCCCAGGACAAAGACCATGTGTACACGATCCTGAAAAACACGAGGAAGTAGGTACAAAGTCATCAAAAATCCCCACTGGACCAAGTCCAAATGAAACGCATAATGTGACAGGGTAACCCAGAGACTTTCCTCACACTGAAATCCATCCGAGGCACTCAAAATAAAAATTTATCTGGCAAAGACTTATTTTATTTCATTTGCAAGCGGTCAGTGATTTCATTTTCAGGTTCAAAGCAAATAATTCTAGCATAACACTGGAATCAGATCCTATTCTGACTGCTCTCTGACTCTCTGAGGTGTGGCAAGACTAAAGGGTAGCTGAGACCTTTATAGGAAGTACCGCAAATGGGAATGATAGAGTCGGAAAGATCAATGACACACACCTTGACTAGGATAACTGATCCCTTCATAGAAACACAAAAGGAAAAAAGAGGATGGTGGAAAATGTTCCCTGGTTCATCCCAGCTAGGTGTTCAAGCACAAAACGAGCCCGGTGGCATGCAGTGCCTTCGCACAGTCTAAAGCAGAGCACAGGACGTTGTTCCTCCTTCCCTCCCTCAGCCCTGTCAGCTTACCCCAGAGGTGCAGGCAGGCAAGGCTCTGTATGTCCTTATTTCAGTGTCTTCTGTTCGGGTTACCAAACTTCGGGTTACCAAAGAGCCGGCAGAGCTGTTTGCAAAACAAGACTCCTAAGCTTTTCACCAAGAAGCTAGCCCCAGCTGCCAAATTTGCCGGCACCGCAGGGAACCCCATTGTGCTGAGGCTTTGCATTCAAGTCCCCATCTTGTTTTCATGCCCTCTTTCTCCCCGACCTTGGGTCACTGCTGCCAGCCGTGGCATGGTGCCTGGGGCTGCTCTGTGTACCTGAGCTCACCGTGCTGCTTCAGATGCCTGGGACAACGTGCACCTCGTGGGCAGTAGTAATGGGAACCCCTTTTGCAGGCTGCACACCCTACTTCCAATAGCCTGGAAACATGCTGCATGGATAAATCAACACCCAGGCCTTTTATACCTAAAAGATGTTCATAAACAGGGATTATTACTGATTTCAAACAGTACTCTCCAAATATTGCCAGAAAATCACCTGAGATCAAAGGCATTTTGGTATAAGTGACTTAGAGCTGCAGTAAACGAAAGAGTTTTCTTGGCACAGAAGCAACTTTCAGCAACTCCAGAGAGTGGTGAAGAGAAATGTAGGAGGATCCTAAACCATTTCTGCCTTCAGCGCTGTTCTGCTTCAGGAGGATATCAAATCCTGCTCTGGCACAAACCTCAAGGCAACGAGGAGAAAAAGTGGTCCCCTGACAAATGACTTTGCTGCAGATACTGAAGCTGTAGGCACTCATCACCCATATTCCAGGGACTGCTGTGCTTTACCACCACCAGAATTTTGAGCCCATGGCCTGGCTGTCTGGCTCTGAACAGCCTCCCATGGGCTCTGTATTCCATTAAACATCATGAACCCCATCATGCCTCTTTGAGATGAACCTTGGAGATTTGCTGACTGTAGCTCACTGACAGCAGATTTTTTACTACTCTAATTTGGAAGAGACTTCTCCAATGATGAAAGTGGTAGCTGTACTCTTGCGCTTGCTGGCCTGGAGCTGGCCTTGTCTCAAGCACTGTATCTCCATGGGGTGCGGCGGGGGGGCAGGCACTGGGAGCAGTTTTTGCAGAAAGGCACCCATTGCAGGTGTCCGAGGTCACAGAAGTCAGGGAAGGTCATGTGCAGAGGTGCTGCTCTGCTCTGGAGATGTCATGAAGCAACCTGTCAGCGGAGCTGCAGTGGGCTGCATGAGTCAGGTCTTCCTATGCAATGCAGGTAGATGGATGGGTTGCCCCATCTCTTCAGAGGCTGTCCAAGCAACCGTTCTCTAGCATTACCTTCATGTGGTGAAGGCTGAAACATCCAAGGTGTTGGAGCTGCTGTCCTGCTCTTCATTGCCCGTGCCCTGGTAGGCTTGGAGGACCTAGCAGCCCAGTTGAAGGAGAGGTGTCCTCACACCATGAGATTGTGCTGGATAAGGCCAGCCTGCCAGCACAACAAGGCTTGGACTCAGCTCACTTAGTGTTGAAGCTCAAGGACATGGCAAATGGCAACCACCACAAGGTCTCAGCTTTCCAAGGACAGCTGGAGAGCTGGTCCCAGCTCATCCACATGTATCAGCACATGGGGCTCAAAGCAGGGCTGCTGCTGACCCAGTCTGAAGCTTTCCAGTGTTCGTGGCCTGAGAGCAGATGCAGACTTTGGCTGGCTGCCTCAATTTTAAATGTCTGTGTTTCAGACTCAGACTTCCTTCTGAGCAGTTCCAGAGGGAAAAGAAAAAAATATTTAAAAACATTCCCAAGAACCTAATTTATCCATCAATGGCTAGTTTTCTGCCATCCCTTGAATCTGAGAAAGGCAAAGAGGAAGTGTGACCGGGGAGCACAACGGGTCTCTTGGCTGCCCTTTTTGGCTATGGGGGTGCTGAAGAGAGCCAAGGGACTCCAGAGGAAGGAGCGAGTGGCTCCAGCTGGGCAGTGGTCCTGACAGCATCGTGTTAGCAGGAGAGAGAGGACAGACTGCCTTGCCGTGATTCAGCCCCAGCACTGTGTCCGTGCTTCCTACTTATTCCTAGGATTCAAAGGCTGTGTCCCTGGGCTCTCCATCTCCATGAGGCCAAACTCCAGAAAGATCTGGCAGGGGCAAGTGCAGGAAATGAAGAGGTGATCCCAGGAGTTCCTTAGCACCCTCATTCCCAGCAGGATAGCATGTGAATTGTTTTCTTGAAAATGGGGTCATTTATTCTCCATTTCAATGACTCCAGGCTGGCCTTGTCTGAGAACTTGTTTCAAAATCTGGCCTGTAAAGACGCAATTTCCAACAGTGCCAAGGCTCAGCACCTGGGGCTCCTGGAGCAGGCTTTCTTGTTCTTTGAGAAAGAATTACCAGAGGGTAATGTCACATATTTAAAACAAATAAAAAAAAAAAAAAAAAAAAGGAAAAAAGAGACAATTAACTATTGCTGTAGAGTCCTCTAGTGGTGAACATTTCATAAACCGCCCAAGCATGCTCTCAAGTGAACTCAACACCCCCATTTCTTTTTTTGATTTACATAAAAATGCATACACAAAAAATGTCAAAGTCCAAATTCAGTGCAACTATTTTAATCATTTATGAATCTGTCAAAGGCAATGGTCCAAAAATCAAACAAACCAGTCTTCCTCCCCACTCTGCCTCAGTTACTCCCTTCTGAATAGCATCTCCCATCCAAGGATATTCTTCCAGGTGGGTGGGTTGAAACCCTATATGCATTAAAAAACACTCAGGATCTTGCCCACTCTGTTGTTGCTGCTGCTCAGAGAAATGACTGAAGAGAGAGAATCAGAACTGAATTGTCGCTGCATGTGTGCCAAAACACTTGCCATTTTAAAATCCAGACAAGAACTGGGTTATAAAATAGTGCAGCATTATTGTGCTGAAGAGCATAATCCAGCTCAGTCTCCAGCAGCCATAGCAGTGGGTTTAGATGAGCAGCTGAGTTTAGTTGAGATTTCAAACCCAAGTAATTTAAAGTATTCTTCACTTTCCCCTTTTCTGTCTCCTTCTTCCCATGTTGCCCCCAAGCCTCCTTCATTTCTGTTACTGTGCTCTATCAGTCCAAGGACATGGCCTTCTGCAAAAGCCATACCCAGCTCTGAGCAAAATGGTGTTTGCAGCAATTTGAATATGTGATAGAGGAGAAAAAAAAAAAAAAGCTATTGCCTTCTGTGAGCTCCCTCTGTTAAAAAGAAAAGCACTACTCTTGACAGGATATTCCCCTTCCTAATGAGACCATGATGTCCGTACCCGGCTCTCTCCCATCAGGCCTGGGTCTTCTCAAACGTGGTTCAGTTTCTGCTTCAGAACAAAGGAACAAATCTTAGAAAAGTTTAAGACTTCATTACAAAATACACTCTCACACGCTGCAACCAAATAATTGGACACTGTTTCTTTCTTAAGAGTCTTTCTTCCCCTTCCCTCTAAATAATCACCTGTGAACACTGACTGCCCTTTGAATTGCAGCTTCTGCATTGGAATAGCTGTATTAGCACCTGCTGAAGACAACCTGCAAGTCATTGACAGGCCGCCTCAAGACCAAGAAAAGACCAAGAAAAAAAGGGATCATAAAATTGTTAGCAGACTAGAGGATGCTGCCTCTCAAAATGCTACTACACCCATGTTAACAAGCAATTCAGAGGAGTGAAGCTTTAAGAATTTTTTAAAGAAGTATTTAGCTGGTTCAATATTTGCCCTATATTTGAACCAGCACATAAAAATAATACAATCCTCAAGTTACATAGTAAATTAGGCTGGAACAGACCACAGGTAGTCATCAGGTCCAATACTCTGCTTAACACCAGTCCAGCTAGACCAGGTTGCCCAGGGACTTGTCCAGCTGAGCTCTGACTGTCTCCCAGGCTGGAGATTCCTCCACCCTTCTGGCCCTTTGTATGTAATACAGTACCATATATTCAAATAATTCATGTAATATTTCATCTTCCTATGCAGTCAGACTCTGTGCTCCAGCTGCCAAGCTTTTCTAGCTAAAAGCTGCAGTATTTGGTATGTGTTTGAATTTACAGGTCTGTTCCCACTGATTTACTTTAATTATTTTTCTTCAGGCCTGATGTCCCACCAGTAAGCACAGACACCTCCTTGAATAACTCTGCTGAGAAGTAAGGCTTTAAGCTTATCTCTGCCAAACCCTCCGCAGGGTCCAGATGCTCACTGGTGTCACTGTTAATTAGACATATTTCAGCAGTGCTTACTGTAAACTTGAACTGAGCTGCCAGCCACATATCAGTCCTGCCTGCCTGCATTATATATCCCCTCATGCCCAAATCAATAATATTATGTACTAGTAAATAATAATGGTTTCATAAAGCTGAAGTAATAGAGATTTAGAGTGTTGTTTCAGGTAAAGAAATGAGCCCCTGGGGTCTGTTGTTTGGCTGTTGATTTTGCTGTGTCCCATAGGGGGATTTCAAAGCACTTCCAAAGTGGCTTTTCACAAGGGGATTAACAAACACACCATTGCCAGGGCCCTGAGAGAGCAGATATTGTTGCATTCAAGTGGGAAAGTTCCCTTTTTTCTCCTTCCCCTGTCTTCTCCACGCCAGTGAAAATTGTGAAGAAGATAAAAGTACCATATTCATACAAAACTTCCCTTTACCTTATGCTGAATTTCAGTGACAACCAGGAAGTCCATTTTCAGCTACTGACTCCAAATTCCATGATTTAATTTTTTTCCTCCAATTTTTTAAATGGAAGATTTCCAACAAAGACTGTTAAATATATTTAAAATTTTTTGTTTTACTGTAAAAACCATTTTCTATCCAAAAATTGTTCACTGTAAAATTCTAAGTGGGTGAATTTCTTCCTCTTCACAGGTATGAGGATTAAGTATCAGGAAATAAAACTACTCAGATATCAGGTAGTAGGACTAGATGAGAAGCTCTGGGATAACAAAATTTTTCAGATAAACAAGACGTTTATTTTAAAGCCCAGTATGAAATCTAACTACTGACACGCAGAGCAAGTCCCTTCCACACCGCAGGGAGAGGGAGGCTGAAACCTGTTTCTCTGAGTGCTGTATTTGAGGTGAACTGTAGTGGATATCTCCTTCCTTACCTTCCCACAAGATCCCAGAAAACCCGAGGGATGTGAATGAAAGTCCGTGTTCACACACAAAGGGGAGACAGATGTTCTCTGTCTTTTATCATGAGTTTTCAGAGGCGTCAGCTGAGGCAGCTGGGAAACACGTGGCCTTTAGAGCAGGGTCCAAGCATCACCTCCTTTCAGAGGTATCTGGTTGAGTATCTGCCTGCTCCTCCTTCCTTCTAGGAATGAATGAGAGTCTGTCATTTAATTTTGGGTTTTGTTGGTTCCCCTCCTATCCCTTTCTCTTCTTACTCTAATTTCCTAAGTGAAATTAAGGGAGAAAATAATTATGGTGGAATCATTCCTGCTCCCTCTCCCCCATTACTCCAGTCTCTGGGAAAGCCATACACGTCAGGATGTAGGGAATGGTTACAGCTCTGCGATAAGCCGTTGCAGCGGTGTGGGAGGCAGCAGGGAACACGTCTTCTCTCCCTTCATTGTAGTGCCACTTCCCTCTCTCCTTCGCATTCCTTACCCTCCTGCTGTGATCTCTCTCTACGTCTGAGAGGAACATCCCCAGGTCCTGCAGGTCTACCTAGTGTCTGCATGTCCTTGGGAAAGGAAATGTCCCTCATTTTGGGCTGGGGCTCTCCTTGCTGTATGGCATTCAGCCATGAACTGCCTTGCGGAGGGTCCCCTAGGAGAGGGGAGAAGATATATGCTCATGAGGTCATAGGAATATTGGTTGGAACAGCCATCTGAAGGTCATACAACTTCCCACTTGAAGCAGGTTATTGCCAACACTAGTCCTTGCTGCCTGTTTATTTTTGACTGTGTCCATCTTGTTCAGAACACCAAATTAAGGACCTTTGCAAATTCAGGGATCCCTCTGCCACCTACAAGTTTTACTTGAACAAAAAGCAAGGGTTAGAACATTAAAATGGAGGAGGAGAGGAGACCTTATGGAGCCTTGTCTACCTGGACAATGTGTCGTAATCACAATGGTTTAGCCCCAGAATCTCTGTGATCCTATGCAAGATGATACACTGACAGCCTTAGCTCAGGGGGCCTTTATTCCAGATGACTTCTTAGATACTTTCATATTAAATTAGACAAACAGTGAAACTAGAGAAATCAGAAGAGGGGTTCAGTGGCTCAGAGGGAGCATTTTGCCGCCTCCTCTATGTCTACATATCTTCTCACCTGTTCTTAACTTCCTGGAAGCACTATGCTGTGAAAGTGCTCTGCCAGAATAAGCAAAAACACAGAGGCTTTGTTATCATTAGAAACCACAACATCACATGCTTGATCCATTACGGCTCAGAATTTATTAGCAGAAAAGTCTCCACACATCTGCAATTCATATAAATGATAAGAACCGTTTGTTTCTAATGCCTCGCCATAATTGCAGTCTGCATGTTTTCCATCAGGAGATGCTAAAATTGCTCCCAAAGGAGGGGAGGGAGGGTGTGTGGGGTGTTAATCAGAAATATCCGGGCCCTGACCTCCCAGGCACTGAGCAAGGAGGGAGTGGGGGAAAGGCTGTGGTGACAGGTGGAGAGCAAGCCCTGGTCCTCGTCCCGGAATCACTGCGCATAGGGGGGTACCTGGGGTGCTGTGGAGACATTCAGAGGATGCTGCATCGTGCATGGGGCTGCTGCATCCCACACGTGTGATCTGAAGTGCTGGCGCTGCGCTGCTGATCAGAGGGTTGGAAGCTCAAGGCGTCTCTGGACTTTGCTCCATATTAATTACCTGCTATGTGCAGCTCATGTAATTAAAAACCAGAGCATTTCTTCCCCTCCCCAGTGCACAGGCACCACGCCGCTGTTGTAAACACACTTGAGATTAGAGCGAGGCCTTTTACTGCCTGAACTCCTTGCTTTTATTTCCTGTTAAATGCTAGTTGCAGATGCTACCTGTGCTGTGCAGGGGGCAGGGGGTTTATTAATTAAGTGTTGCTATGGTAACACCACATCAAACATAGGATGGTGTTTCTAGGGGAGGGAGGGAATGAGCTGATTTGAAGGGACAAGGGTTTGCAGGATCATGTTTTTTGTAAAGTTACCAGAGCCTAGGAAGGTCTCCTGGGTTCATGTGTCCTTTTCCTTCCTATGGCTGATAATTCCTGCCTGCATCAATCCTCTCCTCTGGGCCCTGTGAGAAGCCCCATTTCTTCAATAGGTCAAATAATCTCACCTTTCCCTTGAAATGTTCCCTGCTCACAACCCAAACAACAGAGAACCAGCTCTGACCATGTAAAACCATGGTATTACAGCTGGGCACCTGATAAACTGGAAACTGGGACTCAGGCCCTGGTGAAAAATGGGAGAATTGACCCTTTGCAAGGGAGCATAGTCAGACTAATCTGTATGGATATCCCTGAAGTCCTGCCTTGGTTATGAAAAGAGCTGGTTTAAGCCATTTTAAAATGTGCTGCTTCTCCTGCTTCTCTGAATGCAGCAACAACCAAGACACCTGGCTTTGTCAGCACAGGAATAAAAATAACTGCAATACATTTTATCTAACTGAGGAATCACTTTTCCAGGCCAATTTTGGGGTAATATATAGGTCTTGATGGCTTATTTGTGATAAGCGAGAGAACCAATCTGTGGTTTATCAAATTGAAGCTACGAAACACAGTGGAGCAGTCATCCAGAGTACACATGGACGAAACCTGCCTACTCTTTCCAGGTTGTCTTCCATATATTTAAGCTGAGATGTTTCAGGGTCATCAAGGGTTTATATCATTTCAAGATCCACATTTCCATCTTCTTTTAGAATTTAATGGAAGAAAGGAAGGATCTGCACAGCCACTTTGAACCTGCTGTCTAGAAAATGTGTTTCCCTTCCACACAGCAAGCCTTAAATCTGCCCCTACTTATGCTCAGGGGGAAAAAGGGAGCTAGAATGCATTTGGGATTGCACCATGGCACCAAGTTCCCTTTCATGCAGCCTAGGAGTAAATGGCAGGAGTTACAGAGTACGGGCGGATAATGGGTCTTTGCATGCATAAGCCTGCTGTGTCTTTGCAGGCCAACTAGATGTTTTTGAGTATGTGTGATACCCCAAGTGAGATCACGACTCTGCATAGCAAGGAGCATTTCCTTCTCTGAAAGACATGTTGTCTAAAGAGGCCCAAAAGACAAAGGGTAAGAGAAAAAAGTATTACGGTATTATTTTCCCTATTTCACAGATAAGACTGTGCAGGAACTGACTGTAGCTGAATTCTGTAAGGTTTTGCAGGACTGGGTTCTGTACAGTGGCTGAGAGCCATCTCAGGTTAGGAATGTTAATCCTCTATCCAACTTTGATTTCTGTTATTTTGCTAGGCTGCAGTCAAATTCTCCCCCAGATAGTCCCCTAAACCTATACCCTTCGTTTCCATCTAGCTCCAATAGAGCTTTCTTTCAAATCATCCCTGACCTGAGCAGCTGCTGCAGAGAAAGGAAGTATCTAATTAGTGTGTGTCATTAAGAGATAAACACATCTCATAATCATATCATTCATTCATCCATCCATCCATTCATCCATCCATTTTTATCCCTCCTCCTAGAATCTGGACGCAGATCAGCCATGCCACCTGCTTATCAATTAAGGAAGAACAGATTCATGGTCTGATAAATTTAGCAAGTGCCATGTAAGCTCTAATTGGCAGATATGATCCACTCGCCTTACATTAATGACTCCAAAAGGTTCTGCTGATCTTATCACATCATGTCCTCTTCATGTTTTAATCAGCCCCACCCTAATTGCACTGAATGTCTCCACTGTGACAAGCCCAGCATTGAGGCGAGCTTTCATTGACACTAAAAAATGCCTGTCTTGTTAATAGTATAAATGGACTAGGGGCTTTGCCTTCTGACTTAATTCAAGAGTGCTATCGGCATGAGTGGGTTATAAAAGCTCTTTTTTCAAGATAAAAGACAGTTCCCTGCCAGAAAAAAGCTCAAACATCTTTATGACATCCCAGTGCAAAAAACAATTGAAAAGGATTGTCATAAAAGGAAGCGTGTCAGTTGTGAACTTTACTGAATTGAGCCTAATGCAAAATTCATGCTGAGGTGTCACAAGCGAAAGGCAGTTTATTAATCCAACTTATCTGGAGCTGGTAGGCAGCAGTCATGGTACATTAAGATCGTATGAATATTCCCCAGGCTCATTTGGATTTCTATTCAGGACCCCTTTTGTGAGTACAACAGGGTCCAGAAAGGGCTTTTGGACCAGAAGCAGCCTTATGTCCCTCTCCCTTCCACATATCTTCTCTTACTTGTCACACATTTGGCACATTGGGGCTAAGTGAAGCATGATGTCTTTGCCATCTGACTGATCAGAACGCAATGCCAAGGCAACTGTGTCATGCTTCTTTATTCCAGTCATGCATTAGAAAGCATTTTATTTCTCCATTACATTTTGTATGTTCCCAGGCTAACTTTCCCTACAGGGAAGAGCTGCAGGGAGGATGGGGTTCTAAGACTCCTTTTTCACATGCTTTCATTATTTTGCAATGTCTTATTTTCGCCACACAGAATGGCAAATTGTCTTATAGGTGGTGTGTACGAAAGAATCAATCAAATGAACCTCTGTCTGGATCAATGCACCGATAGAAAAAACATAGTGGGCTTGTCAGCACAACAGCCTTTTAGAGAAAACAACAAATACCCCGAAGAAGCAGTGGCGTAGGACCAATGCCTTCTGAAAGGGAAGGAGAAATTAAAATGGTTCAAACTGGAAGTGGACCAGGCTTGCAAGCTGTCTCGTTTGTCTCCTGGTCCTGTTGGATAGCACTCAAGGTAGACAGTGATGAGACTGATGGGGCTAGCAAGGAAAATGGACCCCCCAGTGTGGCAAATGATTTCAAAACCCTTAGAACAGGGATGAAGTCCTCCTCCTTTGACGTTTAGGCTAATTTTCCAGATGACTTCAGCAGGGTCAGGATTTCCCCAGAACCATGTGGGAAGTAAGAAGGCTGAGGGATATGAGGCCAAATTTAGCCTTACTTGAAGCCAGACCAATGTTTCTTATTTCCAGCTGGGCTGCAGTAGCTGCCTGCAAAGCTCAAGCTAGCTGTGAGTGGCTGCAAGTAAGAGAGGAGATGAAAGCTGTGGAGTTGCAGGGAGGTAAAGGAGTTGCTTAGAATGGACGTGTGCCGGGGAGGTAGATTAGAGCAGGAGAGCTGCAGCAGAGATGTGGTTTACTGAGCTCTTGAAGGCTTGAAGAAACTTTTACAAAAGAAATGGTGCCCTATTTTATTGAAATCAAAGTGGGGAAAAGCCTCAAAGAAAGCAAAAGTCCTCTGGAGATGGTACACTGGTTTGAGTCTTGCTGGAAAAAGACTTGGATACAGATATTAAAAAGATG
The DNA here is from genome assembly GCF_963921805.1 of Phalacrocorax carbo. NCBI lineage: Eukaryota > Metazoa > Chordata > Aves > Suliformes > Phalacrocoracidae > Phalacrocorax > Phalacrocorax carbo. The sequence continues at coordinate 8,244,071 of NC_087519.1, forward strand.
ATAAAGCTGATCCCTTTGTCATGTTTATGGATGCTACCCAGAGTGGCTATTATCAGATGTGCATTTGGCTCAGCACTGAAGGATAATTGCAGCTAAATAGTCTATAAAAAGAGATCTACAAATGCTATAGAATGTGAGCTGGCCAAATTCTGTCTCCATTTACATCCATGCAACCTCATTGGCTTTAATGAGGTTGTCCTGATATCCCCGACGGCAGAATTCGTTTGGGATGTTATGGCGAGTAGACAGGAGCGTATTACATGATTATGATGGTGGGCTCCTTTGTGTCTGTTGTTCCAATGGCTTATTTCATTACTTTGGGCATGTCACAACTTTCCTGTGCTGTGATTTGCTCAGCTATGCTTACTCATGTTGACCTGTCTTACATGAGGAAATGACTGTAGAATTCCTTGGGCACTATAGATGGAGGGTGCTGCAAACCACGGTTCATAGGCAGTTGCAGCTGGGAGCAAAATATACTCTGAAATATGTTGCTAAATGATTTATCTTGCCTTCAGTCAGTGAAGCCACTGAAGTGTGACACCCAGGAGAAAAGGAAAATAATAGCAGGTTAGTCTTCCTCAGCCCCAAGCTTGCAAAGATTTTGGACTTGTTTCTCTATTTAATGGTATGGAAAAATCTAAAATACGAGTACTTTTTTTGCAGTGTTAATCTTACACTCCAGATTAACAACTGTCTTGAAACGTGGTGGCATCTGGCACGAGACCCTGACGCTGGCTGAGACTTAGAGAACAACGTTAATGTGGATTTGGTAACAGCAGCTGCAACGTGCCCACATTGGGTTTGGGACGTTGAGGTATCTAAAAGACACCCAGCACCTTCACCTGCCTAAACTCAAATCGGCCTGTTATTTGCCTACTACAAACCCTGCCTTCTGGCTGGCTGATGAAGTAGGAGAAAGATAGGCTGAGTCAACGGCTGAAGATGCGAAATCTGGCACCAGGCGCGCAATAAGGCAGCGCAGCGGTGCCTTACTGACCTACTGACCCGGCTCTCTCCCGGCCCTGCGGGGTGGCTGCTTCTGGGGCCGGGTCGTGCTGGGTGCCCAAGCGCTCCGGTTTGGTCGCCCACGAGATGGCAGTCGCCGCCAGTCCATCGCTCATGTGCCCGTCGGGCGGCTGGATGGGCAGCTGCGGGCAGCGAGCCGGCCAAGCTGCGCCCCTGGAAGGAGCAGCAGCCGGGGGGGGGGGGGTGGAAGGGCAGTACCAGTTTGCCATGGGGAGTCTCTCTATGGGCCGAGACCTCCTGCGCTCAGCCTTCATGGTTTCGGTGTAGAGATACCGCTAATAGCTACATTTTTCCCCTCAAGTATCGGCGATGAACGCTGATAATTAGACCGGGATTTCTCTCCCCTTCTCACTGTGCACATTTTTGCTGTTGGGACAGTTCTCCCAAATAATGCACCACAAGTGGAGATGGAAGAAGGTACCGCTGCTTGTGCCAGCTATTATTTTAGCCCCTCCTAGCAAGGGTGCCGTAGGAGTTTCAGTTACTTCAGTTACCTGAAGCTGCAACACTCATTGCTCCTTTAGAAACCTCTGTTTGGGTTGAAATGCGTTAAAGCATTTCTGAGATGGAGCATTTTAGACTTTGTAGTGTTGAAGTTGTGATTTCAGGATTTCTCTGTAGACTGTGATTTGAGAATCACTTTCTAGTGGAGGAATTGGTCACATAAATAAGAAAAACACAGGAGAATTTAGGTGGCAACCTTAATTACATGATTACTTCCACTCTCGTAAATGTGTATAACCTACGGTGGAATATCCAATCAAACTGTAGCTTGGGCACTGAAGAGATTTCCCTATCACCAAAAATATGTGCTAACCATTCTTAAAGAAAACTTTAGTAAATTGCCTCTAAAGCACAGGAAATTGGCTTAGCTCCTTTTGTGTAATATCTGTATTAACCAGCACATCACAGGCAACAGGGCTGAGAAGAGTCACTAAGGTCTGAAATACATGGGCTCTTGCTGCAACAGTATTACCAGCCCCTCTAAGAGAACCTAGGGGGCTTAATTTTGCTACAGATTCTCTGGAGGCCCATCAAGAAATTGCTTTATGAATTCAAATACCCATGCTATTATAATTCGATACTGAAACACTAGATCGCAGTTACTTGTGTTTCTGCAAATCAGTCTCCCTTTTCTGTCTGTAATATGTCTTCACTCTCTGCAATAAAATACTCTAAAGAAGAGATAGAGACCAGGATAAATTTTGCTAGTGGTACAATGTAGTGGGATGAGATGTTTCAGGATATCAGTTTCAGGATATAATAGCAGAAAAAACATTATGAACTTCATTTTCCTCTTATACTAATTGTGACTTTACAAAGTTTCTGCAGTTGAATTATTTTACAATGTTATCTGAGCAAAATAAGGCCCCTTATGGCTAAGCTGGAAGCATCCAGAAATTATTTACTATTTGGTTGTCTACATAGAAATAAATTGATCAAATCAAAATGATTGGTTGCTTTTCATGAGTTGGGCTGCTTCTCCCCAGATCATCCGTATTTGCATCCATATACATTTACCTTATCAACGAGCTGAACTGACAAGCCAACACCTGCTCAGATGCACTAGCCAAGATAATTTCTTAGTCCTTTAGCTGATGTATTTTGTGCCACGATGCCTTTAGTCAGGGTGGAGGGTAAAAGTGCCATGAGGAAAACGTGCTTTTACCACAAAGATGTGGGATGAGCAGAATTCTTGCATCCTTAGTTTCCTCCAGCAGCTTCTAGTGCTAGCTGTACTCCCCACAAAGAGCTCTTAAAATCAGCCAGACTTCTTGTAGAAGAGCATCTGAGTTGGCATATGCCTCCCTGTTTAAGTCTAAATAATAGCTACATGGTATTGTCTTTCCCTCTCGTTTGAGTTGCAGAAAAGATGAGGTAGTGCCTTAACGCTTCCTACAGGAGATATTTAAAGAGTCAGAGAACTTTTCTCATTGTACTTTTCCTCTGCTTCCTTAATCTAGCATCAAATTCTAGTTAATGTGCAGTTTCCAAGGCTAACTCAGTTTTGATTGAGTTGTGTTAACTTTGAAAAGCTGACTGACTCCAGCTTAAAATGGATGCACTTAAAGGAGGATGAAAGGCCTTTTTTATCAGTATTGAAGGAAGTAGTTCAAAAGCAGAGATGGTTTCTTTCTGAAGACAGAGAAGCTCTTTCTCACCCTCCTCTTGCCATGAAAGGGATCCTTTGCAACTAACTGCCCATCAGAGAAGAATTCGATGAACTGGGGATGAAGTGGCAGTATATTGGGCATTTTATTGCTATAGCTGGAAAAAAGGAAATTTAATGTAAGTGAATGCCCCCTCATGACCCCAAATTTCCTCTTACTTCAGTCCTTTTTTGATTTGTCTTTTTCTTCCCCTCTTTGGAAGCCAATCAGCGGTTTTGCTTGTCTGGCTGGACAGAGACAACTACTGGTGTTCTCCTTACCATCTCATACTACAAATAACCCTAGACAGCGATGGGGAGGGAGAGAGAAATATAAAGGCATAGATTCTGCTAGCTGTTGATGCAACGAGGATTAGAGTCTTAATTTGGAGACAAAAACTTTTTGCATGCATGAGGCAGTTATTGGTGGAATAGGGCTTTTTAGAAGGCTGAATCCCCTGTTACTTGATTCCCATCATTTCCCAACTGAATGTTTAATTATCTATTGCCTATTAAGATGCTCATTATCTGTAACGTAGACAATACCACTGTTGCTGGGTTTACCAGCTGGTGAAACTGGTGACATGTTAGGTTATAGCAATGGGCCAAGACTATGCTGGAGTGGCCAGGTAGATTATAAAAATTGAGCAGAACAGTTTGGGCTTTGCTGACATCCACAAGATACGGAAGCTTAAACCAAGGGGACCAAAAGAGATTGGCTTAAATTCCTGCTCATCCCGCCTGGGGAAAGATGCCCTTAAAATTTACTAGCTTTTTCAAAATGGATGTTTAAGACAATTGAATTTCTGAGGTTCCTCTCTGGATTAGAATTCCCTTTCTACATTAGACTTATGGAGGTAACTTCATCCCTCAACCAGTGTTTTACCTAAGATTTCTTTGCTTTAATGGCTTAAAAAATGGGAAGAGGCAACACACACACACAAACACACACATACACACACAGAGCAGCACATAAGCATATGAGGCATGTTCATATAAATTATTAAAGGCAGTATCACAGTAAAGTTGGCAGAAATATAACCTACATAATTGGCAGCAGTGGGCTGCATATGTCAGAGAAAAATAACTAGAAATTAAACGGATATCAGAGCAAATCCAAAGTGGTTTCTTGGTTTGACAAGTGAAATTCGAAGCAGGAGGGTGTGAAGAGCTCGTTTATTTCCTTAACCCTTCTGAGTGATGATACAGACACATATAAATACCCACACTCTGAGTACACATCCCTTCTCCCCCACAGTTATCTGGCCTGCAATCAGAAATATGTCAGCCTACTAATTAGCTGCAAGGATTTAGCAGCCATGTGATTCAGTGTGTTAGTTTAGGCACGTGTGCATCAAGCTTATTTGTATTCTCCTAAACCTTTGGGAATAGAGAGCAGGGCGTGGTATTTTCAACACATTTGACATCTTTGTTTTGTTTTGAATTTCTCCGTTCAGGATTGACAGAGCCACATAGCTCCTGGCCTTCTTGGGATGGCAGAGGCTGATGTTTGTCCCCTCGTGAGATTCCTTTGAACATGTTGAGGTGGAGCCAGTAATGATCCTCTTGAGGCAGAGAAATGACTGTGCGTCATTGGAGTCAGCTGAACAGAGCTAATATTCACCCAGTCGTTCCTACTCTGCACGGTGACTCATCCACTCTCAGCTCCGACGTTTGTTTTTGCCATATTTCCCCCCCACCCCTCTTCTTTATCGTGATTCTCTTATCTGCCTTTTTATCATCTGTTTTGAAATAGTTGTAGGACAGGTAACGCACCTAGGAGCAAGATTGCAGGCAGAGTGGTTTCTCTGGGAAAGCGAGGGCTGCAAGGGGGTCTTGAGGTGAGAGTGAACAAATAACTCAGTGTGAACACCTGGTGTGATCCAATGAGAAATGACCTAGAACAAGCATTAAGTGTCTAAGCAAGGGCATTCATACTAAGGAGGTGCCTCTGAAGCCGTATAGCTGACCAGTAAGGACTAATAGGTGAAATTTAGTTCATTGAAACTAGACATAAGAGTCTACAGTAGCAACCTGATACTGAAAAATCAGAGGAGGTGCAGAAAAGGCATCCTGAAGTGACTCGATGCCTTGAGAAAACACCGTATAATTGGAAATCATAGAAAGCTCTGTCTGTTTAGTTCATCAAACGAAGGAGTGAAAGGTGACTTAACTTGAGTGTATAAATACCTTTGTAAGCATATAATCTAGTGCAGAAAGACAGCAAGACTCAGTGGTTGCAAGCTGAAGGCAGACAAATTCAAATGAGAAATTAGGCATACCATTCGATAATGAGGACAATTAACCACTGGAACGAACTATCAAGAGAAGCTGTAGTTTCTTCATCTGAAAGTCTCTTCAGTTCCCAGACCAGATGCCTGGACAGTTTAGCCAGGCACAAATTCTTATACTGAACAGAAATATCAGGGTTGAATTCAATGGTCTGTAATCTATGGGAGCTTAGAGAGTTTGAGCTACTGACTCTTTCTGTTTTCAGTTAAGGCTCTAAGGATCTTCCTCTTTCCTAGTTTTATATCTGACACATATCAGATGGCACTGAGGAACCTATTTTAAAAAAGTGCACATGACCTTGAATGTGTCATGGTTTAGCCCCAGTCAGGAACCAAGCACCGCGCAGCCGCTCGCTCACTCCCCCCTGGTGGGACGGGGGAGAGAATCGGAAGAGTAAAAGTGAGGCAACTCATGGTTTGAGATAAAGACAGTTTAACAGGTAAAACAAAAGCTGCGCGTGGAAGCAAAGCAAAACAAGGAATTCATTCACCACTTCCCATGGGCAGGCAGGTGTTCAGCCGTCCCCAGGAAAGCAGGGCTCCATCACACGTAACGGTTACTGGGGAAGACAAACGCCATTATTCCAAAAGTCCCCCCGTTCCTTCACCTTCCCCCAGTGTATATACTGACCATGACGTCATATCGTCTGGAATACGGTCATATGGTTGGTCACTTTGGGTCAGCTGTCCCAGCTGTGTCCCCTCCCAGCTTCTTGTGCCCCCAGCAGAGCACGGGAAGCTGAAAAAGTCCTTGACCAGTGTAAGCGCTACTTAGCAACAACTAAAACATCTCCACATTGTCACCATTTCCAGCAAAAATCCAAAACACAGCCCCATACTAGCTACTATGAAGAAATTTAACTCTATCCCAGCTGAAACCGAGACAAATGACAAGGTTCAAGGGTTATTGGGATCAGAGCAAAGAGCAAATTCTCCCCTTATTTTGGGTGCTGATCTGGGTCTGAAAGGTAGCAGGCATTGGGATACAGCTAGCAAAGCCCAAGAGCAAAGGCAGGAAGGAATAGGTGCAACCTCCTTCCACTGCTCGCTCTAGCTAGAGGCACTGCAAGTAAAATCATCCCCTGCTGCTTGATCTGAATTTGCATGATATCAGATTGTATCTGTTTACCAGCTTGATATACTTCACCCTTCAAATACATTTATTTAATGTATTTAATTCCTTTTGATGCATGAACAGTGAAAAGCATCTTGATATGAGTTCCGAGTGCTCTGTCAATTCTTTAAAATTACACCGAGACTGCAGTGTAATTACCTTATCCCACCTTTCCAGAAACAACTTGTTATTAAAGGTAACCATCCCTTTGCTTCTCTTCAGACTCCCTTCCTGGTCTACAAAGACCAGAGGAAGTCCAGGTGCTGGGTATAGTGCCCAAGGCATTAGTACCCCAGCAATTTTTTACCAAAGCCAGGAAGGTTTTAAGGGTTTCAGGGGTTCCATGAAGAAGGGTCCTGAACATCCTGTCCCCTCTTACAGGGTCCAGGAGGACAAGCATCTGTGTCACAGCCAACTCCAGCTAAAACAATTTACCATGGGGAGGAAGGTGAAGATTAGAAACCCAATCCTTGTCTCCTGTAAATATTGTCCTTTACCTTGGAAGGGCCTGCTCCCATGTATAGTAGATGAGGAGCTGGCTCAGCGGATGGAAAGCAACCATGACTGTGAGGATGCTTTTTCCCCCAGTTCCTTTCCACATTCTGGCCACGCTCTGCAGCCTTTGGGAGCCTTCCAGTGCCTCCTTTGTTCCTATGTATCAGCCAGCTGAAGCATCCTACCGTCCCCTTGAAATCCTGCCCACACCACCCCTCCTACGTACACCCTTTGATTCCAGCTGCAGATGGGAGCAAGAGACGAAAAGGGCAAAATCATGGGAGTGAGGAGGTGGAGATCAGAGACACATTAAATGAAAGGTCTAATTAAGTGTGCCCTCTCTGCTGGAGCCACAGCCTGGTTTTGTTATGCACATGACTGTACACTGGTTTCCAAGTTTATAAAAGCAGAATGTGCTCTCACAGCCAGTGCTGGGGAAGAACTCTTGCCATTCCCTAACCTGATAAGATAGTTAATGGCAGCGTCTGCTACATTCATATACGTCTACTTATTAATTAAAAATACATAGACTTCAATTTGAAGTTAAAGTGACACATTTAATAGTATCTTTCAGAGCTTGTTAATGCTCAATGAGAACTTGATAGTCACAATAAGTTTGCATAATAAAAATTTTGGTCCTGATGTTAAAGAACTACACATTATGCAACATGCATACAGATGAAGAAAAGTGGAAACCTCTGAATAATATGTTCCTCTGTCTTCCTAGCTGCAGCAGCAGAGGCATTAGTCAGGTGCACTTCATTTCCAGACTGTGCAAAGTCAGGAGCAGCATTTATTTCTGCCATGGGGTTATATGTGTGCCCAAGGAGCTGCATAACGTGATGGGAGAGGGCAGAAGTGTACTAGGGAAGGTGAGAGCCTGAATGTTCATCTGTGCCTCCGGATGTGCTTTCCTGTACACCTCTGGCAAATCTTACATTATATGCAAAAGTAAAGGGGGGCTTCTGAGGATTGGATCTTAAAAGTGGGCTCCCAGGGTTTGTGTGAACATGGAAGTTAATTCTGGTTTAGGCAGGTTAGGAATTGCGATGAATTTTCAGTGGGTTAAACTTAACAGTGATAAGGTCCCCTCTTATTCCAAAATTATCACACATGTACTATTCATAGTCACTCAGTACCAAATAACTTGATGGGTAGACAAAAACATGTAGCTTAAATAAATGGTTATTTTCAATGTTAAGGGAACCAAAATAATTTTAAACCACTTATCTTTTTCACCCTATTTCTATATTTATGCACTTGTGTCAGCTCAAGCACTTGAGAAACCTGCTTCAGTTTCTGTTTCATGCCAGTTTTGGTATCTGCTCCTCATTGTGTTTGCAACTGCTTCTCCAAACTAGATCTGAATCTTCTTTTGTGGGTATTGTGTTTATGCGATTCCTGGCATTAAAAGTTACTACAGAATTTGTAAAACAGGAGGCTTGCTATTTTTTATAACATTTCACTAGCTGTTAAACTTTCAGAAAATCTGGGGAGTTTTCATGGTTTTGATGGGTAATGATGTGTTCTACAACACTTAGAGTTCTCCCTTGACAAAGAGTAAATAATATTTTGAATTAATGGAAGATCCTCCATAGCTTTTGTCTTTTCCATATGTTTAGTAAATCTTAAAGAAAATATGAGCCCTCTAGTGTGTTTTATGGCTTATTTTAATACTAACTACTATTCTATTTTAACTAAATGCTTTTGTGGCATTGCCTACTAATAAAAATGAAGTTGTAAGAAGCAACTGTGCTATATAGTACAGGCTCCTTTGTTCTCAGTGCTGTGAGGTGTGATGTCTGCACTGAAGATGAATTCACCATGCTAAGAAAAAAAAATATTCTCACTTCAGGAGAAAAGATGCATTCTGAACAGGCTTGAGTTGACCTCTACTCAGAGGAGCAGGGCAGCCTTCTATCAATTCGCCAGTCCAAGGCCAAATTTCTCCTCTCAGATTGTGTCTGTGCTGCAGATCTCTATTTAGCATAGCAGTTTCCTTCCCTGTGCAGCTTCCTGAGGGAGATCTGTGTGACACCCACACAGAAGCGAACTCGCGAAAGGTCTGCCATTCCCTCGCCGGTTGCTAGACTACATCAAGTGTGACAACATCCTTGTGCTGATGGAGCTTCTCCCTCGCATCATGTGATGGGAGCCTTTTGTGAATATGATCCCCCATTCAAGCCATGCTCAGTGCACATACAAGGACAATCCAACGTAAAGGCGTATTTTTCTGTGTTGCGTCTGAGCTGTGCCATTTCCACCAGGGAAGGTTGAAGAATACGTTTATAACCAGGCTTGTTTTTTAGTAGTGTACAAACAGAGCCAAATCCTAGCTGGGATGTATTCAGACAGGTATTTTTACAGTATCCATGTGCTTGCACACAGATTCGTGTTGAGGCAGCCTCACCTATGTCTAAAGATGAGCTTTCAAGCAGTGAACAGAGACAGCTCTGCTCCACCCTCAGCAAGGCGATGCCTCAGAGAAGTGTACCGCACGGGCATGGGCGAGCTGGCAATGTTTCACTGTCATCCAGATCACTGCCCACAAATCAGATTTATCCTCTTGAGTTTGCTTGATGGAAAAGACATGTCATAGTATCCAGAGCAATAGCAGGCCATTGGTGCAGTGCTGGACCACGCAGCGTGCTCAGACACAGATGCACCCTGCAAAGGTTAACCAGCTTTTGAATTGCACTGAGGTGGTGGGGCTGAATTGGTTAACTGATTTACCACCACCCCTGGACTTTTAATTGTCTCATACACTAAGATTTTATCTCAAGATATCCCAGGGTGGATTTTTTCCTGTTGTTGTAGTTTTTGCATTTCTGTGTGAATGAGTGGGGATGGCAGGATAAGCTTCGGATCAAGACACCTAGTCCCAGAGTATCACAAGTTACAGAAAGGGATGTTTGGGGGATCTCTGGGGGGGACAGAGGTGTGCCTGAGGGGTTGTGTGGGCATTGGTGGAATGTTTTGGGAATGCCAAGTCAAAGATACAAGTTTTGCATTTAGTCCTAAGTGACATAAGGCTAGGTAGCATCTTTATTCTTTTACAGATAGGCAGTTCACAGAAATGAAGGAATGAGGTCTTCACCGGTAAAGGATCCACACCATGACCTCCCCACCCCTCCACCAGTAAATCAGCCTTTTTCACAGCCTCCAAGGGTGCTTTCTTTGGGTGAGAGGAGAAAGAGGATTCCTCTGAGAAAGAAGTCCACTTTTAAATTACAGATAGACATAGGTCTGAGCTGCAAAAATTGCAATCTCATTCAGATTACAGAGGGCGTGGGGAGACCAGGCCTTGGGGCTCCTTAGAGGAAGAGGGTCAGCTGAAAAGCTCATCTCGCAGACCAGCTGCTCTCTGATAGTTTGACATGGGGAAGCACCAAGAGCCTCCCCAACAATATGGGAATTTGTCAGGAAAACATGGTTTGTGGCAAAGTGAAGGAAGAGGGAAAACATCCGCTACAGATCATCATACAACAAACACAGAGGGCTCAGCTGGAAGGAGCCTTTCTAAGCAAATAAGAATAGGATGGATGGACCTGGTGATAGGAGAGCTGTCTCTGCTGAAGAGATAGGAAATATTTAATTGATGGAGCCACTGAGGTGAGGGAAGAGGGGAGAGGAAAGCTGCTGCTTGGATTTCTTCATTCTGGGTCAATAATCTGAGACTAAATAACCCCTTGCACCTTGTGTGCCAGGAGCTCTTCAGCGTGTCAAAATGGGAATTTAAGGATATTAAACTCAGCTTCTAGTGCAATTACTATGCAGATGGTGGAAAATAAGTGTTGGCAGATTTAGTGTGGGTGCTTGGTGAAGCTTGTATCTATTGAAGAGGCAATGGGCAAACACTAAGGAGGAAATTTCATTTTCTTCACAGCTCTGGAAGACCTGAGATAATCAAAATATTCATAGGGGCTGTTTAGATGCTTCTTTTAGAGAGAAAACTGTAAGCTGCTCGTCCCTCTCTGTTTTGCTGTCATGTATAGGTTATATGCAAAGGGCAGATTGTAGTCTGGGGGGGCTTTACTTGCTGATTCACAGAGCGCGATATGGAAAGCATTCCTCACTGCCCTCTCCTGCCCTGGAGTTGTGTCAGTCCTGGGTCAGCCCAGCACCCAGCTCTGACCCACAGCACTACCTGCCCCACCAGCCCTGCAGCTCCGTCTGCTGCTGATGCTGCTTCAGTCACCTAGTTTGGTGGGTGCCTCGTGTCATTTGGTGACAGTCCTCAGTCCCAGCCCTCTCTTGACCAGCCCTGTTGTTCTCCCATGCCAAAATTGTTAATAATGGCCAGACTGAGCTGACCTTGTTGTGGATCTCTCACCAGGCAAAATAACCTTTTAGAGCATTGGTTTGAGTCCAGGTATCCAGGACATTATGCAAATTCCTGCTTTTCTCCCACTATCGTATCACTGTCTCAGCTGAGTTTTGCTATGGTTTGGTTTTGTTTTGTTTAATTTTTGTTTTATTTTTTTAACCCATTTCTCTGGAGAAAAGGTTGCAAAGCACCTCCCTGGATGGAGATTCAAGATTTTTTTTCTTTTCTATTTACTTCCAGTCCAAAGCGGGCACTCTTGGTAGGCAGCCTGACAGCATGAGCTAGTCCCTGCTTGAGCCCTGTAACAAAATGAATAAATATCCTGTCTAAGATACATTTTCCAGTGCTGATTAACCTGAGCTGAAAAGATGGATACTGGCTCCTGCAAACGCAGGGAGAGCAACGCTAGATGAATTTTGTGACATGGTTTAGAACCAGACCCTGGTAGCTAAGTGGGTAACAGCACCATCTACCATTTAAGCACTTTATATCCCTGCACGGCAAAGTCACTCCAGAAGCACACAGAGGTGTTCAATGGCCATGCTGTGTAGAAAATCCATTAAAGCCCAATCAAGCTCAAGTTTGAAATCCCGGCTTGGTGACAGCACAAAAAAAAAAAAAAAAAAACCAACTTGAAGGGGAGAAATAAATCTCTGCTTAATCTCTCAGAGAAAACCACAGCAGCAACTCAATGCAGGCACGATATAGTGCAGCAGTGGCTTCCTCTGTCTGACAGCATAGAGAGAGAAGGGTTTCAGAGCTCTGCAGAAGCGACCCACTTCCAGGCTATTTAAAATGCACTTAGATGCTGTGTACAATATGCATGGGCATCCTGCAGACCTAAGGGAAACTGAGAGGGAGGTGAGCCCTGAGGAAAGGACTCTTGTTTCATGGATCATTCCTCAAAGGGTGGAACTGCTGAAAGGACCCCAGTTTGGTGGGATTCAGTAGCATCCCAAAAGGAAAGAGGAACTGGTGCCAACCCAGAGTGGAAGAGAGGGCATGAGTGACAGCATTGGAAAGCCATGGCCGGGGCTGCACTGTCCATCAGATGGGCAGGGGTAGGACAAGTTCGCTTCCCCCACACACATATTATTATATCACTGATGCCTCAAGAAAGGACACCTTAAGTGTAAGAAGGGGGTTGTGGCACCCATCCATCAGCCAGTGATGACTTTATAGACCAGTCAGTGCATAAGTGGGACGTCTCACAGACACAGAGTGGTTCCTCTCCATTGACCTCTTTTTTTACTTTGGAGACAATTTTCAGATTTGTATATTGCTATGCTGGAACTAATGAGAGCAGCCTGATCAAGCTGCCAGAATGAATCAGGGGGATAATGCTGCACTGATATGCTAGGCCACAGTCTATTCTTTCCCAAAACTTTATATTGGTTGAAATCCAATTTTGTCTCTCATTTTTACACTCAGTGGGGGAATCTCCTGGCAGTGTTTGTCTGGAGATTTTGCTTCTTGTGTATCATGCTTCTTCCAATCATAAAGCTGAAGGGAGGTCAAGCTGAGCAATATTCCCTTTGTTGTGGAGAGATACACAAACTGTTTCTTGTTAGAGAAGAGTTAGGGTTTGGAACCTCAGTTCTGAACACCTTGGGGTTCTGAAAATTAACCTTTCGCCACATTTCTGGTCCAAATCTAGACTGGACTAGCTCTGTCCTGCTCTGCTCAGGGAGCTTTGGAGAAAGGGGAATTTATTGCTTAAGTTAGCTCTGATGCTGGAAAACAACCTCCATCATTTTGCTCTGGGTTTGCTGTACAGGCCACGGATTGACCTCAGGCTCACAGCATGAAGTGATAGCAGCAGATTTTCTCCTTGAGTAGAAGGGGGTGAAAATATGGCTTGCTTTCAAAATATGTCTTACTTTTGAATTGTTACTACTGGGTAGGAAAAAGAAAACCTGGGAGATATCTGTTTCTTCAATGTTAACCCACACTGTATCTGAAGAAAGTACCATTTCAGCATGTGCACTAACCACTAGGCACCTTTTCAATTGGTTTGACTTATCGAAACCATTAAAGGTCTATCCTGCCTACAAACAAGCTGCACCCGTTCTTGCTAGGAGCACCAGTATTTCCAGCAAGTAAGTAAAGCAGAAGTAATAGGGGTCCTCCTTTCTGTCAGCTTATGATACAGAAAAGAATATTCTTTAACTTTTCTGAAGGAATGTTTAAATTCTGTTAAGGAAAAAATATTTGGAAGCTGAGTGAAGAAATCAGATGACAACAGTCACCAAGGATTAAAGATGATGGATTTGACCTGAGTCTAGAAAAACATGTAAGATTAACATTTGGTTGGCTGTTGGATCTTAAAAAAAAGGCCTTTGTACTTCTAACATTTGTCTTCTCTTTAAAGTTTTGAAATACCCCAAAGGAATGCGAGAATGAAGGCCTAAATATACCAAGCTGACATAAGAAATATTTCAGTTAATAAGTAAATTTATCTTGCACATGGACTCGGGCTTTTCTGTTCAAAAGGCAAAGAGAGAAAGCTCAGGGCTGGCATTGTTCTCCTATATCTAACACTGAAATGAAGTGTCTTATGTTTGTATCTGGAGCTGCCTTAATGAATACGCTGTGAATCTCCTGTTACTTGGTAGCATGTTTGTGGCTTTATGGCTTATCTCTGCGAGTCTAGAGATTTCCTTCAAAAGGGAACACAAAGGACTGGAGTCTTCTTGCATAGCTTTAACCAGCAGAAAACCTTTGTGGTATCAGCTCCATCACTCCTTGATGGAGATAGACCGACATTTCCCATCCACGCAGAAATTGCCCCTATTTACCTTTGTTATTTATCCTGGGATGCCAGGAAACCTTCTTTGTATTTGGATTTCTCTTTGTTTCTCTTCCTTTGACTAGATGGGGAAAGCTGTAGGCGTAGACCTACCCCTAATTTGTAGGTTATATCCGGATCAGCAAGCAAATCAGTGCAGTAGGAGTGGGAGAGTTGTTTGAAGCAGCTGGTGCTGAGGCTCTTCTGCTACACTACATGAAGTTTGGGGGTTTTATTTCTGGCTAGACCTAGTCTGGTCCCATGAACCAAATATTTCCATCATACATGTGATTCAAAGCTGTCTGGAGGACCAGATATCAACTTGGTCATTAAGTCTTATATCTGCCTTAGGGTTTGGAGCACTTTTGCTGCATATTTGGAGTGGAGCTTCTGGTTTAATTTTCTCCAAAAGGAACCTAGTTCATGAACATCAAAACAGCTCTGCAAACAGAGCCAATGCATGGTAAATTGATGACTGGGAGATTTACTTCAAAATCCCACTCCTGCTCTGAAGCAAAATGCTAATGTAGAGGCAGCCTTATGTGATGTGTGGAAACAATTAATTTGGTCCATCCAAATGTAACTTGATTTGCTTTTGGTGTCTGAAAATATTTTCCATAAATGAGATTTCTGTCTCCTGAAGAGCTCTGTCAACCCATGAGGCTAAGAGCAGGAGCTGATGGAGAGTTATTTCAGCATCCCGAGGGGGAGAGGAGAACAGTTGCAGTGGGTAAGATTTAGTAGGGCTTTGTAATAGATGCATCATCCTTCTCTGAGGCTATTCCTCCTGTGCTGTTGCGTTAGTGGCCATTCCTTCATCTTCTCTGCAGGCAAGATTGGCCAACAAGCTGGGTCTGAAGGAGGCAGCTTGATTTTCTCCGTCTCCTTTAGCTGGGTGTTGTGCTCTTGCCAGTAGTTGTCTGTCCTTATAAGACTGAGTTGGTTTGAATCCTTACAAACTATTTGACTTGTTGACCTGCTGCAATAGCTAATTCCACAGCGTGTCTGCAGTGTGCTAAAAAAAATAACAGCTTTCTTCTCATCACTTCCAAATTATATGCCTTTTAGCTTAATAAAAATTCTCTCCCACTCTAGGAGGAGAGAGAAGAGGAGCATTAGGTCAGGATTCACCACAGAGTTAATTTTCTTTCTTAACTGCCAAAACCCCTGCTTTACAGTTTGAGCCTGCTTTCTTTAAAATTAAAGGTAAAACACCTAATGACTGCAATGGGAGCAGGTTTGTGCTTTTACATGTCTGCTTTCTAGGTTAAAATCACCCCCAGTCTTTCTGATCTCTTTGCAAATAGAAGCTTCTGCTCCCGAAGGAACTGCCACAAAAATCTGGCTGCAATCTGTTCGCGTGCTGCTGGGTCTGTGTGTTTGGAGATGCACTCTCAGCACACAGCACGCCGAGAAGAACAGTCTCTGGCTTCTTTGGTTCTCTTTTTTCCCCTGGACTTTTACTCAGACATCTTCATTTGGTTTCCTCCAGTGACTCCCAGGCCTGTCCGAGGGAGAGACGGCATGCAACCCTTGGCTGCTGAAATCAGAGGGTGAGGAGATGCTCTTAACTTCACAGAGACGGAGTTTAACCTTCTGTCTTTAAGGATCATGGGCAACTGGAAAGATCCAAATAGTGGTAAACTAAACTTTGGGAAAGTAAAAGCTTGAATTTGATTTCTTGCCCGTGCCAGCACTTTCAGGATTACAGCAGCTGCAGGGTCATATAGCTGGGATAATACCAAACCTGAGGTAAACAAGTTCTGTAAAGAGGGTCATCAGGATCACCAGAGGCTGCTTGGCAGCCTCCCATGCCGGTGCCTATCACCCAGCTTCATTCCTAAGGGCCTGAAGTGCAGCCCTGACCGCCTTGCAGGAGAGGTCCCCGCTGCGGTAATGAAGTGCTTGGCTGGTGCCCCCCTGTACATGACCAGCCTATTTCCAAGTGATGCCTTAGACCAGCATGAAAACCTACCTGCGCCCTAGCAGCTGCCTGGGGGTATTGCTCAGGGAATGCCACATGCTGCTTGATCTGTCTGTGTTCAGGGGAACTAAGGGTAGCACAGGGCTCAAAGCAAGGAGTTGCTGTCAATGAGGGAATGGGCACAGCGTGGTCACCAACCCCAGGAAGGGTCCCTGTGCGTGGTACTGCCGCTCAGAAACACAAAGGCTTCACTGGCCACCCCTGACTGTCTGGAAAGGCCTTGATTGACCCTCCCAGGGGCTAAATCCTTGAAATAATTCCTGATATAGGTACGTGACAGTACTGCAGTGCCTGTGCCCATGACCTGAAGGGGTGTGTGTAATTAATAAGCTTTTCTGTGAACAAGAAGGAAATTGCTTCTCTTATCTATTTTGTTAGCCAGCTCCTTGCAATGGAGATTCTTTCTTCACACAGCTTTAGGTGACTACTTTTGGTGTTATAAGATACAATAAAAATTGAAGGGTCACAGCACAGTTTATCTTATGCAAAGAAATATTCATGGGAATGTTCATGGTAGTATTCTTAGCTGATTTGTTAGGATCAATTTGGAGTCCAAGATCTCAGAAAGGGAGAGAGAGATAGTGGGAGAGAGAATTGCATTCTCCTTAAAACAGTGAATAGTGTCCTGTTCTGAAGTGTAAACTAGGTTGTGGGAAATGTATTGCGGCTAGCGCACCATGCTGCGTGAAGCAGAGGCATAGTAGCCCCCACATATGCTTGTACAGGTATCCAGCACAGCACCGTGTAACACCACTATGGTTCGCAGCACCATATGCCTGCGTTGGCCAGGAATAATCCTCTTTAAAAAACAGGCATTTGTTTGGGAATCATGCTGGTGTGGATACGCTGCTTCTGATTTCAGAAACAGTGTACAGCACAAGCAAGCCCTGAGATTCAAGTCACTGAATCAGATATGGACTTGGGTTCTTATGGCATCAAAAGTCTTCGATAGGGTTTGTTTTTCTCCCATTGTGGAATAAGAACAGCTTTGTAATTCTGGAAATTTGTCTGCAGGATTGGAAAGACTTTTCCTGCACCTGTTGTTTGTGGTTTTACATCTCACAGTGCAGTTACAACATTGCACTGATGCTGAGTTGAAGTCTGCTGTTTTGAGCAGCAAAACACAACAATATCAGTGTGGCTTTGTTCCCAGCAGGCTCTGAGTCTTGGGCCCTGCTTTCGGCACTGAAACCAAATAATGTGTGAAGAACAGGAGGGTGATGGGATCTTGGCTCGCACTTCTCGACATGCAGTGTGCAAAGAGCTGTGGTTACATAAGCCCTCACTGTAGTCCTAAACTCTTGTGGGCGGAGATGGTGATGGTTAAAGTGCTTTCTGAATCCCCCGTTCCTAGAACCAGGGCATCTGAATCTGGCCTGTGTCACAAAGCAGTTTATAATAATGACCATGTATGTACTTGTGGCCATTGGCAAATACAGACTAAACGCTGCCGAAAACGGAGTCCAAGTTGGTTGAAAGTTGGTCCCGTTTTACCTCCTCTGCAGGTCTTTCTCTTGTTCCTCCTAAGTACAGACTAGTCCCCTGTGACAAGGGTTGCATTGCTGAGGTGTGCAAGAAATGTGCACGTGCACAGAGACAGTGATATGTATATGTCCCGGGTTCCTTGGAAAGGAAACTCAGAGTCATCATTTGAGGTGGTGGGGAAAGTGTTCCTGCTCAGCGTTCTGCCCATACCACTGCTTATGGGGCAATACTGAGCAGGGATCTGAATTATTAGATGGGGTCATTTGCTCATGCTTTTTATCTGATGAAAAGCATCTTCACAGCTCAGAGACCCATGAAAATGAAATTAAATAATAAGAAAACCTCATTGCTGCATCTGTTGTCAGTGCTACTGCCTACGCTTCAGCCGGTGCAGTTTGGAATGAGGTGGAGCGCTTGTGTCTCCTCTCTGGGTGGAGGGCAGATGGAGCAGGAGGCACAAATGAAAAGGGAGAAAATTAAGTGGCATAAACTACCGGCACCAATAGCTGTTCATCTGAGGGTTGTCAGTAAAAAACCCAGGTTGGCCATAAGGTACAGCTATCTCAATCTGGTATCTGTATGAAGTGAGCCATGGTTTAACAAATATCCACATGACATAAAGGTTCACAGTGCTGAGTGCCCCTCTCCTCCTCTCCTTCCCACTGCAGCAACCCCAGCAAAGTGTGTAAGGAAGGCTGGACATCTGGAGGTCATCCCAGTCTGCCCTTCTCAGCTCACCCCAAAAGCATATGTATTTTATGACTCAATAAAAAACAGCTTCAGCCTGAAGAACAGAGGATACCATTAAAAAATTCCCTTCCTGCCTGATAAGGAATTGGGCAGAGGGTAGGACCCCACACTGTGGTATTTATGGAACATTTATATAGTTCCTGCCAGCAGCTCTATGGGAAACAGTGCCTGGGAGTGTTTTGCCAGAGGTCTGCTGAAAGGTTTGGAGCCAGGTCTTGTACCTGTGTTTCAGGGATGGCCTGAGACTGCCACATGCATTTATACAGAAGGAAAATGCCAAGCCTTTAGCAAGGTGGAAATTTGCTGTTTCTTGAACCTCAAAGTCTCTGTCATTCAGTCGTTCCTTGTCTGTGCAAGGTTTTCCACAAAGTTTTCATGAGCTAACAGAATTGGGATCAGTTCAGCCAGGTCATTTCTTCACACAGTACTGTGTGAATGACCGTGTCACTATTAATCCAAGCACCACATAACTCTCAGACACCTGCATAGCATGAAATAAGTCTTTCGTTTAAATAAGCTTTCTTCTTATTATAGGTTTATCTGTCAGCTCAAAAATCTTGGGTCAAAACTGTAGTTGTTTGAGATCCGTGTGACACTCCAGATTCCAGTGGGGCTGTTTTGGTTAACACGGGTGGCCTCATCTGCAGCTGGCATAGGACAGTACAGTTCCCCTGAAGCCAGCGGAAGGCGGTGTAACTAGATGAGTGCATTTTGTAGGGTTCATGGGGGGCCTGCTTGCCTTCTAAACATTTCTTCTGGTTCTCCTATACCCATCCATTAATTTTGGGGGGTTTTGTACTCCAAGGAATTTGTCAAATATGTAAATTATGATATTCTGATAACCTGTTTTCTGTTAGGAAAGGAATAATAAATATACATTCTTTTCCAAGCTGAGCTTTTGACACTTTTTAAAAACTATACAATACCTTGAAATGTCTCTTTAACTGTGTTTTAAACTATGAGCCACAGGAAGGAGTTGCAAAATGGATAGCTCAAAAATCAGTCACTTGAAAGTCTCACTTGTAGCTAAAGTAGGAGGCTATGTGTGGAGTCAAAGAGATTTTTGGATTAAAAGCTTCATACATGGTGGAAGAGTTTCTGTTGCTGTGTAAATCTTCAGAGGATTCTGCCCACCTCCATCCCTTTGTGGAGCCAATCTGGTGTTATTTTCACTTTCTGTCATGGCAGAACTTGCCAGAGATGTGTCTGTATGTCATAAACTTACATTCCATGTGCCTTCTGCTACTGCTAAAACAACGTCTCAACAGGGTATTGCACAAAGATGATACTCTATGTCATGTCATGGTAACCTGAAATATAATGGCCCCTCCTGTTTAGTAGCTGGATGAAGTAATTGTCCTGTCTGCCCTAAAAATTGATCAGACAATGGAATGCACATTTTAGCATGTAGGCGGCTTATAAATGGTTGGCCATCAACAGTGTTTGGTGTACTCGATATTCATAATTTATTATTTTGGTTGTTTGGGGTAGATGCTGAGATCAAGCGGCACGTACTGGTTGCTACACTGGATGGATCCAACTCCTTAAGTCAGGTCTCTGGACTGACTAATGGCAAATGATGACATGATGACTAGTTTAATAGTCTCCTTGAGGGGAGTATTCGATAATATTAGTCTCCGCTACATTCCTGTTATAATTGCTTGCTGGAATATTCATGTAGAAGTGGCACTGCTGCAGTCAAAACAAATCCATTTTCAGGGTCTGATCTGATATTTATAGATTATTTTTGTTCTGTTTCTGTCTGAACAAGCACAAGGTGACACAGTAATTCTGATGTATATATGCTATCATCTGATAATCAACACGTTTCATATGGCACGATAAACACGAGAACTCAATTTAGGTTGATGAATGGATAGTCCAGAATCTGTGGAATTTTTGGAGGCCCACCCGAGGCTGGAGAGAGTGTTATACAACATTTGGAAACATTTGACCCTCCTGGTGTTTTGTGTTTGTGCATGCCACATTCATGCAGAGAGGAATTTCTGGAATGAAGAAGGTAATGGAGAGATGGCAACCGCATCACTTGGAGGTTATAGCTCTGGGTGCAGGCCAGCTGGACATAGGTCAGCAAGACCAGGCCTTATCTATACTTGAAACAGGTACTGGTTTTAAATGTCCTTCAGTTAACTTTAACTCTCTAGCTTGGCAGGCACCAAAGCAGCAAGGGCTGATAGACCTTCCAAGATGAACTATCTGGTGGTGGCAAAGATCCATTGCCTTTGTACTGAATTAAGACCAATTCAAAGACACTGAAGATGGTAGAAAATATTCTATTAACTTCAAGATACAATGAATCAAGCTTTCAAGAGAGCACTCGGTGGTGATTTTCCCCTTTTTTTGGCAGTCCTCATAGGGAAAATTTTCCACGTTTAAGAGTGGGACACTGAGATGAACTTATCATACGTGTGGGAGGAAGACCAGTCGTCTTCTGCCATTGTCACGCATGGTCTGCAGGGAAGAGATGGACACACAGGTGTGCTCAGCTCACATTTATGGCTTCCTCACTGACTGAAGGCTATAAAGCATCAGTGCACATTTTCAGAGAGAAAATGTTGTCTTTCCATTTTTTGTGCAGCACCTCAGATTTGTGAAGTAGTCAAGCAGTGTGAGCATAAAGAGGTATTTGCTTCTGTGTGAGACAATAGGGATCTTCATTAGGAGGGTTATTCCCTTATAGTCATGGGCAATGGAGCAATCTCATCAGTAGCTTGGTAACTGTTGTGCAGTACCAGGTTTTAAGTGGCTGTCAAGATTCCTCCTTTCTGCAAAGCTGAGAATATATAAGCAGTGAAGAAAAAGAAGGGTTTAAATAAAATATATGTATATGAAAGTATATTTATATACATACAATGAAAGAGAGGAAGGGAGGAAGGGGAGAGAGAGCAAAGGAACAAATGAATACCTGAAGCACTTCAGGATCCTTCAGGTTGAAACATGCTATAGAAATATATTATCACTATTACTTTTATCAATAGTACAATATTGCTAGCTCACTTACTTCATTATAGTCCCATTGCAACAGTGATGTTGTTACCTTGCCTATTTTAAAATAGATTGGAGTTTAGTTTTATCTTTTGCTAGGTAAGAAACCACTCCGAGAAGTGAAACCA
Organism: Phalacrocorax carbo; assembly: GCF_963921805.1. NCBI lineage: Eukaryota > Metazoa > Chordata > Aves > Suliformes > Phalacrocoracidae > Phalacrocorax > Phalacrocorax carbo. The sequence goes on from NC_087519.1 coordinate 8,265,617, forward strand.
CTCTAGCTAACATGCTTCAGAGTGACAGAACAAGTATGTTTTATGAAGCCAAATAGAAGTTCGCTTCATCAACTACTGCAGGGTATAAACAACTGTCAGCCATCTTGGGGAGTAGACATCCCTTTATTTAATTGCAAATTAAAAAACATAAACCACCTTAAACACAGAGCTACTGTCACATCAAATCAATACAATAATTGTGCTCAAGCAGTTGGAAGGCACACGATGTTCAGCCTCTCGCATACTAAAAAAAAATCAATCACCAGAGCAATAAGCAAGTCATAATATATGAATAGATTATGGTATATTAGCACATTTTGTATTGTATGACTGCTTTTTCCCATTTTCTGAGAGGCATTGAATACAAAGGGGGACTTTGGGATCAGAAATTTGTTAGCATTCCTTTTGTGCTGGTGAATTCCTGTTAATGAGAAAATCCCTGGAATAAGACAAGAGACTCTCAGGTCATTCGCAAATCCCAGAGCCAGGCTTTGCTGCCTGAGTGTGAGCTGTTCTTCTTTATTGTTTTTAGGATGCTGGATGTGACAATTCTAAATATTTTTTATTAAATGCGGTAATGAAGAAAGCTCTTAGAGACTGAAATCTTTGCTCTGTCTGAATGGTTATCTGCTGGCTTACAGAAAAAAAATGGGTCTTAAAACTAATCTCCAGATTTTTACACTGGCTTCATCAGTAATCCAAGGTTTGGTGGTGTTGCACTAACTTTATCAGTTACCCAAGATTTTATCTTGTTTTCACTTGACCACTGCACATGTCTCATGGGCTTGGAAGGAGAGATGCTCTCCCAGACAGGAGGGGTAACTCCACAGATCACATTGCAGGAGTGCTGAGGGAAGCCCTTACAGTGATACAGAATGACCAGGTAGGCAAAGATGCCGGATGCTCCAGGGTTCACAGCTCACCAATGCTTCTTAAAAAGGGAGAAAATTTCTGCTTACCCCTGTTTCCTCCTTCCCTATCCAGACATTTCTGAGCTCAGCCCTCTTATGAAACTTTAAATAAACACCTTACTGGCAAGGCCAGGAAAAGGCTGAAAGGCTCCTCTTGATGCTGGGGGCCAATGGTTTTCACAGCAGTGCTGCTCTTATAGCTATCCTAAGACTGATTTCAATCCACAGGTTTTTTTTTGTGCTGCTTGTAAACAAAGCTTTGCAAGTGCTTAGCATTTGCAGGTCTCAGCTGCAGGGAGCTCCTGCTTTTCTTTTGCCCTCTATTCTTGCTAGTCCCTTGCCCTCTGGCTTGCTAGTCTCCATCTTCAGCCCCAGAGTAGCCCCAACGAGTGCATTTGCGTAACCCCAGATAACACCACCCCAGGGGGTGCATGTTGCTGCCTCAAGGACAGACACAGAGGCTGGAGAGCAGTGGGCAGGTTTGCTCTTTGCCCACATTTCTCACCATAGCTTTTGCTCTGAACTCCAGCTTACGGTCGCCAGGTTGGAAAAATCCAAAAGGGCTGTCTCAGAAGAGCAGCTCCACCTCGGTCTCTGCCAGCCTCTGCAGCCAGGGAATTTGAAACTCATATAAAGGGTAATAAAAGGGAGATTATTAAGGTAGAGCTGGAGAAAAGCCCAAAGGAGGTTATTGTACTGTATGGAAGTCAATTCTTTCCTAGTGTTAACTGTTGCTGCCTTTCTCTTTACATCAGTACTTTATTGCCCTGATCTGAGAAAGACAAAAGTGTCACACCCTGATACTAGGAAGCCATTGCTGCTGTGTATTTCCCATCCACAAAGCTTTCCATTATCTTACAAAGATGGCTGCAAGCAGCTCCTGAGAAACTGAGGCATAAAAAGCCTAAATGCATTTCCCTGAAAGCCAAAGGCAAAACCAGGCAAAGAACCCAGGTGTTCGGAGGCTCCTGTGCGTGTTGCTGCCTGCGCCATATCGCCTTGCTGGTCGTGAGAGCCTTTCGCTTTCTGTTTGAAGGTTGCGCCAGAGGTTCCAGCTTGGGGAACTGCCATGGCACTGCTCTAAAAAAAGCAAGAAATACCAATCTGATGCAAACAGAGATTTATGGAGAGGGGATAAAAGTATTAGTGAGGAACCAAGATGCCCACAGAACAAGCCCCAGAAGTATTTGGCAGCCAGCCCTGGGTTCTCATCTTCAGCCTGTTACCCTACTCACATTTCTGGGGCTGTAGAGTGATAGAACCAGTTTATCCAGATGATACTGGAGAGGTGATAAAAAGGAGCCACCAATTAGCTCCAGCTGCAAGTGCCATGCAATCGGAAGCATACAGCCCTGCAGGGAGCTATTTGCCTGGGAAAATATAGCAGGAGGTCAAACTCTGGCACTTCTGCCAGGCTCAAGCAATGAGTCTGTCAGCCCTCTCCAAGGCACTAAGCCTCTCACACCAAAGTGTCATCTACCCTGTGGGCTCCTGAAGATGGGCTGAAAGAACATGTCCTCACAGTGGTGGCCAGTGCCCTGTTTGGAAGGGGCCAAGGTCCTCTTTCCACTGGGATTGAATTGCAGGTGGCAGAGCCTGGGCTGGAACCTGAGATGGGTTCGCCCGAGTTCGTAAAATTAGGCCACTCTTTGCTCTGGGCTGGGAAGGGTGCCTGGGGAAGGGAGAAGGTGACACAGGACACATTTTGATCCAGGAGGGCTGGGCAGAAACCAGCTATGTACACTGAGTGATTCAAGCCACTTTCAGGTCAACGTCTTAATCTCCTCCAGGTCAAAAAGCCAGGAAACAGCAAGAAGGGCAAATTTCAGCTGGGTTGGCTTTGATTACCATCTTCTTTATGAGTTGTGCTCCAATGGCAGGTGCCACGCATGAGCGTTATTTATGCATTAAGAGACCTATAATTGGAGACTAGCAAGTATCCTCATCACAGTTGACCTTATTTATGGCGGATCTGACATCTGAATGTCAAATTTGCATCCGTGACTTTTCTCCCCCCAACAACTACTCTAATATGCAAATATCAAGTTGCAAAAGAATGAAAATAAATAAAACAGCTATTTTGCTTATCTCTGGGAAGATTTGTGTTTGCTGCGCTTTTGGAGGCTGTGCTGAGATTAGACTCTGTCACTTAATCAGGAAGTAAGTGAGAAAGAAAGACATTTCGGATGCAAGGATATGTGGATTGTGAATTGTAAACAGCCTGCAGTGCAATCTAAGAGAAGAAGCAGGTATAAAGCACATTACAGGGCCATTTGCAGTTCTTTGTTCAGGTATAACTGACGTTAACAGTCATTTAAATATTCTGTTTATATGCTTTTCTACCCTGACTAAGGAGTTATCCCAGTCCCTGGAGTGAAGGAGATTCACAAAATACCCGCATTCATGTGCTCAAAGCCAGGCATTAATGGAGCCATGTAAGTAAAAGATATGAGGCATCAGCAGGGAAAGGATCAAGGGGACAAGGTCTTTCCTGTTGCAATGCTCATTCTGCCAGGAGATGATACAAAATGATGAGAAAAAAAAAAAGACTTTGTAGCTTGCCGCGTTCTACGTAGGAGACTTGGAGGCAGAGGCTGCTGGCTGGGGGTTTGCTGGCAGAATAATTTCACATTGGAAAAGGTTAGTTCATGATAAGACAAAGACTTTTATGTTACACCTCAGGCAACTTTGGGAGCGTCCTGCTATGGCACACTTTGTGGCCAGAGGGTCTTTTGCCATCACAGAATTGGGCTCCGTGGTCCAGCTGCTCTCCTGTGGCTTAAGCGTGCTCTTTCCCATGGCTCTACCCCGTGGTGCCGGGGGATCAGGGAGACTCACTCCGCACAGCTCTGATTGCCCCAGGCTCCCCGTAAAACCAGTGGTGACAGATAAGGGCTTCTGGAGGGTAATTTGTATCCTAGGCAAACTGAAGTGCCCTTGCTCTTTTCCATGATTATCTGGACAGGTGATAAGACTCCTAATTTGGTAGCCTGAGGTAGCTGCCTAACTTTGGTGGTATGAATCGCTCCCTCCGGGTTTGCAGTTACATCTCCAGGGACACACGATAATAAAACAAAACAAACAGCCCAGGGTTTTCCAGGCGTTCTCAACACAGTAACTCTTTATGAAGAAAATACAAACCAACCCGTCCCAGAAGGATAAAACCTGTCTGCATTTGCCTGCTCTGTTTGTTTTCCTTGCTACTGTGTGTTTGGTCGGAGTCCTGGTAATTCCTGAGAGTCTGCTTTACAGGTTTTGGTTTCTTTAAATCACCACCTTTTCCCCCCACTACATCCACCCACAACTCAACTTCCTTTTATTGCGGCTGGTCCCACAGCCGGGTGCCATCCCCATTGCTAGGAGAAGCCCATTGCTCATCTGTCGATTGGTGAGTCCTTCAAGCACAGAAGACCCGACTCTTAACAGCTTCTGACTTTGTGCTCCTTCAGGGGAAATCCCAGTTAGACACAGCTTTGCGGGGAACGTGGAGAAGAGGACTAGTTTTACTGCTTTTGAGGCCTAAATGTGTGTCCTCATTGCTGAATCTCAATGACAGTCCTCTTTGGTAATGGGCCAGCAGGCACTGCCCGCCTTTGCTGAGTACAAGGTGGATTTTCCAGACAATGGGTTAACTCTGCAGCACACGACAATGGCTGTTTTATACAGCCAATTGCTATTCAAAATTTGTACATAAAGAGATGACATAAATTATTGTATTACAAGTCTCCCAACTAATATTTTGAGGATTAGCATTGAAATAGTTAGAATGTTTTTTTCTAATGCTTTCTGAGAATTTCCTTTTTTATTCAAAACAATGCTTCTTTCAAAGCTGTAATAAATTTGCATTAAGAAGGTTAATTGCATGAAATGCCAGAATGCAAAACATCTCAACATTATTACATTTCACGACTTGCTGATCTGGTGCTAACTCTTTCCCTCCATAATACAGTTTTTGTAAAATTGTCAAGAGTGTGACTTAAGAGGAAAAAAAAATCGTTGGCACCTTTAATTGTGTGGGAAGTGGGAAAATACATTGGCTGGTGGTCCGCAGGGCCAGATTTATGTACGTGATAGTGCCAGGCATAGAATTATAACCGTTGCTATTAGAGAAAAATCAGGCACTGCCTAATGCAGGGGTGCAATTCTTACCCATCAAGTTATGTCAATGAGAAAAGCACCTATCTTGTGACAAGAAAGAGTAGGGTGTTCGTATGGGTGGAGTTTACCCTAAGAGGGATGGGGAAGAGCTGGCATATACAATGAAGAAAACTACTGGTTTCACCACGTTATTCACAGAGAGCTTTATCTGCTCGGTTTGCAGACGGCCAAGTGGAGATGCTTTCAAGGCCTTGCTGGCAGAGTCATCCATGGAACTGAAACCTGTCAGCATGTGATAATTTGTGTTATTCTATATTTAGAGCAGCAAGTCACAGTCACAGTTGTTCGTGTCTGGTCTTTAAACTGTCAAGGAGAAAGCAAGGCTTCCTTAGATGGGCCTGAAAGTCCCCAAACAATCTCTGCAGAACAGATCTCACTGCTTCATTTCACCTCAGTCAATACCAACATTTACTCTGACGGTCAAACGCAAGGCGAGGTATGCATCTGCTGTAATTAACATCTTCAGCTCACAAGTCCAGACCTCTTCGTGACACATCAATACATCAATACAGAATTGCAGTCCCTCAGCCTGGATGGATGGTTACAGGCTGGTTTACCGGGAGCAGCCCCACTCATGGGCATCCCTCTGGATCCAAACCCCATGGCTGGCTCATTTCTGTATGGCAAAAACCTAAATTGCAGTGATGATCTGCACTGTTTCTAACAACTTTTTCCTTCCAAATTACTTTCTTGACAAAATCTGGCTGGGATCCTGGTATTTTGCTTGAAAATATATTTTTTTTTGAGTCTGATTTTGCCACCAGGCTAAGATGGGACTGAAAAGACTGGAAACACTCTATCAAATGAACCCTCTCCACATTCCCATTGATCTTGGGTCAAAGTGTAACACTTCAACACAATTGAAACATTTAGTTCAGATGTCAGCTCTTTAAAACAATATTTTTTTTAACAAAAGGAACATCCATTTTCTTTTCAAAACCATGTTTTGAGCAACAACATGACAGCTTTCAATTCTGAGACTGTTACAAGTGGGACGTGCTGATATTATCTGTTTCATTTTTTTTTGCGGAATGAAATCTGATGACAATCAGGAAACTGTCACCATGAAAACAACTTTTTGCAAACCTCTCCTCCCTGTCCCCCAGCAATCTGGCAAATAGATTCTCCCCATTACACCCTTCCCAACTACAGTCTCTGCTTTCTTTTTCTTTTATTTTCCTTTTTTTTTTTCCTGTCAGTCAAAGCAAGTTTAAGCTCAGCAGCCTGGCTAATCCTTGACTTCTTTGCTCGGATCAGCTGTGTTACAAACCTCCACGCTCTGTATACCTGTCCTCCAAACGGAGGCCTGAGACAACCAAGGCGTTTTCCATGAGTCATGGAGCAGCCACCAGATAGCAGTGCTATTCCATTTGTGCGGACTGGGGCTGCGCGGTGACCCAGCCTTATCTGGCCCCGCTGTCCCATTCTCAATGCTAATCCGTCCATTTCTTTGGTTTCTGAAATCTTTTCAAATAGCAGAAACACATGAAAGTAGGAAGAAATGAAAATTCTACCTCTATTACTTCTGGCATAAAATGGGAATTTAGAACTATTCACAGAAGAGAAAAAATTAATCATGACAGGATTCGGTAACTGCTGAAAATGTTGAGTCACAGCAAGGGAACCTAATTTGTCTGTTTTCTGTTTGTTTCAGTGGCAGGTGAAGGAGGGTTGATTTAATTATTTTTTAAAGAGAGTGAGACAAGTGTTGATTTAGCAGTTTAGTTATCAAAGTAATTCCACTTACAGAGCTGCGGGACTCCAGAGAAACACGTTCACGAGCTGGAATTAAAATCCTGCATGCAGCAATATAAGAGCTTTGCAGATATTCTCCATAACATACAACAAAAAGTTACTTTGTAAGGAGGCTTCTATAGAGACTGGATTGCAAAATGTTTTTTTAGAATGAGATGAGGCAAAGCAGTGAAGAGACAAACATACAGAAAAGACTGTAGAGCTGTAAAGACATTGTCTTGTGAATAAATTTCAGCATTTATAAGATCAATAGCACAGTATGAGCCAAATTAAGAGGTAAATGCAAGGAGAACAGGAGAAATTAATTTTAAAATTAATGTGGAAAAGAAATGGAGAGCTGATGAGGGAGGGAGAGATGAGCCTGACCCTTCCAGGTGGCAGGAGCTTCCTCAAGGAGCATCACAGCTCCTGCTCTGAAAGCAGGAGAGAGTCTAGCAGGGTGCAAGGAGAAGAAACCAACTCTGACAAAGCTGGCGTAACAAGTTCCTGCACACTAAAAGATCATATTTTTATGCAAGATACAGTGAAGTGCATTTTGTGCTGGCTCACAGTCCCTAGAAATGCTTCTCGCCCCAGTGAATCCCATAACAGCTTTGCAGTAAGGGAGTGGAAGGGAACGTGCTATGAGATGCCAAGGGCCAATTTCCAAAGTTGCTGGCACCTAATTTATGAGTGTGGAGTGTGCTTACCCAGAATCTCACTGATCCTTTGGCTATCCAGACTAACTAGCCCCATGGGCATAAAAGGCATGATTTTTACAGGTGCAACAGGCATCGAAAGGCAGAAGTACGCGTGCATGGCTATGCCTGTCCATTTCCCATTTAGAGATGATATATAGGGTAAAATGTACATCCAAGACAGCAGGTGTCAGGGAGGGCCGCAAGCTGTGGAATATTTCTGCTGCTCATGACATAGCGCCTGGTTTCTTTGCTCTGCTCTCTGCCCTAGTCTGGAGAGCTGGGAAAAAGCCTAATGGTGAAAAAGGGTGGAATTAAGTTGACTGAAGATCAGACTGGGGACCCATTTGGAAGACATTTAGGCCAAATCTTCGCAGAGCAGATTTTGGGAAGGGTGAGATGACAAACTTCTGTCCTGGCTGGTAGATGAGCCCAAGGGTGAGTGTATGACTGCATGTGTTCAGATGGGCTGCGAGCGGAGGAGCAATGCCCAGCCATGTTGTGCCTTCCTGCATCCCCACTGCCCACCGGCAGTAGAGCTCAGAGACTTTTACATTCACAAAAGCTCAAACCCTCTTTGCGGATCACAGAACCACAGAGCTGGAAATAGCTGAGAGGTTCTTCAGTCCGTGGTGACACTGAGCTCTGCACGGCAATGCCGCACAGAAAGGTTTCAGGCACTTATTTTACAGCATTTGAGAAACGTAATATTAAGGAGACAAGCTTTGGAAGTTAAACTGACTGTCCCCAGAGACCTTTTCACAGCTGTGCCAGTTTCTGATATGTTAGAGGTAAGGGCAGAAGTATGAAGACAGTTAGCAAAGACTCCACATTATTTGCAATCAGTGGTTAATCACTTCCCAGAGAAGTAGTGGATTTTTTATTGATAATGTCTGTTGAACTTGACTACATTTTCTTTCTTCTAGATGTGAACAAGTCTCTGAAAATGTATTGTTTATCCCTATTTTGAGCCTCCTTTTCTGTGATAAACAGGGAAAAAGAAACATGAGGGAAAATAGGTCGGAGAAAGAAAACTGAGGAAAAAAGGGAAAGTGAAGAATATCAAAACTGAATGTTTCACATAGATTCTTTATTTTAAAAAATCAAATACATAAAACTGTGTTCTGAAGAATAAAAATATGTTTTGCAAAGGATCCTGCTGAATAAGAGCAACATTCGTTCATGTGTGAGTTTGATTTTTCCATTTTGCTACCACCTCCTGTTTAGCATCATACGAACATTGTAAGAAAAATGACCTGACAAGTAAAGAATTCAGAAAGGCGACTACAGTGCAGTGTTTCATTCCTTTCCTTACATCATTGACCACAGCTCAGTGATAAACTGCAGGTTAGGCATTAAGATACAATCCAAGGAGCTGTTGGAGTTATATTCATAAGGGAAACAGTTGCCACGGTATTGGTTTTCATCCTCACTCTCACCAAACACCCTCTGATTTTGTTCATGGAAGTTGAGAGCAAAATCCACTGTTCATATTTGCTCCTTACAAGTTGGTGATTAATATCCCATCATAGATACAGCAACCGCTACTCTGACTACCCCTCATTTCAGTCATGTTCTTCCACAGTTTAAAGCTAATCTGTGTTCAAAAGCTGTAAAACTTGTGATACGCTCTTTTCCTTTTGAAAATCCAATACTACTTCTGGTGCTTAAATAAACAAGAGAAAAGTTCTTTTGCTAATTTCTGGCTTGAGTGGAGAAGCAAGCTCCTAGTACTTAAAATTTTTTGTCTGTTAAAATAATTGCAATAATTACATGATAAAAAACTGCTTAGAAATAAGATAGATTAGCTTGATAGCTGCTGTACTGCATTTGCAGTTGATGAGGCTTATTGTATTAATCAATTGCCTGCAACTCAGAAAAATGGGAGAAGTGGCATGGGAAGTAAATGTATCTAAATTTCAGCATTTGAAAGAGTCTGGGTGGATGTGCATTGCTGCTGAGGCCAGTCTGGGGGTAGGAAACAGGGCAAAGTACAAGCTATCATTTATACTATAAAAAAGTGGAAATAAATAAAACCTGCCACACAATCTGATTTCAGTAGCTCATGAAATGTCACAGTGCAGGGACACATAAATAAATGGAATATTTCTTTTTAGATCCTGTATGCAATTTTAAAAACCTGCAAAATAAGACATAAGACCTGCAAGCTGAGGAGGTCTTGAAGATCTGTGCATCTGGAAGCAGCACACTATTGTAAAATTCACCCCTGAAACCTGTGCTGATTCAGCCAGTCTTTGCAGTAGCCATGTATGGAACAGGTTGGGTAATTCAAAGATGTTCATGAATTTTCACTGAAATTCACCCAAAATCTTTCTGGGTTTTGTGGAATACTCAGTGAAGTAAAGATCACTTTCGGTCTCCAGAAGGATTGGACTCACAAATGCTGAGATGCCAAAATTGTTTACTCTTGCAGCATTTTTAGCACATATTTGAACATGCCTTATGAACCTCACTAGAAAGTCTGCTTTCAGACAAACAGCAGCTCAACACTATAAAGAAATTAAATAGTCCATGTTGGCTACTAATAAAATTCCTAGTTAATCAGTATTTATTTAGAACAATCTTGAAAAGCAACCTTCTCCCACAGCTGCTGGGGACCCATCAGTTGCGGTGTGCTCTGGAGCAGGAGTAGGTCAGATTCAGATTGCTTAGATACCGAGGCCCTGCTGTCTTGACTTATTGCTTTGTCTTCCAGAGTATTTATCAGAACATGGATGTTGCGCCACATCACCTGCTTCTCCCCACCCCTCCGTGTTAAATCCCAGCATGCCCTCATAGAAGAAAAGGCTGTGACTGAGCACAGTTTTGAGGACAGTCTCATTCACAGCACATGGTAACTGGCCTTCAACACGAGAATGACACATACCTGAGTTGGTCTGTCCATGGATGCTCCCCTGAGAAGATAATGGCTATTGACTTTAATGGCATTCTTGGTGCCCTTCAGAGTCAAACACAATGTGCATATTGAATGGGGCAAGGTCTTTATCTTCTTATGTTTGTAGAACATTGAAAGCGTTTGTCAGTATTTGATCAATAATAAATAATGTTGATGATAAGTGCCAGGATGCAGTCAAACCTATCCTGGCTTTTCAGTGCCGGTTAGGAAGGCAGTGTGCAAGTGTGGTGGGCTGGGACAGTAAATCATCCGATGATAAACCCATGCTATGTATACTGTAAGGATGGTGTGCCCCTGCTATTTGTGACTATTATGGTGGGAAGGATCAGATGGGTCAACAATTTTCCTTCTGTTAATTTTATAAATATTTTATTATATTTTTATGACTTTCATTACTTGGGTTAAATATGTTCTTAAACCTCAGGATGGGGCAGGAATCTGTGCCCAAAAGGTGCAAGGGTGACAGTTTCTGACTGTGACTTTTCATATCACAGCAAAAGCTGTGCTTCAGCTACGCAAGTCCCCAGCGCTGAACTAGCGAGCACCTGTCTTTCATTATCTGCAATAAAAGTGTATGGATTGAAACCAGGAAGCGCCTATTTGTCAAAAACACTCAGAGCCGTTAAATGACTGAACTACGTGATGACACATTTGTTCCTATTAGGTCTTGAAATGTGAGACCCGCATGCGATGCCACCACGCAGCAGACCCTGTGTTCACCCAGAGGTCCTCGGGGCTCAGCCGCAGCACTGCAGGTGGAGCAGACGCTGCAACTCCAAAGTGCCCACCCAACATAGGAGGCTCCTGCTTGGCTCGGGGAGAGGAAACCTTGATTAGGAATACCTTGGAAACAGGTCTATTAATCTAAGCAATTTTTCCTTCCTGTCACCATGGAGCTATAGAGAATTGCTGCTGCCTCCTCTACAGATGAACCTGAAACAGGGGGCAGACAGTATGAGAAAACCTATCCAGTCCAAAGTGCCTCCCTGAGCTGCTTCATGTTGTCTTCAGTGACCCAAGCAAGGTCTGAGCAAGGAGTATAGGGCAGAGGTGACTGCCTGGAGTTGTAGGGCATTTCAGAGTCCTGTCACTGCCCCGAGGATGAGGAAGGGTGGTGTTCCCCACAGCTCGGTGCAGCTGTCTGGGGATGGGGAGCAGCACAGATTTCCATATCTCCTGAGTCACAGATGTGTTGGAGTGGGGTTGGATGAAGCTCCCCCTATTGTCCCATGTAAACCTGCCTTTGACTCACAACACAGTGCAAACACAAGAGGCATCCTCTCCATTTATTCCCCTAAAATCACCCTCTCAGAAAGGCTGTTGTTTTTTCCATCAATCTGCATCCTGGGCAGTTAATAGAAGTAAGGGAGGTACAGAACGAATGCTGTTCTGAATCAAAATCAGTATGTTTCTGCTTTGGAAAGGCGTAAATCATGAGCTGACAGGTGGGGTGGGAAATGGCAGAAGAATCAGGACTGGGAGTTGTAGGATCAGAGCAGTCAAAACCAGAAAAAAAGCTGATGCTGGAACAATTAGATCACCACAAATTGAGGTGAATACAGCCTCCAGTCTAGCTCTTGCGTGTAGTGCAGTACAGAGCTCTTCAGTAGCTCTCTCCAAAGCGGGCCTTTCATGTCTGTATCACTGCCCCAGTTTCGCAGAAGTCAGCAGTATTGCTGAGACACTGAATGTCAGAGGTAGAGGGACTGGCAGAGCTGGGACTGCTGCCAAACCAGCTAAAATGCACTCAGCCAGCAAGTGCTGATTCCATCTATACCAAGGTAACGATCCGAATGGCTCAGTATGGAAATCTAACTGGTCCAACCAATATATGCTGGGACAGCAGTGGTGTAGGGATGCAAAACACCCTTCTGGCCTCAGTGACTGAGGAAGGATTCAGACCAGAGCATCTTCATGTCCCTTTGTGTATCTGTGTTACACCACGCGGTCAGGGACTTCTGGTATGCAGAAATGCCATGAGAAAATTATTTCCAGTAACCTTCTTCTAATGACAAGACAAATCAAAAGATAAAATGAGGAGGGTCTAGGCACTCCTGTGGCTTGGAGAAGCTCTCTTTGGAGGCAGCAAGTATTGTATCTCTACCTAACAGGTTCCTAATGCCATCCTGTCCTGGCACTGTGTCAGGAGCTCTGAAAGCAAAAAGGGCATTGGGAGCACACATGCTGTTGTCGACTCAGCATTCTTATTATTTTTATTTTGCAATTACACAGTGCTGGCATTCAGTGGCTGCAATCCAGCTTGAGGAAGGCGTGCCCGGACAAATGAAGTCCCTGCCCCAAACAGTTCACATTTTCACTTTACTACTCCAAGCTGCTCTCATGGATGTTATAGACTAGCAAATAGACAGACAGATGGACTTTTTTCCTCCAGCCTCTTCTAAAATCCTTCTTTCCTTCCTTTGAAAAAGCATTTATCTTCTTTTGAGGTAGTTTGATTTTTTTTTTAAATTTTTTTTTAAATTGATTTAATTGATTTAATTTTTTTTAATTTCAAATGTCTTTTGAAACTTCAGGTCTGGTTTTCCTGCTTTATCATGGAAGCAAATAGGGCAGATTTATGGCTCCGTGTAAAACTTCAACCTTGTTTATAAATCGCTTGTGATTGATTAAGTAATAAAAATGCTTTTAAGACAGGGAGGTAAATCTCCCAGCTAATTGCTCAGTGCTTTACATTATAACCTTGTTACAGTGACTGGGCCGGACAGCTCTGCTATTTCTATCTCACAAGAGTCACTGGAACAATCATCCCCAGTATGCTGCTCTGCCCTGGCTGTCAAAAGGCACAGACTGATAATTAATGGGTCAATAAACAAACCAAGTGATACATCTGAAACACAAGAACAAATCTTTCCTTTTCAAAGGTGATTTCCTGGTTGGAGATGATTTCTCAGGCAGGAACACTGCCAATTTCCATCCATGGCCTGGATGAAATCCAACAGAACCATAGCCCCTCTGTGTCTCAACTACCTCCTATCTGCTTCTGTTATGGAGCCTTGGGCAAAGAAAATGCCAGCAGTGAGCTGGGTGTGTTAAAAGTGGGTAAAATGAAGAGTAACTCGGAGAAGCTAGTGTATTCATACGCAGAATGCCTTCATCGTATGACTGTTTTCTCGTTTTGATACAAAGCGGGGACCCAGTTGGACTTTAAGGGCCATGAAAATACATATAATAAATATTTAACAGGAGGTCAGCAATCCTAGATTTATGTCTACCTATCAAACCTAAACTGCCAGAAAGAATGGAAGGCTTGTCCACTAACTGAACGCTTGGGATGGTTCCTCTAACAAATGTTGGATGAAGAGTTAGTTCTGATAGTAATTTTGATGCAGTTCAGCCACATGTACTTATCATCCCCGAGCAACCCATGCACCAGTCCCCTCTCACTTCGGGCTCATGCAGAGCTAGATCAGATCAGCCTCTTGGGTGACACAAGCCAGTACACTTCTACAGCCCTTGTTCACAACAAATACAAACCACCTGGCAAATTCAGACTAGCTTCAAAGGCCCCAGCAAAGTACCAGCCTCCTTCCTGGACCCCCTATATCTGGGGACATAAATGCATTCCCACCCTCTCCTCTTTTTGTTGTTTTTTAACACCGTGGTCAATTAGTCTCTTGACTCCATGGGACCCTCCCGGTGTTCATCGCATCAGAAGCAGGAGGCTGATTGCTGGGGCTGATTGCAGTGTCGATGCAGCTGATTACAGGGCCTTAATTGTGACGACTAGAAAAAGACTAAAAAGCCATCAAGCCTTAAAACCTTTGGGGAGGGTGGGTTCTGTTTCTGTGGAGCATTTGGCAGCATCTGGACCAGAACTTCTCTCTCCATGACGGATGCTTCCTAGGTACTGCAATGTGCTTGGGTAAAGGTAAGCTCAGAAAGGAGACACTTTTTTTAGGAGGTTTTTCTGGGAGGGAAATGGAGGCAGTTTCTTACAAACCCAATGTTCCCAGCTAGGCCTATACAAGCAGACCTGTCCTGGTATTGCCAAACCCTCACGGTGAGGTGATGCTAACAGAGGTGGTTGTGACGGCAGACGGTTGGATACAGCTGGGCCAGGTGGCCTCCCTTTGCCGGCTCACCTGTCTGAACAGGTACCTGAAATTGGAACTTGGGTTTTTGCACACCTGCATGGTAAAATATGAGCTAGAGGTAAATGAGCCCTCTTTATCATTAAAATCAAAGTAATGCTCTGACACACAGAATCAGCCAGCAGGCAGTTTTCCTTTCATGTGCTCACAGACTTCTTGGTGTGGCATGACAAGATGATACCCCAGTGTTGAAACCAGTATCTTGGGGAAAAGAGCTTTGGAGACATCTTAGCCTTAAGTGTGCTCTTTTATACACCATGTATCTACTTTACATATTAATTTCCTTAATTGTATACATTATCATACCCCATGTTCAGTTGTTACAGCATTTACTTGTTTATATTTGTGCCATGTTTGCATTAACCCCACTATCGTGGCTTCATTATTATTATAGCCAGCGCTTGCAGGTGTCTTATCAAAATGCCCAGAACCAAAACCGTCTGGGATCTAGTTTACCTGCATTCCAGCCTAATGAGCAATCATATCCTTATAATCTGCTCCCCAGTTAATGCAAGGTCAGACTCAAGCTTTCAATTAACGCAAAGCTACGTTACCCGAAGTAGCTGAAAATCAAACAAAAATCACTGTACCCATTACTCATTTACTTACGCTGGTAGCAAAACTCTTAATGAATGAGGCTTCTCGGGGGTCTAGGAGCTCTTCAGCATACACTACTATACTGCTGGAAAACCTTTATATCATCAATAAGATGCAATACAGCTTGACCTGAGCAAGCACCTGGAGATTGAGTGTAAAATGCACTGTTATCTTCCTGTGCCTGGCCTTACCCACACCTTTTAGCTGCCAGCACACACCTGAAAAAGCTTTCATTGTCCTTGCTAGATATTTTATGCTTCTCCTCTGAATTAATTATATAATAACAGAGCTAATCAGCCCCAGATGTAATAAGTCACAGGGGAGTGTTATCTTTCCTCAGCCCCCACCTTACATATGCTGCTTTATGCAATTAAGCAGCCCTTTTGCATCCCAGTGGAATCGATACATGACATTGTCTCAGTCAAAGAGCTTAGGTGTTGGTGCTGTCTTGGACTGAGAGCGTTGGCTTTTCACTTTCTTGTGCACTTAGAGAAGATTAATGAGAGATCATACTGGGGGGGGAAAACATAATATTTTATTTTGCTGGCAGCATGCACATACAATAAGAGTATCTTTTTCTAATAAAAATAAATGATGACTTAAAATACACAATAAATGTTGCAACATTAATAAAAGATGCTACACATAAAATTAGACTTAAATGTGCAGTTTGCCCAGCTATTTACAACCCTCATTTCAGACCTTATCATGCTTCCAGCAGAGGGTGAAATGGTCTGAAACAGCTGTCAGATGAAATAAAATAAGTATGGTCTCAGTGCAAATAAAACACAACAGCATCCCAAAAATTCCTTGACTGAGCTCCAATGTCGTCTTCCTCTAAACTGAAGAGGAGTTGGCACGTAGGTCTCAAGCACAGATGAAGGTTACTACCAAGCAGAGTGACACAGAGTGCTAAAGCTGTACTGATGACAAGCACTAGTAGCTTAAGTAACGTGGGAGGGGATGGATGTTTGAACACAGGACCCTGAAGGAACTGCACAGCTCATCTGCCTACTTCAAGGCAGGTTTGACTGTATTATATAGCGCTCGACAGGTGTTTGTGTAGCCAGTTCTTAAATGCTGGCTGTGCTGCATGCTGCAGTCTTGTCACACAGTTTATTTCAGTGCTTCACTGGTTTTCTCATCACTTGGTTTACCCTAGTATCTGCTCCCAATGCAATTTAATTTGTAACTTCTTGTCCTATCTGCACCGGCCTCAGAGACTATTCTCTTCTTTGCTGCAGCCTTTATTCCTGACAGTAGGTTTTTCTTTCTCTTTCCCTCTTTCCTATCTTGTCAGCTGTAAGATAAACAGCCCCATTTCCTTCACCGGTTCCTTGTAGGTCATGTTCTTCAAACCTCAGATGTTGTTTCACTGCTCTCCTCCAGCATCTCTCTGGCTGATCCCCCCCTCAGCTGCCATGCAGTGCCTGTAATGGGCTGCAGTTCCCCAGCTGAGCCCACACCACTTCAAAGACAGCAAAAAGCTGACTTTATGCATCTCACAGGCCTCACAGCTGTTTATGTATCCCAGCATGGTTTGCCCCTTTCTCAGCAGCGTGACATTTTTGACTCATATTCAGCTTAATGGTAACTCCAGATCCCCTTTTATACAGTTATTTAACCAGTTGACGCTACTCTGTATTTATGTTGTTGACCATCCCTGCTCATCTATTCTGTGCTGAATTTTAAGCCTGTTTTCCAATGTGCTTTTAGTTGCTTTGGATAGAGTGTTGTGACTAAATTTAATAATTTTATATTCTATTTTATAATTCTGGTTATTAATGAAAATATTGAGCAGCACCAGAACTAAAAGGCACCACAGAAATTTTCCATGAGACATACCCTGCTAGTCTAACAATGAACAATTTATTACTTTGGACACGGCTTTTCAAAGAGCTCTTCACAGAAATTATGAGTCTGTTTCCTTAGTTTATCATGAGCAAACACAGTTAAAACCTTAGAAAGCCAAAATACAGCATAGCTACTGTTTTCTTAGGCACATAGTCTCCTGCCCTGGAAAGACAGTAGGATATCTTACTATGATTTTCTTAACATATACACATAGTCCTTGTCTGGTAAGACCCCAACAGTGAAAGGAAACCTCAGAACGAATCTCGTTGCAAGAGGGAAGGCAATTTCCTTGCACGGAGATGTACAGGTGACCTCCAGGGAGAGAGGCTGGCTAAAGGATGGGGAGAAACGAGTGAAGAAGGGACAAGCAAATCTCTCTCTGAGTCAAATCTAGAGCTCATCGTAGTATTTTTGTGCTGATACCATGGTAACTCTAAGGACACACAGAGAAAAGAGTAGCAACAAATACAGTGTTTTTTTCTGTTCAATGGTATGTACGTGTCTCACCCAATGAAGCAGATGCAGGACGGAAAGACCGTGTGTCATGCACTGGGTCAGACTAAACAACCATAATGATCCCTTCTGGCTGTAACTCTGCCAGCTGCAGTGAGCTGCTGCTTCTGGATAAAGACAGCAGGATCTGGCTCCTTCCAGATACTGTCAGTGTTGCAGGGCAGACAGGCCACTGAGGGAAAAAGAGAGATTCCCAGTCTAGTGCCCTGGATTACATGTGCCTCTAAAGGAAATCCTGAAGAGGTAACTGTAAGTTGTAGCTGGCACCTTCTTGCAGTGGGTACCGCCATACTGGAGGGAAATTTCCAATGGCTGTAGCAGGCTTTAGTTAAGTCCTAGTTAAATAAAGTTCAGTTGTAGGGAGAGAGAAGGTGATGTCCCCATTTTGCTTCCCATACTTTCCATATTTAATGCTGCTGCTCCTAGTAGTGCACTCTGGTACCTGCCCTTTGTGCACCCTAAACAATTTATTCCATCCTTGATTATTTATACCCTTAGATACACAGCGACTTTTATCACAGACCCTGCTGGTCATTAGTTACCCACGTGGGCTATTTTTAGCAATGCTAATCTTTCCTCAAAAGTCACTGCCTTGAGTTCCCTAATCATTCCAGTGGCTCTTTGCTGAGTTCCCTCCAAGCTGTTGGCTGGACATACCGCACAGCCTTTTATTTTTTTGAAGATCCCCTTTGTGTTTTAATTCCAACTGGCATGAGAGCACGGTGATGTTGGGTGGTGTGAGTCACAGAAAATGCAGAATTAGGGCCGTGGGATGCATTCCAACCTTGACAAGCTTGGGGAGATGCAGGGTGTCGGGGGGATTGGAGCTGCTCAGTGGAAAGAGAGTTGTGCTATTTCAAGCATTTGCAACAAAACCTGAAGTTACAATAACTCACTTATTTCAGGGGATTGTTCAGAACTGGAAACAGAGCTGTGGATCATTTTTACAAAGAGGTCACTGAGTTCTTGAGACTTTACCATCGCCTTTGTCTGTGACATTCAATGTGCAGTTCCCAGCTGTGTCCGACTGGGTAAGGTCTGCACAAGGACCATTAAGCCCGTCTGCAAGCGGATGCAGATTCGCACTTAAACTCAACAGTTTACCGGCCTGCACTGTAAATTCAAATGCCAGGTCAGACCTCAGAGGAACTGAATAAGTTTCACCTCAAGATTTTTCAGCCTGATACTCAAACTGAGAATGCCTTTCACATCTTGCATATGCAGGGCAGAAAGCAATGCGTCTCCCCACCCCTGCCCTTATTTCATTAGATTAGGATCCATTTAACAAAGAAAACCTGTCATATTATTTTCATGTTCCTTTTTTTTCCAGAAGCAGCCAGAGGCTGGAAAACTGTCCTTGTATTGTTACCATGGAGAGAAAAAAAGCCCATGAACATTGTTATTTAGGCTTTTCATGTTATCCATCAGTCAGAAGCACAGAGAAGCTATATGAACCTCCCTGACCTGAAACACAGAGCAGACATGCAGTACAGCGAAGCCAGGATATCCATCACCCCGTGCTAGTGCTTAGGGTCAGCTCGCCCGCTAAAGAATAACACCATTTGCAAGATCTAAATGCTCCTGCTTAGCTCAGACCTTGAGTGGAGCTGGAAGGAAGAACCTGAATCTCAGCAATGAGTAATTTTGGGAGATTCTCCATCAGGTCCAGAAATGTGTTGAAATGCTGCAGTTTGGCCCATCTCTCAAAAACATGGAGGCAGAGAGAAGTCAGTGCTCTCTTTCCCCTTGTTTAGCTCCTTACACTGCCATTGCTTTATATTCCAAGACAATTCCACTTTGAACTACAAATAGAGACTGATGTAATTGGTGCCCAATATCTCAAAAATTGTCACAGCCAGGAGTTAATCTTCACTTGCATAATTTCACCGATTCCGGCAGGATTTACAGCTCCCAGTCCCTGTGCTGAGAAGAATAAAGCCAGTGCAGCCTGGCTTTTCTTTATTATCCCTCTTAAAGTTTATGTCTTCAAATATGGTCTGGTTATGAGTTAACAATACTGAAAAGATCAATACCAGAGTCTGACTAGAGGAGCTCAAAACATGTTCATAAAAGTTAAATTAGAATCATAAAATTATTATGGGCTCCAGTTTTGGTTTTTGTTTTGTTTGGTTTTTTTTTTCCTCCCTTGACTGTGCTGTCTGATTTGGGTGGCAGTTTGCTGGCCAGTGGGGTGGCCGTTCACATCTATCCTCTCCTCCTCTACCCCCACTGTGTCTTCATTTGAGACACAAAGTGCTGGAGCAGGGCTGCACCTCTGGAGCATTTCAGTGGGCTTCAGGTCACGTTTAAATGCTCCTCATTTTTTAATCATTGTTTTCTTCTGAAGCAGGACTTTAGCAGGTGCCTAGCAGAAGGTTCTCCAAAAATCTCAGAAAAGAGCGAGAAGCGCAAAATGTATTCTCCAGATTCACTGCAGGGACGTTGTAGGCAGTGCCTGTAACAGCTTTAATGCCTTTGCTGGGTGCGCCAGGCCAGGGCAATTTCCATCCTCTTTCCCATCCCCTGCAACATTTGTCCCAAAAGAGAAAAAATTTTGCTATATCCTTTTATTGGTTTGTTCCCTTCCCCTCTTCCCCTGAACCGTCCCAGCTTCATTAGGGGGAGAGTACGAAACTGAGTTTAAATACATCGGGTGACCTTTTTGTAAGCCTGTAGTAATAATACAATATTTTATCATGTGTAATACAACATATTAATACCATGTGAATAACCATCCTATAAGACATGCAGATAAATCTGGTCCTAGCTTATTGTTAGTAACTTTATGGTAATATGTCCGTTGTCTGCCTTGCCTATTTCTATGCTTCCTCTTGCTGGATTTTTAACATACTTCCCCTTGCCAGAGTACAGGCTGGACATCACCCCAGTTTATCAGAGGCAGGAAGAGGCACAGGGCAGAAAGTGACCCTGTGGAGACCAGATGGGCGCTCTGGGGTGCAGCACGGGATGGAGGCCCTCCTCAACATCAGAGCGCCTTCCTCCATGCTGTGATGAACTTCTCCTAATGATTTCAGCGACAGCTGCGCTCCGCTGTGGTGTGAGCCTGTGTGTGAACGCATGTGAGCTTCTGCACGTGGGCGTATCGTGTGAAATATCAAAATGCTCTTGAGAACTACCTGAAGTAACCTTGCTCTCGCTTCTAACAAAAAAAACGCTGCTCAGTGATTTACATTCCTTTGTAATCTGATGCAGTGATTAGAAAAATCTCTTCATTGTAGTTTTTCCCTTTAACGCAGCAACCAGTGACCCCTGCGCTGGATTTGAGGGAAATGTCAGCTCTTCATGTGGAAATGAGTCAGCGATCATATGTAAACATCAGGGGGAGCAGTGAGCCTGACAGAGACCTGAGCGAGGGGAACATGAAATGGGCTTTAATCTGATCACAAATCTCGCTTCTAGGGAGGAGAGCTGCAGGCTGCCAAGTGCCCTAGATGGTAGAGACAAGTCCCCAATTATGGATGTGCAGACTCAGGAAGATTAAAGGAAGGAGCTGGCAGGTGATAATATTGTGCTATTTTACTGTTGCTTTATCAGTGAAGCCAGCCCTGGCACCCTGTGTTAGCCCTGTTTCTCATCACTGCCAGCCCTCTGCCTTTGCATCACCCCTTCTTCCCCCAGATTTTGGTGCATGGAGAGGGGCACAGTCCATCTGCCCTCTGTTTTTTTTTTTTCTGCAGTTTCCCTGTAATGTGCTGGGACCACCAAGAGACAAACTTTGGTTAGCCTGTCTCATGCAGCCTGCCAACGGGGACTCAGAAAGGACTCGCTGGTTCTTCTCCATCTGAGGGCAGATCTGCTCAATCCTGAGCAACCTGAAGGCTGCAGCAGAGCTGGTGGGGCAGTTCCTGCCTCCTGCTCTGCTCCCCTCAGTCTGAGCCCCAATGTGATGAACTCCCTGCAGCCCATGGGGCAGGGGGGTGGCAAGGCACAGACTGAGGCAATGAAGTGACAGGAAGACACCATATACCAGAAATCTGATTTCCAAATTACCCAGCTACTGGGAGGTGGTATCCTTTCTAGGTTGCTGCAATGCCTTCAAGAACAAGAAAGGGAAAGAGAGAGAGAGGAGGGAGCTAGGAACGGACATAGCAGGAAGGCCAGGAATAGCATGGGTGGTCCCAGGTCACTTCTGGGACAGGACACAGTTGCTTATACAACATAGGTGGCTTGGGATGCATGGCGATGGGGGAGTTGAGGGACCAGATTCCCAGGTCACTTGCTGAAAGAAGGGGAGTCAGGCAGTGAAGCTGCCTTGCAGAAGACCGAAGAAAGGAGAATCCCAGATTATCTGGAGGGGCAGGATGGCTGCTGCTACTCATAGGCAAGGGAACACATCAGGAGCTCTCTGAGGAGGAGATTTTCAGATTTCCCTTAAGAAAGAGGATAACGGGTCTGCCTCTGGGGAGAGAAGCACATTCAGGGGATAAAGCATGCAATGTACTGCACTCCTTAGTAGGAGCAGAATTTTACGCTACTGTATGTTCAGTAGTGTGTCCCCTGGGCAGACTCCATCTGGGCTATTGCTCTCCATAATACCTGTTGTTCAGCAACTCTCCTGTTCCCCGATAAAATGAAATGAGGCAGCTCCTAGTTCAAAGGCTCTGTTTGGAGCAAAACTTGTTAGGAGACATCCACGGATCTCACCCTGCTGCTGCCACACACAGGGATATGGCGAGGCTCACTCTTGTTTTGAAAAGTGCCTGTGCAGCACTGGCACAGCAGCACGCCACAGTGGGTGGTTACCTGCAATCTGGCAGCCCAAGCAGACTAATGATGATTAGCCTTGCAACCAGACTGCTGCTGCAAGCATCTTTGATCTTGGGTCATCTCCCCGAGTGCTGTTCTAGCACTGGGGAAGGGAGCAGCAATGAAGCTTTATGCAGCCACAGTTTCCCTGGCCAAGGTCTGTGCAGCGGCTTTCCAGCCTTGCTCTCTCAGGCTCTGATGGGGAAAATTGTTTCTTTTCTCTGACCTTTGGACCAGATTCTTTTCCCCACGTGGAGTTTATTGCAGATCAATGATTTTTAAGTGCTGACATAAACACAAATATTACAGCTGGACAGTTGGTAATAGAGACTCTTTATTACAGCAGCATTCCTCAATAATATACAATTATGTTTATACTTACATGGCTCCTTTCAGCTGAGGAGCTCAAAGTTGAAAAACCTCACAAGCCCTTGTGATATGAGTCTAATGTTACTGATAAAGACAAGAGAGCCTGAAAAGATTGAACATAACGGTTTAAGAACAGCTCCTATGGCTCTGCTGGCTCAGACCGAGTGTCTAGCACAGCATTATTTCTCCTGTATGCATGGCAGTAAGAAACCCTATCCGATACTCCAGGTACTCTCTTTTTCAAACCTACAGCCAATCTGTGGCTCTAATTTTTTCTAGACTGTAGCTGTTTTTTATGATGTTAATAACTGAATAGGACCTATGGACCTATTCATGGCTCCATTAATACCCAATAGGATCCATGAAGCCAGGTAGCATCTTAGCATCAATAACAAGAATTTGATGATGTATTGCTCAATCAAGTTATGTGGAGAAGAAAATAAGGCAGAAGTCCTTCCATTTTACCATTATACAATAGTCTTACCTTTAGGAGAAAGACGCAGGGGTACCAGCATTGCTGCCTGGTTTTCTCCAGTGCTGCCAGACACCCCAGGAACTCAATGGTAATCTGAAAATTAGACCTTTACCTGCAGATCGATCTATACTTTTTGTTATGAGAAGAGATCCACAACCTCCAGGCATATATAGGAAGATATTTAAAATGAAAAATGATGAGAGTAGATTTCCAGCAAGTACAAAAGAGATGTAAAAGCCTTTTGAAACAGCACACTCTGTTCCCAGCTCTGTACTTTACTTGCATTCTCAGCTAGTGTTGCTGGAGAGGGTTGTGTAAATGAAGGTCATTGCAGGTACTTGCAAAAGTGTCTGGGGGCTTGCTTCTAAATGAAAGGCTACTTCTCTCATTTCTTTCTGGACTGTGGCCGAAGAGATCTGAAGACTGCAAAACCCTGGGAAGGCAGCCCAGAATTGCCTAGAAGCATGAGCTGAAAATATTTGAAAGTTTCAATGCTCGCCTTTTTTTGGGGATTATTTTGTAACCAGTGTTTACAAAGAGCTATACAGCTCTTTGAAACTCAATTCACTGGTGCAAAGAGGAGAGTGATTAAAAAAAATCCAAAGACCAGATGGTTTGGGGATTTAAGAGACTCTAAAGATTCGCATCTCTGTTGTGAGGTCAAGCCCACTTTTACTACTTGAAAATCATTAGTAACTAATGGACTTGGTTCTCAGGGAAACCATGACTGCACGAGGACATCTCGTGCTAGTCCTTATGTGGTGCTGTCTCTACCACCAGCAATACCTCCACCCACTGCAGGGTGTTACCGTCCCTTGCCCACCTTTCCCATGGAACAGCAGGAGACCTCCTCATATGGTGGCCCAAGCCAAGTTTTTGTGTGTTGTCTGCTTTATGCTGATTTCCCACTGTGCATAGGCTTTTGTTCCTGAGACGCTGGGTAAGGGGAGAGGGATGCTGGAGAAGCAATTCAAAGAGGCAAGCACCACTGTATTTTTGTCTTTTTACAAAATAATAAGGGTCTTGCTTCTAAGTCTTGCTGGGACCAAAGGTTGCCTGAAGCTGGGCCGCTCCTGCAGCTCTCAGTTTTAGTGCAGAAACTGCGGTCCGAGTACGCTTTGACGTTGTCTCCTGTGTCACAGCACAGGTTTCACCACAATAGGAGAACATTGCCCTGTTCATTCTTTCAGTGGGAATAACAGAGCAATTGTCAGTCACACAAGGCTTGTCAGTCTGGCCTATTTCACCAAGGCTAAATTTGTTTTGCAGTGTGAATAAATTAAGACAGAACTGAAAAATGCCTGGATGAGGATTAATTAATCATTTGGAGAGTCCCATCAGCTCTCAGGGCTCTACCGTGGGGCTCCCAGACCATAATCAGTATGTTCTGAACGGCAGCCAATGAGCATGATCTGATTCACTGCCCGAATTAATCTATATGAATGGCTGTGGGATCCATCTGAAAGCAGCACTGAGAATTGGCCTATAAAAAGGCAGCCTGATTTTTTTGCGGAAGCTACTTTGGGAAATGAATGAGAACTTTACAATCTCCTTCAGCCATAAAAAACCATACACATCTCACACTGTTGCTTGCCTATTTTAATTAAACCAATAATTAAATTTTAATGAAATGAAGGTTTTACTGAAAAAGAGTCAGCAGTGATTGAGGAGTTTTCAGTTGGAGGAGGGAGGTGAAGTGGATATATCTGGCCATGGGGCTCCACTCCCCTAACAAATTTTGGAGGAAATACATGGAGAACTGGGTTCATGTAATGAGCTGAACAAGAAACACTTATGGTAATGAAGTTGAGAGGCAACTTGTTTCATATGGCTCTGCCTGGCTGCGTATTTGTTCCCCTGCTTCTCCCAGGATAAGTCTGTATTCACAAGGTTTTACTTCCACCTGAGAGCCCAAGTCCTTACAGATGCCAGCACTGTCCCACCAGCAGCTCCAGGGACAGGTCCTGGAATGATCAATACTTGCCTCCACATTGCATAAGAAAGGTGGAGATATGAACCTCTGCAGCCACTATTAATTGAAGCTGGCCCCTGAGGCAGGTTTTCTTTAGAAATGGGTAAAAAACCTCATGATTTCACTGAGCTTGTCTCCAGAAGAAGGCAGATCCATATACAAGCTTGCTGGGACAAAACAAAAGCTGGCCAAATGCTACCCAGAGGACAAAGGGTGCAGATGTTCAGGTAAACACTCAGGCATAAGTAATAAGGCCTGCCTGCTTGAAACACTGACAAATGCGCACCCGGCCACAGTCGCTTTGACCATAGGGAGAAAAATTCAACAGCTGAATAGAAGACAAAGGTTTTTTTATTTTCACCCCAGATATCACCTTTTTGAGTGTTCCTGTGGTAGCACAGGGGGCAGTGTTACCTATATTGTCCCCCTGCCTCTGCCACTGATGCTTTCTGTCCTTGAGAGACTCCTCCTCGACTTCGCAAAGTGTAAGCTGGAAAAAACCGATTGCCTAACTCCCCAAGAGGGAGCTGTGAGACTTGATGGATTAATATTTACTGCGTTTCGCACATGTCAAGAGCTATTGATAGGCACACCGGGGAATGTGCCTGGCACATCCAGGGCTAAAAGGATGAGCTACCACAGCTTGAACATGAGGACTAGTCTGGGGATTGTTAGCAATTATGTCATGTTCATAGGTCTGTGCAGGAGGGGTCTGTAACTCACCTGCATTGGTAGGTCACAGTAAGCATTATGGAGATTAGTAGTCAGAGATTATGTGAAATGGCATTGAACGGTTATTCTTCTAATAGCTCTTCGTTAGTTTATTTCCTTTGGAAACATGGTTGATACAATCCTGCCTTTTCTGGGTTCTGCCACCCTGAAAACTTATGAACTCACTGGTCTATTTCAAAATGAATTTTACAGAGAAGCAGAAATCCCAAAGATAATGTAGTTCAAGGGATTTTAGTAAAAATTGGTGGCTGGGTATAAGTGAGACATGTGCTATGTGCCACTGATGAGGAAAAGTCTTTTCCAGTAGACTGTAGATGCTCTGTGGGCTAGGAAAGCATGAAAAAGATTGCCCCAACCACTTCAGTTGAAGAGCTTGTGCTCTCTTAGACACATCTGGTCAACTGTGAAACTGCATTCAATAAAGCCAAGCTTCAGTAACTCTATTGCTTCCAGAAATAGCTTTTTCCCATGACAATTTTCACAGGGTTTGGATTGCGACAAGAAAGTTCTTCTGAAATTGTATCAAGCCATCTTCTTTAGCAGGTCTGCAGGGATTCCTCCAGGGAGGCAGAAAAGACTAGAGTAGTGAAAAAGCCCCTATGATGGGGAGAGGAGGCAGAGCCTGGAATCACAGATAGGATCTGTGGGCATAATACAGCATGTCAGTATTTACTGTTTCCATCAGGTTCATGGATGTGTGGGACTGGGCCAGCTCACATGAACTGCTTCATTCCCAGACAGTTTGCAGGAAGCCACTTTTCTGCACAACCAAAAGCCTGAGATGTAGAATGTATTTCTGAGTACTACGGAGCAGAGGCAAGTCAGAAGGACCTACCCTCCTAAGAGATCCTCTTGAATTGCTTCCAGAGCCAAGTCTCTGGGAACCCTGCCTGCTTTCAATCAATCAAAGCAAAATATAGACAAATGCTGTCCCTCAGTCTTACGGTTTCTCTGTCTCTGAGATTATTTCCTTCCCCGCAGTGCAAATATCCCTGCATTTCAAATTTTGTTGTGTTCCTGTTTGCAAGAAAACCATTCATCATTCAAGATGGGGAAGATTTTAATGATGCAGGATTGTAAATAACATGCCATCCTCAGTTCCAGCTGTGTTTCTCATGCAGCCCTCAATGATGACAGCCTGCTTCCAGAGCCTCTGTAACACTACTAAATTTATTAAGTCACAAACTATTATTCAGATTCAGTCTTAGCCATATCTCAGTATATTTACTGCGGCTCCTCCAGACTTGGAGAATCCAGCACTAGCTTTGGAGAAAGCCAGGTCTGATGGGCCATGGGGAAACAGGATAAGAGTTCTCCCACCATCATTGTTTTTGTCATTTCTGCTTAATGAGATGGGGATAAAGGAAGAATTTTCCTGGCCGTCTTTCTATTTTCATCCGGATACATCAGACTTAGAGAGCAGTCAGTCTCATGGCTTCTGATGCCTCGGGATGGGTGGGTAGAGAAAGTCATTCAGTATTGATTGTCAAATACAATTAATAAATTTCAGTAGCCTGTTGCTGCTGGGAGCATTGATTGCATGGAATAAAGTGTTTGCAAACTTATAGGGGGTCACAGCACATGTTACTACTGTGAGGGTGACATTTAGAGGTCTAGTGATCTAAAATGCTTTCTTATTTCCTTAGGTACTTCCTCTTTCAAAATCCCTTGAAAATGCCCTTCAGCCGTTGCCTTAGCCAAGCTAGTTTGCATAGAACTAAATATGAGCTAACAGCGTAGCATTACCAGCCTTCAGTGATCTGTGCAGGCCAGTACCCCCTACCTTTTGTTTTTTCTTGTTGTTTTTTTTTTTTTTTTTAATGCTTTTAGGGGCGTTCTTGCTAATCCAGTTCAGCCCTGGATTGAACTGGAGGATGACCAATATTCATTCATTTTTGAAGCCTGTGCCAATCAAAGCAAAACAAGAGGAAGGATGTTGGGCTACAAACCCAGATAGGTTTCTACAAAAAACTGCAGTAGGGAATCCCTTTTGGAGTTAATTCTCTATGTCCTGATATGGTATCACCTATAACTGCCCAGCTTTCCGCGTTCTCCTCCACTTGTTGGGCTTGTTAAAATGCTTAACGAACCAGATTGCTCATTTGAGTTGAATTCTCTCCTTTTCTTTTTTTTTTTTACCCTTTCAGAGCCACCTCTTTTTCTGGCACCTTTGCATACTGAATATTGCTCTGTGTGTCAGAGATGCTAAATGTGAGACAAACAGAAAAGACAGATATAACACAATTTGTTCTGCTAATGAGAAAGCTTTGTGTACTGCTGCGTCTGGCTGGCATGAAGTCCGTTTCCTTAAACATTCAACAAACCATATTCTTCCTTGTCTTGCACTTATGCCTGTGCTCACACTTTTGCAGTGTGGGTGCCATGTACGATTAAATTAGAATAGAGACATTTTAAGCAGACAAAATTGATGACACAAGTGACAAAGAAAAGAGAACCACGCTGTCAGGGTAGGAAAAATAATAGTTTCCTTTTATAAGCTATCGAAAAGCTTGATATAGTTATGTCTGCGGGAAAATGGGGAGGATGTTTTGTCCAGCAGAAACATTCACTGAGCTGCAAGCATCAGAACAAGGGGCCTTTGCCTTGTACTGCTGCCTAGGGTCCTGACAAAGAGGATTAAAGCATCAATGCTGTTAATTTAACTATTTCGCTATTATTTCATCCTCCTCCCCTGCTTCTGTTGTCCTCCCCTCCCCATCCCTACTGTTGTCCTTCAACACGAGAATGGCATTATCGGCGATTTGGCCAGAAGTGGGATAGTTAGCCCCACACTGTGTGTGCTCTGTCAACAGCCAGAAGACTCAGCAGCCCAGCAAGGGACTCTGCCTGCCTGTATCTCACAGATTCAGTGGCATAGCTGGCATCTCTTCTCTCAGTGGACCGGCAGCAATCAGTAACGCAGTGGGTAGATCTGACTTGGACATACTTGTAGCATTCAGTAGGAGAGCAAGCATTGTCTACCTGCTGTATCTGAGGCATCGAACAACACAGCAAGGGGCTCTTTAGGGACAAAGTGGGAACATCTGACAGCAGTCAAGTGGTTAAATACATCTTTTTCAGGATAGGTTGTGTATATGTGTTTAATATATGACTGGCTTTTCATAAACTAGACTTAAATAAGAACCCAACAAAGTATATTTCAGAATATTTGGCAATCTGTCAGGGTATCAGAAACATACATGCTACTTGACAAATTAAAACTTTTATCTTAAATGAAGAAAACACCCAGCATGGCACCGAGCCAGCATGCTTCTGTTGCTGGTTTGTGGAACAGTTCATGGCTGAACTGAACAACAGCTTAAAGTTTGATTTGCCAAAATATTGTCCATTGTTATTCCAAAAGAGATCCAAAGTGTGTGGAGGTCACGTTAATGCTATTTGAGCCTAGGCTGCAAATGTAGGTTGTGTTTTCAAGCCTGGGTTAACATGTTATTGCAGCAGGTCTCTTTGATTCTATTAAAGTCCTTATAAATGGTGCAGGTTTTAGGGACCTGGAGACAGGAAGCGGGAGCACCTATGGGAGCACGCCTCTCAGCACTAGTTAGAAAGAACAGTGATGCAAGAAAATATCCGGTGTCATATCCTGACACAGCAATCCATGTATCTGCAGTAGCCTCTGAAACACCAGCCCTGTGGCCTTCTGTGTCCTATATGCTTGGTCATCATGCTGCTGTAAAAATGAGCCATAGTTTGTCCCCCAGCCGATGCTCCCCAGGCCATGCTGTTGTGCAGCGACGAAATGAAAGGCAGGATGGATAGGGATGCCTCCAGAGAAAGAAAAGCTCTAATTAAGCCTGCCTGCTTCGCTCTCTGCCCCAGGCGCTCTGTACAGTACCAGCCACATATTAAACCAGTGAAACACCAGCAGTTTCCAGCGGTCTGTTTCTGACCCAGAAGATATTAACTTCCCATCCAGCGGCTGCAGGAGCCTTGGGTCCCTTCCAGCAGCATCTGAAAATCAATTTCAGTGTCGTGACTTGTTGTGTTTTCACTTCCATTTTAACCACTTCACTACTGTAGAAGAGTAAATTATTTCTGGGGGGACGAGGTTATTTAGAGGGGTAAACTTCTACATAGGCATTCACAAATGGAAGATCATCCCTTCTCCACATTCAACTATATTAATTTTGTTTTGGTGATCACTTATGATAAGCATTGTGCTTGAATGGAAGATAATGAAAATGAAGGGGTTTTTAGAGAAAATGTCATCTAAATAGAAAAAGCAATATCCCCTTATTAAAATATATCTAAATTTCTTGGCTACATGTAATTTTGACAGGGGAACTCATTCCTCTGTTTAATATAATTGAAACATGGACAGTTAACTGGGTATTTTAGACAGTGATATTTCAATTGCATTTCATAAGACTCAGGCTGGCTTTGGAATGAATAATTTATCCAATTAGATTTTTTTTCTCAATTTTTAGTGGAACCTGGCTGTCCTCTTATCTATCTCACTAGTTTAAAAATTGAAATAATCCTATTAGAAACCAGCTGTGCAATGTGAGGGCAAAACTGGTGTCGATTTTTGAGAATCAGGGAGGGGGGAAATATCCTCAGGTTAATCACAGGTTTCCAGGGTGATTTTTGTTATTTGGACCTCATTTAATGCTAGTGTCCAAAAATTGAGTGAGTTCTGCAGTTTGTTAGTAGAGAGACTAGACAGGAAATGTGAAACTTGGCTGTGGCTGGTCACTTCATTCTGGTGATATTGATTCTGGTGCTACATTTGCTGTGTTTAAGTCTTCTTTGGGCTAATTTTACTTTAGCTTGTAAATTACTTTCAAACTCTATTCAGTGGGGGTTCAGATGGGCAAGAAAAAGCTGAATTGTGTTTTGGAGGTGACAGAATCAGTGGAAATGTGAAAATAACACAGGAGAATTTTATTTGAATATCTTAAGTTCTTGTATTCTTGTTAAATTCATGCAAGTCCAGTGGAGATCTATGAAGACGATCAGGGGACTGGAGCATCTCCCTTATGAGGAAAGGCTGAAAGACTTGTGTTTGTTCAGGCTGGAGAAGAGAAGACTGAGGGGGGATCTTATCAATACCTATAAATATCTAAAGGGTGGGTGTCAAAACAATGGGACTGGACTTTTTTCAGTGGTGCTCAATGACAGGACAAGGGGCGATGGGCACAAGCTGGAACACGGGAAGTTCCCCCTGAACATGAGGACAAACCCCTTCCCTGTGCGGGTGCCAGAGCAGGGGCACAGGCTGCCCAGGGAGGGTGTGGGGTCCCTTCCCTGGAGACATTCACACCCCGCCTGGACGCGGTCCTGTGCCCCTGCTCTGGGTGTGCCTGCTCAAGCAGGGGGTTGGGTGAGGTGATCTCCAGAGGTCCCTTCCAGCCCCTGCCATTCTGTGACTCTGTGATTCTGTGTGGGCTTCCCACTTTTAATTTATAAATCAATAATACTATGGTTGCTACGTACCTGGCAGAGGACTTCTGTCTTCCTTTCATCACTTCGTTCAAAAGGAAAATTTCTAGATTATCTCATCCAAGGAGATTTTTAACCTTATATCATTCTAATGCAGTGCTATAGCTGATTTTTTATATTGTATAATACTTCTGTATGAAGGCTTGCAATTTTTATAGCTTTACAACATCTCCATAAGGAAAACTTCAGAATTTCACAGGTGGGGAAATCATAGGTTTAGACACAGGAACAAGTTTCTGTGTTTAATGTATTACTTAGTGTCAGCTGATCCATGGTAATGGTTTCTGCATATGCTCATAAAATGTGAAATAATTGGACTGAGTGCTCTTTTAATGCAGGTAAAACGATCCTGAATTATCTTCCCTTTGCTATGGGCTAAAAGTATGTACACATATATACTCGAGATGAGATGACATCTCTAACTTGTTTGCGTGTCTGATCCCTGGAGCACAACAAAACGAAATTACTGGTCTGAGCTTGTGCAGCACCTGCAGAGAGCCCAGAGGTCCTGCCTTTGTGGCTCTAATCCCCTCTGTCCTCCCCACAAGAACATTAACTCTAGCCCTAGTAGGAAGCTGCAGTCATGAGTTTAATTTTCATTTTGTTTAAGGTTCACATAAACCTAAGGGCACAGGGGAAGCAACAATGACATCAATATAAACTCTAACAAGCTAATCTTCAAACTGGGTTGGCACTGTAATATGAATGAAAAGGGAGAACCTGTATACTTTACTCCTAGCATTTATCTCTGTATAGGCTTCCTAATTTATTCAGCCTCTGTGTGTTGAGGTGGGGGACCTTCTATTCTTGGAAACTAACAACAAAATTGGAAATTCAACAATATGTGGAAGTAATGTCTACAGAATGATGAATAATTAAAGGCTTCTGAGATTTATTGCTGACAATTTGGTTTCAAAGTGGTTTTGCTGTACATCTTACATCGGTGTAAACATCACTGTCACTTTTGGGGTCTTTCATTAGCATTTCTATTTGTTAATGACTCTTCTCATTGTGTCTTCTTTTCAAATCAAATGCAAGTTCCAGATATTTCTGTTATATGACGCTTTCTTGTAGTGTCTGGGCACAATCCAGATAACTACCCCAAAATTTTAAAGAACGTAAGAGATTTTTTCTCCCAAGCTTTGCCGTTGGTGTTCCCTTCCTCTTGGGTTGACATATTTGCAGCAGAATTTTTGCAATTGTTTCTAAAGCTTCTTCACACAGAGAGGAAGAACCAGATCACTGGGCTCTGGGAAGGGCTTGTGGAAGCTGGGATCCTATAACAGAGGCCAATGTTGTATTCTAGTCAGGGTAGGAAGCTAAATGCTCATCTAGCATTTTATGATGCAACAGGGAGAGGGGATCACCATGTGATATTCATTAATCTGTCCTAGTGCAAGAGGGCTGGGGGATCTGGTTGTGTGATGTGGTAGGGGAGGGGATCCAGGGCATCTAGGCTGCCTGCAGCCTCTGCCTCCTTACATCCATCAGTTCTCACTGCCTTCTGAAAACCCACACGGCAGGAATTAATAGTTCCACACAGCTCTAGTGACAGGTACAATAATCACAAGAAAGAGAACGAGGCAGCAATGTGGAAGAGCTCCTTTAAACAGCTTCTAATTAGCTCTGAAGTAATTTTCTGTCAGTGTACTAATTTGTGAAAGACATAGTGTGCTGGCACTGCTCATAAAACCCATTTCCCACCTTCCTCCTATCCAGCCCGTTTGAGGACACTGTGCCCGCATTCCCTTGGTTTCATCCCCTCCTTATATTATGGTCTATTGTTAGATTTTATTGAGTCCTGCTGATGTGAAAGAAACCCCAGAGCCTTGCCTCCAAGTCACTCGTCAAGTATTTTAACTCTTGGAGTATTTAAGACTGGCATTGGATGTTTCCATTGCCTTTAGTATGAATCTTTTTGTGAGGGAGGGATGGAAAGATGCCTCTGTGTACTCCCTGAACCATCAATTTTTAATACCCATAGAGCTCACCCATAATGGCCAAAAATTCTCTAAAGCTCTATTGATTAAGAATGCTCTAAGAACAGAACACGATCTCTCTATCTAAAACATGGTATTTCATGGAGTGTGACAGATTTTTTTTTTAAATTTATATCAAACATTTTTTTAAAGAAAACTAAATTATCTGAGCCTGAATTTCCATAGGAAAGGATTCCATATACCTTCTCTTATTCTGTCTTGTTGTCTGTAGAGCATCTTGTCCATCAATCAATGGTCCTCATGGCATTCTCTCTGAATGGACTACTGTGTCTCCGTAATTATGGCAAAGGTATTTTAATCTGGTTTATTTTATAACTTGGTATTGACATCCTGGGACCCTGGCACACAGAAACCAAGGAATGTCTTGCTTATGCCACTTGTTTGCACATTGCTGGGCTGAGCCGGGCAGGATTTGTCTTATCATTTGCTTAAAGCACTTGATCAGTGAAAGTTCTGCAGGGTGTAATGATCATGTGAAAATAGTCCTTGGCCAAGAGTGGAGTTTTTTTCTTCTTCATTTAACTGCTTCTTAGAAGATTAGGTTTTTATCTCCAGTCTGTGATGGCTTCATTGACATCGGCAAAGAAAAGTGCACACATTGGCTCTTTAGTATGTCTTGTTGTGGTACCAAGTTCTGTAAGCCTCTGTCTGGCACGCAGAGACCAAAGTTCGTGTTGCTGCTTCAAAAATCCTTAGTTATTCATTCAAAGTGGAAAAGGTCCTACTGGAGGGACCAGAAAGTCCCATGCCAGAATATAGTGCTTATTCGAGGGGTAAAAGACTGAAATTAATGTCCCCAAATTGGACAGACAAGATCTAACCTTCACCTTCTGCATCTCAAGTAATTGTGTCCATTGTCAGCCTTCAAACCACCCTGGAGTGATGTCCCTCTGGACCAAAAATACCACTTTGCTGTTAAGAAAGCTGAAGTGAAATCACTGCATCCCTGAAAAAATGTTTGCATTGGACTAATCGACATTTTCACACTGAAAACATTTTTCTGGAAAATCCTCATCTAAACCTCTACTCACCTTCTTTACCTGCTACTTCTTGTTTGCCAAGTCCTTTGATATCATTCAGCTGAAGCTAAAAGTGGACTCCATGCCCTCCTAGGAATCTGAGCTACAGCTACAACTGTACTACAGTGAGGCTTGAGCACCAGGGAGTGAACTATGCTCTGAGTTACTATGCTTATAAAGAGATGGGCACATGTGAATCCCTGTAGTGGCTCTTGGAGCAAACTGTCTCCCTAACTGCACCTTGCAGAGACAGCTTTTCACCCTGGCCTTTGCTGTGTAGCCATGAGATGCCCCTCTGTATGCAGTCCCTGCCCTCTGGTCACTCGTCGGGGCGCTGCCTATGGCCGTAGTGGCTGTAACTTGGGAGAACCATTGGGGTTGGAAGCCAAAAACCCTCCACAAGCCTCAGTGAACCCGCTCCACCTGTCCCTCATGCCGGGTGTATCTTCCGTTCGTTGTCAGCGCTCGTTAAGACTGAGGGCATCTCTCGCTCACTCTGCCTTCTCGGTGTCTCAGATTTCACTGGAACACAGTCAAATGGAGACGAGTCCACGCAGGGTCTGGAACGGATCAGCAGGTCAGCTGGGAATGCCTGTCAGGCAGCCAGCATGCTCCCTCCCTTCTCCCTGGCTTTCTTTGAGGTTTGTAGCTCTTCTGCTTTCTTGTTGCTATTGCCACCCTCCCCACACTCCCCCTGCCACACACCAAGCACCCAGACCTTTCCTGAGCACTTTACTTAATCCCCAGGATTCTTTATATAGGAATTAATCTTCTCGTCAGTGGGAGAGCTTGGAGGGAGGGGGTACATTTATCTCTCCTGCTGAGGTCTAGAGTTGCATTGCTGTGATTATTGGTGGTAGCAGTGTGCATGTGTCTGGGGATCTGTGTTTAGCTTCTTCGTTTCTTAAACGGCACAGGGGCAGCAGCAAGGCAAGTTGGCAGCTTTGCTTTCTAGCTGCATTGTGTCTGCTGCTAGAAAGAGGGAGTGTGAGTGGGGAGCAGCATGGCAGAACAAGAAGCCAGTGGCTTGCAAGTCCTTCTCTCCACCCTCCAGGTAAGAACAGCTTGAACTAATGAGAGAGGCGCTTGGGCTTGTTTTCCTCTTTAATTCACCAGCAGTGACTTGTTGGGCTGAGGTTGTTCGTACGAGCTCCCCGCTGGTTTGTCTCTAAAAGCATCAGTGTGCAGGAATCCTGATCTGTGCCTCCCATCCTAAAAAGCCTTAATGAAATTAAGTTTCACTATTTGGAGATGAACGCTGGCAATTACTGCTATGCATCAATCACCGAGCCCTGTCTGAGGGCAGAGTCTCGGCTCCCGAGATTGCGCTTCGTTCAGCGGGGGAGCGAGGGAGGTGTGAGGAATCGGCTGCTTTGCAATGAATGGGACCTGACAGCGCTGTCAGTCTGCGAGCTAGGCAAGCCCCAGCAGCGCACGCCGCTGCTCCGAGGGCTGAGGGGGGTGAGTAAACACATCTGCAAGACCAGAAGCAGCAAGTTCCTCCCTGTCATATTGTCTTCACCAGGACCCTTAAGCACTCACGGGGCAAGTGACAGAAGCTCTTGAGGCTGAGATGGGTGAGGTGCTGGTGCTGGGTGTGCTCAGTACATGCTCCCGAAGAGCAGAGGGAAGGGAAGTGTCCCAGTCCAGGATCGTGTTTGTTGGATAAGCTCGGCCAGGGGAAAAAGGAGAGGTATCTCTTCCTCTGCCTGTAGGCGATCCCCTCGGTTCTCTTCCCCCAGTGTGGATGCGCTCCTTCCAGTCTTGCAGGAGAAAAAGTCTAAGCTGAGGCACGAACTATCCTATGAAATGGGGTGTGTGTTTTGGAGGGGACCTGTGCTTTCATGAGCCATTGTTTTGTCATGAGAGGTGGGTGGGAATTGCTTTGCCACCTTTTTTGCTGCTTGCATAAAAAGCGGCTTTTATATAGTTAGAAATACCAGTTGTCTGTACTTCTCAGGTTCCCTGAGCCCCTGCGTGCAGTTGTGATGATGTGGGTCAGAGCCCCATGGGGATGGGAGTTTCACATCTGAGGCAGCAGCATCCTCTGACTGCGATGTGTGTTGTCAAAACCTCACACATTGCGGAAGGAGAAAATGAGGGATAGGGTGTGTAAAACAGACTTACCCTCCTGGATCACTCCAAGGATTCATGTCTTCTAGCCCTGTGTCTCGGAATGTTTCTGTGACCAGCCGCAAGTGTGTAGAGGAGGTTATAAAACCCCATGATACGCAATTGGCTTCGAAACTGTAGCTGTGGGGGCTGATGAGCCTTGACATTTTTATCCAAGCTTATGTAACTGTCAACAACTTTTATTTCTCGTATCATTGTCGAACTCTGTTTTGCCCTTTGTGGCACCCTTTGACAGTGAGTTCTGCAGGTAAACTGGAAATGGCACACTGAAGAAAACTGTCCCATTGGCCTTTTATTTTTTTGGCAGTGTAACTTGCTTGCCCTATGCTGTTATAGCTTATTTAACCCATATTTTGTACTAGATTGTGGTTTTGCTGTATCTCAGTTATAGTCCTCTCCCTATTACTTTGGATTATTGAGAGCTGTGTGTACATCTCCTGTTTTTTCTTTTGCTCTCTAACATTAGCAGTCCTGGTGCTCTCTCTATAATCTGGGAACAGAACTGGACAAGGCCCAGGATTAAATGGGAAGCTGTAGTTTAAAATCATGTATGTGATTCATTGACAAAACTACTTGGAGGGCTATGCTAGAAATAGTTAGGAACACTGCAGGTGAAATGCGTGGTGGTATTGGTAAAATCACAAGGTAGCACAGCATTCATCCCCAGTATTACAAAATCTAACCTTGGTACAAGACCCTTGTGTCCAAAATTTCTGTATTCGCTTAAAGAAGACCAAAAGGCTTTCTAGTTGTATGTTCAATTATATGCAGAGGTTTGAGTTCTAGAGGACAGAAAGTAAGTGGTTGATGACAGTTACAACACTGGTATGTTCTGATTCACCTCCTTCCCAAACTCCAGCCAAAACACTACCAGCATAACTCTGTAACACTATCACCTATCTCTGCTACAAAAATCAGGTGATAAAATAGACCTTTACCTGACACAGTTGGAAAGCACTAGCCTGGGAAATAATAACTTTTGTTGATGTTTGCACTTGCTGATAACATCTCTCCACACTCTGTTATTTTCTGCAACAGCTGCCCAAAAGTCAGTTGCTTTGTTTTTGTGTCCTGCTGGATTGTCAGTGCTGGTTCATATTCTTTTATTGGGCATGAAGAACATGTCTGATTCATACAGCAGGCTATTCTGCAGGATATTACTGCATATTTTCCTTTCCTCTTAGCACATAATATTGCTTTGTATGCAGAAAGCTTTCAGGTGAAGAATTAGGAAACATTCAGCCACCAAGCCAGTCTCTATGAACCTCAGAATAAAAGCATCCTTTCTCCTTCAGTCATCCAGACAGGCCTAAATTTCTACTGCCCTTCCAAGCACTGGCACAGATTATTATTCTCAGTTGGAGGAACGTCCCACCTGAAATAGAGTCTGTCACCTTCAGCCAAGGGAGTGATCTACCCCGTCTCCTCCTGGCATAGGCTCTTTTGCTGTTAGTCTCACAGCCTGGCTTTGGTAAGGATGGTGTCAAGCAGAACAAAACCAGAACACCATGCACCCTGTGACTGAACTCCTGCTTTAGTCAAGGAAAGAAACACATTTTGTTTCTGAGTTCTTCAAAACTGTTCCCAGTGCGACGAAGGAGCGTGATCCTCCGAAGGCAGCTCAAACCCCTGAAAGTGCAACATGTTACAGATGTTCTGAAAAGTAACAAGGTGAAAAGCAAAAACTGCTTTGAAAGCGCAGCTGCATTTTGTCACCAAAATGCCACTGCAGGGAAGACATGACATTTCAGATCTCTGGGTAGAAAGTGCTTCGTTGCTTACAAGGTGCAGCTTTAAAATATGAATTTCAGATTTAAGAAAAACTCTCCATCTCACAGGTTTTGTGTCAGTATGGCAGAGCCACGCTCTTAGGAGTTTACTGTAGTTTCTCATTTTGCTTCTAACCCTGTTACCTTCTTCTTTGCTGTCTCTTCTTGACTATCCCCCTCCAATGTGCTCCCACCATTATGACCTCCCACCCCTCTGGCTTGGGTAGTGTTACCCCATCCTGTTCCCATCTATTACTGCATGAAATCAACCTCCTCGCCTCACATCCATCTCTGCTCCGCCTTTCATACACGAACAGTGCAGTACCTAGACCAAGGCTGGGCTAGTTACTGCTGCTCACCCTGCTCCCTGGCCACAGCATGGCAGAAATAAACATCCTCCCCCTGTACAGTTTATGACCAGGGAAAAAATTCTGTCATCCCATTTTACTGGCAGCCTCCCTCATGCAAAATCACAGAGATCTGGGATTAGATCTCTTGTTTATTTAAATGCCAGGAGGAGGTATCTGGGAATTAGTTAAAAGCAGCTATTAGTTGCTAAGAAGAACAATAGAAAACTGAAGGCAGCACCTTTCATTGTGCCCCAGGCTACTGAATCCCTTGAGACTCTAGAACATCCTAGTTTCTACTCGTGGTTGTCCTGGCCCTCATCTCACTCCATCCTCTAATCAGTTAACTAAATAAGAAGCATTTTGGTTCTTCCCCTGCTTTCTCCCTCCTCTCTTCCTCACTTGCCAGGCCCAGGGGTGAGCCTGCCTTGATTACCCCTGAGAACATCTCCTTATTCCATGGCAGCATACATCGTGTCGCCTGAGGAGTCCCAGATTTCCTCTTGGCTCTCAGCATCATTTTCACATGCTTCCTGAAGCCACAGTCTCCGTTTGCATATTCTGCAAAGCTGGCAACCCCTGGGGCCGTTGGCAGATCTTTGGCTCAAACTGTGTCCTACTATGTTGGATTGCACAGGTTCCCAAATGCTGTGGTTCGAAAGAAAAGAGGTGAAAATCTTATGTATCAATGGAGGATGTTGTTTGTGTAAAGGGATTCCTCTCTGAATGACTGTGGTGCTCAGCAGGGAACAGATACAGGATCCACTGTTTGCTAACTTGAACTTCTTTGCTCCTTTGCGCTGCCTCTTTCAAGCTGCTTTGCTGGCTGGCTGACAAGGCAGTTCTATTGTTATCCTAAAGACAAGTGGGAAGATATCTATGGTGCTCCAGTGACAATGAATATAAACGTATTTTGCAAAACACTTTTGTCTCCTCTGCATCCTTGTACTTATTCTGTCACCAGAGCTGCTGAGATTCCTGGCTTTGAGCAAAATAGATGCAAAAATCCCAGGAAATGCTCAGCAAGCAGAATGCCCACTGTTTTGGGCTGGGGATGGAGAAGCTTGAAGTCTGGATCTGTGTTTTTTGGAGGCAGCTTGGCAGGAAGGGCTTAGTGGAATAGCCTTCGAGGGAACAAAAATTCAACTCAGAACCAGATGGCCATTTTTATGTTGTTCATTAACTGAGTTTTACTGAGATTGTGGTACCTAATGTGAACGCAGTGGACTTGGTGTCTTTCTATTCCTTACAAAAAATATTCTAGCTTTGGAGCAGCAAAAGTAGTGCTGTTAGGGCAGTGAGACTTTTAGCTATAGGGTTCAAGGGGAAACCCTTCATGGGGAAACACCGGGTGCTCCAGCAGCTCTTTCGTGTCTCTACTGCTAATGCCACTTAGGGTGCATGAGCCTGTTTTCTGCTTTAACTGCAGAAGAAAAGGAATAATTCTCTGCAAACAATCCTATAGGGGTAGTGTAGGCCCCATGCAAGCTTTCAGGGTCACTGCTTGTTCTTCTCACCTCAACTGCAATCTCCTCCCTGACCAAGGAGAACCTAAAGGTAACCCAGAGCTCTTCCCTACAATCCCTGGCTCACAACCACAGGTCACTGCTCAGCAAGAAAGAAGAAAGAAGAAAGGAGGCCAGCATCCAGGCATTAACCCCAAATTCCTGACAGGCCACAGAAGAAATATTGAGGTTTGGCGGTCTTGTGAATCAGCGCAGAACACCAAAAGCCCTCAGAGGAAGCTGAGGCACATCTTGGACTCTTCTGAAACCCCTCCAGCGACTGAGCTGGGACCAGAATTTCACTCTCTGTCCCTGGGCTGGCTGCAGCTGTTTCTCTGAGCACACTGCCAGTTCCTCTGAAAATGCCTCCAGTTGGGCCATCCAGAATTCCCTGCGACTGCATTAATGAGAATTCAGGACCTCAGGGTGCAAAACGTGCGCAGAGACTGATCGGAATGGCAGCAACTATGGCTGGGCTGAGCAGAAGAGTGCGTTCTGAGTCTCAGCAGAACTTTTCATGTCGAACAAAGAAAGCAGGCATCAGCCTGTCTTCTGCTGTCCCTCTCCTTGCCTAGGATGGCTTATGCTTTGAGGAGAAATGAGATTGTGTCATGAATGTTCCTGGAGACCCCTTTCTCCTTTCCTGCAGGAATGCAAATGTGACAGGATAGCCATGTTGCTATATCAGTTGAAGTCAGGTCTGCAGAAATGGATTACAACCTTCTGCATCTGAGTTAATCATGTGTAAAATGGCTAACAATCCCACCAGGCCTCACATCAGTGTTTGAGAAATCAGGCAATGAACATTGGGAAAAAAAATCTGAAGTTCTTGTAACAACAAAGTAAAAAAAAAAATCGAGGAGTAAATTACTAATTTGTTTTCAGTGCAGGGCTTGGATTCTGCACAATAAATAATGCACAGAACCACATGCTAAATGATGAGGACAAAAAGCTATATGGGGTGATTTTCCAGGCAGCAGGCACTGATCATCCTGAAGCAGAGGTTTTGTGAAATAAAACAAATCGTCATGAAATTTAAAAATGCAGTTATTCCAGGGGGCCAAATGAAACATCATGAATGCTTTAAAACTGGTGCATCTTAGCTGTTGAGGTCCTGACTTTGTACTCATGGCCAGGCTGTTTAACTTAGATTATTTGCATGTAGTATAACGGCACATTATACCATGTCAAGCAGCTTTATGTTGTGTATTTTTGTACAACTGCTAAATTATAGACACAAACACACCACATTATGTGTGGAGGTATATGCATTTGTTTAAAATACTTATCTTTCACATACAGTATCAAAATATGTTCAAACGCATGAGCTTATCTATTTGTAAGTCAAGAGTAATTATTGGTGGTTACTAGCTTCCACAGATGTTTTGTATGCCTACAGATATATTTATATATTACATCAATATTTTTATGTCAATGGAGAATTTCCACCTTCTCCTTTTCTGAGGCTTCAATAATTTCTCTCTGTGAAATATAGGAAGAGATGTTTTCATAGAGACAGGTCTTTGCTTGAATAGATCTTGCTTGTGTTTCTTTGTATAGCATAATCTTATTTTCAGTGTATTATGCTGCATTTTGTTGTGATGGCTCAGAGATCTTTTCAACACATTTTTCTGTCCAATGCGTGGGTCCAGTCCTCTTGGCTTTACCTGTAATGGGGAAAAAAAAACCTCTGTGGTAGAAAATATGTTCATGGACATCTTTGAATTAAAGTTTATTACATTACATTTAGCAAAAAGCACAAAAAAGTTACTTGTATTGAAAAACACGTGGGCTGATAATGGTTAACTTTAGCAGTGTCTACTGACACCAGCAGAGAGTTTACAGATGTGTGTTAACAGGAAGAAAAACATTTCATAAATGTACTGGGGATTTAAGAGATGGAGAGGGATTTTGCGTCACTAGGTCTGGGATAGCAGGGTTGAAAATTGCTGCTGGAGTTGTTGCTATCACAGGGACGCTGCCTCTCTGTGATCATTCCTGTTTGTGCCAGGACAGGCAACGCAGAAGTAAGGCAGTGCTTGCTTGTGGCTCCTCATGGAACAAGCCATGCTCCTGGGGAGAGGTGGCCCTTTTCTGTGTATGTTAGCGTTGATGTATGCACACCTGAGAACCTCAGGCTTTCACATGTCTTTGAAAATCCTAAATCCATAGGCATACCATGTGCCCACATACGTCATCAGGCTCTGCCAGACTCCAGCCTTGTGACTATGTTCTTCTCACCAGACCAGGATAGAAAATAATTCCCTCTTGCCTTTCCCTGTTCTTTTAATAAGCACTTGTCTCACAGACAGTCTATTTGCACCTGTTTGCCTACAGGGCCCGATGGGCCATGGGATAGAAGTGCTGATCCATCAGCTGGGGCCATGCTGGGCTTGCTGCTCATCTCTGCAGGCAAGGATGAAGGGCTGTGATTCTTGGGCACAGCAAGCTGATTTCAGTGCCCGGGGTACTGCGAGGCCAGAATGCTCCTGGAAATCGGTAACACATGCTCCTTGAGAGGGAGCTACAACCTTCTCCAGGGAGACCAGCAACAGTACAAAGGAATCTCACCAGCCAGCCTTCCTTCTCCCTGTTGACAAAACCAAGTTTGCTGCAGGAGAAAAGGAATGAGTGTTAAGGGGAAGGCATATGGTTTGTTCTTGTACAACTAAATTGTCCAGCTCAGTTGACATACCAGTGGGTCGTCAGTGCCTGCAATCCTGGAAGCTCTATGTGCAACAGAAAGCACTACTGTGCTGCTCTTTTAGGAGAGACACTCTAATTTCAGAAAAGACAGTTTAATTAAAGAATGACTTTCAAGCAAGAACATGAGTCCAAACCACCGTCATATATTTGTAGGCATTTTCTGCTATAATTTAAAAAAATTCAGATTTTTTTCTCATTGTTTCACCTTTTTGAGATGTTGACCCAAATACAGTCTAGGTGCATTCCTTGGATGAAGATTCAATTCTCCAAGAACTGGATAATCTTTTGCCTTTTCATACA
This sequence comes from Phalacrocorax carbo, assembly GCF_963921805.1. NCBI lineage: Eukaryota > Metazoa > Chordata > Aves > Suliformes > Phalacrocoracidae > Phalacrocorax > Phalacrocorax carbo. The sequence continues at coordinate 8,308,668 of NC_087519.1, forward strand.
GAGAAAACAGTTTATCTTACTACAGTTTTGGGAAGGAAAGTCTAATGTGATGAAGACCTTTAAAATAAGGGAAACGTGGTCATTCTTCTTCACAGGTCAATGGAGACACACCACATTCATATCTATGACTTAGTATTTCCTTTTGATCTGTTGCACAGTTATGGCCTTTGTTTTACTGAGTGGAGACCTACCATGTTATAAAGAAATCAAGGTTTCAGAAATCAAGAATTTGTCATTGATTTAGTAAGATGTCTTCTAGAGAGGACAAAGATAACGTAGTGGATGTTCTTCTGCCCACAGGCATGGCTAAGCTACAAAAAAGAGAATTAATGTTTTAGACCAGCTATTAATTGATAGAATAACATCTGCTTGATAAGAAATTCCATGGGCAAAGCTAAACCTGCTTCCCTTAGGGGTTCAGACAACAAGGTTGGGCTTTTTCTCCTCATGGCCTGTTCTTCTGGAAGAACACAGCCTTATTTTCCAAAGGTGCTGTAGGTTGAGGTGGAATTAATGAGAACAGCAAAACTTTCATGATGATTCTTATTAGAAAATTGAGTAATTCTGACACAGAAGTCCTGTGGGAGAAATAGCTACTCTACCAAAGAAATCTTGGCTTTTTTCCCCCTTTCAACAAGGGATGCTTTTAAACCAAAACATGTATTTTTCTGACACTGCAGCCATGGAAGCAACACAGCATTGTGCTTTACTGCAATCAACTTCTGTGAAGCCTTTTATGCACATTAATTTTTGGTGTTATTTACAGGCAGAGGCCTCCCACTGGGCCCAATGGGAATTTGATCCCTGTAGTAAACAGAGACAGACCCTTCTCCCCTGGGCCCATCTGCTCCACTGCGCGCTCTGCTACCTATTCCATTCCTTTCAAAAGAGAAAGTGATGGTGTATTGACAGCTAAAGCAGGAGTCCTGGGCTTTATTTCAGGACTGTTAAAAACTCCATCAAACTCATTTAATGTCTCTGCCTCCAGATTTCTCCATTTAGTCTGTTAGTGGAGCTAAAACTCATCTGTCATGTTAGGGCAAAGGGAGTCTTAGTTCACATTGTTTCCCAAACCAAAGGGTGGAACAACTTACTCGATGAGCAGACGACGCTCATGCAGCCTTGGTAGAATCAGTCCAATGCCTTTTGCCCTCTGCCATCCTCTGTTTTTTTAATGGGATTCCTGCTGAAAGGCCAAAGCAGCAGGTTTACAGTGAAGATGAAGTTGGCGCTCCATTTTTTTCAGGTTTAACCTGGCAAGCAGGAGCATGACAGGTGGAGAGAGATCCTTCCATAAGCAGTTTGCTTGGCATGGTGAATGCCCACCTGTCTGCACTGCAAAGGAGGGGAGGAGGGAGAATGGTCCACCTGACCTTTCCCTATGATTAAAATGCTGATCTGATGAAGTCAGAGGAACAAACTGAACTGCCTCTTTCAACCCTCCATTTTTCCAGGAATAAACAGCACCATCCACATGGAGACAGTGTCTGGAGAGGCTAGGGGAAAGCAGCACTACCTCCCTCATTTAGCTGGCCTCCTCTTTGGGAAAATCTACTGAATTTGAGTGGTCTCCTGGTCCATGCTGAAGTCCTGCGGGGGGGAGGGAGCTGGAGATGACAAATGAGAAAGATAATGTGAGCCTGGCCCTGGGGTTTTGTTTTTGTGTTTTTTTTTTTGGCAATCTCTCTTCCAATAGGGCTAAGGTCATTTGATCTCCCCATAATGCACAGGGATTTCAAGAGGACAGCTGGAAGCAGAGATGCATTAAAATGACTGGCTCTCTGAGATGAAAACCATGCTTATTAGCAGTTTGTTTCAAAAGCTCCCGCAGCAGCAGCTGTATCTCACTGACTGCAAACTCTGGAGGGTTTTGTCTAAAAGGTGCTTGTCTGAGTGGCTGGCTGATCAGAGAGTCAGAAATCTTCCTAGCTGAGTTCCCCTACTCTGTCCTAACAAAGCCTGTAGACCACGGTTACACCAACAGGACTTGAGAATATGCTTAAATAAAACAGGGCACAACAACTACTTTTGGTGGTCTCTCCATGCTGGCAACGGATGTAGGCATGAGAGGTAGGCTCTGACATAGATCAAATCTCTACTGGGTATTTGCTGAAGAATTCACCTTTCTCTTGGAGATCAGCCCACTGTGACATCAAGACTGCGTTTGCTCAGATCTCAGTGAGACATGTGTGCATCTATGGAGAGATCAGAGGTCCCTCCCCGTCACTGTGCCAGCAGCAGAGGAATATGTGCTCCTGCCAAAGGTCCCCTCTTTTCACAAGAGTTGTATGCCATCACCTATGCAGCCTGTTCCCATGTGAGAGTGTCTCAGGAGAGACAGCCCATGGAGTTTGGTTTGGTGAAGTCCGTAGGGTATCTCAGCAGAGTGAAGATAAACAGCATGTAGAGGATGGCACATGAGCGGACACTGTGTTCCTTGCCTCCTGGGTCAGGATGTGCTGGGGCAATGTTGCCCCTCAGACACCGGTGGGCACAGCAAGTGTCAAAGTCTGCCTGCTGTAAAAGCACCACAGTCTTGCTGCACAGAGAAAGGCACCAGTAGGGGCAAGAGCTCTTATTCGTCTCTCACTTTGCAATGTCCCTGATCTACAGTAGCCTCAGCTCCAGAGCCTCTGAGAGGACAGAGAGCTCGTATTTTTAAATTTAACTCCTCTCATGTTCTCCTGGAGCACAAGCGCAGCAGTAGGCTCATTCGCTGAGCTAATAAAAATGCCTTTTATCTTGGCTGGCCAGCACTTAGTTTGCAAGTGCTTCTGAGCTACTGAACTGAAGTAACAAGGGCTGAATAAAGCCCCAGACATGTCTGTTTTAACATGATGGCATTGGCTTGCTGATGCTGTGTGTCTTGCACAGGGTGTAGACTAAAGATAATAAAAATCTTTGTTACCTTCTGGATGGAAAATGATATACCTCTGTCATACCTTTTAAAAACTTGGCAGCCTTTTCAGAGAACTGAGGGCTTTGCTTTTAAAAAATTGCTGTTTAAATCTAGACAGATGGGTCTCAGCAATGCAGCTAGACAGATGTTCTGCTTTACATTACTAGTAATAATACTTTGAATCATTAGAATTTTGAAACAGAGTTTGCTATTCATTATGGATACCGAGTTTCGTTTGTTGTTTGATTTTTCACTTAGACTGGATGGGAAAAAGGGTTTCATCTTTTTCCCTTTCAAGTGCTATCTCTTAAGAAAATAAGGTGTGACTACCAATAGTTATTAGCAGTTTGTCTCCACTACCCATACATGAATCATTGTTATTAAGCATTGATTGATTAAAGGCATTTTCATTGCTGTTCCAGAAAGCACTTTGGAAAGTGGGGTGGACTGACACATAAGAACACTTGTCTTGGCAAGAGAAAGGACTGGTGTTTTTCTAAATAAGAACATACCTTATAGTGATCCTTTTCTTCAGCCTGTACAAGTCGACGTCAGACTAATGTGTAGCAAATGGAAGTGTGAGCACTGGAATATGGACAGAAGCCCAGACTGAACACAGCATTATCCTAGGCAAGTGCCAGGGCAGACTGCGAGTAAATGTAGGGACAATTGTGGCTTTATCGTGCCTAGCCCAAGAGAGAACATCACAGAGAAGGCAAGAATAGCAGCATCTTCATTGTGGCTATTTATTTCCACATGCACATACTCACATTTGCTATATTATTCAAAATCTGTTGTTTTATTAAAAAGCAAGTACATCTGGAAATTTTCCAAGGATCTTCAAGGCTCACTTGTACTTTGAGAAATGCCATAGCTTGAAAAAAACTTTGTTAATTCCCAAATGTGCTTCTTTCTTGAAAGACAGAGTGTTCTATGGACTGACACCCATAAAATCTCACAAAGAACGATAGTAGTGTGTTTCATGCTGCTCTTTCATCATTAGTGGTGGAAAAGAAATCTATGGCTGAACGGAATAAACAGAGCCCTCCCTATTAAATTTGCGTGGCAGTTGTGTTAGGTAGCTGTAACAGAGTGGCATTTGAATGAAACATTAATATTTTAAAATAGTTCAGTAACAGATAAAGTAATATAAAATATAGGAATAAATTCAAGAAACAGCAATAAACAGTAGCTGCTGACATACATATAGAGATCATTGTGCAAGAATGGCTAACGCCCTATAGAAACCCCTTAGAGAGGAAAAAAGTGAATGATATAGCATTAAATCCGGTCAAAATCTTTAGGTGTCATAGGTAAGTTATTGTGAAATAAGGGATGAAACCTGAGAGAATTTATCTGCCGTAGAAATTACAGCAAGAACATTAGATATAGTCAAAGGAAAGTCTAAAAGCCTTTTGCAGAATATCACGTGTTTTGATTTATCTCAAAGTTTCCTCATTCTTTTAACGCTTCCAATTTGACAGAAGCATTTTAAGGTTATATCATAATGTGTTTTACCACCAGTTCTGCATAATAAAGTAATTGCTCTATTAGAGATGCATTAGTGAGAGGAGCAAGTGACACAAAGGGACTTTGTATCAGGAGGAACTTCTGCACAAGGACAATCTTATCTTTGAGAACACAGAGAGAACTTTGGCATGAACAAAGAAAGAAAAAAGCAATTTACTTTGCCAACAGGATCCAAAATATTGCAGTCTAACAGGGCTTAATTCCTGCAGCTATCTGGATGGGAATACATTTTATTAGTGTGACACACTAATGGTGTGGCACAGACATGATGAACAACCTTGTTCTGAGGTTGCGCAAAACACCTTGGAGTCTTTGTGACACAGCAGGTAAAGCATCCTTTGGAATAGGATCAGATCATGGTCTATGTGCTGCTTAATTCCTCTATGGATTATTTAAATGTAGCATCTCCCTTGTCCTTGGGTGCAAGGATGAATTGCGTTGTAAATAGGGCTAGGACCCACTGGTGGCAAGTAGCCCTTTCTTCTCCCAGTCTGGCATTAGGATTTATTGCAGTGGATAGGTCCTTTTTGCTGCACTTAATCTTGGGAAGCTGGGAGGAGGTGGCTGGTCCCAGGGAAGGAAAACTTTGAAGGCCCCACAAATGGAAGTAAGTGTGTGATTGAGAGCTATAATACTTCTGAGCAGACAGTGTTTCTGCTTCATTTTACTGGAATGGCTATCTGGCCTGTGCCAGCAATTCTCTTAGGTATTAAGAGAATTTCCCACCACAGGGTGATATTTCCCACCAGGAAAATAAGGGACAATGAATCTGACCTTCTTGATGAGGGATGCAGTGGGGCAGGTGTTAATTAATATTTGTGAATTAATCTGTGATCCTGTGATGAAAGGTGTTATGTTAGTGCAATTTATTGCATTAAATATAGTAAGATTACTTGGCACAGATGATTTCCACCATGTTATTCACCAAGTTATTTTGGCTAGAGATCAGCTCAGGCCAAGCTGTTACATCTCAACACCTTCAGTGTTTTGAAGACATTCAGATGTAAGTTTGGAATTTGCCCATCTCTGCCTTGAAGCAGTTCAGTCTTACAGAGTGTAGCCTATATCCTTCAAGACAAAGCCCTGAAGCTCAATGAATAGAAGCAAAGCCCTGTACAATTGCATGTTAGAAGTTGGCTTTGAGGCACTACTTCTGCCCAGTCACCCAGACGAGCTGCCAGCCATTGTGAAGGGTATGTAATCATCACACCCAGCAGTGATCTGGTGTGTTTTGAAAAAAACATATGTTGCAGGTTATCACACCCAAGTGCAAACAAGGATGCAAAAAAACATCCCTTCAGGTCACTGCAGGCCATGAAAAAAGCCACCCATCTAATTGCAGCAGGCCAGAGGGAGGGACCTTTTTTACTAGCATTTGCTAAAGTCCCTGGTGTAAAATCCACAACTGCTGCTTTGGGCTGATGCACAGAGCTTGGCTTGGTGTTAAGCGTCAGCAGGAATGAAAATGGCTGGTGCTTGGGTAAGTGGGGCGCTAGCCATGCCTCACAGGGGCATGCAGGAGCCAGCGAGAGGGACTCATCTCGAAGGCTTGGGAACAGGAGCAAGAACTTGTCAGACCATGTGTCTTGTTCTGGGAGGCCCCTTGGCTGCCCTGTGTACAGTTTGAGGGTTATGTGATCCCACACAGCTGTGAACGCCTTTCTTGTAGGATTAAAGAGGTCACTTAGGACACTACCCGAGCAGCAAGGTCCTCCTCTCTGAGTCTTTAAATAGCCCCTTTCCTCTCCTTGTCTCCTTTGAGTTTCCTGGCTCACTCAGGCCAATCTGACTCCTCAGCAGAGGAAATCCAGATTAGGCCAAAGAAATACATTTGCTGTTTACCACGGAGGATGGCGATGTCTGTGGTGGTGCTGAGGACTTTTGGATGGGTGTTTTGGGAGCAGGGGCAACAGGACCATAACTTCCTGAGATCCTTCTAAAGCTGGATGATGGTAGTATTGTAACAAAGTGCTTCAGTAATAACAAAATTCAGGCTCTAATAACTTTAATTTGAATAGTCCCTAATTCTGAGATTGCTCAGTGATATTTCAGAGATTGCTGAACCCCCTTTTTCCCCCTCAGAAATAACGATTTTATTTTTCTCCCTAAACCTCCATGTATCCAATACTGTAGATAATAACCTTCCAATGAGAAGAAATCACAGTTAGCTGGTTGAATATTGAGGCTGAGGATGGGAGCACACAGAAAGAAACTCTCCTGGGTATTTTGCTCTCTTATTTGAGTGTGAATTTTTAGCTCCACTTAAATTAGAAAAAGCAATTTACTCTGACAAGGCACAGAACGTACGGCACCAAACCTGGCTTCACAGTTATTGTAAGGCTGGATAGTCAGCTGGGGAAAGAAGATATCCAGCTGGCAAATCCATAATGCTGGCGGCGAGTGGTTCTGCCCAGCGGTTGGGTCTGGTGCGCACCTCTGCCTTGCTGGTGGCAGAACGTCAGGAGAGGAGTCTCTGATTTAAGCATTAATACAGTTATTAGCAGCCCAGTAGTTCTGGAGGTCTCAGGAGAGAGTGAGGACTAATGCTGCTCGGCCCCTAACCTAGTCTTGATTTTAGATGGTATTAATTTTGCACCAGGATTTCTCTTCAATAGGCTTTGAGTGCAGAGAGTGAGAAATCTTACTTGCAGATGCAAATCTCATTACACAGACAGTTAGGCTTCTGACTGCTGCAATTTGTGTGAGCAAATTTACTACGGGTAAGAGAAGAAAGAAGGATGTATTTTGAACATGTCAAATCCTGCTTCCCCATTTAGAAACAGGGCATTTACAAAGAAACAAAAAACCCCTGGAACTGGACATCCTAGTCTCTTAAAAAAAACAGGTCTAGAAGTTTGTTAGCCCAGTGCAGCAATAGCTTTTCTTTAAAAACAGACCATTTTTGTTTGTTTTTTTTTTTTCCTAAACAGTCACACAGCTTTGTAAGACTATACTCAACGATTTATTTAATAGGAGTATTGGTAGAAATCATGTTATGTGTTGTCTTGCAGGAGTGACTTCTTTCATTTTACATTTATTATTTTTGTGAGTGGAATAACTGCTTTGCATTTCTTTCCTCAAATAAAATATTTATTAGTAAATATCATGCTACACAAATTAGGGCTGTTTTATTTCTTTCTGGGCATCCTCCTTTTTTCAGCATTAATGCCTAGACTCACAGCAAACACTCTCAGAAGTTTGCATGTCTCATTTGGAGAAATACTTGCCTTTGGGCAAAAGACATAAAAGCCCAAGAGTTATCAAAAGACTGAGTTTATGGGAAGTCTTTGTTCTAAGCCAGTGGTAAAAGGGGAACTGCACTGATAGCTGCTGCCCTTCAGGTAGGACAGGAAAAATCCCACCTCTGTTTGGTGTTCAAATCTTGCGGAAAACAACACAGGAGACTTCCCTGACAAAACGAGATTAACGGTTAATGTGGTTTAGTTGCAATTTTATAATCTTGTCTTCAGTAAATAACTATTTGTCTTGGTGTGTTCCCAGGAGTGGGATGAGGAGACAGGAACTCCTTCCCTGCTTGATTGTGGGTCAGCAAAATAACCTGAGCTGCCAGTCAGAAGGATCTTGGGATCGAGCTGTTGTCCTCCAAACCCAATGTCACTAACGAATCACTTGCTGCCTGTAATGTATCAATGACTATGTGCTGGGGTATTTATTCCTGGCTTCCTCCATCCTCCTGCTGTTTATCTATGAGGAGCTTCAGCCAAGCTAACCAAAGCCCCAGTGTTTCAGGGATTAATTCCCAGAAAAAGCTCAGAGTGGAACTATTGGGCGGGAGCTGATTAAATGCATCTGAACTCAGCCCTCTGATACTCCTGGTTGGGTGAGAAAGACAGCAGGCTCTGCTGAAGTAAGGCTGAGATGAGGGGCTGCAGCCAAAAAGTACAGCCATAATTGATATTTTAAGTTATGTTTTTTGCTACTTTAGCCTTTGTCCATCTGCAAGCTGTGAAGGGCAGCTACAGGCTGTTGTTAATGGGTAGCAATTTGGCTCTAACTTTGAATCCTTTTAGTGAAATCCTGCAGGAGGTTTGTGATTTTGTAGTCTAACTTGAGCCTCTAGGAACTTTTCTCTGCTCTCGTTCCACTCATATACCATGAATGCATCTTTGTTAGTCTGGGCGCGTACAGGTGTTGTATCTAACATTTGTAAGTGCTGGCAGGAATGGAAAATATATAGGAAGAGGAATTTTACTTCTCTCTTTGCCTATGTTTTTTTCTTAAACTGTCAAACATATCTTTCAATAAAAATAACTAATGTGTTTATTTTAACCGGAGCTGGGTGAGTAATTTGCGTTAAAGAAATTACTCTATTAATCTTTTTTAGAACAGGCACAAGTTGTGATTTTCTCATTTGTACTTACCGTTCAAAAATACTTTCTGAATATTTTTTATGAATGAATTTGTTGGTAATTCATCCACAAGCAGTTTGGTATGAGTATAGATTTAAACAATTGATTCTAATAGATTTCGATGTCCAAATATCTTTGATGACTTTGAAAATCTCAAGCTAATTAGTCAAAACAAAATCTGAGCTGTTTCTTTTCAAGAGGCAAGTTTCCATCTTGCAAGACAACAGGAGCTTTAGGGTTATTTTTCCTGTGTTGTCTTGCTGTTATAAATTGGAGCTGTGTTCTTCTGCAGTATTCTGTATTATTCAGTGGTGCCACTAAAGTTAGTGGGAAACATGTTAGAATTTGTAATGGGACTAGGGCTTTAGCCACTGTTTCAGCAAATACACAAGCCATCCGATTCCCTCATTATTGTGCTGCAGGAGGGTCAACAATGGGGCGCCAACACAGTTTTAGTGTTAAAATATCAAGAGTAAATACTCCAGTAAAATATTTGGCAATATCAGCCAGTTCTAATATGCATATTTTAAAGGTTGATCTTTAATATCCCCTCAAGTTTTTTGTTCGCCTGAGTCCCTGGATAAAGCGCATGGAAAGTCAGAGGATATCTTATGTCATCACTATTTGTGTTAATGGCTTAGGAAACCCACAATCCAATCAGTTAAAATAAACAACCCAGTGTAATAGGAGCATAAATCAATGAAGACTTCATTACTGAAACCTTAATGTGTAATCCATCCACCTACAGAGGAAAGGGATACTGAGAGGCAGCAAGACAAAACCAGAGGACAGTCTGATTTAGGCAACCCTGATATTCAAAAAGGTGCTGAGAACAGTAACTTTTCCTGGAGTCAGTAAATTTGGTGGATACTCATCACTCCTGACAGCCTGCCCCTGACTATTAAGTCCCAATGCTAAAAAATGCTGAGGAAACTCTTGGGAAGAGCGCTCTGATTGCCCTTTCTTTGCTCTGTGAGACTTGAGACCGTTCAGGGCTGTGGACTAATGAACAAAGACGTGAATTAGCATGATTAACATATGACTAAAATGGTATGTGTTACCTAAAAGTAATGGTGTTCAGAGCTGCTCTGACCCTGCTGCAGACTTTCCTCTCTGTGTGGTCCCTTGAGCCAGTAACGTGAGTTTAGATCCCTTCTCTAAGTTGAGGGTGGTAATACTTGGTGAACCAAGAGTTACTGGATTTCATTAAAGCCACATATTCTGTTTGTCTTGGCTCTGAAAGAAGCAGTAATCCTATCATACTGAGCCTTTTGATTTCAACATGGTTCATAAAAGGGCTGAACTTTTATGTTCAGTGCAGAGATCTCTGCTTTTTGAATTAATGTAGTAATGAATAGAAACAGCAGGCTCTCACTCTGGGCATGGGCCAGCTCTGAGATGGGGATGAAACATGCACTCTTCCTGTGGATTTTAGCTAACAACAAAAGTAAGGTGAGTCTTTAGAAAGGAAACAGTGCTCACAGACCCTCCTCCCCTGAAGCCCCCATTTCAGAAGTGATTGCCTGTTCGCTCCAATCTCTCATCCATGCCTGACTCATCTTTCTTCCTTCCCCTCCCTCTGACCACATCATCTTCTTTTGTCTCACTCCCCTGCTGATATTCTTGTCCCTGTTCCTCACTTATGCCAGCATGAAATGTGTACTGAGCAGTTAAAGTTTCAAAGCATTGGTAATTGACCAAAGCCAATATCATGGGAATTCTGGTTTTCAGAGATTTGGAGTTTGTTTTAGTTAATAATCATGATAAAAATGAAATTTAAGAATACATAATGCTAAGGATACGGAAGTTAGGAAGTGTCAGCACTGATGTAGATACTGCATGCAGAAGATGGCACATATAATTTGCCAATACAGAAGGCTTGGTTGAAGGGAGCTGCCGAGCATCCTACAGGTGTCTGCGGCAGAGATGGAAACCTGATTCTCCAGGCTGACAGTCACCTGCTCTGACTGTGAAGACTGACCATTTTCCTGCTTCATTCCCATGTCTCACTCAATGCATACCCTCCCCAAACATAACAGAGGAGGAGGAGGAGGTATGATATGCAGCTCCCTAATCAGCTACACAATCTTCAGCACCGTGTGAGTTTGTGCTGTGACTTCAGCAAGTATCCACTGGAAAAAAAATGTCCGTTTGCATTAATAGTCATTATTACAGATCTGAATTAGATTTTCCTGATATACTTTCTACAGTTTTTTTTTGCTAAGTGTTACTTCTAGATTCCTTGTCTTAAATACTTGGTTGCATAATATTAAATATGTCAAAGAATGGCTGAATCAATTTGGGTGGTAAAATGATCCCATATATCCAGAATACATACTAGTAGATTAAGTTTCTGAAGCACTTCAACATTCAGAAATATAGGAGCCATATATTTGTAAGATATTATACCATTGTTCACAACTTAATGGGAGGTAAAGTGATTCCATTATAGTTTATGTGATTGTGAAGTTCTTCAGGATCAAGGCCACACAAATGCAAGTTTTGTATTATATTGGAAATTTGTATTGTGTTGTATTGTATCTGTATGGAAATTCAGAGATCTAGAACTTAACCCAAATCCCTCATAGAGCAATACAGACTGGTGAACAATTCTTCAGTCTCAGCAGTGAAATCTGGTCTGAGCAGGATTGAGGAAGGGGTCTAGTGTATCGCACAAATGAATGGTAGATATCATGTGTTCCCTGCTCCTCAGTTAGAGTATATCTTATTTCCTCCAGTGCAAAATTTAAAGTGAATCTGAAGCAGAATGTGTGATGTCAAGGTGTGGTGCTTACTTGGTCTTGATTAAAAATAAATTTAGGGCATCTTTCTGCTCCCCAAATTCCAGGCTTCCATGTGGTTGTAGCTGCAAAGCTGCAAAGACAGGGCAATTTTCTTGTAAATGAGATTAATATAATTTAAAGACATTCTTCTTCAACTGCCAATAATAAGGGGTGCTGTCATGGAAAACCACCCCACATTTAAAATTTTTCTGTGATACAGAATTTCCTCAACTTTGAGGTAGCCAGATCAAACCAAAAAAAGAGAGATGTAATTTAGAATTTAGACATAAACTCTGCAGAAACTCTACTTTGTATTAAATATTGTGTAGTATGATCAGTATGTCTGTCAGAGGCTTTTAAAATGTGTTATCAATGTGGTTCCACATATTCACTGGCCAGATGGCACAAAAAGTACTCAGTATCCAAACAAGGATCTTGGTGCGTCTGTACGACATAATGCACTGCAGCCCTGTGTAGCACGAAGTTCACTGTTCTGAACTGATCCCCAAATTTGGTGTGTTTCCATTTCAGAACTCCTGCGATAAGGATGTCATCCGGAATATTCTCAGTGTCCTCACTGATTTGCTGTCTCTGGGTAAGGAAGCGAAGGTCTGGGGCAAAGCCTGTGGGCTAGGGGCAGAAAGGGGCTGCTCAAATAGGATCAGGGAATTCATACCTGCATAAACTTGGCCAGGTGTTTGCAAGGTGAACAAAACATGAATTGTATCTATAGATCAGCAGTCCTTGCTCCTGTGTTTGGAAAAATGAGCTTCTTCAGTAAGCTAAAGAAAAAAGAAACCCCAGAGAAAGTCTCCATTTGTTTTAGTTTAAAAGATGCCCATGAGTTTCAAAGTATTTCATAATCCCTGGCAGGCAACCACTGGAAAAGTTCACCAGTGCCATTAGAGAGAGGGCTGTGCAGCAGGGAGAGGAGCCTGACTTCCCAGAGCACAGGGACTCTCTAACGAAAAGTGTTCACCATCTCCCCAAAAGACACCTCCACCTCGGGGCTGCAGGGAAGGCACGTTGCTGCATGTGCCTGAGCCATGTGAAAGAATAAGTGAATTGGCAAAGGAACTGAAAATATAATTAAGTTTCTTTTCCTTCCTGCTCCACCTCAAAAATGTCATTTGCTAAACAATTCTCAACCCAACCGAGCTGCTAGGCAGCAGGGGCTGCATCGGCGAGTGCTGAAGCCTCCTGCGTTCCCCAGTCCTTGGAGCCTCACCGCAGACATCGCCCACCCAGCTGGGTCTCTCTTTTGAAGCCCTGCAGTGCTTTTCCTCAGCTAGATGGAAGGATTGCCTACATGGAGGGTAGGAGGTACTGTCTCCCCAATAGGTGATGAATGTGTGGCTTCCTTCAACCACGGAGCCTCAAGTCACTGCTGAAGTCACCCATGGATCAATGTTTGTTGACACAGTAGGGCTCACAGGATTAGCCTGTGGTTTCTTTGGAGACCTAGATTTGTTTGAAAGCTGTCTCCAAAGCTTCCCTAGGATTCTTTTTCATTTGGCAGAAGCCTGTTGCAGCTTTAGTCCTTTGCTTGTGTAATTTCCAGTATCTAAGAAAAAATCACCGAGCCTTCTGCTCCTTTGAAACCTGTTGGTGTCTCTGCATATTCCTCTCTGCCACATTTCAATGCACAATGAAAAAGTTCTGCAGGACATGGGTTTGTGAAGATAATGACTGCTGGAGCAAGAGGCAGCAGAGCTCATAGTTTCACTATGCAGTCATTATCACCTGAGATCCGTGGTCAATTCTGCAGATGCCCTTGTGTTTATAGCAATAAAACACTGGTGGAAGGCCGTGGGAGCTTTGTGTGCTCCATGTCAGCTGAGGGATTACAATATCTGTGGCTCAGGGAATGGGTGCTCTGAGCAGAGTCTCTCTCTTTTTCCCAGGGACTGGCCGGAGAATTCACTACATGATCAGCAAAGGGGGCAGTGAGGCGCTGCTGCAAGCTCTCACCACCACTGCCCGAACCGAGCCGCCTGACCACAGCACCCTCCTACCCCTGCTTCGCCTGCTGGCCAGGGTCGGGCAACGAGGTACTGCAGAGCGGTGGGGGACTCAAAACTAATGGGCAGCTCCAGCGATAGCCAGCACTGGGATGTGCTTGAAAGACAGCTGTGAATTTATTTTTGAGGTGTGCCACTTGCCTGTGGTTTGGCCAGGTGGAGATCCTGCAACAAGGCAGGGAGGGCATACATGTGTGTAGAGCTACTTCTTACACAGCTGGAGCTGGAAGCCACCGTGTTGCTAGAAAGCTAGGAAACTAGTTACCGTTGCTGAAACTTGGTGGGATGAATGCTGTGACTGGAGAGTGGCTACTGATGGCTACAAGCTGTTCAGAAGGGACAGGGGATGAGTGGGGGTGAGGTGTTACCCTCTATGTCAAGAAATTAATAGATTGTGAAGAGATGTCTCTGAAGAATAGCTGCAAGCAGGTTGAAAGCTTATGGGTAAGAAGTAGAGATGAAGGCAACAAAGGAAACCTTGTAGCTGGTGTTTACTACAGGCCACCCAATCAAGGGGAGCCAGTTGATGACACCTTCTTACTCCAGCTACAGGAGGCATTGCGCTTGCAGGTTCTCATCCTGCTGGGGGACTTCAGCCACCCTGACATCTGCTGGAAAATTAGCATGGCAAGCTGTAGGTGATCCAGGAGACTCCTGGACTGCATTGAGGATAACTTCTTAAGCCAGGTAATAGACAGCCCTACCAGAGGGGATGCATTACTGGACCTGTTGGTCATCAATGCAAGTGAACTAATCAAATATGTCAAGATTGGAGGCAGCCTGACCTGCAGTGATCTTGTACTGGTGGATTTAGCAGTCCTGAGGGATATGGGACAGGCAAAGAGTCAAGTCAGGACCCTGAATTTTATGGAAGCAAAATTACAGCAGTTCAAGGAGTTAGTCAATAGGACCTCCTGGGAAACTGGCCTCAGGGACAAGGGAGCAGGACAGAGCTGGCAGTTCTTTAAGGATGCTTTTCATAGAGCTCAGGAGCTCTTAATCCCCATGTGTAAGAAATCAGGGAAGGAAGTATCATGGTTTAACCCTAGCCAGAAACTAAGCCTCACACAGCCACTCACTCCCCCTCTGTGGGATGGGGGAGAGAATCAGAAGAGTAAAAGTGAGAAAACTTGTAGGTTAAGATAAAGACAGTTTAGTAAGTAACGCAAAAGCCACACCCACAAGCAAAGCAAAACAAGGAATTCATTCACTCCCTCCCACGGGCAGGCAGGTGATTCTGCCTCTCTACTCTGCTCTGGTGAGACCCCACCTGGAGTCCTGCATCCAGCTCTGGAGTCTTCATCACAGGAAAGACATGGACCTGTTGAAGCAGGTCCAGAGGATGGCCACAAAAATGATCAGAGGGATGGAACACCTCTCCTGTGAGGAAAGGCTGAGAGAGTGGAGTTATTTAGCTTAGAGAAGGGAATGTTCTGGGGAGACTATTGTGGCCTTTCAGTACTTAAAAGGGGCTTATAAGAAAGCTGGGGACAGGCATTTTAGTAGGGCCTCTTGCGGTAGGACAAGGGGTAATGATTTTGAACTAAAAGAGGATAGGTTCAGACTAGATATAAGGAAGTAATTTTTTATGATGAGGGTGGTGAAACACTGGCACAGGTTGCCCAGAGAGGTGGTAGATGCCCCATCCCTGGAAACATTCAAGGGCAGGTTAAACAGGGCTCTGAGCAACCTGATCTAGTGGAAGATGTCCCTGCTCACTGCAGGGGGTTGTACTAGATGACCTTTAATGGTCCCTTTCAGTTGAAACCATTCTATGATTCATATATGGTGACTCTAGGTAAATCCCATGTTTTGCTGTTTTCAGCAAGAATAATGCTGATCTAATTCATTAATACATTTGCCTTTGTTGTGAGATCTTGAGTTATAAGATTTGGTGGAAATATGTTTATCAGCATGCTGCAAAGACCTGGTCTTTGTAATAGTTTGATTCTTATTTGCTTTTCACAGATAGGAAGTTTGGTCTGAAAGTGCAGAAGGCAGAGGCAACTGATATAATACTGGGCCTGGCTAGAAGAAACCTGGGTCACCACCTGCACCTCATCCACTGCCTCTGGGTCCTTCGGGTTTGTGCTTCTAATGGTGAGTGCCTGGATTTTCCTCTTTCCTTCTGCGTGACAACTGCCAGCATTCTTTTTTAGTCATTTTTGTGCAAAGAAACATCATTCCTGATTAAGGTTGGTGCCTGCATGCACTGTTATTATACAGAATCAGGCACAAAAGGCAGAGTGAACATAGAAAAAGGAGCTCCCCAAGAGGGCCTACACAGCCTTTACAGTGTATTTAATCTGTGGACTATGAAAATAAAAGTGCTGTAGTGAAAAATATTCATGACAATGATCTATTCTACAACATAGACAGTCAACTCTTTTGCTCTGAGACTTAGGTACCTTAAATCTCTGTGCAATTCTCATTACCATAATAGCCAAATGTCTCACTATTGTTGATTGTATTGATCCTCAGAGCAGCTCCATGAGGAAGGAAAATACATATGGAGAAACAGAGGGAGAGAGAAATCAGTTACTCATTCAAGGTCCCTTAGGAAGTACATATTAGATCCTGGTCTTTTGTCTAGTATCCCCTCTCCCCAGGCACCCAGCTTTTTTTGCTTAGCAATGCCCTCATGTTAAATGATTCAAGCAATGGGATTTCCAGTATTCTCCCCCAGGATCATTACAGATTTGTACAGGCTTTCCCTGCTCTATAGCACTGAGTTTGTCAGCACAAATTTCCTTTTGCTCACTCTAACCCTTTCCTCTCCTTCCCCACATCCCTCACGCAGCAGATAATTCTTGACGACCATCCTGTCTGCAGTCCGCTATATGCATCCTAAGATTTAGCACTCCTGGCACCCAGCCCTGCAGGTCCCTTCTATCTGTACAGGAGTTAGCTTCATGCAATGGGCTTTCTCAGGCAAGCAGCCAAGCCTCAACATTCAACCCCCCTCCCTGTGATAAGCAGTGTTTGAAAGGCTTAGTGTGACTGAAAATGAAGCCAAGGCCAGAAGCTGAAACGTGCCTTTATTTGGGTTTCACAGCTGTGTAGTGACCCTGTGCTGCCTCCCACCCAAAATGATGATCTACACACTTCCCTGCTCCCTGCTCCAGTGCACCTGCATCCCAATTCAGCTGCAGTTTTTGCAGAGGTTTTAGGATGCACACTGCAGCCTGGCATCTTTTCTGTTAATGTCAGACCTCAGAACCCCGCCTCTGCTCCCTTACTGGAGCATCTCTATTACTCTCCAGGTTTCTCCAGCACTCTCCAGCTGAGCTTCCCCCTTCCACGAGTAGCTTTGACTTTCTGGGCTCTGTGGCCCAGCTGGGAAGCTGCAGGGGAGGTTAGGTGAAGGACTGTGTGAATGTGGTACCAAACTAAGAGATTACGTTCTCCCAACCTTAACAATTATTTTTATGCAGTGGAACCAGAGAGAATCCAGAAGCATATAAAACTCTGAGAGTGCTTAGGTATGAAAGCAGAAAAGACGAGTCCTTGTCACAACCTCACGCACCAGTTCTTTGCTCTGGGCTGCCCCTTCACAATCTCTGCCACCAGTTGTGTGTGGCAGCGCACATCCCGCTCTGGGGCAGCGGAGTTCAAGCAGCCTTGTCCACCACCCTGTCTCTAATGAATTACCAGCTAGTGTGAAAGTAGCTGGCAAGCCTTGCAAAGCTTTCCATCACCAGACAACTTGATGAGGACACGGTAGGACTGCAGGAGATGATGGGCCCTCTGGCAGCTCTCTGATGGGAGATATTTACAAAACAGCCAAAACCCAGCAGTGGGCTGGCAGCCAGGTCTCCCTCTGGCTGCTGTTGATTACTGATCCTTTCACCCTGTTTGCTTGCCTTTAATATTTCAGGGCTGTATTCATCCCTTCTTTACACAGAGATCCTGTCTCATAGTGGGGAGATCTGGCTAAACACCTAGTTTATGCATTGGGCATTTTTGGAATCGATTGAAAAGTGTATCTATAAAAGTTCCTAGCGTGCTAGCAAGTGAAGGATTAAAGGTAAAATTGGCCTAGCTGAAATTAAGCTGCATTCAGAAGCACCCCTCCCCCTGCAAAACACTTGCGTACTGCTGAATAATAGCACAGAAAGAAAACTCTGCCCTCCATGCCCCTATGAAATAAACTGTCCACATGGAGTTGCCTGTGGGAAATGCGGGATGAATTTGAGCCCTGTCATTTTGCTGGGAGAGGGTCCTGTTAAATTGTGTTTTGTTCTCTGAAGAGGACAATATTTACAGGAAAAGGGGCTTTGGGGAACTTGGGGAAGAACTGCAGGACTGTTTTTGCATCTGAACTTGGCTCAGGTTGTGTCCACAGACAGCTTTGTGCTTCAGTTTCGGTGTTTGTAAAATGACCTGTGAAGTCTAGCTGGGAGCCCAGACGAACCCACTTTTAGCCCCAGGGGCAGCTACTCCCTTCCTCACATCACCTCTAAACACAATGTTGCAGACCACCTGCTTCAGATCTGACTACTTTTCTCTTTTATTGGCTTAGTTACCACAGGAACTACACTTGGCGTCAATGGAGCCATGGAGCTGGTTTTCAAAGTCATCACCCCCTACAGCAAGAGACACATCAGGACAGTCAGGTAGGCAGTAGCCCCAAGGGAACTCATCTCTCCAGGACAGCAAGAAATAAAATTTTGGTTCCACTTGAAGAGGCAAAGAAATCAGAAATGGATGCACAATTTCCACTCACTCTAAATCTGCAGGGTTTTTTAAGAGGCAGAAAAAGTTCCCTGAAGGACATATTAATGCTGTGATTCATCATATGATTCATGCTGGTGGCCATTTATTTGTAGCGTATCCTATACAGTGATGGCAGTTTGATTGCAAGATATCGTCCTTCATTTGCCAGTCAGGACTGGATTTTGAGAAGCATGTGGTGGCAGCAGACAAACTGCTCCGGCTCCTCCCTTAGCAAGAAACTCTTGCCACCACTGGCCTGGGGACAGGTACAGTGGAATTGTGGCACTGCTGCCTCATCCTCCTTTTGCAGACAGTTTTGACCGGGTCATTGTGATAATTTTGAAGTATGACTGCTCTTATTAGTGTTAATCTGGTATGTTTTTAAGCCGTTCCCAAATACTTCAAATAGGTTTTTTCTGGAGACAAGAAGACCATTTTATATCTCCATGCTCACGCTGAACATTAGTCCCCAAGTTGTCTGTTCTGACCACTTCCTCAGATGCCTTTCAAAGCAAACTTTGTAATGTGGAAAACATCCCCAGAAGGACATAACACATTTCTGTGGCTTGCGCATGACAAACAGGAGGAGGAATTTACTTCTGTGCGCTGTGCCCACGCAATCACATTGGTTTAAGCAACACAGAACCTGACAGTTCTCCTGCTTAGACATGCAATGCCTTGTGGAGCACATAGTGCCTACTTGTTCACGCACGTCTCAGCAAGGACACGGCAGCATTCAGTCAGTTTTGGCTTCTGCGTGGACCTGACATGGGGGCTGTTCATGGCTGGTGATTACTAAGGAAGTAGCTTTAGGCTGAGCATCACGGGTAGGTGACAAGTGGATGGACAGATGTGGCACAACAGTTTGACAACTACTGGCTTAGCTGTGGTTGAAGTGGGGGCCAGTCGCTCTGGATGAGGGCACCAGTAGATAATGTCCATCCTGCTGTTACCTTCAAAGACTGACACCAGTTCTGCCAATATCACCAGTTACGCCATACATTGCATGGGAAGGAATCTGAGTTAACTTCCACTAGCCACAAGTGATGAACTTGCATGTCAACACACGGTACTGTTGTTTACTAAATGTGGCATTCTTCCAGTTCTTCTGCCTACATGTCTGGGGCTATAAACAAAATTTGAACAGTCTGCTTTGCTAAATAAGATACTGAGTGGGCCCAGCAGACGCACAACTTCCTGCCACTGCCCTGTTAATGGAAGCCAACTCACTTTTGCCTGCATTTTTGACTTTCTAGTGTAGTGCTAAGTACCTGGAACTGCTTCACAGCTTCAGTTCTCTCTTAGCCAGCATATCTGTGATTCCTGTACATGGTCTGTCCAAAAGTATGATATCAGGATGTTTCCTACACAGAGGTTTGGATATTTCCAAACTTAAATAATATTATTGCTAGGATGTTATTAGGATATTTGAGCACCCTCCAAGATTACCCTCAGGCCTCATGTTATAACTTTAAGATTCAGGGAGTCTGGAGAACTACTTTATATATGACAGGGGTACCCAGGATGAGTTAGACCCAGAGCTGAACTTGTCTTCTGAGACAACCAAAGGTGATTGATGGGTCCATGCCTGTGCTTAACAAAATAAGCAAATTCCACTCAATTCCCTGGTTTCGTTCCTACGGAAGTGTTGGCTGTGATTACACTAGTGTTCTACTGTGCGATAGCCTCCCGTGTCTGGTAGAGCCAATGCCAGCCAGCTCCAAGACAGACCAGCCGCTGACCAAGGCCAAGCCCATCAGCAAGGGTAGTAGCACCTCTGGGATAACATATTTAAGAAGGGGGGGCAGAAAACCCCCGTGCAACTGCAGCCAGAGAGAGGAGTGAGAATATGCAAAACAGCTCTGCAGACACCAAGGTCAGTGAAAGAAGGAGGGGGAGGAGGTGCTCCAGGCACCAGAGCAGACATTCCCCTGCAGCCCGTGGTGAAGATCCTGGTGAGGCAGGCTGTCCCTCTGCAGCCCATAATGGTTAACAGTGGAGCAGACATCCACCCGCAGCCCATGGAAGACCCCATGGCAGAGCAGGTGGGTGCCTGAAGGACACTGTGACCGCATGGGAAGCCCACACCGGAGCAGGCTCCTGGCTGGGCTTGTGACCCTGTGGGGGACCCACGCTGGAGCAGTCTGTTCCTGAAGGATGGCACCCTGTGGAAGGGACCCACGCTGGAGCAGTTTGTGAAGAACTGTAGCCTGTGGGAAAGATCCACTTTGGAGAAGTTTGTGGAGGTCTGTCTCCCATGGGAAGGGCCCCACACTGGAGCAGGGGAAGGGTGTGAAGAGTCCTTCTCCTGAGGAAGGAGGAGTGGCAGAGAGGGCATGTGATGAACTGATCACAACCCCCATTCACCATCCCCCTGTGCTGCTTGCAGGGGGGGAAAGGTAGGGAAATGGAGAGTAAAGTTAAGCCCAGGAAGAAGGGAGAGGTAGTGGGAAGGGTTTTTAAGATTTAGTTTTTATTTTCTCATTACCCTACTCTGATTTGATTGGCAATAAATTAAACTAATTTCCCCAAGTTGAATCTGTTTTGCCCATGACAGTAATTGGTGAATGATCTCTCCCTGCCGTTATCTCAGTGCACAAGCCTTTCATATTTTCTCTCCCCTGTCCAGCTGAGGAGAGGAGTGATAGAGTGGCTTTGGTGGGCAACTGGCATCCAGCCAGGGTCAACCCACCACATGTGCAAAGCTGCTTTTTCCATTCACAGTTTCCTCTGAGGGAATTGGAAAATCTGTCGCACATTTCTAGCCTGGGATTTTTGGTGAGATTCATTTGGAGATACAACTAGTGCTGCTGAGGGTTGTTGTAATGTAGGCGGTACAGTGCTCTAGAATACTCAATTCTAATCAGAAAGTGAAAGAAATAGCCTTCAGAGAAACACAGTCCTTTTGATTTTAATGACTCCAGATTGTCAACATGCAATATTTGGGTTTTTCTTCCTTTTATCTTATGTACAACAATTGTTTTGAACTCTTCTGTGGACATTTTTTTTCCATTTGCGACACACACACACACCAGAAAATGCAAACTCTAATTTTTCCTCAATAAAACTCCAGTTTTATTGCTAATAAGCCATTTTATTTATTGCTGAAAAGCTTGGATTTATTATGCCTTTGAAAAAAGGTATCTTATACATTAACTGCTGTCTACCTGAGCTCCCTCAGTGCTAGTTTAGTTTCCTAATTTCCTTTTTTTCCCTAAAATATTTGTGCTCTTCTTAAAACATATTTGTATGAATGTGCAAATGGAGGATAAAAATCTTTCCTGGGACCTAGTTCACAGAAAAAGGTGATTTGGCTCCCACCTACACTTAGTTTAACGAGCAAGAACCATAAATCAGCTGAAGCCTGGTAGCCACTCAAGCTGGCCTGCCTAGGGCTCAAAGTCGCTTGTTTCATTTAATAACTAGGAGCAGCTGAGAAGGTCAATGGCTCAGTGGAGACAGTCTGTTTTACATCAGAAGAAGCACGCAAACCTGTTTCGTTTTAAAAAAAAATGCTTGCAACCTATTTAAAGGCGCTAGCTTCTTATTATTCAGTAGAGATTGTGCTTGCTTGCAGTTTATTTGGAAATGCTATTCTCTCTTGGGAAAGTGGCTTCAAGAGATCTTGTTGACAAGAATTTAGGTCCTGAGACCAGACGTCCAGTCTGTAGGGTGGGTTACAGATCTTCTTTCCCAGCATTAGCAAATGCTTGGGATAGCTATGGTCTGAAAATCCCAGGCATCTTTACAGTTCATTAGAAAATGGAGGTGGGTACATGTGAAAATGTCCTTCTATTTTTTGAGCTGCTCTAGTTAAAAATTTGAAGGGTGACTGGGGGAGGAAGCTTATGGATGGCTTTTCTAAGATGGGGCGAAAGAATAGAAAGGGGTCGTGTCCTTTGTCTAGTTCACTGTGTGCTCCAGGTCATCTCACAACTGTGTAGCTCTTCCCAAAGTTGCTGTGCCCATGCTGAAATCTGGAGTGGCTTATTTTGGAGTAGTTAGTTGGTCACAAAAACATCTACTTCTTCTTGGCTATCAGTATGGAACTTGAAGAGAACACTAGTCTGTAACCTGCCTACAGAGGAAAACTCCCGTGTCCTCCCAGCAAGCCTCTGATCCTCCCTTTGTGTTTGCCCTTGATACCTTCTCTCCACTTCATAACTGTGCCACCATGATTTGCCTTGCTGCTGGGAAGGAACAGCCGGCAACTGTGGGAGCTGAGATTACCCTGTTCTTTGATCGGGTGCCAGGAATCCAGCATTGAAAATGCACCACTTCTCTTGTGGGTACACCCGTATTCTGCTGTCCTGGGCAGCAGCAGGACCAAGGTCACTTTAAGAATCTGCCCTGGAGAGTGCACTATGAGAGCTATTTATTTAGCCAGCTAAGATGTGGAAACAAGATACATAGTTCTATTTATTTTTCCTAGTGGCAAAGCTCTGGGTTATTTAGAAATAGTCTCCCATACTCAAATTGACCTTCTCTGGGTGCATGCCGAGTAGCTCTGATTCCCCTGAGACTGTGACTCATGGACTTTATTGGTCTTAGCTAGGTATTTGAGGTCTTCAGGTTGCTGATGCCATAGCTGTGTGGATCTGTCCAGGACTAACCATATCTGAAGTAAATCCACATGAAAAAATGTGAAACTCCTTGAGGTTTAGAGACTTTTTGAGTTAAGCACTGTGAAATCCAAGTGAGATGGAGACTCTGGACTGTCTTACCCTCCTCTCATGATGTTGTGCTGGAGAGAAAGTTTTCTGATACCTTTTATAGGGGGAGTTTAAAATAAAGCCAGATGATGTTCTTTTTTTCTCAGTTCTGTTTATGTCAGTAGCTGGGATAGCTGATACGAGCGTGTGTGATGCTCAAATTTTCACTCCATCAACGCTTTCTCTAATGCAACATCACTGATGATCCACAGAGTGCAATGACCCCTGATCCTTTCACCTTCCACCTTACTTATTCCCCATATGTTTAATATCTCCTACCTTTCACCTATTTTACAATGCCTCTTTCAGCACCCTTGCTCACTTTCCCAACTTACTTGTTCTGAGAGATATTTGGATTTGTTGTGGGCAGATGGATGTGGAATGTGTCAGTGGCAGATGTTTGCTCTCTGGCCAGCTAGGAGCTGGGTTTCTTCTGCGTGACTCTCTCTCCAGGTGGTCAAGCACCAGATATCCTCCCCAGGCTGTTGGCATGTCAGGCTGATGGCTTTGAAGGCTGCATGTTGTCTGTGGCTACGTGTTGTGCAGGTCTCTTCTAGGTGTCCTCAAGTTGAAGGTAGATTATCAAATTGAGAGAAAACAAAAATCCAGAACTTATGATTCTTTCACATGAGGAAGATCTGTGTCTTAGAAAATGGCAAATGGTGGCATGACTTGTATCTGAGTCATTCCCTCCATTATTTCCTCCTTCTTTGTTCTTTAAAGGTTGGCAGGCAGTTTTATTAGAAGCAGTCTAGGCACTCTTTTAAAACATCTTTGTTTCTCAAAGTTCTTTGTGAGTATGTCTGCTTACCATGCTGAGGAAAGCTGGCTAATGGTAAGTGATCAGATAAACCTCATACAAGAGATTGCAACAAGAATGAGTATTTGTCAGAATTAAAAACTGTCTTTCTGTGAATATTCACAAAACTTGGCTTTCTGTGCTGGGCTGTTCCAGTAAAGTTTGACTACTTAATTAAAAGTGAAAAGTGAATAAAAAAGGTCTGGGAATGCTGCCAAATTCAGTAGAAAATGTGACATGCAGAAATTGTCTGCCTTTGCTCATGTCCAGCACTGCCCGCTTCTGACATCTGATCACAATTCTTCTTACGTTTGGTGCTTATTGGATGGTCTCAGCCCCTCAAACACTGGCCGATAATCTCCCTTTCCATTAAAGGGAGGAAATCTTCTCATGTAACTCTATTCCATCTGAGATGGATCTCTGGATTTCTCACATACTAAAGGAAGAAGCAAAGTTCTCTTCACTTGTGTTGGATGTTTGCTTTTAGAAACCTGAGGTGGCTTGGGTTTGTTTATTTCTCTCTGCTGACTGGAGGATGAGTCTGAAGTGGGTAACTTGGAAGTAGCATGATGGACACTTACGGTTGGGTCAGGTAGGTGGTTGTTGAGACAAATTTGGAAAATGCAGTCCTCCCCAGCTAGCGTAAGGGCTCAAAACCCAGGAGAGAGTGAGAACACCACATGTCTCTTCTCTGGTGATGTGTGCTCAGGGGTGATTTGAGGTAGGGAGTGACTCATGAATCTGAAACGTGCAAGAATAATGATGACACCGTTGCTATGGTCAGGAAGTGATTCCTGTATCACATACTTCTGTCACAATGTGAGCTGCGAGGAAGATTTTTACTGGAGTACTGAGAGCAGAGCTCATGCAAGTGAAGAGAAGAATGTCAAGGTGATCAAGAGAGCACATCTAAAGCTAAAAGCTCAAACCTGGTGGGTCTGTATTTAATCAGACATTGTGTCAGGTTGACCAAGGAGAATACAAAGGTCCTGGAAATGCTGCAGATGTAAGCTAAGAGGTTGTATATTGCTTCAAAATAGGCTTTAAATATATATATATTACTCTGTTTTTCTAGAAAACCTGTTTTGTTTGCACGCAGCTGAGATTCTGTTTTCCCATCTTGGAACAGGTGCTTTTGACGCAAAATAAAATGTAAGTGTTGAGCCCATAGTGTTGAAAAGTGACAAAGCTGCCACATCAACAAATGCTTTTCAAAGTGATCTCCTGTGACCTCAGCAACAACAGAAAAAATCAGAAGGGCAGTGGGCTATTAGACAAAAAAAGAGGAGACCTGTAGCAGGGATGACCTGAATACTAGTGTTATCTCTTCTGTTAAGAATGATGGAGAGACACATGGGAGAGATCCAATTGCAAATACGTCCTAGACCCAGTGCAGGCAGTTAGAGTTTCCTAGCCTTAATCCTGGATAACACCTTGCTGGTAGACCACCATATACATTTGCTGCAATTCCATCTCCTAGATTGTCCTAAACTTTGAGCTGCTCACTGCTTGAACAGAAGAACATGTTGCATGGCCATTGCCAGCCAATATTTTGAGACTGAGAAGAAGCTCAAAACACGAACATGGTGATTAGTTCCTCTGCAACCTGATATGGTAGCTGTTGTGATTGGTTCTTTTTGAGGAATGCTCCACATAACAGCTTTATGCCTTTGTTCATTTGGCACCGATTCCTGATAAGAGATCAAAAGCAAATCATCCTTAATTCCTCTTGTTAGTCTGTGTTTTGCTATTAATCGTGTTGAGCAGTTTGGATATTTAATTGGAAACTAACACACAATTCTATTGGAATGTGGTCAGAATTAATCAATGCTTAGTGCCTGCTTATTCTCAAATTGCTTCTTGGTTCATTTGATCCCTGTAGAAAATTCACAGGAGGGGCTGAAATTTCTTTTGAGCTATGTCACAACTAAATTACATGCTTCCCATCTGGCCTTGATCTACATGGGATTTAGCCTCGAATTCCTGCTAAATAAAACCAGTAAATACTGTTCTGAATGAGATGATGCCAGCAACAAGAGAAAAAGTGTTGTCATTAAAATTCCAGTTTAGATCAATTGTCTTTTCAACTTGACTAATATCTCATATCTCAGATAACATGGAGCAGAGGTGCCTATGTCACTGAGATGGGTAGATAAACCCAAGTGTTCAAATTTAATGCAATGAGCCATTGTAATAGAAGACATGATCTTGGAGCCAAAAGTGTTCTAGTTTTATGCAGTTCCTTCTCCTCTGTTCTTTTTATGGTCTGTGTGGTTGCTCTCAAAGAATGACCTGTTATAATATTAATAATAAGTTATAAAATAGCTCAGACTGAGAGATATAAAATATTTCGGACTGATGGTATCTCAGTACTGATTTGCAGAGTAAATAGAATTGCATCACAGAATTATACTTTACTGGCATTGTCCTGTTAATAGCAGCAGAAGAGAGAAATTGAAAAATTAAGAGGTAGAGGCAAGGGAGAAAAGAGATGCTTACAGATGAGATTTGAAAATAGATGAAGAATTGATGAGGCAGAGATGAATACCGTGTACCAAGGTTGTTCCAGATGGCCAAACATGTTGCATGCAGAAGCCGTGGTGCCATCTCTTGGTAGTCTCTGGTATGGCAAGATTAAGCACAGATACACCTACCTGTGCGTCACAAAAAAATTGGCAAATTAACACTATATATAGAGGAAACCACTTCTAAGCTTAACTTGATATGTCTTGGGAAGGGAGAAACTGGTTTATAAACGGACTTAGACTGTTATTTTAAGAGAGATGTTTGCTTCATTTCTTTTAGGTCTAGCCTATGTTTTACTTCTATTTCAGGTAGAAGTAACAGTTTGAAAAGGAAGCAGTGCTTTCAGCTGAAGGCCTTTCTTTGCTTGCCTGTTATCTCTTCCCCTTTGGTGAGCTAGCAGGTTATATTTGGAAAGATGGTATGAGGGCAAGTTGCTTCTGTTCTCAAGTTCTTGACTTTTCACACCCGGTGGCTATGGCAGATGCAATTCATGGCTGACCTCACATGATGGTTTTGGTATGTCTATACTGCAGGCAACTCTCTGCTCATTGGGTGGGAGAGTCGCTCCGCCCTAGCTTTAATTTACCTCATTCTGCTAACAACTGTTAAGGCTTGCAGCAGGGCCTCCAGCGTGGGCTACCCAAGCTTCTTAGGACATATTATCCAGTCAGGGAGTATTATTCATGTTGCCATATCTGTCTCGCTGTTGTCTTTGTGCTAACTAGATTAAAGCTAACACTTGGGTGCCTCACTACATTGCTGTTGTCTTGCCTCTTAGAAGTTTTGAGGTGTATCTCTCACATAGCTGGGGAAACTACTGTCATTTCCATCCAAATGGGAGGTAGGACTTGATTTCATACCTCACTTGCACCTCAGAGTATTTCTTAGAGTTAAATGAACTATCAATGTCAATGATTCCTTGTAGCTGAGTATGATAGTTCCATAGAAGTATAGGTCAAGACTGGTATGTACTGGTTATGCTAAGCATTTTGTAAATAGCACAGAAGGAAGAGAGTGGAATAAATAAACAAGAAGAGAGCTATAGGAGGATTACAGAATATTTTGCAATCTAGGAAGAAATGAAGGGTTTGGGATGATTTCTGGAAGTTGATGGGTTCTCTAAGTTGGGTGGGCAAGCTGTTCCTTATCTGCAGAAAGAAGGCTTTCACCAGTGGTGGTAGGGCTGTAAGAGTAAAGAAGGTGGAAGACAAAAGATCTCTTGTGTCTGAAGAGCTAATATGAGACATGGTGTGTTACTGTGGGCAAGTCACCTGAGATGAGACCTTTCATATGCTCGATGCATACACACAAACCCGCAACTTTCTAATGCCTTACTAAAAGTAGTGAGGGTATGGTCAGTTGTGTCCAAGGCATAGAGAACAGAGATAGAAAGGTGGAAAATGAGAAAGGGGAGAGAAAAGCAGTAGTGAATTTGTGAAAGGTTTTATGCTCGGGCATGATGCAGTTGAAGTCAACTGTGAAGTGAATGTGGAGCTGGCAGAGCAAGGAGAGGGTTGAGCAACATGATTGTGTGACCTTGTAAACACGTTTGAGGTGGATGTGAAGTGCCAAAGCTTTCAGAAAGCATCAGCAAGACAGCCCTGGGGGGCTGGTACTGGAGAGGAGGGATTTCTAAGCAAAGCCTATCTGAATTTGCTCATAGAAGTGATGAGTGGGGTCCCATCTTGCCTGTTTGCCTGCATTCATTTTCCTGTGTCAAGGAGACAAACAAAGAATCCCCTTTGGAAATCACTGAGTTGGGTAATGACGTGAATCTCTGATAGAGGCCAGAGAGTGAGTAGATAAAGCTGAAGGCAATCACTTGTGTGTCAGCACACATGAGAGCCCAGGAATCTCCTCTCCTTTCCCTTTCACTTGATTTACTGCCATTTCTCCTCCCACCTAGAAGCCTGTTACCATTATGAAGGGGGTAGATAGCAGCTGTGAAATCCTTCTCACAAAAGCTTTCAGTCCAAAGGTAGACAAGGGAAATTTGATGGAAACAACAATGAAAGGAAGCCTCAGCGCAGAGCTTCTATGGCAATGCATTTTGCACAATGCTAGCCCTGAACGGGTACTGTGCCCACAAGGGAAACAGCCCTAAGAATTTTCTGGGTCTGCTGTGGCTTTTTTCCAGCTCCAGCAGTGCTGGCAATGCTGGCAGGTGAAGTGTAAGCCAGTCTCTAGAACTATCAGTTGTTTTAAAGCACGACAGTGATTAGACCTGCCCTGAGCAGAGTTAAATGACAGTGTCAAAGCCCTTAGCAACAGCCTTTCTATGCTAGGATTCCCTGTCCTGATAGCACTGTTGGAGCTGCACCAGCTGTAGCAGCAGTGAGGTAGCTGGTTTTAGCAATATAGAGGAAACACAACTGACAAATTTCCAGTGGGCACGAGAGTGAGCTCCAAAGTCTTCACAGTCTCTTTCAGGTTCTTTTGGGTAGTTAATAAACATTGATTATAGAGAATAAAAGAGTAATCTTAAATACTAGAGTATTTACCAAGTGTGGGTGAAATGAGTTTTGTTAGGGAAAGGAAGTTTTGTAACAGCAGTGCTACCGATGCAGCACAGGTTTCTGGCTTGCAAACACCGGCAGGGCTCTTCTTGGTCTCTTTATCTGCAGGGCGACACTTGGAATGGCAGCAATGCTGGTAAAATCTGTAAATAAACTCAGGGTTGAGCTGCTCTGGGATGTGTTCAGAGACATGGAGGGGAGAACCTGAATACTTGAGGAAGTGGCCGGTGAGGAAGAACAGGGATGCTGGCTTCTGTTATGGCTGTAGTTCTGGGGTTGGGAATGGAAACTCTCCCTGAAGTGTAAACCTTGCAAAGGTCATGGCTCTGAGGCCAAGCTTTCACCACACCAGCTTTTAGCCTGCAGCAACAGCCAGACTACTGCAGAAGAAAAAAAGAAAATGATCCCATATCTTGGCACATCTACTCCACGTGTTTCTTTCCTCTCCTATGTTAAATGGATATAGTTTGGACTTCGTGTGGACCATAGGACATAAATTGCAATGGCTCAACAGCTCTCACTGTCTACCCAAAAGCTTCATTTCCTTCTTGTTTTTCATTGCTGGTTTAAATCTCACTTATGTATCTGTGGCTATTCCAGCTTTTGCCACCTTCCAGATTTTTCCATGTAGAAAAAATAAGGGCACACGGAAGAACCATCCTGAAAATGCTCATAATTTGTACTGAGCTTTTTAAAATTTCTTATCCCCATTGCTTCTTTCTTGTATTTACAGCTCAAGTTTTACCAGCCTTGGCTTTGATATGGTCTGTTTTCAAATCCCAGAGTTCGGCTTGATTATATCAGATGGAAGCTTTCCAATGAAAGGGGGGGGAATATACTAACTTTTATTACTTAGGCTTCTGCAAATTGCAGCTTCAAAAAGCCCCTGCCGTTACGCCAGTGTGACACTGCAGAATTCAAACAGCAAATATCAGGAGAATTTGACTCAGTATTTGTGGCATTTTTGGCTTGTTACTGACTTTTTCCTCCTTCTAAATCCTCTAGATAAATGTTGTGAAGAACAGGCACCAGCAATAAGATGTGCCCAGATTATTGCTTAATAAGGATTTATATATGTTTAACCGGAAAAATTCATTAGTCTGCGGTTGGCTGGATCAGCCACAACAGCCAGAATGCTGGCTTTCAGCCAGCCTTGCAGGCTCGATGATGGTCTAGTGACCAGTGTTGCACCCCAGGCTAGTGCATTCTGCCTGCTCTCAAACCTCCTTGCTTGTAGATGTGGGGATGAAACCTGAGGCTGTGCTTTGGCCCTGGTAGTGCAGTCTTCCTGCTTGTCCTCCCAAAGTCTTAATGCATCCTGCATCTTGAATCTCAGTCACCAGCTGGGCAAAGTGCTATATGGAAGGTAACATGAGTGATCTAAGAGAGAATACTATTTCTCTGACTCGTGGGCATACCACTAAATTAAACATACTTCTCTTTTCTTTTTCGGGACCCCTACCTATGCCATTTCCACTGCCACCTTTATAGCCCATTGCTGCTCTTTGAAATGAGAAATATCTTGAGGTACTGTGGTTGCAGAGAGCCTCTTCTCTGACCTGCAGCCTGTAGGCTGCCTTCCCTGCAGTAAGATGTTCTACTTCTGTCCTGCCTGAGCTGCAGAGGCGAGGACAGGAGAAGGACAAATTCTCAGCAGGTGTTGGAGTGGTGGTGCATCTGCTGCTGTTTGAGGCTGCGGCCTTCTGTGATGGTGGCTTATGCCACTTACACGGGCGGCTTCTGCAGGAGCTCTATCCTCATTTGCAACATCTATCCTATTCAGTTTGAATCTGATCACGTGTCTTCAGATGACATTCCTGACTTTCCTATCGCAGCTTGGAGATCTGATGTCCAGAAAGCTGCTGCAGGGTAGCGTGAAAGCTGTTTGCTTTCCACACCTTGGCTTTTTTCCTGCAGAGACGTATCTCTGTGTGTATACTGCACAATAGAGCAGTATCCCCATTTCCCCCTCCCACCTGTCAAGCAAAACAGAAACCACAGAATAGCAGAGGGAGGTAAATAGCAGGATGCCTTTTTTCCCCTGCTAAACCTTTATTGAAAATCCAAGGCAAGTTAATAAGCTTTACTCCGAGCTCTGCAATTGCAACATCTATTTTCACAAATACTTCATGTTTACAGTACTCACCTGCTGCAAAACTTGTCGGTGCTATATGTTTCTAGCACCGTTCTACGTGTTTTTGCAGTCCTCTGTTTTGACAACACGCAGTGGGTAAAATTGGCATTTCTTTTGCATACATGACAGATTTGAAAAATTGGTGTTGACTGAAAGGTCTTGGGTCAGTGAAGACTGAGTTTTCTGAATGAATGTCCAGATTTTCAGAGGTATTTAGGTATGTGGAGATGAAAGGTAATGTAATAATAACAGAAAGCCTCTCAGCAGGTTAAAGGCCCAACTGCTACAGTTGAAAGGTAGTTCTGACCTTAGTATACAAAGGGGCTTTGAAAAAATCCTGCTGAGTGCTAGCTGCATGCTCAGACATAAAAATGCCTTTTAAATTCAGGTCAAGATGCCTAATGTGAATCTGTAAGAGAATGTTACTTTGTGTTTCTCAAGCATGTTTATGCATTGTTCTCAATCTGACTGATTTATAGTACCAATTAAGCTCAGTATTGTGTACACACATAGCTTACAAACAAATACCCCGGTATTTCCAAGTGTCTTCATATTTGGCAGCATCGGTTAGGTCCATCAAAACTGTGAAGTACCCAATTCACAGTAAATTCAGTGCTGAATGGTGAAGTATGTATGTGAGGGAACAAAACCATGCGAAGAGATAAAAAGTGGAGGCATTTGGAGAACAGGAGAAAACTCATGACAGCTTCTGCATATTTTCTTCCATATATTTTGTTGAAATTCCACTTGCATGTGAGCTTTTCAGGCAGCTCTAACTCTGACCACCATCCCTTTGGGCTTTAGGTAAGAGCAATATATAGAAACTGCCCAACCTGTGCACATAATAGGGAAATACTGCTTACCTACTTGGGAAGGACATGGAGATTGATAAATGGAAAGTGTTGCATGCAAGGAGATTAATTGGCATCAATATCTTTTTCCACTTGCTCCCTGCTGCAAACGTGGATGTAATGCTGTGTGCTGTCAGTGCTGCAGCTGATGTGTAAACAGCTACTCACACATTCAAACCATGGCCTTAGTACTGCAGGCAGATTGTAACCGGGCACTCACCAACACTCAGAACTGAGTAGGGCTATAGGGCTATGTTATGGTTTTGACAGTTCACAACCACCCAAGTTGCATCTTGTCGTGCAGCACAGGGAGGATGATTCCAGTAGCTATGCTTGCATGAAACAGCTTCTTGCTCTGGCATATTCAAAGAAACTCTGCAAGCCAGCTCTCTTCCCTAGAGGTTTTAAGCTTTAAGTTTCTTTTGGCTGGACTTTATGGATGTGCTTCATCTGAATAGGACCAGAGGGGAAAGTGAAGTGCCATATAAACTCAAACTGATGGATCTATTTCAAGAGCCTTGTAATACGGAAACAGTACCATTAGATTAAAAAGAACAAACACAGTTTTTCATCTTGTGTTCAATATCAGTCATTCCTTCTTTTATTCCTAAGCATCTGACTTTTGCTTAAAGAAAACATTGCCACAAAAATCAGACTTGCTTCTTGGTAGAGATCAAGGAAGATGATGCTTTCTTAGTCCTTCAGCTTCATCTTTCATGTTCTTTTTCAAGTCTCTTGAATTGCACACATTTTAAAAATCAGTTTCCCTGAAAGACATTTATTTCTTTGGTTAAAAAGTCCAACCAAACAAAACCCCCAAACAAAACAAACCTCAATATCCTAAGCATTGTAACTGCAGGAATGGCTGAAATGAAACCTCAAATTTCCCATCCATCGCAGCAGCCAAGTTTCACGCAGTAGAGGTTGCTATTTCGAACACTGCTGCTTTACAGCTCAAGAGCACTTTTCATTACAAAGTGATTTTTAAAGGTGTTCTACCCCAAGATTACTGCTGCCTTAGAGATGGTTTGTACTAACCAGTAGTCGGGGAGAACTACAACTCTTAGCCTTGATTACCTGAAACCAGCCTCCCTTTTGCGCTCTCAGATAGCTCTGGGCACAAGTAGTGACATGCTAGGTACCTCACTACCTGGCCTGTCAGCAGCACAAGCTGCCCTTGGATATCACACTGCCAGCAATTGATAGTATCCATAAAATAAAAATCTTGCAGTTGTTTGCAGGTAATATAATGTGAGTGCGGGCTGATTTTCTGGCATCATAAAGTCCTGGGTACCCCCAAGCTCTACCTTCTCTTTCATAGTTCACAATCAGAGACTCCCCAGTGGCAAAGCACCTGCAATTCAATTTCTCTTAATGAGGACAGAAGCCAGAGCTGCCCTGCTGAGATTTCAGCCTAGGGTTCCTCAGTATGTTGCCAAGCAGTGCCCTTTGGCTGCATCATGCAGTAAGCAGGGTTTCACAAGGTGCGTGGATTGTATCCCTCTCCCTGCCCCTGCTCTGGCTGTACACAGCATTCAGAAAAGTTCAGGGCAGAACAATCCAGAAGCAAGCAGAAAGAGGCTGGGTCTCTCCCCCGTGCACTGAGCACCTGCCTTGCCTTAAGCGTGTTGTGCACATCAGTCCCTGGGGTGTCCAGAGCAAAAGCTGCTGGGCATGGGGAACTGATAAGTCACAAATAAATGGACAACTAAGGAATGAGCCAACAGTTACTAGTAAGAAAGAGCCCCGTGGTCTGAGCTGGGGTTGGAAGACAGCTGTCTGGGGAAAGGAGGGGGATTTAACCCCACTCCCTGACATACTTTAATTGTATATGAGATGTTTTGTAGGGCTGTGCCAGTGCTTGTCAGCAGATGTGGCCTCAATGAGTATCTTACCACTCCTCTTCATCAATCAAGGATGGCATCAAGCCCCTTTTTCAGTCCCCCTACACGTGTCCCTTAGGTGGGAGAGCTGGATTCTCACACCATCAGCCTGGAACTGCCTGGGAGATGAATCTGTTAAGAATCCTGTCTGATTATGATCCTTCCAGCCCCTTCATCTTGATGTGAATGACAAGTTGACAAGCGTGCCTCAGCCACATTGGTGACATCTGACCCTAGAGAGGGAGTTGACAGGAATGGGAAATCTTCTGAGGTATGGCTTCTGCTTGAGGAAGCAGTGCCAGCTCCGCGCCATGCTGTAAGAAATGCCTGGGCATTTGCTTGGCAAAGATTTAAGTGTATTTCATGTACCTTGTTCTTCTTTGTTATTACTTTGAAGCTAATTTAATTTAGAACTGTAAAGAATAGGTTGAATTTTTAGGATACAGCTGTCTCTGCTTCTGTACTTGTTCTACATGAGAGAGAGAGAGTAGGATACTTGTAAGAATGCCTGGAGGATAACCCTGGAGTGACTGTTCTTTCTGGGAGGCAGAGATGAAAGAGGCTGGAAGGATATACCTTTTCACTGATTTTAACCTAACAGGCTCCAGGGCAGGCAGAGATGTTTGGAAGATGCTGCAGTGAAGGCTTTGAGCTGAGCCTGGGAACCGAGATATGCTTATTGTATTAGCCATGAGAGCAAGAGAGGAGCTCACTCTGGGGCTTCTGCATCACAATTATAACTTCTTTTTGAGTGACAGCACAGCTTTTGGAGAATACATTAACTTCAGCTCACCAAAATGCAAGATAGGAGAAAAATCATTCCTGGACCTTTTGTAGGGTTAAAAAACAAGGAATCTTCACTCCTTTTGCTGTTAAGTCCTGTTGGCTATTAGCATTGACTTTGGTACTGGTGCACATTGGGGTTTTTTTTGTTTATCCTCACAACCCTCCTCTAACTGTTAATACCTATAGAAATCTTTAAAGGGGGGAGGAAATACATGCATGCATTTAATTTCTGTACGCTTTTTCTTTGCTCAATAATTCTATTCAGCAAAATGTATTGCACCACAGAGAATAGATTCCATAGAAAATGAATATTGTATTAAAGACAGCATGTGCTTTTCTGGGGGGCGGAGCTGGTCACTGGAACTGAAATAACCATTAGAAAAGGAGTGCATCACTTTTTTTCCCTTTCCTTCAGCATTACACCAAAAGCACATCTGTGCACAACAGCTGGATCTCTGAACTCCACCTGTTGGCAGTATGTGGGACATTGCAGACTGTGTGCAGGCTTCGCCTTTAGCATAAGTTTTAATGCCTAGCTAACAAGCTGGAATTAAAGCGGACATGATGATGGGTGTTTTTGCATAACTCCTAGACCAGCAGTACTATGAAAATGCCAGCAGCATAAGCAACTCTTGCTCACCCATATTTCCAGGACTTGTGAAGCTGCTAGTTTTAAGCCTTTAAAACAAAACAAATCACTGTGCAAGTGCCCGCATATTTAAGATCTGTATTTCTGGGCCACAAGGGAAATGACTATTCATGGCGTCTGTCTCAGATGAGATCTACCTTCTGGAAGGATTTATAAAGCACCTATTGCCATGGTGCCTACATGTTGTTTCTAAATGTGCCTCAGTTATCAAATGTGAAATTGTCTTTTGAGTGAGTTGCTCTGTGACTGTATAAACTCCAGTACTTAAGTATGAGTCCCAGGGGTTGGAGGCAAAACGCAGCCAGACAATAGTACGCTCCAGGGCACTTAATTCCTCCCGGGGATAGGGGCTATGGAAGCTTAGGGACTTTAAGCCTGTAAGCTGTAATACCTTGAGCCCTCAGTCAGGGTTACCATTGTGCTAGATGCTTTACAAATATATGTTGTATGGTCCCTGCCCCATGCTGCTTGTGATATAAATAAACATGACAGCAACAAGTGAGAATACTGATAAATAGCAGGGTGAAGGGCAAAAGGAGGGAGCATGGGCTGTTGCCAGGCAGGGGCAGAATCTTTTCTTACATTTCTATAAAAATAGTGCTTTACATCTTTATTATCCAGGTGTGATTGCCTTTAGGAATTAGATCAGGCATCAAGTCTGAAGAGGTATTTAATGAAGCACCAAGTCATTAGCTTTCATTCAATAATTTGAAGAGGATGTTTCATGCTTAAGCATGTAAAAGGTACAGTCTCACAGGAGAAGGAGGGGTGGTTAAATTACTTGGGGGCTGATTTGCAGAGCCCTGTTGGATCATTTCTTTCTTCAGTCTTTGGCTCCTCTGCTGTTCCCTGTTCATAGTTCCAAGCTAATCCTGAAAGATGGGTATGGACATCACTTTGTCTTATGAGTCTTAAAATCCTTTCATGTAGTCCACCATGCATCTCTTCTATAGTTAGGTTTTTCATCTTCAGGAGCATGTGTGTGGTTTTGCTTTTGTTTGTGGGTGGGGTTTTTTGTTGTTTGGGGTTTTTTTTGTTTGTGCTGTGGGTTTTGTTTTTCTTTTTCTTTAGGTTTTTTTTTTTAAATACTGGGGTGGAACAGAAATAAATTATCTTTTCAAGAGGCAGAAACAGAGGCACAACATTGTCAGTCATACTGCCCGGTGCTGCAGCCTGTGAGCTGACAGCAGAGCAGAGAAGAGAACTTGAGATCCTGGCTTTGAGTATCCTCTGTCTGCAGTGATTTCCAGCCAACACTGTCCTGGTAGCTCAGATCTGAAAGGGTGACCCAGACATAAGACTTCTTTGTCTATGCTTTTTAGCGGCCTGGTTTTACTGGCTAATCCAATTGTGCTTTGGCTTGGGAAGTGGAGTTTTTCTTTGTTGCTCCTGGTTCCTAAGCACAGGATCTGGAAGTTGTGTTTGTCTATCTGTCTGCTAGTTGTGTTCCTGCTCTGATATCCAAGCTGCTGACTTGGAAACACTTCAAAGATTTCCATTCTTGACTGCTACTACAGGGAGTTTTTAATGTTTTCTGATTACAGAGCAGCATTTATTATTATGCCTTTTAAGATAGAGCAACTTTATTTATACATACTTTTTTTTGAAATATATAAATGGGTGTCCTTTGAGACACACTGGGATTGACAAAACAGCTAAGATTTTACTAATGTATTACCACAAAGAACAGAAAATCGGAGGAAGGCATCTGGACAGGTTTGGCAGGTTTTTTAATGATTTCATTTTTTACCCCTATTCCTTCTTGAGACAAATGCGGAGTTCTGCACTGGGCACGCTATCAAATTCTCTGGTCTAGCATATGGCTCATCAAGTCATCTTTCTTGTGCTCTTAAACTTTTCCTCCTGTTCCCATCTTCCTTCCCCGCCTCCCCCTGTCCTTAATCTCATGCGCAATTTGTTATCTCCTTTCTCTCTGTCTTCCTGTCCAAGGCTTACTCATCTCATTATATCTTCTGGTGCCAGAAAAGATGCTGTTGGTTTGCCATATGGCGTTAAGAGGTGCTGATATCACAAACACCGGTTGCTCGGCTTGCCGTAAAGCCTATTAACGCACCCGTCAGCTTGCTGCTGTTCTCGATGACAGTCCATTCTGCATTCTCTTCTATGACTTCTTGTTTTGTTTGTTTGAATTTGTTCAGCGTCAAGGACAGGTAATATTCTGGGGATACTTGCTGACAGCTGACTTAAATTCAGCATTGTAGTTTACACTTTAACTCCAAGCTTAAAACAAATGCAGGTAGATGACTCTTTACACAGTGTAGGTGCGAACTGCCTTCCCAGGATAATTGTGCGTACTGAGTTTGCATGAGTTCAAAAGTGGCTAGGCAAATATATGGAAGCAAAACCAGCTAAAAGCTAAAAAGCTTCCCAAAGGCACCATTGCTAGCTTACAAAACCTTGGACTGCAAATTGCTGGAATCTAAGTCTGCTCTGGAAGTTCTAGCACTGTTTTTTTGCTGTGGTCTTATGCTCTTCCCATGGACACTGTTGGCCATAGGATACTAGACTACTTGGACTTTCAGCTTAAGCTGGTGTAGCTGTTCTGGCCTGGCTAATTACTTTGTGCTTAGAATACCTGTTTCCCTTTTCACTTCCATTTTATATATGATTAAAATGTAGGGATATAGGACCACAGTCAACCCTGGGTCACTTTTTTCAGATTCCTTCCTCATTGACAACTGAGCCTGACAATCCCATGATAAGCAATTCAGGCTCCCTTTTCAATGTCGTTAGGTCGTTCGTCCCATCACTGCCAAGAGGATTTTTCAGAGCTTCATTTTCCAGTGCTTAAAAACCATTCTTTAATTTCCATTTGAAATTTATTCATGGCCATTTTATATCCATTTGTCCTTGTGCCAACTTTGTTCTTTAGTTTAAGTAGCTCTCTGCCTTCCTCAGTGTTTACTTCTCCCCCACCAAGCACGTCTACGGAGAACAATCAAGTCACCTCTTAACCATCATTTTGCTAAGGTGACAAAACTGTGATCTTTAAGACTCCTCATGAGATATGTCTCCATTACCATAATGATTGCCTTAGCAGTTTTCTGCATGGTTCCTTCTGCATACCATGTATAGCTGTTCAGGTGAAGCCTTGTATGAAGACATTCCTGCTTTCCCTTCTCCACTGGCAGTGGCTTTCCTGAGACCTGATCTGTCCTTTTTCACGGGGTCATTCTGCTGGGTCATGCTTGTCTTCATCTAATGAGCTCATATATCCAGGGTGTCCGTCAACTCACTTCCAAATTATGAGCCCTTGCTCATAACAGCAATTCTTATTAAACCCTAAATGCGTAACCTTGCACTTTGACTATTACATTTCATCACCTTTCTATTACTTCAGAATTCAAGAACATCCTGTTACTCCTGAAAGATATTCCGAACTCCCTGATATTGGCAGTAGCTCCTGGCTTCACACAGTCAGCAGGTTTTGTTAGTACACTCTGACTTATTGTGCCAAGGTCATTAATGAAATGATAAAATAAGATCCGTCTCAAAACCTGCTTGTGGACTTCCACACATAACTTCCCTCCAGACTAGTAATTCCTCTTCCCACAAAAATCCTGTCATTGCCTCTTTAACCAGTTCTTTACCCATCTTGCAATTCTTATACTAATCCCCATGTTCTCCAGCTTGTGCCACTGTGGCACCATATCAAATGCTCATTGAAGTACAGATAAATTAGACCTACCACATTTCCCTTGCCTAGAAAGATTGGTTATCTTCTCAGAGAAAGATATCAAGTTAGGCTGGCTTGATCTACTCTTGGTAAGTCCTTTTTATCCCTTAACTTGTTTTATCTGTTTTGTAGTTTACCCTCATGCCTTTATTTTTCCTTTCAAAATTTGTTCTGAAGCAATGCATGTTATTGTGGTCAGTCGACTGGGTCTGCGCCTACTTATGCCTAACTGTAGAGTACATGCTGTAGGGCGTCCAGAACACTGCGTATTGCCTATGCCAAAACCCTTGTGATGAATTGCAGTACTTGAAGAGGTGAAATATACTAGTTTGGTTCCACTTTATTGCCAGACTATGTACAGGCATGGACTGAGATGAGGATGTGTCTAGACTGTTAGCCTGGGATGTGGGAAATCCAGCTAGCTACAGCTGCAGGTCTGTAATGTTTTTTTTTGCAGAAGTAGGTGGTGATTGTGAAAATTTCTGATTCTGCTGAGTGGTGGTGCTGGGATCTGTGTGATACCACCTTTAATATTTTTTTTTTATAGGACATGTCCAAATTTTCCATCCCACAGTACCATCTGCGTGGATTTCCTTACATCTTTACGTTACATCTTACATTACTTTACATCTTACGGTCTTGGTTTTCTCAGCTTTACAGTCAAAGCAGTTGCAACCTGTTCTACCAGGTCACATCAAAAGCACAAATAGTTCTTATCCCTCGACTCAGGGCAGGTCAGCTCCTTCTGAGCCTGGAGAAGAGAAGTGACCGGGGTTGTTAAGGCTGTAGAAGGGTCAGCTATGGTATGGCCAGGAAGAGTTTAGGTCTTCTGGGGCAAGTGTGATGAGGAATTAGAGAATATAGGGATTCAAAGATAGTAGGAATAGGAGATTACACCTTCCAAGAACATGGTTTGGGAGGTCCGAGGTCCTCTGAGGATGAATGAAGTTGTACACAATGTGGCTTACAGACCCCCCAAAAAGTATTGGAGAATCCAGATTTGCCGATTGTTTGGTTGATGGGAGGTTTGCTGGCAGCGTTGACGTTATGACAGTGGTGTAGCTCTAGTGAAACTTTTTGCAATACATATAAGCACCCTCAAAAGAAGTCAGATGCCTACAGGAAATCCTTAGATCTCTTCTGCCTGGAGCCAGAAACACTCTGATCCTTCCTTCATTGCTCTGCTGTTATGGCATGTGATTGAGACATCACATGTAGCCTGCAAACATAGGTATGTAATGTAGTCTCCTTTACAAGATATTTACTTGAGTGTGAGCCTTGGGAGGTGCTCTGGATGGAATTTTGACTTGCTTAGAGCTGTGTACTTTGTTCCAAATTTTAAACTCAGGGAAAGACTGAGTGATCAGTGGCTGTAGTGTATCCCTCTTCCGAGCATGCCAAATAGCTGGTGGATGACAGTATTCCTCCCACCAGCTGAATGATTGCTGTTTAGGTCATGTTAAAGACGCAATAAGAGCATGGCTGGGCTTCCACTGGTGAGATTTTTAGCTAATGATTTCCTGTTCTGTCTGTATTTGAGTGCATTTCTTCTACAGTTTGTAATGCTGCTGTTGAACTCCGACAGATTCATTACATAAGAATGACATTAGATAGGGATGTCGACCCAACATCAGCAAGCACCAGATTTTGACTCTTTCTTAGTCTCAGCTGCTGTTAGGACAACGATGAACAGCAGCTTGATGACAAAAAAATATTTCTTGCCGCAGGATGATAATTGGCTCAGTATGGAAGTTAATACAATTTTGTTTGGGGGTTGGTTTATAAAAAGATTACATTTTAAGAAATCCTTGGGCATGGAGGGTTTTGTGGCTGTATTTATTTAATCAGCTGTGGGTGCTTGAAACTTCACAGCAGTAAGCCAGGTTAGAACATGGATCTTCTTGCTCTAGCAGAACATGATTGGAAAAAAAAATTTCCAGTGGGGCTAGTGTGATGGAGACTATACCACATGAGGAAGAAACTTGCTTCTAGATGGTGGGCAGTAAGGATGTCTCAGTTCAGCTTTTCACGCTACAAATGCTAGTGACCAGCTCCCTTTCAAACCAGAGCTATGCTGACTCAAGCAGGTTGAGTTGCTTACCTGCACATTGAAGCAACACAGAAGGTCAACAGAAATCTCTCTGTGTATCTCTCCCCTCTACCTCCTCACTCTAAGCATTATGGGGCAAGTTGTCTTACTGCACATCTTTAGCATCTTTCTTACAAGTCCTGACCAGAGTGGGGGCCTTTACATGCCACTGCAATGCCAAGACATTGTTGTAATTAAAAGAAATTAACTTTTCTTTTCCATTAAAGCTGGTGGGAGCGAGGATGGGGTTGAAGCTTGTTTTGGGAAAATGGAGAAGGGAGTGGAATTTGGCTGGAAATACTGATGTGGATGTCCCAGCTTGACGCAGAAGTTGTCATCTACTGGTGCAGATAGAAGCACTGGTGTCTGGAGTGGTCATGTGCTGAGTCTCATACAAAGAAATAGCTCTGGGGCAGCAGTTTGAAGACTTGCTTCATTGCTTTGGATGTGTGGGTGTTGCTTTAAATGTAATGGTCACTACAAGTCAGTGTAATGCTGAAGCTAGAGGGCTAATGGTCTTTTCAAATAACTGAGTCAGCTGCAGAGCCTGGATCCTCCGCTGGTATAAAACATTGCAGTTCTGTCAAAGTCCATCATAAGCTGTCAGTTTAGACCAGCTGGGATGCCTGGCCCAGAAGACTGTGAAGATGAAGGTTACAAAAATTATCAGAGAAATTGACATTATTTCTCCATCTCTCTTCTTTCCCCAGGGCAGCCATTGAGGCTCTGGCAGCTTTGCTGAAATCAAGTAAGCTTTCTCTTTTTTTTTTTTTTTTTTCCCCTTCATATTCTTTCTGACTTTCCTTTCTCTGCTGTTCTTCTGCACAGAGTAATCCTGTTGAACCTCATTCTCCCTTGATATCCCTTCTTCCCTCAGTCCCAAAGAACACTGCTTAGAAAGGAGAGGCAGTAGTGCAGTTTCCTATATGCCTAGCTATGATTCTTGGAGGCCCATGGCTCTGTGGCACACAACTCTATGGGAGGTGGTGCTCTAGGTCCCAGGGAGTGAGCTGCTGAGAGAACCAGACTAGACCCTTACTTTGAGTATTTAGGGAACAGTGGTTGTCCTGGGGATTGGAACAGTGGAGGAAATAGGGAACCTTTCCAGCCAGCGACTAATGCTCATTGCTCTGTTCCACATTACTGGAGAGTTGTGCCAGGACCTGTCTGTCCTGTGGTGGCAGTGAACTATGTGCTTACCTGGTAGCAATGATGCTGTTAGCAAAGGTTTGGAAAACTTCTGTAGTCAAAAAGAGGTGACCTTATTCTGCCTTGCAACCTTGTCAGGTCTGATAATGTGCAGACAGGGCTGAGACCTAGTGATTGCAGCCGTACAGCCCTGCTACAGAAGGCTGTGCTTAGCATTTGCACCAGCTGACTGGGGGTGTTGAAGACCTTAACGTGGGTTCTCAGGCACACACTGCTGGTGTGACTGTTCCTGAAATGAATGTGCTACCCTTTTTTTTTGCCTTTATCCCATCCAAAAATGCTTAGCTTTTTATTACCAGACTTTAATAAAGCTTTGATTAAGAAAGAGCACTCTACTATTGCAGACAATCTACAATAAATCACAATGGCGTATTGTCCTTCTCTCCCTCTATTTCTTTCTTCCCCTCCTTTTCTTCCCCTCCCCCTTCTCCTTTTCATAGTATCAGAATAAGTGCATTTGTGAAAACCTGTAGCCCTGGAAGCAGTGCTTAAATGAGCATGCTGCAATGGGATCATGTCT
The DNA here is from genome assembly GCF_963921805.1 of Phalacrocorax carbo. Classification (NCBI taxonomy): domain Eukaryota; kingdom Metazoa; phylum Chordata; class Aves; order Suliformes; family Phalacrocoracidae; genus Phalacrocorax; species Phalacrocorax carbo. The sequence continues at coordinate 8,351,358 of NC_087519.1, forward strand.
GACTTGCATCAGCTAGTGATGTATTCTGAAATTAATGCCTCAGTATTAACCTTGCTGCCTAGATTTAAAGGTCACATTATTGCAACAAGGAAAGACCACCTGGTTTGGGCACTAAGTCTTAAGGGGACTGTGGGGATATGCCACAGCTGCTTGCAACACAAAAGCAAAATTAACTTTTGGAGTAGAAAGAAGTTTACAGAGAAGGCTAAAAAGGTGGACCAAGAGCTGAAAGCTCAGCTGGCAGCTTGAGCTTTTCACCTGAATTCCTGTTTTATGGTAAGTACTAGGACTGGGAAGTGAAATTCTGTTGTCCCAAGATATTTATAGGACAAATTTTCTACTTGGAGGCTTGTTCCAGGTCTAGGGATGAGAACAGTATATAGAAGTGGAGGACTAATTACCAAGGGAAGCTTATTATTATTACCAAGGAAATGTGGTCTCCTGGGGAGTTGAAAATACATGTTGTAAAAGTTGTGGGGGGAAGCTGAGGATGACATAAAGAATCTAAAAGGATTGGATTCAGCTCCAAATTCTCTCAGCACTTTCTCTCCTGGAATGAGGTAAGTCTGCGTGGTTTTTTTTGTGTGTGGTTTTTTTTTTTTTTAAACCATTTAGTCTTAGAAATTGCTTGTGTGACTTTTCTCAGCCAACTTATGTTGTGAAGGCATCTTGGTTGGTTCTTCCTTTTATGCCTTTTGCACTTCAGGAAGTGCGTAGAGGGTTTCCAGTACTGGAAGAACACACAGATCACTCTGGTTTCTTGTTTCGGGTATCTTCACAGAAGGTACAAAAAATGGACTCTGATTAAAATATAATCTGTTGAGCAAAGCAGTCTATATACTGTCACGCTGGTTGATCACTGTGGTGTATAGAATAGGGTTCTCATGTTCATTTGTACTGTTGACTGTTACAAACAAAGGCATTGTCTGGCAGACACATTTCTTCACTTGGAGACACCGTTCCCAGTTTGCTGTTATGTGTCCTTTCCCCCTTTAAGGCACTGGACCCGGGACTTGAGAAATGGTGCCAATACTGTGCCACCAAATAGAGCATCACAGCACACAAGTCAGCTTGAACTGTGTTTTATGATGTTTTCTGCAGTATGATGCAGAATGGTCAAGAATATCTTTTAGTTTTCTCCTTGTCCTGTGGCTCAGTATGTGAGAAGCTCCAGGCTTCTGGAGTAGACTGCTCTGGTAGCTGCATACAAATGAGCAGGCTGTGCCTTTTGGGAGGTGTTGGGGTAGGAGATGTGAAAACCAGCTCTGGTTCTTCCAGAGATAAATCCACCATGGCTGGAAAAGAGCTGAATTCTCTTTCATGATTGTGTCAGGGCAGCTTTGTTTGTCACAGTGAACTTATGCCCATGATCTTAGCTCTTTTAAATGTTGCAGGGGTTCTTAGAAAGTTAAAAATCAGATCTGGTGCATGCTGTAGCTCTTGAAAATTGCTTATGAAAACAAGGGTAAAACTGTACACAGCAAAGAACCCAGAAGCCTTTTAGCATGTTTTAGATGGGATGCAAACTAAACAGGAGGCAGGAATCCTGGAATGTGCTATAGAACTGGATTGCTGGACTGATTACTGTGAGCTTTGTTGGAGACTTGTAGTAACCCACTTGCTGGGAAATGGTGGTGAGAATCAGTTTTGGTGGGGGTTAAAACTATAAAACAGACAGGACAAGAACACACCCATTCTTGAGGGTGTCCCTGTAGGGATGACGCATCCTTAAGTGATCACGAGGGTTAGTTATACACGGAGTTGTGCTGAAGGGAAAGTGTGCTTCTTGCTTGTGGCAGTGAACTGCAATGGGAGAACACTCAGTAGTTTTAACAGGAGCAGGCAGATGGCAGTGTGTCCCCCTGATGGATTTGGAAACGTCCATCTTCAGCTCCTCAGGGTTCCTTAAGCTCTACTTGAGGATTTGTCCACCTGCAGAGCCAGGGGCTGGCTAGAAACTTTTTGGCCTCTGTCTCTTTCCTAACAGAAGGTGATGCTAAATGCCCACTTAACAGGTGCATAACGGCAAGAAGCAAGATCTGCCAGGAAAGAAAGCATCAGTATAAGAAAAAAAAAATTACTGCTCCAGCTGTACCTGGAAAAATATTGCTGTTGTGTTTCAGAAGGGAAGGTACAAGATTGTAGTCTCCCATCATTTTTTTCTTTGGACAATCTTGTGCTTCATCCAGAACAGGGGAGGAATTCCTGGAGACCCAGTGCAAGACAAGAGCGATGTTGATTGTCCTGTTCCCCTGTACATGATGGAAATCAGTGATAGTTGTAGGGATGGTGAATAATGGAGAAACAGAAGTTTAGGTCCCTTCTAACAGTGCTGCATCTTTCTATCAGTAGAAGCTCGGATAACTGTTAGAGATGCTGTTTCATGCCTGACCATCAGCCAGTTTCTCACTCCTGACTGCTTCTCTCTTTCCAAGCACCCCAGAATACTTTACCAATCTCTGCATGCTACTCTCCCAGTTGCTGTTCTCCACCTGCCATGCCCATATGTACAAGCAAACAGCTTGTAACAAGTCCTCCCTCCATTTCCTTGCTGTTTTCTTTATCAGTTGTCTCTCCACCGTGCTGTTAACTCCCTCTGACTGAACTAGATTATTATACAGGCTGAATATGTTGCTTGGTAGATATCTATAATGGTGCTGAAGTGCTGTGAGAGCATCAGGAGTTTTTTACTCTTCTTTTGGATGTTACAGTCAAAAGATTTCCAGTGTTACACCTGTCCATACTTCTTTCTTCAATTTATAGATGCTTACTACAGCCTAGGGTGGGGATGGGGGGTAGATACTGATAGCTATAGATAAAGTGAGGTGGGATGAGGCACAGCATCCTTCCCAGAGTCTGTTCTCTCTGTCCCAGAGTATACCTGCTACTCTTTCCAGCCTCCTTTTGGTTTAGTTCTGCTTCTCTGTATACCTGTCTTTGTACCTTGATCTTCTGTCTTAAGGCCTTGGGAGCTCATCATTAAGATCTCCTTTGCCTGCAAGAGGCCCAGGTGTGGAGGTGGGCATACACCAGCTGGAGCCTGTTTGAGCAGCAGTGGAAGGCAAGGGCTGCCCTCCATGTCACTCTTAGCCATGGGATCTATTGCTTTTAGTGAATGCACCCCCCAAAATAAAACACACAAACCATTCCCAGTCTTGGGGGAGTGGAAGAAAACTGGATACCTGATACATAAGTGGAGACAAGTGCATATCTAGGGGTTTGCGGGCTGCAGGCAGTGAGATGGCCCAAACACTGGGCACTGCTGCTCAGCACCTCGAGCCACATGATGGCGATGTTATTATAGGGATCCCCGCTCCCACTGGTGCTTAATCCAATATTTATTTCTGGTGAGTAATTTGTTTATCAGCAGGTTATTTTAATCTAATTTTGGTTGTATTTGTTATTCCTGACTATCTGTACTTCCCAGAATTAGCAGCTTGCATGTCTTTAAGGAAATTGGCTAGAGCTGATCTCAGAGGCATTTGCTCAGCGGATATTGAAGGAAAAGGCTAGGGAAATGGGCAGGGCCCTTGTTGCAGTGTTTGCCTAGTAAAATTGTAATAAGCAATTTAAAAAGACACGTTGTGGTGACCTCTGATTATGCTTATTTCATCAAGACAATTCTGTGTGCTAACAGCAGTTATTGCTGATGGCCTTTCCACTCTCTATCTCTTCCTTCCTCCTTTTGTCTTTTTTATCCTCTTGCCTTCCTTTTTTTCCCCCAGCCTTTCATCTTTCACTTCCTGCTCTTTCCTCCTCATCTTCCATCAACTAACCTTTATTTAACCTTTCACCCCATTTGTTTTTTCACCAAAACATAAGGATTATATCTTGTGGCTGGCAGGATAAAACAATCAGTGTCATTCTTTTCCTTTTATGCTGGCATCAAGGAGGGGTAACTCACTCTGTGAGGAACAGAAAGTGATGTTCTAGCATATAAGCAGATTATGGTTTCTGAAAGGCCTGCACCCTCTATGTCTGAATTAATAATGCTTTGCAACAGATCTACTGATGCAGGTCTTTGATCTTATGTCAAAATAGCCCTATGGTTAAGCCATGTCTGTTCCTGTAGCCAACAACACGACGTTTGTGATTTGCCTAATGTTTCGCCAGGTACCCATTTCTCATGATTGGTTTAAGACTTCATTATTCACCTCTGGATTCAAACTCCATTATTAGTCTGGCCCCAAATCTATCATCACAACTTGTAGAGTATTGTGATCAGAGTTGAATTTTTCAAATAGTTCCTTTTAGAATCATCTAAAACAAGTTGTGTGTCTTTCCATTCTTCCTGAATTTCAGAATGCAAATAGTCTTGATTCTATATTTTTAAGTTTATCTCTTTGAGAAGAGTCACTTTGTGGGGGGGGGGAAAATAAGGTTTGAAAGGTCATTTATATTTCCTTCCCCAAGATTGCTCTTCATTCACAGTCATATCCCAAACTGAAAGTATCTGAGTGCTCTAGAGAAAAAGGTTGTTTTCATCTCCTGGGGCATGGCAGCTTCCCATTGATTATACCCACCCTGAGGAGCAAATCAACCCAAAGGAGCTTCATTATTCTCTGACAACCTTAATAGTGACTGCTTACTGCCTTTGTCTTGGCATGGGCAGAGTTTGTGCCTCCAGTGATGATCTGGCTTGAGAAGATTCAGTGGCTGAATTTGAGGAAGTCTTCTTCCAGATTTTCTAGCATCCTTATTTGAACTCTTTCAAACCACTTTAATCAGAAAAATGAAGCAGGAAATTTTGTAAAAAAAAGTATTTTTTGTGGATTTCCAGCTTTCTGCTGAGTTCCAACCAGAAGACGCTGTGAAACTGAAAAATAAAGGAGAAAAAGGAAACCTTTTTGAAAATCAGTTTTCTCTGGAGTTAGTTCAAAAGTTTCAAAAGGGATTGGTTTGCTCTTTGTTAATTTTTACATGTGAACAACATAACAAAGGCAAAATAGAGAATAACCACCATGTCATAATACAGTTTGTAAGACTGCCACTGATTTGGCCAACACCTGGAAGTAAAACAAATATTTTGGAGTAGAAAGAATGAGCTGTTCTTGTACTGAAGCTAAGCTTCAGTTGTCTAGTCCTGGTATTAGGAGCAAAACATAACCTTGTAGTTGCTACCAAATCCCACCTGTGTTCTCTACCTCTGTGTCAGTGTTGTTTGTCTATCCTAAATGCTTAAATAAATGCCTGGACTCTGAAGTTTACAGGGCACAGTTAGAGTAGTCTTCTGGCTTCCAACCAGAGTTAAGCTGGAACTGCAGGGCCCACTCAGTCTGAATTCACCCCAGCACTTGATGGGTGTCTAGGTTTCTCCCTGGGGACAACCCATTTTGTTTCTATAGGGAATCCTCATGCTTATCTCCAGCAAAAATGGCCTCTCAATGACCGAATACAGCAACTGTTTCCTCTTTGCTTTAGGAGGTATCTTGCATCTTTTATTCCCAAGAGGCAATCACTAGAGCAGGGCAGGAAGTTGGAGATTTTCTATTCCTTTCACTCCTTTAGGGGGCCATAGGGTTAATTTAGCAGAGCATTCTTATCTCCAAACTGTAGCAATGTATGCTTTTGGCATAATGAATCAGCTGAATGGCATCAACAAAAAGATTTAAGCAGATAGACAGAAAGATATTTATCTTTTTGTTCTGCTTGGTAAGCAGTGCATTGCTCATCATATTTCAGGTTGACTGTAATGCAGTTTTGTGATTAAATATGCTGTGTGTGTTTTCCAGTGGTCCCTGTGTTCCTGGCAAACACTTCAAAGGGGACTGGAATGCGAGAAGGGCTTCAGAAATGTCCACAGAAACACTGGCAGTTGTGAGACTTTCATCTGCTAGACTGAATCCCTGGCTTTAGAGTCTATCCTTGTCCCCCAACACAAAATAAGAATTCTGTCAAAACTGGGGATTTCTTTGTAGTGTGATCCCCTTGCTAATTTAGATGCACTTTAACTGTTTGATGTCTCCACGCATGGGTTGTGCATCCACGTCAAATATTTCTGTCTAACTACGCAGATTATTCAGGCCAGATACTCTGTGCTGCAGTGCTTAAACTTTCACTGGTTGGCAGCACTGCCTGGAAGTAGAGAGTCAGTTCTAGAAGTGTGGGAAATGAAAAAGACATTAAGCATTCCCCTATCGCCCATCCCAGCCCCAGCAGGCAGAATTGAAACTCTTGCATTGAAAATAGTGTGCCAGTGACAGGTTTGGGGAAGGTGATGAACAAACACAGTCCTCCCCTGTCAGAGATGCCAGAATAAGATTAGGAAGACAGATCAAGCATGACTCAAAGTAGGAAGCACCATTGCTGAGCGCTTCTGAAAGGTGCGTGGAAGGAGAGCTTCCATTTCCACTGAGCACTGGCTGTATCGGGGGAGAAGGAAAGGGACTAACAAAAGAATGACAGCAAAAGGTTCAAAAAGCATAGGACATTTTACCACTTAGCATACAGATCATGCATACTCACTCCAGGAGTGGGTTCTTGCTGCCTAAAAATCTGTGCATTGCTGCTTGTACCTGTATGACTCATTTCCACCACCTGTATTTGTGCCAAAATATAGATAGATACCCATGCAGGTTCATCCCTAGATGGAGAGTTCAACAGACACAGACAGGTGGGGAGGCCTCCTTTTTCCATTCTGCCTTCTGGAGATCTTGGCATATTTCCTCCTTCGTTTATTTGCTACTTTATTGACTATACAACTGAAAAAGTGGAATTAAAAAAATAAGAAAAACACTGACAACACAAGAGAGCAGAACAGAATCAATGACATCAGACAGGAGAAACAAAATGAATATGTGTTTTGCCCCTTCAGCAAGTAATTCTCATTGCTCCTGATCAAAGTGCTGAGGGAACTATAGTCTTGCCTCTCCCATCTCCTCGCAGAACAGACTATCTCAGCTTCACTTTTCAAAGCAACTGTTTTGTTCTTAAAGGTGGTAAGTACTACAGAAAACATGAGGGAAAACAGCTTCCCCCATGCTTTTCATCCAGTGATAAAACTGAGACATGGGACAGTTGTGTGTTCTGGTCCCTATGGAGCTGGGATCCAAACGTGGAAGTCTGTCTTGAAAGAGGTGAGGAAAACCTTGCAAACACATTTTGTGAGATTTCTTTTTTTCTTTTTTTAAAAATAAATTCCCCAAGCAGCTCTACCCACAGAGCTTTCCAATATTTTCCTTGTCCTATTGACATTGACACAGAAAGCGTAGACTTCAAGCACTGAATGCTAGGGGCTATAAATCCCTCGATCTAGTCCAATCTCATCTGCCTCTGAACACTTCAGAGAAGTGTTCTTCTCTGAGTCTGATCCAAATTGTCCCTACCTTATACTCCTTGACTCTCTTCTTTTTGTCATGTTTTATATACTTATTGACTTTTACAGAGCTTCCTGAGTAATTCTTCAAAGATTGACTTATTTAAGGGGTTAGTCATCCTGCAGGTTAGTAAACATGACAGCTAGTTGAGGTTTAACAGGGAGTCACGAATAAAATAATTGGGATCATTAAAGGATTCTCAGGCAATTAAAGTTTTCTTGCAGGAAGTCAAATAGAAAAGGGAAACATAGAGTGAAAGTCAAAGGAGGATGACCTTCTACGTGCTAACAACCACTGAGCCCCAAAACACAAGATGTACCGGCAGAGCTAGTGTGAGATGGTTAACGACAAGGGGATAAAGTGCTAGAAAGAACTGCAGGCCAAGGTGTAGGAGACTGGACAGAGGTATATAGGAATAGCTGTGGGACTAGCAGGTCGGTGTAGAGACAAGTCAACCGGGTGGTGTGAAGGTGCAGAGCAAGATTAGGGTTGGAAAACTGGTCTGGGGTGCTGTTTGTTGCCTGCCCTGTGGTGCCAATGGTAGGGAAAATTGCAGGATAAGACCAGACAGCAGAGCTACCCTCTAATTCCTTTTCCAGGTAAGAGTTTGCTAATGTACTGCAGAGAGCAGACTCAGGCAACTCCCTTCCCCTTTCCAATACCTCCATCTACTTCATCACTGAGACTGAGGTTTGCTGCCTACTAGCTGCTTCCTGGTGACTCTCTGCATGGATTCCCTTGTTACTGATTTTCTTCATGCAGCATCTTACCCCTTTCTGTCTCTCTCTTAACCTCTAGCTGCTTCTCCTGTCCTGTAAATCCCCACTGATGACACTAATGTTCCAGGTGTGAGAGGCTCTGGTGCTTTGTTTAATGAACTGGAAATGAATTGGAGCTTACTAGCTCTGGAGAACCCACACCAAGAGCCATCTGTTGTGAGCTGCAAATGCTGATTGGTATTCAGGGAGCTGAGTTCTACTCTTATGTATGCTACCTGGCCTCTTGGTTGATTACTGAGCTCCTGACAGCTTCTAATGTGTGTCACAGCAAGGAATGTCAGGACCAGTCAAGAAAATATGTTTAGGCAGGGTTGGTTTAAAGGAAAGGAGCCTTGAGTCTGGTTGGCTTCATACCATGTGGGGCTGAGCAAGGAACACAGTGGGCGAAGGGATTTGTTTTAGAACACTCAGCAGAGTTTGTATTTTACCACACGTTTTATGATCTCCTTTTAGTCTGACATCTAGGAGCTATATGATTAAGGAAACATTGCAGCTTTCCTTCTATATTTTTATAAAGCTTATTTTTTTTTTAAATATATCTTTTCTTGTCCATGTAGTAAACCCTTTAAGCATGACCTGAAGGTGACCTTTAAAATCTCAGAACCAGAAAGCAATAGAAAAGAAGCCCAAACAGCTGTTGCTGATGTTGGTGTTTGTTAATTTTTAAATACTGTGGGTTTTCAGAACAATATGATTCATGGCTTCGTTATACAGGTATGTGTGGGAATAGATTTAGACATTAAGCATAATTTTGCTGGCTGGAACAGGGTTGTACAACTACAAGGTTTCTGGATTTGTAGATCTCAGCAAGGTGTTCTCTCAGGACTGAAGTACAGCTCTGTCTGAAGATTATATGACCTGCCGTCAACTAATCTTATTGTTCTTCAGCTTTTCTCACTCCTCCGGAGACCCTTTATTTTCAGGAACTCTTATGGTGCTGCAATTGGAATTAAGTTTATTAGCACTTGGAAGGAGATATGGGCTCTGCCCCTTCTCCCTCCCTTGGTTTGGTTCATCCTGGAGGGTTCTGGAGCAACATTTCCACTTAGGAGAAAGGCTGCTTCATTTTTTTTTTTTCCCCCCATGTACAATCCCAAGAGTTCATGTTTAGCAAATAACAACAACCTAAATTGTAAATTACATACATAATGGATTAATTAAAAAAATAATTGATGTGTTTTTTTATCTGAGACCATTAAGCAAGAATGACCAGGTGTTAGTGTCTTGTAAAGTTTTGAGCACTGAGTAGCCATGTGGTTATCAAACAGCTTGACTAGTAGAAAGTTTAATTCAGCATTTTCTCTTTGTTTTCAGAGTCTAACAGCCGACGGGCAGTGAAGAGAGGCTTCCTAGGTGGATTGCTGAGACTCTATCAAGACTGGCATCACAACGACGTCTCCAACAACTACATTTATATTCGTAGGGGTCTCCTGCTCTGCCTAAAGCACATCACCAACATCCAGCTAGGCAGGGAAACTTTCCTTTGTTCCCGGGGTATGGAGATTCTCTTCACAAGTGTACAGGTAAATGATGCTTTTGTGCTTAAGTGAGATGGATTGGTAGTTAGTGCTGGGTTCTACCTCACAGTGCAGGAAATACCATAGTTTATCCTGAATTTATATAACATATAAATGAAAAAATGATAATGTTGAAATAAAAGGTATTGACTTTTTCACAGTTCATACTTCAGAAAAGCTAAAATATTTCCACTTAAAACTAATTTTAATTCCTACTGAGACTCATGGAATTGTAGTTCAGGGTTTTTAATGCCACTTATTCAGGTGGGATGAGGTGGCTGGGCCCACAGATCTTTCAAGGGAGTATAGCCTCTGTTCATGACAAGTCCCTGGTCTGTAGAAACTTGAACAGGGTGGGTAGCAACAGCTGCTTGAGGGTAGATGTCAGCTTGTTCCCTCTCAAAAGCCTTCTACAGCCCATGTTGCTTTCTGAGCTAACATCTCCTGATAGCTCAGCCTGGGAGCAACTGCATGGAAAGTGCAAACATGGGTTCACTTTGGGTGAACAAACAGGAAATGACACACTAAGAATCCAGTGAACACTGAGAACTCTAATCCTTCCAAAGGTTAGAAGTGGAGCAGAAATGACAGCTTCAGGGGTCTCCAGTTTGCTTTTTTCCTACTGTGTGCTACTACGGAGATCTTGGAAGGGGAATTACCAAGATTAAAGAATTCAAAGCTCAATGTTCTCTCACTTCTTTGGGATGTTGTCAGTCTTACAGTGTCTCTCCAAGACATGAGGTGTCAAGAGGAGTCTGGCAGCCCTAAGACGTCTCACTCATGCTCTTCCCTACTCTGATCTGAGGTAGAGACTGCTGCTGCTACTAAAATCTTAATAATCTCCATGGTAGACAGAAAATGGGAAATCTATTCTCCTGAGAGGAACTGCAGGCTGTAGTAAGAGAGAAAGACAAACAACTTCTGTTTGCGAAAGCAATGGCTCTTTGTGTAGACAATATTTTAGTACCTTTAGGAGTTTGTTGGCTGTGGTGATTAGCCTTGACCAAACTCTGAGCAGCTAAAGAGATTTTAAAGGCATTAAAAGCTGGGTAGAAAAGTTCTGCTGAAATGTAAAAAAAAAAAAAAAAAAAATCTTTTTTTTTAATCTATTGAAATAGTTTTGCCAGGAAAGGTTTGTTTTAACATCGTCCGGTGGAACTCCTATTTACAAGGCTGGTTTTCAGTCGAAACCTCTCCAGCTGCTTATTGTATAGGCTGATGGACAGCTGAAATACTTAAGCTTTTAATAGCCTTTAAGCCTATGTCTTTACAGGAAGAGCCAATAGTTCAGACTGTCTCCTTACATAGATTAGAAGTGACTGCTACTTTATTTGAGGAGAATTTAGAGATATATTAGGAGAATTTAGAGATATTTTGAGTTCTGCCTCTACCTGGAATGAAAAATAATTTTAGATAATGAAATAATTCATGAAAAGGAAGCACTTTCTACTCCTATTTCTCTTTCCAAGCTCTGCTTAGACTTTTTTATGGCAGTTAAATGATATGTTCACATTAGCAACTGGCTGGTTTTGTATGCAGTGACAGACTGCCTACTCTGAGACAAGAAACCACGTTTGTATCTGCTTTAGGAGGGATTGGTGCATGGAACATTGTTTTGCTATATTATCATTTATCCATCTGATTTCTTAAGCTTTCCTGATTCTCTTCAGCCTTCCTGTACTAGGGTCTATTATCCTATACTCCACACTATATTTCCCAGCAGTAGCATCCATTAGCATCATTACCTTTTGCCTTACTGTCATATTGAAACCTTCTTTTTTGTAATGCCACATATGTATCATATCTGGGTTATTCCAGATTCAGTAAAGAAAAGATTGAGTGTGGAGGCCAGAAAGCAGAACCCTGGGTTTTCTGAGCTAAGGATTCGCTCTTTTCCCTCATTCACAATATCCACCACAATAATACACAGTAATGAAAACAGTCCCACAAATTCCCTGTAAGGTATCTGAAGGCTTGTTTGCACTTTATAGAAATTAGCTTTCAAACAGCATAATTGAATAATTCTGCATGTAGAAATTCATTGTCTGGATGAACATGCCTTGTTCCTGACTATCTCAATTCACTTGGCAATGAATTAAGATGGCTGGCCCAAGGCAGGCATTTATATACTCCTGTGTTTACTGTTCTAGTAAAAACAGAGTGGTTTCAGTAAACTATAGTAAGATGCTTCACAAATGTTATTCTGTTCTCATGTGTAGAAAACTTTCCTTATCTTTTCTTTTAATAACAAGCAAAGACACCCAAATACAATATGAAAAAGCGAGTAAATTGGAAAACTGGAAATAGAAACCAGTCCTCCTTGGCATTTGCTCTAACCACAATAGAACTTTCCTTGGAGATGTTCTCAAAATTCTTTTCTCTCCCCCTGTTCCTAACAGCCAGAGATCTAGAAATACATATTAAGATTCTTGTAATGAGTCTTGTAAGCGTGTCAGCTTTAGATGACTTTTTTTCTAGCCTTCCTGCAGGAATCCTGGTTAATCCCACTGAAGCTTATAATGCCATTCAATCATACATGAGAAAAAAATAAAATTCTGTAGAACTAAAAAAAAACCCTAATACAGCTATTTTCCCATTCCTGATTATAATAAAGTACTTTTATGTTCTTTGGTCATCTTCTCGGTTCCACTGGATATCTTTTTTGTCCAGCTCAAATCCTAACTGTGGGCTGTCAGACAATGGCATGAAGTATCTATTTTGCCCTCTGGGCTGTTCCACTTTATCTGTGCTGAAGGGCTACAGAAATATTAAATGGTACGAGAATGTATTGTAATATTCCTCTTCTGCCTTATAGAACATTCATGCTGCTTATTTGACTTGCATTCCTGTTCTGATGAGCTAAGTCTTAGTCCCAAGCCACTAAAGATAACATGCTGATAGACAAGGTACAGCTTGTGAACTTAGGTAGGATGCTACATTGATTAGTCAGTCTCTCTGATGGAGGCTATGGTATAGATGTACTGTACTTGGGGAAACCTGAAGGCTTGGTTTTCTGAGCATCACACCTATCACTTTTAAGCAATTTACCCTTATGCAGCAGCTGCAACTTGTTTATACAGACTCCCTGTCTCTGTTATATTGAAGATGTACACCTACTATGACCTCCAGGGGGTCTTTGCTTTTAGTTCGGGGACTGGGGGTGGGGGCGGTATTCTCTTTGCAACAAAAGATCAAGGAGTTCACTCGCATAACATGGTAATAAAGACAGAAATATTCTATGTCTTCAAAGTACGTCTGAGCTCTTATACCTCCTTACACTTCTATTTCCTACTCTGTATTATAGGAGTAGAAAACATAGGATACTGCAGGAGTTCAGTATCTCACCTAGGTAATATATAGTGATCTTTCAGACTAGCTCTTTGGCCTAATGCATAACGATATAGAGTACAGTGGGAATACTGCCTTTGAGCATGTTTTGTGTACACTAAGAACAGTGAAATAAAGGTGTAATTGTGCTAGCTTACTTGTGTTAGTTTTGGCATAATAGCGCTGGGCGTCGTTGTTGTGAAGATGCAGAAGCACAGATTTCAGCATATATTGGGAGCCAAACCATATACACGGGCTCCCTGCAGGATTTTTTAAATCCATATTGAAGAACATATCTTTTCAGTGCTCCTGTTACTGACGTTAGCTAGAGTATTTTAGCTTATGTTACTATCATGCCTTCCTTCAATATACCCTGACTATAATGTCTTAGAGCAGTGCTAGGGAATGTTGTGTCTTCTAAATGACATGCATCAATGGAAGTTCCCTGGGGGCCATGCTAGCCTGTATTTCTGTAAGAAAATGACTGCAAGAACTTGGGGTTTTGCTGTTCCAGGCATATTTCTTTGGTAAAAAAAAGAGAGAGAGAAGAAGAAAAGAAAAATGCAAGGGAGGAGAAATAAAAAAAACACAACCAAAACATAAATAAAAAGATTTCATATTCCAATCAGAAAAGTGTGTCTGCTCTGGTGAATTGTGTGTAATAGGCAGGACAATTGTAAGAGACGATTCTTAATATAGTTCTCCTTTGCTTCCCAGGACTGTTTGTCTTGCAAAAATCTGGATCCTATAACAAACACTGTAACTCAGATTCTGAGAAAGTGCTACCCCAAGGAGTCTCTGCCTGTGGTGACAGTAAGAAGTTCCTATTTCTTCCCTCTTCCTGGGAATGTCAAGGCTGAACCTCCATGTGAGGGATCGGAAGGTAAATGGCTGAAGGGTGAGTTCAACAGGAGGAAAAGGAGCATGGCATGAGAATTAAATGTGGGATCTGACAAAGGGAGTCTTGGCAGCCCAGTCTGAGGTTTACAGTTAAAATTAGCCTGATGGCCTACAGTGTCATCAGAGATGAAACTGCTCCCAGGTCTTCTTGAAGCTTGGAGATTCTGTTTGGAGAATAAGTGAGAGAAGATTAAAAGCAGCAAGGAAAAGGAGAAAAAAATCCTTCTATTATTCAAAAAAATAATGGAACAGAGCGGGCATGGCAGAGGCTGGAGATGCCATTGCTCCTCAATAATAAGAGGGAGAGACAATTGTGCCTCTGCATGACTGTTTGTGGGGGCAACGCTGCTCTGCAGGTTTTTCAGTAAAGAATTACAGGAAATATTATCCTTTTTCTTTTCTAAAATAAAAGCAGATAGCAGTCATGCAGCTTGAGTAAAAGATGTGAGCGCTTGCTGAAAAGCAGAACTTAAGCACAGGCAGGATAGCCACTCCACAGAAGAGGCGAAATGGCAGACTCCATGATTCACGCAAGCAATTTCTTTGTTGCTTTCAGTTTCGTATGGAAGATGCTCAAATACTGTAATGATGATAGCAGTAAAACACCCTAATCTAGACAATATAGATTAAGAGCATCCTGTAACATCATTGCAGCCAAGCAGAAAATCTCTGTATTGCTTTGTAACATGAGTTGGATCCATATCATGGTGACATTTGTCATGGTTTTGAAAGGCAGTGCTCGAGTCCAAGAGAACAGAGCTTTAAAAAGTGGGAGACTTAGTGCCAAATTCATTTATACTTAACAAATTAACAAATGGGATCTGCTTCAGTTAGGGTTGTGATGCGATGCAGTCTGAAGGTGCAGGTGGCACACATAGAAGAGATTGCATATATTTCTGTGGAGGGCCTGAGGGGGATATTAGGTTGAATGCCTTTGCCTCTCTTTGTTTTCTACTTCTGCAGGTGACTATGAAAGTGATGGAGAAGAAGAGGCTGAAAAAGACCTGGATGATGAGGATGTGGAGAGTAAGGAGGAAGTAGGTATATGAGCCATTGTTTCTTTAGTCATCCACATACTGGAAAGTAAAATTTTCATTGTCCGTTTTGACATACTGATAATCTGTCAAAGCAGAGAAATTGGATACGTATGTGGTCCCACATAAATACACTACATAAATAATAAATACATACATAAATACATAAATACACACATAAATAATAGAAGGATACTTGAAAGAAGGAAAAGAGAAAGCCCTGACTTTCATTGAAGAGTGTCCCCTGCACTTGTCTTATTAATTGCCACGCTTGTCACTCACGTTGGTGCAGGTTTGGTGACTTCTCTATTCCTGCAGAGAGACTGACCAGTGACTGTTAGAATCACATGCACAATCAGGGATAAATGATGGATCTTTGATTCCTCTGGGTGGAGATCAGAAATGGCGCTTAGTAGGGGAAAACTGAATTATCACCTAGGAAAGACTAACCCTTTTTTTATTCCATATTGGAGCATATTTGGGCTGTGCACCTACCCTAAGAAGGTGGTTAGTTCTTTTAAACCACCTATGTTTGTTCTTTATTTGTTGCTGCACACAGACCAATAATGCAATTAATTATTCAATATTTTTCTGACTTCTCCCTTTGCACTCTCCCTGTTATGACCTAACTGGCAAAAAACCCTTCCAACCAGCTGAGGATGGGAGTGCAAACGTTTTTGTTGTGAAAATACATATAAGCACATAAGCGAATGTGAAGTAGTGAATGCTGCTAATAAGTCTTAGCCACATAAAGTGGTTTGGGAAGGCAAATTAAACAAATGAAGTTGCAAATAGAGTCTAATTAGATATGATAGAGACTTCTGTGGAGGGCTGTTTTCATTACTTGCCCTGCCTTTTTCTCCTCAAGTGTTAAACTGATTTCACCCAGTGAAAAAAGGAATTTGTTTTTTTTTTAAAAAATCACCAAAAAAACCACCCCAAACCCACCCAAAAAAACCCCACATTAGCTCAGTGTCCTGACTTGCCCCTGTCTGGCTGTTTTTATCTGAATATTAGGGCTCGCCAAGATGCTCATTAGGAATAAAGTTCATAGTGAATTTATCTCCTTTAATTAGTTATTCATTCAGAAACAGATCCTATATGCCTCTGAACTATTTCATTATTCATAAGGATTTACCAAGTAGATGCGAGCAGATTGGTTTTTTACTTGGCCTGAGAGCTTGCTCTGAATATAGGCTTTAAGTACTGTTCGTCTGGTGTGCTGGTCATACATCTCCCATGACAAATCTTTCTAAAGGGAAAGCAAGCAGGGAATGGATAATGAACTTTTAGTTTACCTTTTTTGTGTGAGATCATTTACACAATAGTATTGATGTGATTTACAAACACTTTCACAGCTACGTAACGCATATCCATGCATACTAGTAATACCAACCAAACTGAAAATTGGCTCCATGCTTCTATCAGTAACTGTTCAGACAGTTCTATGAAAATCAAAATCATCACATCAACCATCTGTCCTCAACCCAAATCTTCAGCAAGTTTGAAGCTGCTTATGCATCATTAAGCTGTTAGTGGCAAATCCATCTAAAGTGACCTCATACCCTGTGCAGCTCTTCACTGCCTTTTCAACTAGGCCCAAACAGCGTTTCAAATTCTGTTCTGCAATACAAGTGTGGCCCAGGGTTTGAAATGCCATGGACACTTTTGCATTCAGGCAATTTTTTTTTCTTTTGATAACAGCTTCAGAAATGAGTCTATTTGAGGAGCAAATAGCTTCTCTGCTGGCATTTGATGGGCATACTTACGAATGACATATTGAATTATTTGAATAATGCTGTAGTGTAACGCCCAATCATCAATGCCATGTCTCCATACTTCCCTTTTGCCCTGTCTTTTCCTGTTTTCTTATGCAATGACCGAATGCTTGACACAGTTTGGTTTTGGTACTCATACCTGATATGGAGGAGGTTGCACATCAATGCACAGTTGCCTTTGACCATAAAAGTTTTAGTTTCTTATCCCTGATTCGCTGATGGTTGAGATCTAAAAAGCTTTTTTTCATATAAAAATATCAGGAAAGTTGGAGAGTATAGAAGATGGATTGGGCAAGGGTTTCACAAAGTTTTATAAGCAGCATTGAGAGATAAAAATAAAATACAAGCAATTGGTGCCTGCAAGTTCAGTGATACAGATAAGGGCATTTCAGTTTGATTGATAGTCACTCAGAGAAACCATGTGCTTGACTAAATCAAAGGTAGAAGTGTCAAGCTTTCTAATTTTGCTGGTGGCCTGTAAGGACGTTTTTGGCTTCAAGACACTTTGAGAATTTGCTTGCTAAATTTACATTTATTTGATTACTGTTTCTTTGAATCAGAATATTACCAATTAAATCTTGAGGGCCTGTGCCTACTGGTTTGTGCAACATAAGCAGGGGAATGGATGATATGCTCAGAAATATCTAGTCGTGTTGATGTCTCTTATTTTGAAACCTCCTAAGATAAGGTGCTTATAAAAAGGTTCAAGTTTTAGTCTTGATGCATTTTTGAAATCATCTTTTCATGGTATCTCTGTTTAGGGACTCAAATACCAAAACATCAAGTTTCCCTTTTTCATAAAATGACTTTAATACCATCATGAGTATGGGAAGAACAGTTATAGGACTCATTAAATGAGTATGATGTCACTAGAAATCAAGTGTATTCTGCAGAATATTACTTTAATGGTCATCTTGTGGGGCATGTTTAATATACAAGCTTTTTTAATCCTGCTTCTGTAGGACTATGACTTGGAGACAGATGTGAACAAATTGAGGTCAAGGCCAGTGCCTGACCGGCCAGAGGAAGAGCTTGGACAATATGAAGCAATGTGTCTAGAACTTTCCTATAATTTTCAGGTACTATCATGCTGTGGCTTCCTTTATTTGTGAATATTCAAGAGTTTAAGAAATAGGGAGCATTGACAAAAGACCACTAGACAAGGCTATTGTAAAAAGAAACCTAGGTGTCTTATAGAACTGGAAAAAAAATTGAGACTTTTTGCTGTAGTTCATTGGTGTGAATCAAGAATGAATAATAGAAAGGGAGTGATGATGTTTGGTGCACATTTAGCTTGGTATGGATTAACTAAGCACTATTGAATCAATTGCCACATCAGAAATCTGTCAGATAATAATTTGTATCCTTGCTGGCAATTTCAACAGCAATAACAAGGTCAGAATGAGATGTAGAAAATACTGTTAACTAGTGTTTTGAAGGAAGGGTTGGAGAAGATTGCACTGCTGCTGAGTGAAATGCACAGTTCAAATAATTGTTCTATTGCACTTTGGGACAAGAAATGAAGAGGACTACTGCATTCACTGCAATTCTTGGAATTTAGGAGAGCAGAAAGCCATGATTCAAATATGAATCTGGAAAGGACCACTGGCTTAATGTATCTACTGTAGACACAATGCTGTGACATTTATTATGACTATAAGTAGCCAAATGGGATTAATTTATACACTTGCACGAAGGCAGAGGTGGAGTTTTGCATGACAGATTGGCTTCCTTTACCCTGCTGTAACATTTATATTCTTAAAAAAAATGCCTTGCAAATTGTCTTCCCTAATTTGTTAGAACAATCAGCTTTGGTTGGGGATGACTCACCCAGATGACTCAGTCTGATCCTTTCAGTTTCTGAGGACTACTGCTGAAACGGCTTTGTTGATAAAGAAATTCTGGCAGGTAGTCCATGGGCTGATGTTACGCTGGCTGTCTTATTGGATGAATGCAGTTTTGGGAGATTTGTAAATATTTTCCCTTTCATCCTTGAAAGATTTCCTCTGGAAGGAGGCACAATCTGTCTTTAGTTTCTTTTAGTTTATTCTGCTTTTTTAAATTTAAAGGAGCTTGAATCAGAATCTGAGGAAGAGAAGAGCTCAGAGGACAGGGCTGAGAGTCTTCCCTCTACTCCCTCTCATTTCTTTCCAAATGCTACTTCTGTGAAACATCCAAACTACAGATGGAGAAACCAAAGTGTCACAGAGATGGGACCAGATCCAGGGGAAAAGGATTTAAAAGTCCCATTGCAGAGCTGGACAAAGAAGGAGGAATGCAGATGGGATGCGGCTGATGAAAAGCGAGACGCTGTAGAAGCAGCCCAAGATGCAGACTGCTGTGAAGAGGAAGATCCAGCCAGGAGCCACACACATACTTTGCGTCCTCTCCCAAAAGAGGCTGCTTGGTACAAAAAAATATTTTACCCTGAATGTGAGGCCTCGATCAATCCTAGTCCTGGAGGGAGGTTGGAGAGCTCAGACACAGTGACAAATCTTCTGGAGAAACACCAAGGGGCTATCCCGTTCCACAGCCCTCACTTCTACATAGCTAGGGCCAAACGTGTTAAGTCCATACCGGACTACAAAGACTTGGCATTCCCTGATTTCTGGGGTCACCAGCCACCTCCTTACAGCAAGCCCATGGTGGAGCGCAAGTATGGGATTCAAAGGTGATTGTGCTTTAATATAATTACCATGCTGAGAGATCTTGGGCTCAAAACCGGTTTATGTAGGTTCTGACTATCACATCTCTGAATGTTTTAGGAAGCTATAGAATGAATTTTGGGCTGTCCAGTCATTTGTCACAAGGAGATAGGCCAAACAGCATGACGACTTTATTTAGGTTTTCCTCCTGAGGAAAGGAAAACTGTATCTAACTGGGTTACAAACAGGATTAGGAATAAGCAGGTTTATTTGCTATCTCTGACGTGGACTTTCTGTGTGCCAGTGGATGAATTGTGAACTGTCTGTGTGTTGCTTTCTTTGTCGTACAGGTGAAGGTGGTAGTGGCAACCTTGGAGAGAGATTTTTTATGGCTTCTGTGAATCCATAAAGACTCCCCTATTTCATATTCCAAATTTTTATTGATTAAACTAGTTATTGATAAATGTATCAATGT
Source organism: Phalacrocorax carbo (assembly GCF_963921805.1). Taxonomy (NCBI): domain Eukaryota; kingdom Metazoa; phylum Chordata; class Aves; order Suliformes; family Phalacrocoracidae; genus Phalacrocorax; species Phalacrocorax carbo. The sequence continues at coordinate 8,371,129 of NC_087519.1, forward strand.
ACTTATGTATGTGGTGGGTCTCTAAGCCGGTCAAAGCTCTGACATAGAATTACTAGCGGCTTTTCCTTAAAATAAGTAGACCAAAACTCAGAATGGGCTGTAAATCTGTGACCTTGGTAGAACACAAATAAGAACAAGTTTATTTTAGAGATGGAGAAGATTCTGTGTCCTTTGAGGATACCTTTTTGCCTTCAGTCTTGCTCTTAATCCAGCCACCTCTAGTGTGTGCAACAACAAGTCTCATCTGGCTTCTTAAGGAAAAACCCTCTCTGTCCTCTCAGAGCTGTGCGTCTGTGTCAGGTTGTTCTCAGGAATCTCCCTGTCTACCCTTCTGCTGCTGTGCCCCTTCTTGCTATGCCTCTTGCTCTCTGCCTACTCCATGGGGTCCTCCAGAAGCTTCTCTGCCTTTCCTAGCATGTGCACCTGCTTCTGGGAAGTGTCATGAGCTAGAGAGCATCAGCAGGGGTAAGGTAAGCAGGCTGCTTTCCCTCCCTGCTGCCCAGCTTACTAGGAGAAGACAGCATATATGGCATGCAACACACAGAAGGAAATAAAAACAGATGTCCCCTATGGCTCACAGCTAGAGGCTGCTGGTTTTTTCATGCTATTTCAGGTATTCAGATGAGGGGAAAGCTGTGTTTTGAAGCTGTGCTGGGAGAGGAGGCTCTTCTTATAACTACCATTTTGTCTGTTCCATGTGTGGCTGTGTGCAATGACTTTACTTTTTTTTTTTTTTTTAGTGGCAGAGGGAATTATTAGCAGATACCAAACAGGCTGGTTTCTCTGCTAAACTTTAAAGCTGATCAACGCTAATCAAATGGCATTTGTGAGAACCACTAATTTCTGATCTCTAGAGAGATAACGATTCTTTCTGCAGCAAATATAAAAGCTAAAAATCTTATTTAGAAGCAAAATCAGTCTACCATCTTCTCCTTGCAATTTTGCTCTAAAAGATTTGCTTTTATGACTATAATAGCATGTGTAACCATACAGCTAAAATGGGAATAATCATATCATGCTTCAGGGCATAACATGATTGCTGCAAAGGTCATGAAGAAAATCTGGTGTTGCACATTTGATCATCTTTAAGGATCAGAGAACTTCAGTTTAATAATGAGTAGAAATTAGCTTATGAGTAGATTTAGAGTTGAGAGTCACTACGAGACAGACTAAGAGGTTTATAAGTTATGGTAGATATTTCCTCATGGGGCAAGGCTGGTCGTTTGGGAGACTGACATTGACTGGGAAGAACTGGGAATAAATCAAACTTGACTGAATACTACAGAGAGCAAAAATTTTACAGAGCAGTCATTTCACCCAAAAAGCTACTTGTTGTCATGAGAATGGAGCAGGGGCTTTTTCATGGTTAAAAAAATAAAAAATATATATATACACACACACAAAGTTCACCTGGAATTAGCACATGGAAGTGTGCTAATAACCAGTCCTTCAAAAGAATTTCCCAAGCGTCTTCATATTTCTTTTACGAGACTACCCTATACCAAGATTTCTCGTGGTGTCATTACAATTTGCCTATTTATTTATTTTTTTTCCCCTAGGGACAAAGTACTAGATGATGTTCGCCGCTTAATCCAGCCAGGCAATGTGATAGGCAGAACCGTTTTTGATTCAGACGAGGCCAGGTGGGTAACTTAAATGGAGTGCCGTAGCCAGGGCACTCTCAGTGCCGGATTAGGTAGTGAGCTCAGTTCAGCTCTGGTAAAGGTATAGAAGAAATAACCTAGGAGGTAAAGGCCCAACAGAAAATATATACAGGAGAGGTAGATTCCTAGTACGTGGGTCTGAAGAAAGGATCTATTGTAGAAGTCTCTGGAGCAAGAGAACCTCAAAACTTTTTTAGAACAAGAAAATCTGTACATCAAAGGGACTGTATGGTGTCTCTGGATATGTGTGCATTGCATGTAGTGATTTGGAACAGAAGCATGCAGGCTGACGCTGGGAATTGTACCTAGAGAATCCAGAGGCAGTCTCTCCACATCCTGAGGTGGCATTTCCCAATGGGAGTGCACTTGAGTGTCTGTACGGCTACTACAGTGTCACGGGCCATAGATGTACCCTGAAAGTTGTGGCACCTCTAAAAGGCTTCTGAAAAAAAAAAATAAATTAATCCTTGTGAACTGTTTTAAGTGCTCAACTATGGCCAGAAATTGTGGTCCTTGAGAAGATGTAGCATAGGCCAGTTGAGAAGGTCCCACATATGAAGAAGTTGCATTCAGAGGAAAGATGAGTGACTCGGAGAACATTCTTCAGAGGAAAAAAGGTGAAGGACAGTTTTGAGGTAGAAGAGAGTTTTGAAGTTGTTCAAGATTAATTTAAGGGTTTCTAAGCTTTAGGAGAAGGAAACTATAGATGAGGGGAAAGTAAATGTATAGTAATTGTGTAGAGCTGCCTTGTGTAATCAATAAATTAATGGGAATAACTCAGTGGGGAAAGTAACTGGAATAAAGAAAGTAAATATGAATTGGAACAAAAGGGAGTATTGGGAAAGGAAAAGACAATGAGATTTAGAAACACTAAGCAAGAGTAGAGGAGGATGCTGGATGGGATAGGAAGACTATAGATTTGCTCACCTCCTGCTACTGCTCAGGGTCTTGCTTATTAAAAAAAAATAATTATAAAAACCTATATTAGCATACAAAAGGTGCTGGGGAAGACTTGTCTTTGAAGTGACCTGCTATAGGTATCCTTGCTTTGATTTACTGCAGTCACTCAAGCCCAGGTGCTCCAGGCTGTCTGACATTCTTCTCCAAGTTTGAATCAGGAAACCTTCGCAAAGCCATCCAAGTGCGTGAGTAAGTACGCCTGCAGCACTGTGTCCCAACCTGCCTTTCTGCTGTGACCACGGCGTGAAATGGTGGTGTTCTCCTGGGTTTTGAAAGGGTTGGCCAGGGAAGCAGGTTATATGATGCAGAACTTATCATGCCTTCCAACAGCTAGGTGTCATGAAAGTAACAGGAGTGAGAAAACACTCAAAACATGAGCTCAGAATGTTTTGACGTGACTAACGTGAGATTTAATGGTGTGTTTGGGCACTGCTGGTTTGATGGTGTTCTTTTACTCTCACAGGATATTAATATATTTGATTGTATAGCCTGCTGCCCTCAGCAGGTTCAGTGGCAGGCTGGTGGGTGTTCATGGCCACCGTTTTTTCTGGTCTTCCTTTACAGGTTTGAGTATGACTTAATTATGAATGCAGATGTGAACAGCAACCAGCATAACCAGTGGTTCTACTTTGAAGTCCGTGACATGAAATTAGCAGTTCCTTATCGCTTCAACATTATCAACTGTGAGAAGTTCAATAGCCAATTTAATTATGGTATGAGTCTTTGGGGACTTGGGGTAGTCTTTGGTTCACAAGAATATCTTTTAATGTTGTAAATGTTTTGAACTTTCCATGTCTATAAGGGAGACTGTAAATTTACTCTTATCTGCCCTGAAATCCACCGAAAGAGTTACTTCAGATTCGTATCTTTCTCTGTCCTCAGGAGGACTGAGGAGTAAGCTGAATATTGAGACCTGAGAGAGGATTTGTGGGGAAAAAAATGTCATTCTTCTGTCTTTAGAGACCAGAACTGAGGAAGAATGGCACTGGGGTTGGGAGAGAGGGAAAAAGACAATCTGTTGGAATTGAATGAGCAGCATAGTATTGGAAAGTGCTTCTAAGATCAAAATAAATGTAGATAATCCTCAAACAAATGTTAATGATTCTTTGGGCATATTCAGAATGATATCTGCCTTCAGACATGCTGAGACTTCTCCTGATATTAACAATTAAAAAAACCCAAAACTGTTCCTTGCTGTCTTTGAGATCCTGTCATAGTCTGTGGTTCAGGAGGAAGGCAGCGTTGCTCAGAAATAAGCAGGACAAATCACAGCTTTCAATGCCCATTTTAGAAAAGAAATTATTTCTTCTGCATGGAGACTGTGGGTTGAATTCTTAGCTGTCATAGGCTGGGTTTTTTTCATTTGTTTCCAGGGAGCTGTGTTAATTTACACCAACCAGCTCAAGACCTGCCTCAGAATGCTTAATAAGCCCCTAATATCAGACTTTGCATTCCTCTGAAGCCCTGTGGATACAGCCTTCAAAATCACGAGGAGAACTCTCTCAGGATCAACATATCTAAAACAAATAGCACTAGGAGCCGAAATGACTTGTTCCTTGTATTTGTGAAACTAGCTGGATGAGTGGCATAATGAATTATAAGCCATTTGCTCTTTAACCCTAAGAGCTGAAGTTCAAGTATTCATATAGATCCCAAATGAAAATGAGGGGGGTTTTGTAATCTTATTCTGCTTCAGTGTTGGTGTGTCTGGTAGCAGCCTGAAAATGAAGTCTGTTGAGGCCCTACTGTAAACCCCCATACAACCTCTGATACAGCCACCAGTAGCTTCACAGCTAGAGATTCTGGCTATTATTGGTGGAAGGCCGCTTGTTTATCTGCTAGTTTGGGTGTTCTCAGCATTTATAATCTTATTTTGTGCACCCGAAATTGTACATGACTCATGTTCAACCATGCAACAAAAAATATGTTTGCAAAGAAAATGTAAAAATACCACCCAGCATAAGGAGGGAGTCTAAGCCATGGCTTGCTTTTGTATGGCTGGTACGTGGGATTGGCTGTTAAAGCGATTCTGCTGTGGGCTACTTCTGCTTCTCTGAGAGGGCAGCGAAGCTCCAGCTTATCTGGCTTGGCTGAGCGAGACTCACTACCCCTTCCAGCACATGCATAATATTTACACAGACTGTTGGTAAGAGATGCTGTTTATTCACTACATTCCCTCTGCTCTTTCCTGGGCTAATGCCCGTGCCATAATACTGAAAGCTTCCAGTTGTGATGCAGTGCCAAAATGCCATGGGTGGCAATACTTTACAGCTCCTGGTTACTGATCTGTTTTAATTTTTTTTCCCTTCCCTTTTGCTCTTGGTTAGATGGTACTGTGTAATTTTGAAATAGGCAAAAACGATATTTCATGAAATAGTTGTGACCAGGAGCAGAGTAAGTCAGGATGTGCAGCCTCCAGGTCTCTTCTTCCCCCTTTTCCACCAACTTACTCTACCATGGGAAATAATGAGATTTTGTCAGAAGCCTGATTTGTGTTTATTTTCTAAAACTGAATGTTTTCACAGGGGAAGTGGAAAGGAGAAACTGGTTAAGGTTGGGGTGGGTTTTTTCTTGTTTTCTTTGTTTTTTTTTTTTAATTAAAATGAGATGTCAGACCAGTATCAACCACCGCTTGGAGGCACTTTGATGTGCATGTCCTTTGGACTCGCAGAGAATGGCAGGGGTGGAATTTGGGTTGAGAGCATTGCAGACGCTGAGCCTCACAGCTCTTGTCTGCTGACCTGGGCTTCTAGGCAGGCCTGTATCTCTCAAAGTCACTATGCCCATGTCCTGGGCAAACATAGAATTGCTTCTTGTACGTGACTTATGGCTCTGGGTCAGGAAGCAGCAATCTAGAGGTTACTCCTAGCTGTAGGCTAGTTAGTTCTACCCCACACCACAGCCAAAGGTGAAATGGAAAGCCATTTCTTAAAGCGCTGGAGAGTTTAACAGAGAAAACCAAAGGAAGAAGGGAAACTGAATAGCTGCTTATGGAAATATGTTATCAGTATTAATGATTTTCAAGCATCACCTCCTCCCAGTACAAGAATAGTCAAGAAAAGGCTCAGGGGGCAACTTATCAACGTGCATAAATATTCAAAAGGGTGTTTTTCCCTTGCTTAAATATGCTTTCATAGAAGTGCCACCAGCAAAACTGCTGGGCTCAGCTGTGGCTGTGCTGGGTCCACTGGAGCTGGCTTGCACCACCCCAGGGCAGAGGCCACCTCTGCAGCCCCAGCCACCAGCACCTTGCCAGGGATACCCCATGCAGAGGGCTTCACTGGTGTGGTAAGGATCTACCATACCTGAAAAAGAGCAAGTGGGTGTTTAGAGTGAAGGAATTTGATACCAAACCCACCTGCAGGTGGGCTGGCATCATGGAGCTGTAAGTATGCAGCTCAGATCAGAGAAAGCCTGGTACCTCAGGTCATAAAATGGTAATATTTTGGAGGTCAGGAAGAAGTAATCTTCTCATATAATACAGTACAAAGATGGATGCTATCGTTATCAGCATTTATGACACATAAGTATTATTTAGGTCTAAAGGCAAGTTTAAAACCTTCTAGTTTTCCTTGCTCCTTTCTGAAGGTACAGTATTGGATGCACCGCAGATCTGTAATGCTCTGGTAGGATTAAGGATTCAATAATGGTGCAGCCAAGCATAAAATATTGGGCTAACCAAATTACTGATCTTGTTGATACTTCAATTCCTATTCTATTCTTTCCCTTCCTCTGCTTGTAAACAGAGTGGCTTGAAGTCCTCCTTTGCAAAAGCTGGTAGATAATTTATTTCTAATAAACTCCATTCAGCTCATTTGCTTTGCTTTTTGTACAGACATGGCTATATCAGAACAAAGCATGGGGCTTTGGGACATGTATTTTCTTTGCATAAACTATCTGCAGAGAGAGCACAGACAAAATAATGGTGTTTCTTTTTTAGTCTTTTCCTCCCCATCCCTGTCTTCTCCAGCCAAGGAAGTCAAGTCACTTGAAACTGTCTTGTTTTATGTAGGCATGCAGCTGGTCATGTATTCAGTGAAGGAAGCTCTCCAGGGCAGGCCTTGCTGGCTTCGGGCAGGCCATGATATCTGCTACTACAAGTAAGTGCATTTTTGGTGAAAAATTTGTGGCTTCTTTTCCCCCTCTGCTCCCCTCCTGCTAACTGTATCGATATTGTTAACCTCTGACCACCAGGGCCACCTGTTTCAGATGTTTCTAAATTGGTGCTAGTTCAATGTGTGATGTGCTTCCAGCTTCAGGAAATGGCTACTAGAGAGATCTCTATATTGGATTCCTGGGGAGAAACAGGGCATGTGCAGAATTCACTTCCCCAGGGGGAAGGAGGAGGAAAGGGAATGGAGGATGCTCAAACCTTGCTGATGCAGCAAGGAACACAAGGCAGATTAACCCACAAAGGTAGTGTAGTTGGTTTTTTACCCTGTCCGGGAATAAATGAGCTGGATGGAATCACTGTTTTTCTTTTGCATACATTGACTTTTCTAAGAGACATAGGAGCTAAAGAAGGGTTAGCATATACATAGGAGTGTGTGTGTGTGTATATACACACATAAACACACACATATATGTGCTATGTACACCTATATTTATGTATAGGTAGAAATAGACATATACAAACACACATTTATTGATTTGCTTGTGAACCTATCTCTATACCTTAGTATCTTCACCAACTTACCTTCTCTGCAAAGCTGGAACTGAAATCCTAGAAGGCAAACTGCTCTGTGGACCACATTTATACACGCTGTAGCACTGTTTATACACCTTGTCCTGAGAGCAGAGGCAGTAGGGTTTAGCCTTACTCACTGTCATGCGAGAACTTTTATCTTTTTACTGGGGCCAGATGACAGGGGTGTAAAGCAGTTCTGACAAGCTCAGGGCTGATACTTATGCAAGTTCCCTGTTTCAGGCTGTTTTTGCAGTGTGTCAGTGCCTCGAAAGAAAAGCACTAGATCAGTCTCATCTTTAACTTATATCTTAGCTGGAGCTTGACTCATGTGAGAAATATTCTCACCTAGGTAGCTCATTTTCATGCAGAAAACTGATCCCTGATTCATTCTGGTTATTACAGTCAAAGGAGACAAGTGCAGAGTTGGGGGTTTTAGTAGGTTGAATGAACCCTGCTTTGCTTTCTCAAGGCTTCTAAAATGTTATCTGCATCATATATTATTTTAAAGCTGATGATTGAAAGATTTTTCAGGAATAGGATAATTGGTGTGTTTTGGATTAGAAAATCTTGCAGAGTTGAAGGCTTGGGGACAGAATAGAACAAGTAGGAAAATTACAGGTGTGAGTAAATGCATTTAGTGGAGTGGGATGTCTGGGAATGATGCAGCCCGGGGTGGTGCAAGCAGGAGGAGGAGCCCTGCACTGCAAAAAGAGCTTATATGTTGAGGATGAATTGGTAAAGCATTATGGGTGAAGTTCACATGCTTTTTAACCAAATACTGCAGCATTTGGTGTTAATTATTTTATCCTGGCCTCTACCTATTGTGACCTGAAACCTGGGGCTAAGAATGCCCGAGTGACAAATTTTCCCATTGTTTTTAAAATTATTTTATTTCTGTCTTATTCCTATTCGCTAATTTGCCTCACCAAAGTGCCTCTGTGTCTCGGGCTTCTGAGTACTGTATTAGGCACTATATAAACAAGCTGAGAGTCTGGTCCTTGCCCCTAATATCTTGCAGTTGAAACGAAGGGCTTGGACTACCCAATGAGTGTAGATGGGCAGGGAAATATGAGGAAAAATGTGTGAACACAATTAACAATAATGTTAATTGCCTGACATAGTAAGCAGCGCTCTCGGGACAGAGCTGAACTTCTCTGATGTTCTCAATGGTACTCCTTTCTTCATGAACTCATGTGCTGAGGCTGATTTTAGAAACTGTTGTGAAATAAGGGGTTTTCTTTGTAAGAAATAGTGTTTGTGTTGTAGCTAACAATTTTGCTGGTAGGTTCAGAGGTGGCTATGTTCACAAGCAGATTTGATGAGACAATAAACCCAAACAATGACAGTGGGCTGCCTTCCAGAAGTATCAGAGCCTCAAACTTGTGTTCGTACAAAAATATTCCAAGTCATCCTAAGTATCTGTTGTAATCTGTTATTTCTTTTTCTTTCTTTTGGGGGGGTGGGGGGTGCTGAGGGTTCAGATTATCCTCTCTCAATCTGGCATCCTGTCTGGCAATTTGAGTAGCTATTTTATTTTGTATATAGTGAAGTACTCTTCACTAACCTTTATTCACCTAACCTTTTCTACCTCAAGAGCTAACGTACTGTGGTGCAGTGGCTTCCCTTTTTGTGCCTGTAACCTCTGGCTTCTGTGACTCTGGGTTTCTGGATGGGCAAACTACGTGCTGATTACCATGGCAGTGGCTTCTCATGTCGTTAACAAGGCAGTTATTGTGCAGCGATTAAACAGCAGCTGACTTCTGAGATTAAGCCATGATTGTACAATTAAGCTTGTAATCAGATTCTTGTTCAGAATATGTGAGAAAATGGAGTTTTATTGATTTGGAACATTCTGTGTTTTCTAACTGTATATTGAATTATATGTCAATATATTCATCTAGGATAACTACTTGTTGTTTGTCTCATTTACTGTTTATTTCAGGTTTAAATGTGGTTTTGTATATACAAGAATGTATATACAAGAATGTACATACACACAGATATATGCACTTTCACCTCTACTGAAACTGTAATCTTTTCAGTGATTATAGAAGAGATTCCCAGTCATGAGAAGTTGTATGTGGGAGGGAATGTGAAGCAAGTACTTTTGGGGTTGCTCAGACTTTGGTTCAAAATAGGAGGAGATGGGTTTGCTGTACTGATATCACGCTGCTTGTGTTTTGGGGAAAGAGCTCGCTTCATGTCTGTTCACCCTGGTCACAGGTATCCTGGGGTGGGACTGGCACATTTTCAAGGCAACCTCATGTAATTACTTTTACCAGGTGTTATTAATAAATATAGGAGAAGAGTGATATACTTACAAAAATAAGGAGCTCAAAGATGCCCTTAATTGCTTTTGCAGCAGGGCTCTTATTGAGAGCAACCTCTGAGCTGAAGGACAATGGGAGGAAAGGCACATTTGCAAGATGTCTGGGTGATGCACACTGGCTGATCTTTGCTGACATTCATCTTCACTGAAGATGGGATAGTTCACTCATAAAGATGAATGTTGTGGCACAGCTCTGTCATCGTGCACCTTTCCCATATGTCTCACAAGAGTTTTTATGTTACAGAGAGTATTAGCAGTGCTCTTGTCAAAAGGAAGCTGAGTGACACTTCTGCTCTATTTTATTGCCTCTCTGTGAAGTGACAGGATACACCCATGATAAACAGAGTTGCAGTTACTATAAGATCATCTAATTCACTTGCTGTCTTGGCAGCTTTTATGTGCTGAATAATATTCCTTTCCAGCAAATTATTTAAGGAACAATGGCAGCATGCTGAATTGGTGACAATGTGCTTGTGCCTTTGGTTTCATGGCTCTTTCTAAGCATATTATCTAACCTCCAGCTTTTCCAAACAATAGTCAGTTCACAGATAGTAATGAGGTACATGGAGTGTTTTGTTCTCACATCACCACTACAGACTTGGCTGTTTGGTGATCACAACAGTGTCAGAACTAGGTCTTCTCTTTTCAGCATCTTTATAATAACATTAGATGAAATCACCATCATAGCAATGGCAGGCCACCTGTCAGTTCTAATGATATCTACAAGAGAGGGCTGAGACACCAGTCTTAGTCTGAGAGCACCTGACCTTTACAATATCACTGAAGGCCTTAATAACAAGGTGGCTGTGGGAATATTCTGCTTCAACTGGCATTCTGCCTGCAATCTTGACAATAAAGATGCCTTAACATGGATTTGGCCCTTGAAAGGGAAGTTGTGTTGTGCATTTCCAGTTTCTGATGTAGCAGACTAAAATAATAGCCATGCCCTGTAAATTGTTAAATACGGCTTGTTTTTTTACAGTATGAACCAAGGGGTTACTGAAGCATATTGCACTTAGTAGCCACACTTAGAGATATAAGAAGGTCAGGGTGGTGGAAGGATTTTGGACAAAGGGAATGTACCAGTAGATTAGAAGTGATAAATAGTTTACTTTCTGTTTTGGCTCTTTTGAAATGGCCTAGAAGTGTGGGATATAGATATTTTCTTCTGCCATTTTTGTCTAAGCTGGTACAAAGCCATCATTCCATCACCTACCTGTGTTTGTACTATACTAAATGCAGCAGAGGGGAAGTCTAAAGATGATATGAACAAGAGATGTTTGTTTTGTATTGCTAAGTGCCTTTGAATTCCTGAGTTACAGTCCAGCTCCTTTATTGACCTGCCTGTATTTTTGGCCAAGTGGCATCACCTGTCTATGTCTCAGTTTCCCTGTCTAAAAAGGATGGAAAATTAGTCACTTATCTGCCACCCAAATAATGGGAATAGATAAATGGGGAGCAAATTTTAATTAGATAATGCTTGCAAAGGTCTTTTAAGCTCAAAAAATTATCGTGCAGAGTAAGTGATAAGTAGTATTATAATTATTATTAATTAGCTTTCCATCACAGCTATGCTAGAAATATACTGCCTGTACATTATTTCTGAAGAACAGCAAGCAAAATGATTTAACTATTAGAAAGTGACTGAAAGGCACAGTACATAGAGCTTGCATGCTGATTAAAACCCCCACACTCGAGTCTCTTATTTTCTTTCTAATAATCAGTGTATTAGTTTCTAGAGAGCATGTGAGACTTTGTGAACATTTTTTGAAAGAGAACACAAATAAGGTTGTGAGGACCAGGTGTTGCTAGGGTCCTCTTTCTTCCTTCCCTCTTCCTTGCTTGTTAAATTGGGTTTCATGCTGGTATTGTAGAGAGTTCTGATGAAAAAGGGTGAGGAAGAAAAACTGTCAGCCTGGTGGAGGAACAAGGAGGCAATAAAGCCATCTTGGGGTGACAGCAGTAGGAGAGAGAGGCAAGGAAGAAAAATGTCGTGGTTTTTTTTTTTTAAGGTTTCTTTAAAAAATATTCAGAGCTACTATATTGTATTGATTGTGAGGAGACCCGGTTATATGCAGTAGGAATACATGATCATTTACACTGCTTACATGCAGGTGGTTTTCCTTTCTAAAGCATGGCTGAAGAACGTTGAAGCCTCACAAAGCCAGTTGTGAACTTCCTGTTACTAACAGCTGGTTTGCTATAGATTGAAGGAGGTGTCTATAAGTGATTCAAAAGTCTGGAAATATTGTCTGGGCAGGCAGTTTGCTGGACTTGCAGAGGTGCTCAAAACAAGAATGAAATGTGCTGCTAAGCAGTTCAGGGAGAGCTCTGCATCAGTACCCTTGGGATCATGCGACCTGAGTGCTGTCAGGAGCAAGGACCATTGACTACCAGCATAGCATTAAGGTCAGAAGTGTCTGTCTTGTGGTGCAAAACCCCTGGGTTAAGTGGTATTTTAGACCAGAGATATTTTTGGCTGCACAATTACAGACTATAGAGGGAGAAACCTTTACTGGAGCATTAGGGACAGGTGGGAATACTTTTCCCAATGTGTAAGAAAGGTGTTTAGGCAGTATCTGCCCACAAGGACCTGCTTCCTCCCATACCTCTGACTACAAGTGTGAATTTGGAGGGGAGGACTCAGAATATCTCAGCATTTTGTCACAGTTCTTTATGAATAAGGTCATCTAACCATTCAAGTGACACTGAATATAATAGAGGCTATGGAGATGAGTACTTTCCTTATGCACTATACAAGAAATGGGTCTTAATTGTCCTTTGCTGTTAAAATTAACCAGAACTGGATTAAATGTCATTGTCCTGACTTGAAGAAAAAAAAAGGAGGCTCACATACTGGATCCACTGAAATACATATATAATAGCTAAGTAGAATTTTCTGTACTTGTGGGTTCATTGCATTTTTCTCCTCTGAGTCTTTGTCCAATATTAAGGTGGTTTATTTGCAAAAGAAATGTTGGGGTGAAGGGTTCAGCCGAGAATAAAATCATAAGCTTTTCCGTTTGCCACTGTGACTCAGTGTTCCTGTACTATCTATTGATCCAGTCAGTATCACTCACCCCACATGTTCCTAACTATTAAATTCAGGTGAAAACCCAGCAGCATTGTATTGTGTCTTCTTTATGAAAAAGAGCTGATTATTTTGGAGAATTTGACAAGAATAATTATCTTTTCTCTCCACCCCTTTGAATAAAAATGAACAGCAGCAAAATAAACTAGTATTGTAAATTTCAGGAGCTGAAATTGCATCTTTTGGTTGCCTCTTCTATTTTGCATTTTAATGCAACATTGATGATAACATTTGTCAAAGAAACCTCACAGTCCTTCAGAATCAGAAGGTTCAGCAACAGCATAATTGGTGCAATGTGGGAAAAATATTGTTTGAAATGTATTTATGGATGCGATTTGCTGTGAGTCTTCTCCCTAAATTGCATGAATTGTATCTTCATCTGCTGGAAGAAAACTTTCTTACTTAGCCTAAAGTAATTTTTTTACCAGAGTAAGTCTCCTGCAGGAGATCTGGTCCTGGGACTAGACTGAGAAGCTCACTTTAAGATTTTAGTGTTAAGAAAGGGAGTGTCAAGGGCCTGAGGGCACTAGTAGCCCTTGATCACCCTGACCAGCCTCACCCAGGGCCCCTGCCCACGTCCTCTGCCCATGGGCCCAGGAGCTCTCTTTAAGCTCTGTCCTGGTCACTCAGTCTGAGCTCTGTTGGAGTGAGGCTCCAGCTCAGTCACTGCTGCGTCTGTACTTTGCTGTGAACTCTGGTGATACAGATCCTGACCCATGGACAGGCCTCCTGGCTTGACCCAGACCTGCCTCATCAATAAAAACTGGTCTCATGATCTGGATGTGTGGTTGGACCTGTATGCACCCCTAGCCTAGGTATGACCTGCTCAGGTACTGTGGGAGAGGACCCTGGCTGGGGAGGACCCTGCTCTGCTGGTTTCCATATCAAGCTCAGTTCCCCATCTTTAAAGGAGCAACTGGTGCTCGCTGTTCCCTGACAGGAAAAGGCTCAAATTTTTGAAAAGGAGGCATCCAAAAGAGAGGATTTTTTTGGTAGCTCACAACAAAAATCTGTATTAGGTCGCTTCTCCTCTGTGTGAAGTCTACCCAAACCCATTCTCTTCCTACTCAGGGAACTTTGATATTTGAAATATTTTTATGTATGTCCTATTTATTTTTTTTTTATTCCTGAAATATCCCTTTTCTTCCTGTGGTGGTATTGAATGGTTGGTTTGGTAGGGTATTAATATTTTCTAAATCTCTAGGCTTTCACAGAATATTTTCACGTGGCATTGTTCAGGGCTGTGAATAGGTACCTGCATCTCTCAGCAAAATAATTTGGATGTTGGAAGCAATACAGCAGTGTTAGCTGAATGCATTCATTTCAATACGTCTGGACTTTGCCATATGAACTAATATTAGCTGTCGTTTTATTTGCACCTTCACAAAATGAAACAGTTATTTTCCTATGAGAGTACTCCCATCCATCAGCAGCACGTGAGTAGCTGCAACTGGCTGTGCCCAGTACTGCCACACACAGTTCTGCCTCTTAACTCCCTGCTGGTCTTTGTGTACTGCGTGAACCCCAAGGCACCCTTGAATCTGGTGTGCCACCTTGGTCAGCGGAACTTACCTTCATGATCCTGTTTGCGTCTCTGTCTAGTGGAGCCATGGTTTCTCTAACCTGCCATCTTTTATATAGCCTGTAGGTGCATTGCTATGCTACTGGATGCTGTTTATCACTCTCATATTTTTGTACCTGTTCATCACTGGGATTGGATTGATTGTACTTATATAAGGCTTCTCCAGTTTTGGTAAAATGACTGCTTGAGTTTGGAGCCCACCTACAGCATGAGATGAAAAGTCATTTAGAATAGACACTTCTCTGAATGCTTAGTTCTTTCATGGTTGCTTCAAACATGCATCTGGAAGCGCTAACCATCTACTTCCCTCTTTCTCCAGAAACCACTACCGCTGTAGTGCAGCTTCAGAGGAAGGCACGAGAGGAAGGTGCTACTACACGCTCACCTTCAGCATCACGTTCCCTCACAAAGATGATGTCTGCTATCTGGCCTACCATTACCCCTACACTTACTCCACGATGATGGTAATACTGCTATGCCCACCTAGATAACCTAATGGGCCTGAGAGTTTGGAGCTGCCTTGGGTATGAGAATTTGACATAGCTTAGAGAAATTTCTGTGTGAGATAAGCTGAGGTACAAACCATTAGTGCTTATACCAGTCAGAAAATAACACAAACCAAAGCTGTCTGCATTTGCTTGGGGTGAGGAGGAGGGGCCTAAAGATAATGACAAGTCAAAAGTGAAAGCTACCTGCTCCTTCTCCTGACAGAAGGTAACAGCTCAGCTTTTGGAGCTGCACCCAGCAATACCATAGTGCTGGACCTCATGTGACTGCTTTGTCAGCCGGTTCCTCTGTGCCAGTTGGAGCATCAGTAGGCATTTGAGACGACATCCCCACCAGTGCTGTCAGTACAGAAACTAAAACAGTACACGTCTAAGGCATAAATTGTATTTTTGAGTTGTATCAAGTTTGCTTCCTGGGGAAGGATTCGTTTTCTACAGCCTTTTCTGGCTAGGGATGGATGGTAAGGGAATTTTCTGGGAAATGCATCCACTGCACTTTCTCTATGATTGATGTAGAAGAACCCAAGGTCTGAAAGGAAGGTAGGATAAAAGAAAGGAAATGAATGGTTCTGGGAGTAGCATTGTTTTGTTCTTAAAGGTGAGAAAGATGTTACTGAAAAAAAAAAAGACAACAGTTCCAGTAGACCAGGTCCCCTTCCTTCTCCCACCCAGTTTCCATTGTAAGCACTTTTTCTGGGCAATAAATACTGCTGTGGGTTGATGAAGTTTGGGCTCGCTCTATTTTTAATAATGGTATCAGTTTGCCATTACCAGATAGGAAAGACTCTGCTTTCAAGGGAGAGAGTGTCCCCTCCCACTTACTAGCCGTGCTGCTCGGCATGCCAGCATAGTTAGGATCAGATTAATTCCCACTCAAACATCAGTCTCTTGTCAATTGCTTTACATCCTATTATAGATGTTCAAAGAAACTGCTTCCAATATCTGGGAGGGGGCCAGTCAAGCCTTCACTGTCCAAAATATGCCTGCCAGCTCACTTCTCATTAGGCTTATGGGCACCAGTTACTCCTCAAAATCAATGAGGAAGAGAATATGCTCCAGTAGTGGGGCTTGACCTATAGCCTTGAAGGCATGTGTATACTACAGTCCACAGGAGAAAAGACAAATGCAATACTGAAAAATTGGGTGGACTTATTCACCACCATGCTTTATTACTGAAATGCAGTGCCTCATCATTATTTTACTGTTATTGATTTCTACCTTCTGCTGGCACAAAAGCAAGAGAGACTTGAAGAATTCGTATGCTCTGGGAATCCCTGAATATCTCACCTGCTCCTGAATGAATAGCATAGAGATGAAAAAGATGTTATTCCTAGACTCGCCAGGCCAAGTCTTGAAGTATTTCACTGCCTCTTCAAATAAAATGCTCATTGAAATTAAAGGGAATTTTGCCCTAGGAAAAGTTTAAATGAACTCAGACTCAGTAAAGACCATAAAATTTTGTAAATGGGAATTACAGATGGGAAAAAAGATTGATAGAGTGTCATGTCCAGCTCTTTAGCCAAAGCAAAAGTGTTGCCTCTAATAATTTTAAA